>NC_141561.1:17527500-18153333 GCF_036417535.1 Chlamydotis macqueenii | reverse complement strand
CAGATTTTTCCGTCTCAAAATGCTTTCTGTTCAGAGAAAGCAATTTCCTTGGAACAGTTTCCTCAGATGCACTTTTTCCCCCCCCTCTGTTCCTAAGGGATTTGTGATGTGACTTAGTGGTAGTTGCTAATACTCTTTCAAAGCAGAGCATTCCCTTCTTTTAACAATGTTGTTACATGATTTTATGGCATGAAGTGCTCTCTGCTAGGTGGATAGATACAAGAAATGAGCTTCCCAGTATGTATGGAGGAAGATCTTTGCCTTAAAGTGAATCCCAGTAGGTCTTCACGTCCCTTTTGGCAAAGAAAGCTCATGATCTCTCACCCTGAATACACTGCTTGTATAATGCAAGAGTGTGGTCATCCCCAAGGCCGGAATGGGAGCCCAAGAGAGAGGGGGAGTGTGATCTCTCCAGTTACCCAAATAAAACAGATTGCTCTGACATTCTGCAGTTGACTGGATTTCTTTCTTTATTAGCTGTTTCTGAATGTAAGCATTTCTTTTTTTGCATGTAAATTACATTTTTATTAGTGTGAACAAAATGAGGCCTTTTTATCTTTCCAAATGTTGTTCAGCTTTTTAGTGAGAACATTTTTAGAATATAATTCAGACTTTCTCTGATTATAGAATAAAAACATGAGCAAATTAGATTTAAAAAATGCAAGGAGTCTGATTTTCCAGCTTGTATACTGTTTTAGGTGTTTTTAGGGAAGTTTTGGGATATTTGTGTGCAATATATTTACAACTAATAATAAAAAGTAAAAAAAAAAAAAAATCCAAAATTTTTCCTTTCAAATATTATTCTGAGTTTCAGGAAATTATGCTGTAGGTACAAATTACAAATGCAATTTTGTGATCCTCATGGCTAAAACCTCCTGTAAAGCTTTTGCCAATAGTGTTCGTTAAAGAAAGAGGTAAGCGTACATATCTTAAGGTACAAAACCAAATTGGCTAATACAATCTAAGTAACAAACTATTTCTAAAAACATGAAAGCTATCTTAATTTAACATTCCTATCTGACGAAATTTGAACTGTATCTCAAAGATGTAACTACTGTAAGATAGATTTTCCCATCATGGGTGAACGCGGCCCAACAATGAATATTAATGTCAGCCCTGGCTTCTCAGTGAATCTATTTTCTTCTCTTTCTGCTGATTTTTTTTTTTTTAATATGAAAGAGATATCAAAAGTTCTAAGATAATTTAAATCACAAACTTCTATGTGTACTGTATAGATGTAGTATTTTGGAGATGGTGCATATTTCCACTAGGTAACGCAAGGGAGAACATAGATGGTAATCAAATGCAATTTGTAATGAACTATGAAGGGACTGACTGGGATAACACTTGTACAGCTTGAAAAGTTTGTGTTTTGTAAGGTATGTGAGATTTCAGCGTGGCTAGGAATTGCGATCATATCAGTGGCATAGTGTGCAGGTCAGGAGGGTGTAATGGGGATGTATTTCCCTTTTATAGGTCCTCTGATGCTGAAGTTCCTTAAAAACCTTTACAGAAAACTTGAAAGCCCTTTCTAAATGGATGAGAGACTTCAGGTGAAAATGCAAATAGTGAAGGTCCATAAGCACGATTTCCTTCTCCATTTTTAAGTTTCATTAGTTTTTGGAACATGAGATTCATGTCTGTGCCTAAAAGGTGTGACACCCCCTCCCCCAGCCCCAGCTGCTGCTCTTTTATTTTTTTGTCCTAGTGAAAACCAACCCCAACAGAGAAGTGATATCCAGGATAGCAAATTGTTAAATTACACAGTGTGCTACTGAAGATACTGAGGTGCTATTAATATAAGGGCAACTTAAAGACAAATTGATGTCTAATCTGCATGAGAAGGTATCGCCGCCCATACAAGTATAATCACTTGAAAAATGCTTTAATTACAGTAGGAAAGTGTTGTGGTTTTGTTTTTTGTTTTCTGGTTTGATTCAAACTTCCCTGTAAATCAGTTTAGCCCTCTTGTACAGAATGAAAATACGCTGAGGACTATGCCAACAAAATTGTATTTGTTTCAGATCATATCATGCCAAATGCCAAAAAAGTTCTGGTGAATATAATGCATCCTACAGAGAGTTAGATCTATACAGGGAGCCACAGTAACGACATTGAGATAATGCACAACTGTAAAGGCCAAGTCATGTAGATCTGCATTAATAATGTATTTCATCACGGAGCATGGCCAGCAATTAGCAGTGTGAGAGGGATGCAAGAGATCCTCCCTAACTGCAGCTGGAGTATCTGTAGACAAACACTGGAAGTCATCAATTTGAACAAAACTGTATCTTTGAGGTGGAATTTTGTGGTACATACATAGATCACATGAAGTAGATAGCCTAAAGTCAGGGGAATGGCAAAAATGTGACTACATTTGTCTCCTCCCTAATCGCTCCTCTCCTGGCTGCCCTCCTCTGTAGTTTTGTCTGTTTCTAGAGAAAGTTTTTGTAAGACTTTTGTATTGTCTGAATGCATAATATAAAAGTTTGATAAAAACTCAAAACGGATCATGTGTGGGAGAAGTTGACAGTGTCCCATTCACTTCTGTGTATATCAACCTGTTATTGTAATGTTTTGGCAGTGTACATACTCTTAAATTAATTATCTTCTTTTTTCCCCGGTATTATTTTCAAATTGTCATTCCAATCTTTCCTCTTTTTAATTTACATCTGACTTTGTTTAGCTCTTTCCACCAGTCTTCTATTTTCTTGTCAGCTATTTTTTTTCCTTTATCTTGATTTTGCTTTTTTTTTTCTTTCAGAAAAATCTGAAACATGAAGTTGTAATGTAGACTATAAAGTGGTCAATTATTCACCTTTATGTCCACTTTAAAATGTCGTTGTCAGCAGTAATAGGAGGAGGGGAGCTTTTCTCAGGAATGCAGTATACAGTGACAGAAGATGCAGGTCACTAATACTAGGGAAGAGTGGCCTTTAGAAAGGGGCCTGAGAAGTTAAAATCTGTACCAGTAGTTAAATGTAATTGCTGTTACATTTTATATTCAAAATGTCTTTCCAGTGGCAGTAACAATTGGTTTTAATTCTCTTTCAGCAACAAGAGCAAGATCCGACTAACTTATACATTTCCAATTTGCCACTTTCAATGGATGAGCAGGAGCTGGAGAACATGCTTAAACCGTTTGGACAGGTTATCTCTACAAGGATACTGCGGGACTCGAGTGGGACAAGCCGTGGTGTTGGCTTTGCAAGGTACTTCAGTGGTGTTAACCATGCTGGCAGCTTTTTTCTTTTTTTTTTAATTTCAATTGAAAAGGCAGGAATAGGAGGAAAAGGCAGAAATTATTGAAAAAGACCAAGCTTTTAAAGAAAAGAGAGATCTAAATGGAGATACCAGAAGAGTGTTGTTAATTCTTCTTTTGGTAAATCAAAATGGCTGTGTCTCATCTCAATTAGATAGTTGAAATCTGAATCTATTGCTTTTCTGGACAACTATCTGGAATAAGACTTCACTGTCTGCCACTTCCTCCTCTTTTCTGTACTTCTCCTTTCTCCTCTGTCCCTGAACCAGTAAGCGATAGTTATGCAGTGCTTCACAGAAACATCTGTGACGTTTCTGGCTTTTGAGGCTTGAATTTGAGACAGGAGACCATAAGGAAGAATCCCTCCTCCTCCTTTTTTTTTTCCTTTCTTTCTTTTTCTTCATTAGTTCCTCTGAGAAAATTGACTTATGGTTGCCCTTTGAACACCAGCCCTTTGAATTTTCTGAGTCATTAACGTGTTGTCATCTGGGAAAGAAAATATTTGTATTCACTACACCATAAATCTCACCTTAAAATGTTTGACAACTCAGTTGTCTCTCCCAAATCAACCAGAACAAATATTTCTCATAAATTAGTAGATACCTCTCAAATACTCTGTCCATGTGAGTCTACTTTTTCTCTACTTAATTCAGTTATTTGCTCTGGGATCTCTTCATCAAAGCCTTTTCTGTGCTGTTCTAATTTTTTTTTCTGTCTCGCATGAAATCCTACTTTAAACCTTCTATGGCAATCAAAGTTAGGAGACTTTAGATTGGAGATTTCTAATGTCAAAAACAGAGACATGCTTTGAGCGAAGAATTGGGGTTCTCAAAATATGTTGTAAAATCTCTGTCAACAGTCAAATTCTAGTGATTCAGATGTTCAGCCAATATTATGATAGCTCTGTATTTGAACAAATAGCAGGATCTAAAATTAGTGCAGAGAAAAGAGCTGAACAAATTATATCTCCTGGTGAAGCCAGAATTTTTAGGGATTGATTTCCCTGTGAGTTGGCTATGGGGAGTTCACAGGACTGTGATTTTTAGTTTTCTTTTTTAAAATCTACCCCCTCTTCAATTTATTTACTTGGCAGGCTTTCCAGTTTCAGGAAGCTAGAACAAAGGAACAAAATCAGAAACAATGGGATAATATTCCTTTATTTAAGAGTGCCAAACCAGCAGGTTTGGTTTCTACCAAAATGTCTTCCTGTCCCTTTAAACAAATCAATAAATATTTGATTTTTTAAAATTTAATTTTAAAATTTAATTTCATTTAAATTGAAATTAATTTATTTTAATTTAATTTTAATTAGTTTAAAATTTTGGTGTAAATTTAGTGGAGCATTTTTATTTCATTCATACACTTTCTTTTTTTTCTTGTATAAGCATATGCTTATATTGAGTGTGAACTCCATACAAGTATACACAGAATGTGTGTATGTGTTTTTACACAAGTGTGTATGTGTTTTACACAAGTATACACAGAATGTGTGTATGTGTTTTTACACACAGCAATATATGTACAAAGTTGTATTTACTAATTTTGAAAAATAGTGATGCTTGCTGAGATGCAGCTTTCAAGTTTTGTTATTATGAAGGGCAGAATTCAGTAACACCCAAGCTAAAATTCAGTAAGCATTATGAATTTATTCGGTCTTGTCTCCCTAAACTTGCTTACCAGCTCTACCTTGAATAGGTATTTTAGGAATGCTTTTATCATAATATAGCCAGAAGAGTTTTGGAATTCTATGTAAAAGTCCAAAAGACTTGTGTATATCTACAATCTTGCTTGTATTGAAGATGTTAAAAAAGATTAGTTTTAAAGTTTAGGTTCTGTATTGTACATTGCATGGTTTATATATATACATAAACATGAAGTTATTTTAATATGCCTATTTATTTGTACACATACATATCTTATACATAATTTATAGACTAAGCTGTTGCTGTCATATCTAATCAGAATTTCTCTCCTTCTGCAAGGTACCTATTGGAACGCTTTTGGATAAATATTATTTGAAATTGTACAAGAAACGTGTAGACATTTAAATAAAGATTTTAATTTCTTGCCTTTGGGCGCATTGTATTAGGTTAATAAGGGGTAGTGTATTTTATCAAATCCAGACTTGAGTCTGAAACTAAATTACGTTGTTTGTTTTGTGTGAGACAAAAAAAAAAAATGTTTCTTTGATGCAGGTCCAACAACCCAGAACTTGTGAAAATTCTCTAGAAGATATTTTTTAAACCATGAAGAAAACTTCTTGTTCAGTCTGATGATTTTGATGATTTTGGTTCTTGTCTATGACTAATTTGTCAGCCTGTGCAAAAAGGCTATTTGAATTGAAAAGGTGCCAAGACTTAGCAATTTTTAGTACTGCTTCTTTGCTGCTGAGGCCATTGGCCTAATTTGTGGATCTGAATTACAGAACTTAATGAACAAATAAGAAAATATCTGTTCAACATTACCTAAACATCATCTTGCAGGAGCTGCAAAATATTTTCTTCTTTTAAAGTAAACGTTGTTTTACTCGCATGTTCCGGTCATCTGTTGCCGCTTAGTCCATGCTGGCAGTTAGGGCTGACACATCTACGTAGCAATGTACGGATGCAGCTGCACCCTGCGGAGCCGCTCCCAGGCTAGCGCTAGCTCACCAGAAGTACACCCAGTCTATTAAGTCTAGCTTTGACCATGGTAGTGCACAGACCTGCTCAGGATGCTGGATAAGTTCTCAGGAGCCATCACAGCTACTCTGTTATTGGCTCCTGTTTTGAAGGTACCTTGGAGACAAATAAGAGGCAGGTACATCATTTAGTTGGAATGATGTATCAGCTCAGAGCTGCAAAGGCAGTTTGGGTCATGCGGTCAGGCATGTTTGTATTTGAGTTTATTACTCTTAAACTGTACAGACACTTCAGAATCCTGTATGAAAAGTGGCATTAACATTTGTTGCATGTATCATGGACACTAAGTTATGAATGATTGTGGGTCAGTCTTTCTGCTTCCTTCAAGACAGCACCAGTACTTTGTACTATAGCTGTCCAAGTTGTGCTCTAAGTAAATGAGGGTATTGTATTTGCAGTTTGGCACTGACTTTGGCATCAGGTTGCACACAATGTTAGCTGAGTTTGGTTTTACCTTTCTGAAGTTGTGTGTTCTTAGAAAACATCTTTGTTGCTCACACATGGGAAAGCAAGCCACAGAAGAGAAGCAAGAAAAAGCAAGAAATATGCTTTAAAAAATCACAAACATAGGAATCTGGATGAGTGTTTAATTTATGTAAATTATTCTTATTTTCTTAGGATGGAGTCAACAGAAAAATGTGAAGCAGTGATTGCTCATTTTAATGGAAAATTCATAAAGACACCAGCAGGAGTTTCTGGTATGTTGCATGTATTTCTAAGAAGATGTTTGAATGGGTTACTGCTTATGCAGCGGAAGCCTGTTACACTGATTGTTGTAGCTGGCTTCTCATTCAGAGGCAAGCTTATTAAAATTAAACTGTGACTTGTTGGATGACTGTAGTGCTTGCTCACTTGGAACACATTATATCACTTCTGTACTGTAAATCTCTTCTAGGAATCTAGTAGTGTTCCCTCCTAGCAGACAGACAGGCAGCTAAGATGCCTTAAGCCAGCTATGCACAAATTCACATCCCACATAATCCCAGGTGAAGTCAAGAGACAAGTATGTGTTGTATGTGTATCAGAACATAATTTGGCTGATTGTCCATGGACAGTTTGGGTTTTTTTGAGAGGCAAAAAATTGACTACTTTTGCTATCTGTTGATGATTTTTTCAGTCTTTTTCAAAAAAATATTTTATTAGAAAAACATAAATTCTTTAGCAGTGCCTTCATGCCAGGTACTTTCTTTCAATGCGGAGCCGTGACTCAAGTCAAATGAGCAGGCTTTGAGGTTCTTCAGGGAGACGGAAGGAGGTCAATGAAGAATGCTACTTCTAGAAATATTGTGCAAGGCAAACTGCAGAGAAGCTATGTAGAGCGATTTTGTTGTCATACCAAGTTCCTCATCAGTTTGCCTGCTGTGTCAGCACTGTTTCTAAGAGGCAAAAGCTATATCCATAAACACTTAAAATGAGGAAAGGAAATTCAGAGCAGCAGAGTAAAATAAAGAAAATAGAACAATAAAGGAGGAAATAATACATGCCTGACATTCCAGGCAGCCATTTTATTGAGAGTCCCCAGTGTGAATTTTACAAATTACATTGTTGATGTGATTGCTGAAGCCACCTTTATCCTGCTGGTGAAACATTCTCCACGGTCAGACCCTGACACCGAGGAGAAGGAAAGTAGCCCTCGGCAGGCAGCCAAGAATCTGGCTTCTTTAGCAAAACTACATACATGTCTTATCCCTGAAAAATTACTGCAGTTTGAGGCAGTCTGTGCTGTGGCAGGGATGGAGAGCTGCTTGAGAGCACAGGAAACCACTCCCTTCACCAACACTAATCTAATGCAGAGTTTTAACTTCCCTGGCTTCGCTTTTGCAGACCCTTTGCATTGGGATTGATTGCCAAGATAATTTAGTTAAAACTTTGTTATATGTAAAGGCTGTAACATTTATTTTTCTAGTTCATATATTTAGCAATCTGTGTTTTATGAGATGGAAAATCCCTTTAGGGGCAAGGAGATCATGGAACGATTTTCTCTGAATGCTGACTGTGCTCTGATCCACCCTCTGTGATTAGTTTTATGGTGCTGCTATGGCTTGGAGATAATTAAGAGTAAAAAGTATGAAGAAACCAAGAGTTCAGATTAACATGTAGGGGTTTCTGTTCAATTAGAGCCAGTAAAAAACTGTAACAGAACCTCCTATTAGTGCTTTTTAGTTTGCTCATTTTTATTTTCACTTGCATTATCCTATTCTCAATGAATGACCCGTCAAGCATGTCATCGCTAATCATGCTCTGTCTCTGGTGGGCCGTTGCTGAAGCTGGAGTTGCACCCTTCTATGATCAGGTTCAGCCAGGTAGAAATAAAAAGTTACTGCATGGAATTTTAAGAATTATTTCTGCAGTGTGGAGGAAAACATTTGCCTGAAAAGTGTGATTAATTAGGGACAAGAAATTTGCACAGAACTGGTGATTGTCAGAAAGTGGAAACTAAAGAGAGGTCTCAAGATGTAATCCACCTCATGGACTCCGACTTCTAATGCTTACTTAGCAAAGTAGTTGTGTAGGTTCTCTGTCTAAAATAGGTGAAGAAGCACACACCTCCAGAGACTGAAGTCTTTGGTGTCATCTGTCCTTGTGCCTAGAAAGAGTGTCTAGATGCCTTACTCAGAAATAAGTAACTCTAAATGTCTGAAAGTTAGTTAAGTGAGATGGATTGCACCCTCCATGATGCTGAAAAGTGCTGTGAGTAAGTAGATGCATAGGGGAGTCGTGAGAACCTTGTTTGTTAAAGACCCTCAATTTTGTTGTGAAGGGTAGAGCTGCAACTCTACTTTTCCATGTTGGTGCTGTGAAGTTGTGTTGCTCTTTGGAAAGGTTTTTATGGAGGTCAAATTCTTCCTGGAGTTCCTCACCACATAGCAAGCACGTGTCTAATAATGCAGTTTTATTAGAGGATGCAGCTTATGCATAATAATATACTGCAGGCTGCCAAAAAGTAGGGCAGAGTCGCGGGACAACTCTGGTCTTGACTACCTGCATAGAGAAAAGTGGATGTAGTGGGAAAGCTCTTGAACAAACAAAGGTTAGGAAAATGTTTTGAAATAGATTAGCATCCTTTGGGGTTATAGAGGAGCAAGTTCAAATACACGCAAAATAAAGTCGTAGGACTGGAACTATGATTACATTAAAACATTGTGTCCTAGAAACTTGACTAAAATCAGTAAAGGGAGCTGGCTTTAAAAATGCTGTTATCAGGACGAGGAGGGTAGGAGAGACAGGCCTGTAATGAAATAGGTGTGGGAGGAAGCACATCTGTTAAACAAAAACATGCTTTCATAATGCAGCTTTGTTATTTTAACTAAGTTTGTGTTTAAATATAAGAACGGGTTAAACACAGTTATCGGAAACATAGGTGAAACCTCCTCTGGAGCATGAGAAAACAGAACAGAAAAACCTTTGTGAATCTGAGAGGGCTAGGGCATTGATGATACTGAGCAAGCTGAACCCAGCTGTAACAAGCTAGTCAAGCTTTATTTCCTTGCTCCGTATTAGCTTAATGAAATATTTTCAATATTTAGTGTGTCCTTCACAGTGGACAGTCTTCAGTCAGGAAGAAGGAAGAATTGCTCAGAGAGCAGTTTCAAATGCACTGCAAGTTGGTGTAATACTAAAGTGGTGTGTTAGTTTCACTGTTTGTTCTAGCTGGAGTTTGTATTTTTATGTAGGTTATTGTAATAGTTTTTTTTTCTGGTTTATGGGCTATGACTTTCTGTCCATTTCAGGACTTTCAGTATTTAATTATTTTCTCAATCGTATGTTTGTTACATGATTGCTATAATCTTGAAATAACTTTTGCATTTAGTTCTCCTTTTCTCTTTAAAGAATTACTGTTTTCAGTGAATAGTGTGATATTTAAAGCTTTTCTGTTCTCCTGTACATTGTGAACCTCATGACGTGAATTGGAGGCAATAGAGTAGGCTAGTGTGAGGAGCCAGCACACAGAAGATGAGTAGTGAGGACAGAGCAGTATGCTTAGCCTCCCTTCCCTAAAGATGATACGTAATATTTGCTGTCTTTTTGTCTTGTTGTGGACACATAAGAATTGTAGAAATGATCTGCTGCGCAAAATCACGAAAGGCATCTCCTCCCTATCACAGCAACGTGTAGCTGCATGATGGTACATGAGAATAGTTATATAAATAATTACATAAAGCAGTTGTGCTCTAGAATATGTAAGGTATATGTAAGTCTAAATCTATTTGTGTATCTTACCTTTAAAATGAAAAATATAAAAGTTAAAAAGTTACAAAAGTTTCCTGCCTGGTGTATAGGCTTTATGAATTATTTCATACTTCTTTTACTCAAAAATAACTTATGTGATTTTGTTTTAATAGGCATACGGTAGTGAGCATTTTTGCTGAGCAGTCCATAGCATTTTTACTTTTGCTTCAGGAGTGGTGGGTTAATGTGGTGACCCAAAAATCGTAGGTTATCCATGACCCACCCTTCTCTTTCCACTTATGGTAAAGGTACTGGTCACTCAGATTCTGTTTTAGGAAGGAAATTGAAGACAGGAATGAGACCTCTGCTCCTGCCTGTGCTCTTGACAGTAGACTAGGAAGAGGTCCACGAGGTATAGTAGACACTACTGTTGGAGATGATTGTGATCTTGGACATCTTTCTAGTGCAGGAGAGGAGTGAAGATGGAGCCTTGAAGTAGTTATCTTGTGGCAGTCATTTTTGAGCTTTTTCATTTGCTTGCCTTTACAAAGTATCCAGCACTGCAGATCTCTATATGGTGAATTTAAGCCGCTTGACCATAAACTCACATTTCTTAGTTATCTTTCACAAATCCTTTAGAAATAATCTGTGAACCACAGCCTGAGAATGACTGCTAAAGGGTATCAAGAGGTCACAGTGCTGGTATTAGTCCTGATTGCCACACTGAAGGCAGAGGGAACCAAGCTTTTACCCATTAGATCAAAGATTAGAAGCTTTTACTGCTCTAATTCTTATAGTTTGTAATTGCTGCTTAGTTTTAAAAGCAACATTGGAATAGAAAAGAAAAATACTACTTAAAACAACTCAAAATATACTCTGGTGACAAATTATTAAACCTTGTGTAAATTATGAAAGAAATGTAACCCTGAGTACTGTGTTTAAGCAATAATTAGGATGGTGAAGAATATGTATTTCATTTCTCTTTGAACATATAAAACTGCTGTTATCTACTCCTCTACTCTGGTGAGACCCTACGTGGAGTACTGCATCCAGCCCTGGAGTCTTCAGCACAGGAAAGACGTGGAGCTGTTGCAGTGGGTCCAGATGAGGCCACAAGAATAATCAGTGGGCTGGAGCACCTCTCCTACGAAGAAAGGCTGAGAGAGTTGGGGCTGTTCAGCCTGGAAAACAGAGGGCTCCAGGGAGACCTTATTGCAGACTTTATATACTTAAAGGGGGCTTATTAGAAAAATGGGGAGGGCCTGTTCCAGTAGGACAAAAGGGGTAAAGTTATTAAACTGAAAGAGAGTAGATTTAGATTAGACATGAGGAAGAAATTTTTTACGATCAGTGTGGTGGAACACTGGAACAGAGAGGTAGTGGATGCCCCATTCCTGGAAACATTCAAGGCTGGGCTGGGCGGAGCTCTGAGCAACCTGACCTGGTTGGAGATGTCTCTGCTGCTTGCAGGGGGGTTGGATGAGATGGCCTTTAAAGGTCCCTTCCAACCCGAACCATTCTATGATATTTGAGATCTTGCATTGACAACTTATTGTTTAAATCTCGCAGCTTTCGGCAAAAGTTTCTAGCTGCTTGCTCTATCATTAAAGTGATGTTTTAATGTTAGAATTCATGAGTTCCATATGCTTTGTCACTGGAAAATATGCATTGAAAGTCACTAAAAGATGCAGTTTAATTGAAAACTAATTAAAAGAGTAGTATTTTAAAACTATTTTGTTGTATTTTTTAGTATCTGAAAGTAGGGTTTACTGAAAAGTTGATAAAATTAGCCATGTAAAGTTAAGGGTGTAAACACAAAGTCCAGCATAAGAACATCAATTTTGTTCTTGCGTTTATATTATCACCTGGTGTGTATTTGGGTAGACACTGAACAAATGAAGGCTGAATTCTAATGTACACATGTGCACAACGTATACAAGGAAGTATTTACTCGCTGGACTAATATTGCATTCGCATCTTTCTTCTGTAAAAACGTTAGCCATGGAGGAGGGTGCTTTAGAGCAGGAGGAGATGGTCCCTTTTCACAGCCAGGTTTTGAAGCACTGACCTGCTGTTAAAGCGCGTGAAAGCTCATGGTTACAGAACGCCTCAGTGGCAGCAGCTCAGCACACAGCTACAAACCATTTGCATTAAGTGTCAGTAGAGTGGGCATTTTAAACATGGTGTCTTAGCTGCAGATGCGTAAATCCACTGTGAGTTGTAGCCTTTTATGTCAGCTTTCTCTTAGCTGTGAATGCAGCTCCGAATTTTTGTAGTATACCTCTGTCTTACACATCCAGACAAGTCACTGAATGATTAATGATTCCTTTCATCAGAGGGCCTGCACACTTCCCAACAATTAAACAATAAAAATGACTCTCCCTTCCTTCCTGGACCATTAAAAAAATTGCCTGACTGGTCTGTAGGGCTTGTCGGAGTTGTTTGTTTTTATATATATATATATATATATCTGTATATCTGTTAAATACATGTTAATATGTGCAAGAGAGAGAATGTCTTATGTATTTGTGAAAAATATGAGGAAAGGTAAGCTGAAAAAATAGACTTCAGGTGTAATTTTGAAGAGAAGGGTTGTGTTCCTTCTTCTGTGGGAGTGGGATCAATAGATCACAGTTGGCTCCCATGAAGGTTTATCTCCTTCTCATGACCCTCTGATGTCCATCAGTCATTGTGTTCTTGAAGCAATGAATGCAGTAGTGCTCAGGTCATATGTGTGGAAGAGCAGCCAAAAATTGCAGTTAAGCTTTCAGCTGCAGTAGGCCCCACTATCACTGTTCAGATCTTGAGCTGGAATCAGGGAAAGCAAATGCTGTAGAGCCTTCTCACAGCAGTTGGCAGTATTAAATAGATGGTCTGCTTTGGGTTTTGTTTTTGTTTTTTTTTTTTAATGTGAGTTGGAGCTTTCACAGCATTTGGCTTCATTTATGGACACAGTGAGGAGCAAGAGAAGCTGGAAGGTTGGAAAAACAAGGGTTCCCGTGACCAGATCTGTAAGATGGAGCACCAGCTTCTGGCAAATCACAAATTAATCCTTGTAAATTTATTTTTTTTTCATTGCTGCAGGTTTTAGCTATTACATGTATTGGATATGCAAAATCCAATATATGTGGATAATTCTTGCTCCATTTTTTTCTTCCTCTTTAAATTTGTCAGGAGAGTGTTTCCAATGCATCACGGAATAGGTTTCAGCAGTTAAAATTTGGCTGTTTTCATTTATCTACTGACAAAAAAGCATGTTTTTTCTTAAAACAGATTTTTGTGAACATTTTTTTCAAACATTTGAACAGGTTTACTCTGACTTTTTTAAAGAATGATCTTTATCTTGAGACAATGATGGGAAATGTGCGCACATAACAATTTCAGAAAAGTTTCGCACAATTTACTATAGGGATTTTTAATGGAAGCATAATGCAACTTTAAAGTATTTACTACCTGTGAGTGCTAGAATACAGAACCACAGGGCTAGAAACCTTTATGTATTTTCTGATGTCTTTATAAGCCATTCTCATGCCAGTTTTTTTTATTTCATCCAAAAATTTATAATGTGTGTTTTGGAAGTCATACATGCTTCCCGCAATACTAGGTGGCTTGAAATAATTTATAAGTAGCCAGAGATACTCAACTTGGGAAACAGCTTTCTTTCATTTAAGGCAGTTAACTTCAGTATTTGGATCTCAGCTCTCCCTTTCTGATCGATTTTTTTTTTTTTTTTTTTTTCTTTCTTCCTTGCTGTGTAAAATCAAAGTCAAAATAATTTCAAACCAGAAAATGACAATTTTAAGTATATTGACTAACATCTGCTAAGATTAACTCCTCTTATTTCAACAGAATTGTATGTGGATTAAAATGCTATGTGATATCACCAAGCTTGTTGGGATCTAGCTTTTATTAAGTAACATCAAATTGTTCATTAGCGTGTTGATATAGAACCTTTCTGCCTAAAATATACTAAGACAGAAGTTGCTTCTCATGATAGAAGATGCCAAAGCAGAACTCAGTTCTGGGAATGCCAAAAATTCCTTCAGAAATGCTAGATTTTGAAGACAATGATGTCCAGTTTCTGTCTCCTACTTTAGGGTTTCTGTTATTTCCTTGTGCATTTACTCCACTATCCATAGGTCTCCAATACTTTTTTCCAATGTCATTAGCCTAGCCTTTTGCTGGCTTATTTTATTATTATAGGATTTTGATTACCATTCTCTATAAGATAATACATTTAAAATTAATTCAGTTGTTATGTTTAGTACTGAAGTCTGACTCTCTGATATTAAAGTTATTTGCTGAATAACAGCGCACGTGTAGGAGAAATACAAGTCTCTGGATGTGTGGGTAATGTTGGAGATGAGACAGGGAACCACATATCAGTTCTTTCTCCCAGTCCATCCATCTTTTATAGAGAGAAAGCTGTCAAAAGATGTATCATGCAGGAAGTGTCTATTTTCCCAGTAGAACCAGCCTGATGTTTTAGGTATGCTGTCCAAAGCCAGGCATGACTTGGCCATTAGTGCCAGTTCTGTGCCAAAATTGTAAAAGTTAAGCTCTTTTCCAGGTTCCAAGTCTCTGCGATTTTCAATACAAATCATCTTTTGTAAATGCAGACAGAGTGAAGACCATGTCAGCGCTGGCCGTGGTTATACTAATAGATTTTATTGTATGATACAGATGCATTAAAATTTTTCTTGGGGTTGGCTTTTTGCGGGTGGCCCTCCCACCCTGTGTGTTTACTCTGCATTTGGAAACTTGCATGTTTTCAGATCCAGCCGTGTCTCATGAAGGTGTTTCCAAACAGAATGACTGGAGGAGTGTCATGGTAAAGCTTAGACAGCTCATGTGTCAGGAATTATTGGCAGGGAAGTGTTCACGTCCAAGTCATAACCATGCTCCCACCCTGTGATTAGGGAGGGTGTGGTGTGATGTAGCAGAGCTGTGCTTCAGCCATAGGTACTCAGAAACTATTGCAGTTTAAGCTAGTAACAGGGAAAGAATACTATGCAAACTTTTACTTTTCATTGCTTGAATTTTGACATTAAAACTTGAAGTCATGGTCAGGATTATATTATGCAGGAAAAAAGGTTTAGTGATACCATTTCATAACTGCATATGAAAAACAAGATAAAATAAAAATCTTGAAGAATTTCTGGTTGCATTGTGTGCTCCTTATAGAGTAGAGATAAAAAGGGAATGGGCGTTTGTGGCATTCTTTCAGTGCAAGGTGACAGGAGCTAAAGGTACCCACTCCACCCTGCTGGTTAGAGTAAGTGGAGGTACAGTGCCAGCTCTTCTGGATGAGCGGAGCAGTTTGGTTTGGGACATTACTGAAACCTCCAAGAGGTGGAGGCGGCATATATTAAAGGCCTTTGGCCAGATTTATTCTCCACCCTCCTTAGATGTACATCCTAAGAGGCAAAACTCAGAATTCAGATGGCAGTTCACATTCATCGTCAGACCAACAGACACATCCTCAAGGTATGCAGACCGTGTTTCTTTCCAACAGGTTTTACAGCAGTAGTTTAAAAGCAAAGATGTAAGGCATTCCAGATGCTCTGTTTATGTGTGGCAGCTATCTTTTGCTATGCAGAATAGTTGTTGATGCTGTCGTATAAGTCCATGTTATTTAACTGTCATATTGGGAATGCAACTTAAAAACCATACCTCATTTGGAGCACTGACACCTGTATGTGAAGGCTACTTCAACTAATATTCCTTCTTTCTTAGTTCCTGCAGAACCTTTATTGTGCAAGTTTGCTGATGGAGGACAGAAAAAGAGACAGAATCAGAATAAATACATACAGAATGGAAGAGCATGGCACAGAGAAGGCGAGGTGAGACTTGTAAGTCCTCCCTTCAAGCTTTAGTGTGGGTGTATCATAATGAATGCTTATGAAAATGATAGGCATTGAGACTTCTTGGCTTGGCTCTTTGGCGTATTAAAAATGTGCCAGCAAATCTTACCTGACAGTTTGCAACTCTGTAAAATACCTAACTGTATCTTTCTTAAGAGGAAAAAAGGCAAAATGCAAAACATTAAATCCTACCTCATTAAATCTCCTTCAGCTTGGTCAGGAATATGCCTGAAATATTTCTCATATTATGAAACTACCTGAAACATAACTTTATTTACATGTAGTAAATAATCCTTTGATTTATGCAGCACTGAAATGCATATCACTTTCATAAGACTAAAATAGTATACCAGTGCAGTGCAGCGTTAATTTTTTTTAGTCGCATCTTTAATGTTCAAGATAATAGTTTCATAGGCTTTCTGTGGTTAGCAAGCCTAGACACCTCATTTACATGATACAAGAAAATTCAAGTGTATTTTCTGAAAAACAGCACTCTCAATTAATTCTTATAGTTAATATATTTTAGGCAACACCCTAGCATAATCATCTTCATGCCCTGCCTCGCAAACACACACATTCTCTAAGCCAGGGATTTAATAGATTGCATTTTGTTCCTCCTGCTGGGAACTTGGAAACTTGTATTCATATCCAATATCACTGACTCTGTTCACTATATAATTACTTCTGTCAATTAACTTTTCCCTGACTTAGAGTAATAAACTATTTCAGTACAAACTTTCAGTTAAAAATAATATGACTAAAGAAAGAGTAAGAGAAATAATTTACCATCAAAATTAATTTTCACAACTCTTTCTTTCCACTTTTTTTTTTTTTTTTAAAGGCTGGGATGACACTCACGTATGATCCAACCACAGCTGCTTTACAAAATGGGTATGTTGAATAGCGGCACACTAAGAAAAAAATGTTTGCATTATGAAAGATACACAGAACTAGCATTTAATAAATATTTCTGCATTTTCTAGATTTTATCCGTCACCCTACAGTATTACAGCAAACAGAATGATCACTCAGACATCTATTACGCCATATATTGCTTCTCCGGTTTCTACATACCAGGTTTGTATTTTAGATCTTAGTAGCTGAAATGGTTCAGCAGAACTTGTGTTTATTTATAAATTTCTACATACGGTTTTATGAATTCTCCAATAATGCTTCATTTTAATGAAGTGGCCTCTTCATGCTATACAGCATGAAAATGATGGCCTTGAAAACTAAAAGTGTGTTTATTTCAGGAAGCACAGCAATTTCATGAGATACGTGTCTTGCAAAACAAATTCTCTAACTTGTGCTGATGGTTAAGGTACTTGTAGCCACTTCTGCATTTCATATATGATTTTTCATTTTCTCTTAGTCAGGTTCTTTTAATGTCAATAATATATCTTTAAAACAATGATTCTTTACTTAAAGTCTTGTTGATTTAGTTAAGTTCTATTTCAAAGATATTTCTCCAGGCTCTGAAATTTTCTCCAGGTTGTTTCAGTGCGAAAAAAAAGCCCAACAATAATGTTGTATTAAGAAGGGTACAGAAACTTGCTTGACATTAGAGAAGGAAATTTGAAGAATTCAGAGTTCCAGTTGTATTAGCATTCAAATTCAATTTTTTTTATATTAGGAGTAAGGCATTTAATAGTCTAGAACTGTATTTCTAAACCAAAAGGTACTTTATTTTGAAGAATAAATTAAAACCTGAGTCATGCACATTTTTTGTTCTTAGAGCCCGCTCCAAAGCTTCATGAAAAGGAATTTTGGTAGGTGTCATCTTGAGTCCCCACTAAGGGATACTGACAAACAATTCAACATGCTGAGAAATTATATGGAACAGTTTTTCTGCTTTGATATAAATCTTTTGGGAATGCTCAATTTTAGGGCATCGTACATTTCCGTTTACAAACAACTTGCCTTTAGTGCAATTAGTATGGCAGTCTCGGATGTATGCTCTGTAATTACTACTTGAGACATGCCAGTTATCCCAGTGTAAGCTGAATGATCAGCTGTTTTTGCATTTTACTGTTTAACACATAGACAAAGTAAACATCAGTGATTCAGGTCATAAATAACCAAAACTAATTAAATTTGGAAAATTCTTACCTGTGTATGTCAGGGGAAGAGGCTGTTTACTTTTTAGTGAGAGAGGCGTGCTGAGTTTTCTATCTTACTATGGGTGAAAATGAATATGTAGGCTGTGTAGAATATGTAGGCTGTGCAGAAGGCATATAGAAGGCTAACAGAGGCACTGTGGATCATTTGTTCGCTATTCCCTTGCAGAAATTTCCACGTAACTTCCCATTCTGGGTGAGAAGAGTGAGGAAGAATTGTCTAATATTACTTCAGAGGTCTAATGACTTATTGTGCAGAGCAAAGCGTTATGTAGGAGGTAAAACAGTGTATTTCAGGGTAAAGGGCAGCTGGATTAATTTAATATTAATTTCTGAGGTGACTTACGCATAAAATGTTTGCTCTTGGCAGACAGTGCTAGTCCTGTATTTTTCAGTATCTTGAATAATTCTCCTTTGTACAGCATTACCTGAAAATTACAGCAAGCTTTTACCCATAAACATATTCCAGTAAAATTGGCTGCTATTCTTTATTAAAATATAAATTATTTATCAATGTAAGACTCTCAGATATTCAGAATCCAAGTAAAAGTTGGAAGTTGGCATGGAAACATACTTCTTAGGAATATCGTATCACTTTTCTGGGCTTATTGAGATAGACAGACTACAATACTGTATGTTTCCAGAAATTTGTTACCAGTGTTCCATTATACATGGCATGCAGCTTAAATTATTGTTGATGGAGTTATTAACATCATTATGCTTAAAGTGGCACAGTAATAGGAATTGAAAATTAAATTCAGGTATTCTGTACTGGGGAGGAAGGAGGTTCTTGGCCAGAAGAGTTTCACAATTTGGGTCACATCTTCATTATTGATTCCTTCTCACTGAAACCTGCAGCATTCTGTCATCTACACAACAGGACAAAATCACAAGAGCATGCTTTATGTATCTGTTCTTTGAGGCATGGTATAACCTGTTCCTACATTTATTCTTATTAAAGGTAAACAAATATAATAAAGTTTTTGATAGGGTTTGTTTTTGCAACTCCTGTCTACTCAAATGACAGTACTAAGCCAGTTACTATCGTAGCATGAGTAGATTAGCCAAAGCTTTAGTCAGGCTGTACTAGTATTTTTGCCATTAAGCTTTTGCCTGAGGAAAGGGAGGGTTCAGTTTTTTTCCATTTTTGAACTCCTGTTTGCTCCTTTTCTGATTGAAAAAAAAAAAAAAAAAAAAAATCTAATTTGAAAGTCAGTACCAAAAGGAGGGAGGAAATATTTCCGTCTTGCAGAAAATACCTCACCTCTGGGAATGATGGTAGAGGCATTTAAGGGGCTTTAAACATCCGACAGCAGTGGTGAGTCAGTTCTGCATGTGCGGTGCAGGTCAGAATCCTGCCGTTTCCTGCATGCCTACAGGAGGTGGAGAGGAAACCTTTCCATTCTTACCTTCAATATTTCTTGCAGCACACTTTTTCAAAGGGCTGTTGCGACCAGCTCTTTTTAACTAAGATAACCATATAACCTATTAATTTACCTTTTAATCTTTTTAGTTTACCTTGTCATGCAAAGCTAGGCATCCTACCTCAATTTGAGTGTTTGGGTAATCAGTGTTTCTGGAGAGAAAACATGCTAGTTGCAAGAGCAGAAATGCTTGTCAGAACCTTCTCTTCCTGTACTTTGGGAATAGCGTACTGCAATGTCTTGGGGAAGAACAAGTCTCCTAAGTCTTCTTGTCCCTGGAACAAGATTCCAGCAGAATTCCTGGTTTCTTTTTCCCTTTTGAAAATCCAATAATTTATTTTATTTCAATCACACCAGAAGGCAAATGATGCTTTACCTTCTGACATCCCAATTACTTTTCCCCAAAGGAATTTCAAAGATAGAAGATGCCTTCTTTTTCAGTACAGCAGAAATCTCTCATGCATCTGTTTGAACCCTTTCACTGCAAGTTTCTGAGACCGGCACTGAAAACGTAGTATACTGTTCTGAAAGATGTATGTGGTATATTGTTTCAAAATCTTGTTTCTGATTTACAGGTACAATAAATACACTTTTCATAGAAATCAGTGTTGCTCCACTAACTGCATTAAAAAGTGAATAAATAAGGGAGGAGGCTTGTTAACATGATTTATTAAATTATTACTGTATCTCAGTTGGAGTATTCAGGAAAAGAATGACTAAAATGAAAAATAAAATTCTGATTTTGTTCTAGGTTCAGAGTCCTTCTTGGATGCAGCCTCAACCATATATAATGCAGCACCCAGTAAGTTTTTTTATGGTTCTCAGTTGTTTTGTTACTGATTGTGTAAACACTTTACATATTTTAAACAACAGAAAATACGTCAATTCCCACTCAATTACTTCCAGAGCTTTGACAATTACATCATAATTAAATAATGAATCAAAATGAAAAGGAAGCGAAGATAGTAACCTGAATTGGGGCCTCATTTTATTTGGAAAAAAAGGAAGCTCCCTTTAGGGTATTGAAGTGATGAGGACGATATGAGTTACCAAGTCAGCATCCTGAGGAAACTTTTTTTTTTTTATTTAAATGAAAAGCACTTTGCAAATACCAATGTTTTACATACTGTTTACCTATCAGGAGCTGGAAGTGAAGACTCAAGGTTTTAGAATGGGTCTAGAGTAGTTCAGACTGGATAATTGTGAAAGACAGATGGATGAAGTGATATAAATGACATTATGGGCACTTAACTGGAGAAAACCTGCATAGCTTGTTCTGTCTTCACTGGTTATGAGTAATGCTGGTCTCCCTACACTTTTGGCTGTGGCATCTGTACCAGACTGTCACGTATTCTGATCTATACTCTCCCATGATATTTTGCTTCTTATCTATATGTCATTTTCCAATTAAGTACCATTATGTCTGGGACTTTTTAGGCTTCTTAAGATAAGCATTACAAATATCAACAGGCACTTTAATATATGCACTCCTGTAGTTAACAAACAAATATATTTCCAGATATAGAAAGGATATTGTCTTGACTTTAATTAACCTCTCCATGCAGATTCTAGAATGTACATCTTCTTGTCAGAGCATTTTCTTTTTGTGCATGCAGAGAAGGTGATGCTGAACCAGAACACCCTCTCACACACTTTATTTTATTTGTGGTTTTTGGTGTTAAACACACATGCACACAACTGTTTTTGACTTTTCTCTCTTTCAACACAGATTTTAATTTAAAAAAATCTTGCAAATGATGCTATGAAAGACACGAGTTGATATGTTATAGTGTTGTAAGGTGTATAAGTTTTACAGGTATACAAGATGAGATTTCATGGTTGAAAATAAAGATCTAGATTCCTGACTTAAGCTCAGTTTTGCCCTGTGCAGAGGCTGGTGCTGTCTTGCTCATTTGCTTTGCAGAGAAGCCTGCAGTCTACAGACAGGAAATTCTTTTAGTGTTTGATGTGCCTGTGACTCATTTCATCTACAATGATCACATGGTTGTTTTTCCAACTCTGTACGTTTTTTTTCTTTTTAAGGATTAGTTATTGATTCAAAATACTGGCTTTTGGTACACTGCAATTACTTCTGTTAGTTTTGAGCCTCCATCATTTAATCAGCACTTCTGCAAGCATAAGTCATACAAAGTGCTTGCAAATGTGTTTTTGTAGAACATGATTGGTAAAATGAAATTTGTTGATAACCCTCCATTTCAAATTACTCTGAAAATCTTATGAGAGTGCCCTCCATATTTAGCGATCTCAAGTGTTTAAAAATTCAACATATATTTTTAATGGTGTTAACAAAATGATACAGCAGTGACAGAAAGGTCATCACAGTAGCTGGTGTTTAGAGAAAGAATCAGCATTGCTAACTCACTCTTGTACAATGTGTGTGCTGATGAAACCAGCCATTAAATAGGGCAGCTGTCTTCTGTGTGAGCATCGCACGTGACAGGTAGAATTCTTCCAACGCCAGTGTTCCTCCAAAGCCTCCATTCCTAAAGATGAGATGAAAGTTTCTTTCTAAAGCCTGAAATTCCAAGGCTTAAGCTAAGTGAATCTATACCTGGTCGTGTGTGCAGATTTTTGCTTTAAAGCTAGCATCTGGTTACACTCATATTTTACAGTTTTTTCAGCAGGCATTTCAAGTGCATTGTACATCAGTTGCGTGCTCAGTAGGAAGTCAATGCAGTTCTTGCCCCATTACCAAACTGTGCAAAACACATCTGCCCAAGTAGAATATTCAGAATGCCCCAGACCTGCTTCCCAAGTCAGTGCCTGGGATCAGGGAGAGTTCTTGTGGTATATCCCCTTGGAAGGACGGCCCGTACTTAGACTCTCAAATAAAAAATGTAATTAAAATATGAGTGTTGCTGCAACCATTTCTTTCTTTCTGTGTTTTAATAGGGTGCTGTACTGACTCCCTCCATGGACCACACCATGTCACTACAGCCTGCGTCGATGATAAGCCCTCTGACACAGCAGATGAGTCATCTTTCATTAGGCAGTACTGGAACAGTATGTAGCAGTCTAATACAAAATAGAACTTACACAAGTAGAAAATACCGTGTGTAGATCACAGTATGCATGTGCAGCTTGCATGTAGGAAAAAAGTAGTCCGTTAAGTAGTCTTTAATCCAATAAAATATTAAGAATTGTCTCAATTTTTACATAATTTCAGCAGTTTTAATTCAGTCTATTAGCTGATCAGAAATTGGAAATGAGTAAATAAAAGTAGATCAAAACAAGTGAAAGGAACCCAGGAGGTGACTCCAGAGTTGTATCAAAAGAGAAAAAATAGTTGGTTTTCCTCTTCGGGAGATCAGAATTGCAGAAAGTAATACAAAGTGTGTAACAGAAACTAAGCCAGAAGACGAGATGCAGGCTAGCTTCTAAACTTGAAAGACCCTTCTTTTCTGAGCAGATAGAATTAAAAAAAAGAAAATATGATGATCAGGATTAGCAGAGAAGGAAAAGTCCTTTACCTAGTTTTTGAAGGCTAGCTTTGAGTTTTCTCAAAACAGGTATCTCACTTTTCAGAAAAGCCTGTTGATTTCAGACACAAAAGTCTTTCTCTCATGTATATTGCTTTAGGGAAACAGTTAGTATCTATTAAACAGTATCATTATAGGTATTTTGAATACTCTTAAATTCACTTTGGGCTTTAATTCAACTTAATGGACTCTCTGTCTTTCTAGTACATGCCAGCCACAACAGCTATGCAAGGAGCCTACATACCCCAATATACACACGTCCAGACAGCAGCAGTTCCTGTTGAGGTCAGTATATTTTATAAAAGACAAGAGATAAGAGACATAAATATGATACTAGATCTTTTTTTTTGCTAGGAAAACTACCTTTTAAAGCCTAACATTGTAACTGTGAGTGTACTGTGACTACAATGTATATTAAAACTATATAATGTCATTATTCTCAACTAATAGAACTAGTATTCTAACAAAGTGTGACCTGTACTTGTAGCAGTACAGTGCTTGGAGCAATCTTCTGTATGAGATTAGCTCAGACAAACTTTGTGTTTTCTGAAACTTGACTTCCAATAGGAACAAACCAGAGAGTATATTGTAGTTTTGATCTTTTGTTTTCCTGTAAGCAAACTTCTCTGTTAACAGCTCATGATTGTAATTTTTTGCAAAGAATCCCGATTTTACTCTGGCATCTCTGGATACCATGCATATTTCCCTAATAAACTCATCTCCAAGTCCAGTTGAAGAGCGTAGCTAAATGGTAGACAATAGTTTCTCTACTATTTTGACTTACCGTACACCCTTTCATAGGTCAGTACTTCTTTAACAGAGGAGCTAGACAAGGTGTGCTGCAGCTCTTGCATTCAGAATGAGTGCTAGACGGTCTCTTCCAGAGCCTGTAAGAAAAAACATTTCATTTCAAAGTCTGTTTGTCCAGAAACTCCAGAACTTGTTTAGTTCAGTTTATGCATCTGCCCATGTGGGTCGGAGAAAGACTTTTGGTAATGAGTTGATTGCACTGTCTGCCAGAGCACTATTGGCTCAATTAATTCCCTGATTTCTGGGGGTCTGTGTGCGAAGTCCCAACTACAATTCTTTGTGTTGCCTAATGCCAATCATACCACGGTACTCAAAGCAATAGTGTTTATACATGTGGTAAGTAGATCTCAATAGGATGCTCTTTTACTTTGCAGATAGAAAATATACTAGCAGTTATTTACTCCCTCTATGTATTTGTTTCCATATTGTCAAAAGTTTGTGAATTTTTTAATTATCATCAAAGCAGCTGAGGAAATACAAAGTTTGCATGATCATTTTATTTCTCTTGTTCGCTGAAATGCAAATCAATGCATAGTTAACACCTCAGATTTGGAATACTCCACTTGAGAAATGTCAGAAAGACTTTAGATTTGAAGACCATTAATTGCATGAGTCATGTGGAAATACAGATTTCAGATAATGCTGCCTGATTTTGTGTCTCATGCCTTGTCTTCTGTTTTATTTACAGGAAGCCAGTGGTCAACAACAGGTTACAGTAGAGACGTCCAGTGACCATTCTCCATATACGTATCAGCAAAATAAGTAACTGTGAGGTAGGGGCTTGTCCTGTCACATGATATGAATTCAAAGATACTTTATTTCGTAACTTACAGTATTCTGTGTTGAATTTTTTTTTTTATATCACATAAATAACACCGATAATATCTGAGGACAGGCAGTGAAGTTAATTTGAACTTACCCAGAGCTAGCAGCCAGAAAGGAAGCACAGGTTCCAGAAGTGAGTTAATGAATTATGAGTAATAGCGTTTTAATAATTTCTGTATAGCATAACTGGATTATGTTGTATTTTAGTTTGTTCATCTTGGCAGCATGCTTTATGCAAGAATAACAATGAATTAGTGCAAAAATACTAGAATCACAATGCTAAAGGGAACTGTATTTATACATATAGCATCCTCTAGTTCTGTGGTACATGTAAGATTTGGAAGCAGCTTTGTGACTGACTTACAGACCACAGGCAGAGGGGTGACCTGGTAGAAATCTTTGCTGACCCTTTCTCCTGAAGACTTCTCTGCTCATCCTTCGTTCTAGGAAAAAACAGTTTGGTTCATAATTTTGTCAATTAATTTTTAATCCATGTTCTAGCTTGGCTTTAATCCCAGAGTTGTTTTACTTTCCTACTCCAGGTTTCCTCTGGTTTTGCTTGCATGGTCTTTCTTCACTAACCAATTGTTAGCTTTACCTGAACTCCTTCCATGCAAAATTTTTGCTTTCTTTAGGTTGCCATCCTGATAATATTGTTTGCACTAACCATCCCCTTGTCCATCCTTCATGTTTTAAAATTCTGGTATTTAGTTGTTCCTTAACTCATCTTTTTCTGAGTGCTTTGCAAACCAGGTAACTTGACTACATAGTTGTTGTTTTTGTTTGTTGTTTTTTTTTTTTTTAAATCAAATTTTGTAAGACCTCGTACTGAAAAATTCTGTTCAGCTGCAATAATGTACTAGAGACCATCTTAGAAGTGTTTTTCTAGAGCTCTCATAGCATTTTTTTACTCAAAAATCATAATCAGTTATGTGTGAGAAACTTCTAGTTGTGTAGTATTTTCCCAAAAAGGTATAGATCTAACAGTACACACATTTTGCTGTTACCTTTGATTTTGCAGGTCAGCTGTGTTATTTAACAACAGTGCTCATCTCCTTTATTGGCGTAACAACTTCTTAATGTAAAGATAGAAACAAACCAATAGGGAAACTTCGCACATTCAACAGATGGCACAGTCTGCATAGCGCAACGCATGACCTGTGTTTATTATTGTAGTCTGGCCAAATGCTGGCATCTACAGAAAGCCCACATCCTTGATTTGCTTCCAGGGCAGGGAGAAAGCAAAGCCACAGGCTCTTCTCGTTATCCATCTCCTAGTGTTAAAATCATGGCTCCTGCATGTTTCCTGTGCCAAGGCTATTGGCTGGTGCTAACCGCTTTTTAAGGAATTATTTGTTTTGCCTTAAGTCTCCCCTGTGGGCATGTAAAACCTCCGAACCAACAGAGATCTGTGGTAGACTGCAAAGCATAATCCTGCATCTCCCTGTCCTGCCTCCCTCTCCCAGCCTGTCGGTGTCTTTCCCTGATAGTTGTAGGCTGTGGCCGGGCAGGAGGAGTGTTTAGTTTCCTGAAAGGATGAGATGTGTTGCTATCTGAAACACATTCTGTAATGATGGCTGTGTAGAACACAGAGCTCTCTGAGCAACTCCATATGTTTGCTAGAAGCCAGTTCTCCATGTATTTTTTTTCTTCAGAGAAGTACCATTACCTGAATTTCTACATGGTAGGAGCCAGTGAAATCTGTGCCAGCAATGGCTATGGCAGTGGGCACGTGGGGAAGGTTAATGTTACTCAACTGATTTCAGCCTCAGAGTGTGGCGTTTGGTATTTCTGTCCCTGGAACGTGTTGGTACTTGTCATTTTCCAAACAGGTGAAGGGGAGGGAGTTGACAGTTATTTCATGCCCTAAATACAGAGAGCACTGCAGTCTCTTAATTACGGTGGCTTCATTGCTACTGTCAAATTGAAACTTCTTTCTAAATGCATGTGCAGCGCTTCTGGGAATGTCCTATTAAAAGTCAGTGCACATATTGCCATAAATAAGAGGTAACGACTATTCGCACAAGTGGATGCAGTCAATCAGAAATACACAGCATCTTTCCTTTGTGGCTACATTTAATAACTTTATAGCTTCTTTTAAAAAGTTGCTACCATGTGAAAATAGTCAAGAGACTTGAAAAAGATACATATATATATATATGTATGTACCTATAAATGTACAATCATTAAAATAACAGACTTTATCTTGCCTTGAAAATTTAAAAATTGTCTAAACTTTTTTTCATTAGCTGGGAATTTTTCTAAACCAGTATGGCAATATAAGCCAATATAGTAAATTGAGAAGTCCTCCTTCAAATGTAATGAGCCCTGTATTGCTGTTAAGTATGAACCATCACAGAGGCACAGTAGCTGTCTCTGCATTAGCTGTTGTCCATAGCTTCTCTGAGGCTGCACGGAAGGAAAGTCGTGTTCCTTTTCCAGAGATCAGAAGCCTTGGAGATGCCACACGAGTAAGCTCCCACACTCAACCACTTTTTGTCAGTTAAAAGGAAACAATAACAAACCAAGAAAGAATGGAATAGCTTTGAATGCAGTCCCACCGTTCCCCAGTGGGAACTCTGCATGCTGAGCAGGCATTGGCGACGGCAGGGAGAGCACAGTGCAGGCTGTGTCCCAGCGGAGACCCTTGGGAAGGGCCGAGCACCTCTAGTGCCACCTGGGTTACTTCTCAAATTTGTACTCAGATTAACTTAGTCTTCTGAAACCTGTCTGAAGTAGGAGATTGATTTAGTTTTATGGACAGCTACATTAGAAGAACACGCTTGTGATTGTAACTCTGCTCTAGCTCTGACCTTTCTGTGTTGCAGATGCCCAGTGTTGACCTGGCCTGGAGAAGGGTGCAAAGGCTGAAACAATCATGGATTTTACTGATCAATTGTGCTTTAGGAATTATTGACAGTTTTGCACAGGTTCTTGAAAATGTTATTTATAATGAAATCAACTAAAACTATTTTTGCTATAAGTTCTATAAGGTGCATAAGAAAAACCTTAAATTCATCTAGTAGCTGTTCCCATGAACAGGTTTATTTTAGTAAAAAAAAAAATTTTTATCAAGTGTTATGACGCAAAAAAAAAATTTCAAATTTCTGGGTATGCACAGATGACCACGAAGACTTATTCACGTGCATGACAGAATTTGTGTTTTGGTTTATTTTTATTTTGTTTGTTTCTTTTTTTTTTTTTTTGTTTAATTGTATGAAATGGGTTTTCTGAAGTTTAAAATAGTAAAACATCTAAGATGATGTTCTGTGCTTGCAGTGTGTGAGTGTTGCTTTAGTGCAGTGTTGCAGTTATAGTGTCTGGTCTTTTAGCTTTCTGTTTTTCTTTTAATGTAGTGTGAAGTGTCTTATCCTTTTCTATGAATTCCAATTTGCCTTAAATCTTTCAATGCTGTAGCTGTTTCAGTAAGTAGTCCAAACTAATGGTGTAGAATGCTTTGACCAAATGAGCTGGTCTATTATGCCTTGTAAAACAGCAGCATAGGGCTTTTAAAGGTAGTAAATAAAAATTGCTGAAAATTTGGCTTTTTTAATGTGTAGTAAGTGTTTTTAATGATTTTTCACATAATATGTAAGGTAGTGAAATGCAAGAGGGGAAAAAATGTTTTGTGTGAAACACATTTTCTGACTGGGGAAATTTTAATAGGATAAATTGTTTGTAAGGCCATATGCCAATAGTTCCCTCTGGTAGTTTGAATGATTTAGGAACTCTGCTGTATGATGCAATGTAAAATCTTTTTTTTTGCCTTTTTTCAGAAACTAACTTGATGTTCTAGTTTTAGCATAGGTAGAGTAGGGAGTTTGGGGTGGGGATATCACCGAATGTTTTTGTCCTTCCTTTATAGTAATGATAGTGCTTTAGGATGAGGATTGTGCTGAGACTTAGCAAACAGAAAAGTTGCTATTACAGCAAAATGGCAAAAGCTAAAGGACTTGTTTTAAAACAACATATGCTGAGATGTAAGTAGAAGCATAATTGATTGGGTACTAGCTCTCTATAGTAGGTAAATAAAAATAAAAAGACTTGGCACTTTTAAAAGGTAACTTTACCAAAGAACAAAGAGCCAGTAACCAATAATTCTGATTTGTCTCAGCATTACGTCTTCTGTACTCTTTATTTTTGCCGGACCAGTTTGCGGTTAGGAGAATGTGCCTTTTTTGTACATTTGCATTTAGGTTTTATAATTTTAATTGATGTATGGACACAAAAGCATGAAGGAAGACTTGGATCCAAGCAGTGCCACACTTTACATCATCACTACAAGTGTTAAGTGTAAAGAAAACCAATTTTGAAACTATGAAATTCCTGATTCATAAATACGCAGTTATTTGTACTTCACATATTAGATAATTCACTGCTACTAAAGCTCTTTATTACAATTGCATATGTTTTAAATCGAATGATAAATTAAGTTGTCTTCCAAAACTGTGTACTTCTCTGGTCAGCTGTATATGATCAGTTATCTACCTCAAAGATTATTTCCTTTTGTATTGGGACAGGTTGCTGGCCCTCCCTGTTTCCACAGACCAAATCATCCTAGCTCGGGAGCTAGGGCTAAGCAGTTGTTTCTTTCAAGTATTTTTTAGTTTTTAAATTTTGTGTGAGTATTGGAGTATAGATGTCGGTGACATTTCATAGTTTCAAAAGTAAATTGCTGCTCTGAGAAGTGTAGATTCTAGTGAAATACATAGTCATAAGAGATGTGTTTTTGTTTTTTCTTTTTTTAAAAAGTTGTGGTATTATTGGTTCTATGCTCCCTCGAATATTACTGCTTTGTAAAAGTCCAGACTTCTTGCAGCACCTTG
The DNA here is from genome assembly GCF_036417535.1 of Chlamydotis macqueenii. NCBI lineage: Eukaryota > Metazoa > Chordata > Aves > Otidiformes > Otididae > Chlamydotis > Chlamydotis macqueenii. The sequence goes on along the minus strand of NC_141561.1, from coordinate 18,123,854 downwards.
CCTGTATCTGGTAACTTTCCAAACCTGGATCTCTCACTACTTGCTATTTTTGCGTTAATTAAAACTGCAGTATGATAGCTGTGTTAGAGGGAGGGAAGAGCTGCTGCCAGAAATGTCTGAACTAAGTGCCATACTCATTGCCTGGGTAAGATTTGGGAAATTTAACCTCTGTACATAAAGAATTAATCAGTTACTTAAACATCACATAGTAGACAGCCATTAAATTATAAAAAATTAATTTATGAAGAAAGACCTTTTGTACAGATTGAAAAAAAAAAAGATTTTCATAGAGATATCTATATGATCAAGAGAGTTAATTTTTTATTTTTGTTTTACTAGTGCCACAAACTTGCCAGTGGTAACTTATTTGTCCGGTTCAAGATAACTCTGTAGTTTTGTTTCCTAGGACTTGTTGTTAAACGCCAAAAGACATTTTTGAACTGTAAATTTGATTAGATTGTTAGCTTTTTTCTGTTTTATTTCTTTGAAAACTTTTGAATAAAAAAGATTAAAAAAAGAAAATGCATCGTCTTTTTCCTTTAGCCCTTCCTTGTTGGGGGAGAACCCAAACAGGTTATGGTAAAACCTTTGCCTTTATTTTGAAGTACTCAGGGTTGCTTTCTGCTTTATAGTCTGAATTTTTCCCTCCTCTATCTTTCGTTGAAATCAAATTTTAACTCTTACAAACCACATTACAAAGTCACTTATTCTTTCAGACAAAACAGGAAAAGACAAATGAGAAATACATGATGAAATGTCTAATTTGAATGCAAGTCTGTTGTCCTTTGTGTCAGCCCACATAGAGAGTTGTATGTAACCAGGCCTGTACACTGGAGCTGTAAATGCAAGCCAGTTTTCTGGAAGTAAGGGTGGAGATGGAGAGTCACTTTGGTCGTTCGCAGCATTGCATTGCTGCCCAAAAGTCCTTTTCTCTTCTCCAGTGCAGTGGCATTGGCTGGCATACCCAGTTCTGGAGAGCAGAGGTGATACTTCACCGTAATTAAAAATTATCCCGAGTTTTGCCTTCCAGCTGCAATCTTTGAGCATTTTTTGTCTTTAAAGAAAATCTTGGATTTTATTATCCTGTTGATGGTATGTATCAGAGGTCTCCTCTGCCCAAAGTAAGGCTTGGAAAAGAAATAGAGGAGAATATCAACTAGGGTGTCTCCTCAGCCAAATGCTTTTCCAGTCGCACAGTCCTCGACAGCTTTGTGTCGATGTGTGTGACAGGAGATACCAATGCACGATACTAAGAGCATGAGGTACTGAGAATAAATGTGTTTTCAGTGGAGCTAGTGAAAGGGACTCACCTGGAGATTAGGAAACTTCATTTACATTAGCTTATGCAATGAAGACCTCTTTGACAGTTATGGCTATTATTATTAATGAAGAGAAAAAAATCCTCATGCTATGTGCTGCTAAACACATTTAGACTCCCGTAACTGAAGAAATGCCATTTTAACCATTTTGTGGTAATTTAAATACTGTCCTGGTATGTTGCCTGTCTAAAAGGCAATGGATGAGAAGATGAATACGGAAAACTTTGAAAGGGTTTTGTTACATTATTCCTGTTCACCACCATACTGAATTAATCTCAAATTAATAAGCAGTCCTTTTGAGTTAAGTATGAATGCTACCTTACAAAAGCTGTATGTAATAGACTCAGAATAATGCAGGTTGGAAAAGCTTTTTGCTATTTTTTTTGCTTTTCCAGTTAGCCCTATGATAAACTTAGCTTTCTTACTGTAACTCCACATATATTTTATAAGAATGAATGCTTTCAGATTAGTACCTTTTGCCTGATAATAAGGTGGTGTGTATCGTTTATATCAGGCAATCTGCAATAATGCCATGTCTTTGTCATATACTTTTATTATATATAATAAAACTCATTTATTACTAACTGGCTTGTTCAAACCTTGACTCCGTCCTGCTGCATACAACCTGTTTTGAACCCTGCCTGCAGACATGCTGTTGATAAAATCTTTTACCTCTTAACAAATACCGATAAACATCATATTCATGTGGGATGATTTTATACTGATAAAAGCGTTTTGTGCAAGATTATGCACAGAGCCTATTGTTTGTTGGTTGTTAGTGATTAGAAAGTAGCCTTTCTTTAGGCACTGAACAAAATCTTTTATCTTTGTTTTTTAAATTAACTACACTGGGCAGGTGCAAGCCAAGTGCAAGCAGTGCACTGACAGCAGTGTGACAAAGTACTGTTGATCACCTGAGCTCTACTAAAGACTGACTGCATATGTTGGGCTAGAGTAATTGTGGAGTAAGTCAGAGTAGTCTGAAGCACTTTCCTGGTACTCTTTGTCAGGTTATCTTGGGGAAAAAAAAAAAAAGTCCTCTTTTGCTCTCCCCTTCTAGCTTTAATTATGTTACAGTATCTCCACCATACCAGACAAACTCGATGATTGACTAAAACTGTGCCACCTCACTTTCCACAGAAACAGCTAACATCGTATGGGAAATCCATTTTATGTGCCAGAATATTTGTATGAGTTTGTACTCCTACTCCTCCCGTGCACACTTCACTGCAGCTGTTCCTTCTGCTTTGATCAACCACTCCAAAATTATTTGCAAACTTTCACATGCGTTGGAATAAGATACTCAATCCTATCCTGTCCAGCAGTGTCTTACTGTGAAAGCCAATGTGTTACTTGGTGGCATTTAAGACATGTATGCTGTTACCTTCCAAACGCTTGCAACACTGATGTACTCTTTCAACTGTGAAAGATCATCTGTATCATTCCCTAGCCAGCAAATTCTGGCATTGATTAACCCAAACAAATCTGAGGTTTTTGGCTTTCACACTTGGTCCATTAATTCTATCCAGAACAGGGGTTAGGATATACAAAACCTATTCTGTTTGGCAGCTTCTCCTCCAGCTACTAAGAAAAGCCAAGCTGATGTCAGAACAGCAAAGATTTACAGTGCAGTGACCAGAGGGAGTGTGTAAAAGCCTGCATGTGCAATGAGTCAGTCTTTCCTTTCCAGAACAGCTCTAACTGCACCTGCCGTCTGAGACCTGCGCAGCCCATTTCTCTAGTAAAGAAGAAATCGTGTCACAGGAAAATACTACTGGATTTTTTTTCTGCGTCCCAGAAGAAAGGACAGCTTGTCAACGGGCAAGCTTTAACTGTTTAAGTTCTCTTCTATCTTGCCCTTTTCAACAGTATCCCTTCACTCAGTACTTACATCATGGTGTTCTGAATTCTGCTGTATTTCGTCAGACTCCCTTCAGCTGAATGTGATCTTTTTGGACAGCTTCACTGAGATAGAGATTTCTGGAGAACTTAAAGAATGAAGGTATGTGGCACCCTAAAGACACACTACAGGTGTTCAGATCAACCTGCTTGGGCAACTTTCGAAGTAACTTTGTTGGTTTTGAGCCTAGCATGCTAATGTTACCAAGGGAAAAAACATTTGGAAAAGGATTTCTGCACATACACTCTGCTGATCCTAAAGAAGTCATCTGCAGGAGGAATTTCCTGCAGTATTTTCTCCACCTGAAACTCACACACAGGGCTGATGTTTTTAAGCAGTATCGGTGAAACACTTAAGGGTAATGGAGTAAAACAAGAGTTTAAAAGAAAGCCAAGAAAAACTTTGCTAGTGGACAGGATGTTTTGGTAAATAGTTTCAGCTTTTTGCTGGCACAAATAGAAAATTACTTTTTCTTGGTGTGCTTCAGGCTTTCCGCAATGGGAAATACTTTTCCACCAATGAGAAAATACTCTGCTATATTTTTTTTGCCTTATGGTGAATGTAAAAAATATGAAAATATATTTAGAGGTATTTGTTGCAGCCTTACTTTTGTATCAGTTTGTTCGGGTATCTTTAGCCAGTCTACGAGATAATCTGTAAGCAGAATACACGTAACTAGGAGCATAAAGCAGTTATTTCTTGACTAGATTGCAGAAAAGGGTTGGATTTCATGAGCTATTAGGCCAAGCATGAGTACGCTCTCCCAGCAAGGTGCTGGTGGTGGCTTTGCTGGCCAGGCTGGCATTGGGCGGGAGGGGAAGGGTCAGTCCCTGCAGCTCCCTGGAGCAGACCCTCAGCCTTGCTGCGTTCCCATCTTCTGCCAAGCGCACTGACGACTTACCCCAGCAAACCGACCTGATGCGTCCTGGCTTGCCTTGCTCTTTTCTTCCTTTAGCTTTTATACCTTTCCACGTTGCTGCTTTCCCTCCTGAATCCTTGAGCTACTGGCAATCTTGTCTCAGCAGCTCTGCCTACCTCTGGCTGTAATTTTACCTTTCTTTTCCTTCCATAGACTTTCTCACAAGGTTTTTTTTCAGCAGTCTGAGGCAAGGTTACGCAGCTGGGCCAGATCGGAGCTGGGCCTTGGCGCACAGGCTGCTGCAGCCCTGGGAGAGGGGAGGGAGGCGCGCGGCAGGGCCTGCAGCAGGGGGCTGACACCTTCCAGCTCTTCCCCGTGTCGTGCAAACGTTATTCAAGTGCATTGGAGGAGTGGGTATTCAAAGAGCTCCAAGTGTTGCTGTCTTTACCAAAGGAGAATGAGAACAAGGTTTCAAACAGCTTTAAGAAGGGCCAGTGTAACTTGGTAGAACAAAATGCTCCAGAAGCTACCAGCTGTGTGCATTGCAAGTTCACAACCTCTTTCAGCCTGGCTCTGCTCACTTTCCATAGTTCTACAAGTTCCAGCTGTCGGTAGGCAGAGGGCTCCCACATGAGCAGGATGGAGGCAGCTCATCAGCAGGTCACAGGCCTCGCGTAGTGAAGAGCTCGTTGCTTGTGCAGTCACTGTACCGTGAGCTCTTAAACCACAGCAGTTACTCAGCAAAGACAGCAGTAGGGAAGTGAGCTTGCCTACAAGAATGGGAAGATAAATCTTAAAAACGAAGCCCAAGTTTCACCCTTGGTTGTTAAGTGGTTTCTTAGTGTATTTTATTTTTGTTTAAAAGAGCGGCTAGCTCCATCTTCACTGTGGTGCCTCTGGAGACAGCAAAGCTTTACCCTCCACTCTAGGGCAAATCTTTGGAACTGAAGTGTTGTAAATCCAGATTGCAGTTATTAAAAAAAAAAAAGAAAAAAAACAAAACAAAACAAAAAAAAACCCTAAGTTCCAGAAATTCCTCTCCTTGAAAATATTTTGCAGATGAAACTAGCCAGTCATCTCTGGGAAAACAATTCAGGACAAACCATGCTGTTGCATGTGTTATAGTAAGCATATGCACGGCTCATCTATTCCAGATGGCAGTCATCTGATCAGCCCTGCAACGTGCAGTGCTGCCCTGGTTCAAGGCTGCAACTCATTTCCTAAGAAACGTTGTGCTCATCAGCAAGCCCAAGCCTTGGGACCCATTCTTTTTTTAACCGGACTTGCCCAGGTGACGAGGGGTGCAGAGCCCTGGGCTCAGGCTCTCCCCACCGCAGCTGCCTTTGGCTGCTAGTGCAGTGGGGGGACAGACTGGGGAGACCCCCCACACCCCAGCAGCCCCACTGCTGCTGTTCTTAAGCAAGAGCTTAAATAACATCGTATCTTGCAGCCACCAGAGGGCATCTTGGTTGTAAGTGGAAATAACAAAAAAAAAGGTGACATCCCATTCATAGTATGTAATTATGGTGCTTTTATAGTTACCTATTACTAAAAGCAAAACCTCATCCTACCTCTGCACAATACAATACATTTCTAATAATGTGTTTTAACTCATCATTAAGACAGCAATAAGATTGTCTTTATCAGAGGGGAAAAACAAAAAAGCCGTAATTTTCTTTTGGTTAATGAAATGCATGACAGTGCCTTCACTGCACAGCAGGCAAGGAAAAAAAAAAGGAAAAAAAGAATCTAATCAAAACCACAACATCACCAAAGCCACAAGTGCTCCAGGCAGGGTCGGGGAGAACCAACAAGTAGCTTGCATGTGACAGACGAACACAAGAGGAGGCAAACAGGAAGGGAGTTCTGGAGAAGGCAAGCAGACTGCAAAGATTCAACCCAGACCAGACCAAGAAACCTTTTTTTCCCATTAACTTAAAGCCAGTCTATTTGCATATACTCTTGGGAGCATCCTTATTATTATTATGTCTTTTTAAGGGCAAAGACAATTAAAATGTATTCAATCAAAACACAGAGTAAAAGAAACAAGTACCTTTTCAGGAAGCAAATAAAGCTCTGAAAATAAATTGGTATTTTAGGGGCTAAATAAAAAATTCTATACTACAAAACTATGCAAAGTATTTGGGATGATGTAGAAAAGGCTGCCCATTTTTGCAAAGTTAATTCAAGAAGACCTTTTCAGTGGTCATCAAAGATGACTTCTTATGTATCTATCCGGATTACTAATACAGATGGGGAAGGTGGGAGGAGGAGACAATAGAAAGAGTCATTTTTTGCTGCCTTGTCTCTGTAGTACCGCTTGAATCTAATGAATAAATTAACCACAACCCACAGGGGCTGTTGGTGCTTCAAATCTCAGAAGCTTTTTGTAGCGTCCCGTTTGGTCAAGGGGATCAACTTGCCTACGCACTTCAGACAATTGTGTGTGCCGCTGGTTCTGCTGGACGCTCAGCCTTGTGCTGCATCGCTAATACCCCAGGCAAGGCCGGTGGCTCTGACCCACACAGTCTTGCTCTTAGATGTGGATGACAAGAAGCGTTTGTTAATCTCTGCCAGGGATTTTGTCACTCTTCAAAGTAATTAGATGAATCACTTCTGGACCAGGCCAAATTGCTGTATCAGGCACAATAAAAGAGCGAAAGACCAACCAGAACAGATAGTACAGTTCATAGGCTTTAATGAATAAAAATACTGTAAGTCTGGAAATATAAAGTATTTCTCTGTTTTGCATACACCCTAATCTTAGGCTAAGCACTGCACAGATACAGACCTGAATTTCTAGAAAAGGATCTGATTCAGGCGTGTGTTTGCAATTTTTGAGGATTGCTTTTTATATTGAATGAGGATTGGGGAGAAAAAGACATAAATCTATTTTTTTCTCCAAATTTCAGACCTGAGAGCTTTTCTTCTCTGTGGTTTTTTTTTTCTTTGCAGTTTCGAGTACTTGTGATTATCATCTTTTGGCATCCACCTCAGTGTCAGCATGGCTATGTTTGTCACAGGTTTTATATGCTGCTGCAAGCAGGACTCAAATTAGGATTGGTGTGACCAAAGGACAATAGCTCTGCCAATGAGACAGACTTTTTTTTTGATCTAACTAGCAGATGCTCTGCTAGCGTCTCTCACTTTTTTGCCTCTCTCTTGCCTGAAGGACTGGAACCAGCCTGTCAGTGTGATCGTACTCGTGGGAGCTACAACTGTTCGCACAAGTTCTGAATCTAGCCTAATACCTACTTTAATAACTGCTTCCAACAGCTACTTGAGGAGGCTCCGATGGTAAATTCCATTCAATACATCAGAGCTTTAAAAAGCAGAGATTTTTCCAGAAATGGCTACTCTTTTTATAGAGGCTATTTTGCACCCTCATGGATTATTTTAGATAGTAACAAATTGTTCCTGCATATCCCTGGTCACCAATCCTTTGCAAGAATAATTTTGCAGGAGGAGGAGGCTAGAAGGAGACCCTGCCGCAGTTCAAACCTTGAAATCAAACCTTAAATTCCTTTTTTTTTTCCCCTCCCCTTTTACTGTACAGTAGCTTTGGAAAAAGAAGAAACCACTAGACATATTAAAGACCTGGCATAAAATACTGAACCAGCTTTTCAGGTGTTGCTGAGGGGCAGCGGGTCTAGAGGTTTCTCTCCGGTCCAGACTTAAGAAGATCTTAACTAGCTTTAGCTTTTCAAGCAAGCATGAAGGCTACTGGCTGCCAGTCATCCTGACAAGGTGATGACTAATGGGGACAATTAGCTCCCTCCCTTAACACGCTGTCTGTCATGGCGATTTGAAAGGGAATAAGAACACTTTTCCCTAAGGAAACAGGTTGGCAAATGGGTTTGGGTCTATTAAGGCTTTAACATAGTTTTGTATTAACAAAATGTCAAAAAGTTGTTCCAATGAAAGCAGGTTCGAGCCCATATTTTCTGCTTTGTAAATTCCTATTTAATTCATATTCACATATTTAAAAATTCACTTTATAGCCAACCTGTAATTCCACAGGAGTCAGCTGCAGAATTTCCACTAACTCCAAAGGGAGAAAGATACAGTTTTGCCTTTTCTACTTCATAAAGTATCAGCTTTTTAAATTTTGAGCAGTAACTAGTTAAACTGTATAGGATGAATTTAAAAGTAACAGCCGTCAGTAATTTAACTTGTTTCTGTCTCCTTCAGGATGGTATTTCCAGTTTATAGACAAAATTGAGACATAGCTGACAGGTTATTATTCATTACTGCCATTCTCTAGCTGCTCATCATTAAAGCTAGTGCTTACGGAAGTGTCCTGCATCTCTGATGTATTGATTTTAGCACCCATCTCTCGCAGAACTCTGTTTTAAGATCTGCTGAGTGCCCAGAGCACAAAGGTCAGTTTGTGATGTATATTCATTCACTGCTGAATTTTAAGAACTAAAGTGCCTTCAATTGGACAAGTTAAAATTTGTCCTTAGTTAACATTTCTTAATCAACTGGTTTTGATATAGCTGACTGCATGGATGTCAGCAGAACTTGCTGAAAGTTTGGAGTTGGAAGACAAAGGAGTTACCACCACTGAACTAGACTGCTCTTTACAGTGACAAAGAAGCAGTCAGACTTTAATCTAAGAGCCTCTGTGAAAAGCTACATGACTAATCTGTATTTTCATTGTGTGACTGGTAGGAGGAAGGAGGATGTAGCACAATAGTCAATTTAATGGAAGAACAATGTCGTCATTCAACAGGGAATTATTCGAACTAATTTAAATGACAGTAGAGCAGCCCACTCCTGACTTAAGAAAACAAAGTCATTCAAATTCTGTATCTAACAATGAAATTGTTCCACTGACTTATTTGTTGACATAAATTACATATAGTTAATATGTTCCTGTTGCAGACCCTGAGGACTCTTTGTTTATGCTAAACGTGAATGTATTCTAGCACATGAATTACTATCCTCCTGCTTGCTTCTTGGGCGCCTCCAGAATAAGTAATACGTTGGCATAACTTTGCCATTTGTCAGCCAGCAGTCTGGTAACACATTTGCTCGTCAATCTAATTTTAACCTTTTCTCATACAAGCACTTGGTATTTCATGTAAATCAACCAGACAGTCTGTCATTCAATAGGACGCTATCTTCATAGTCTTCTAAACTATGTGCTCTATCATATGTGTTTGTTTTTAAGTAGCAGAGGAAAAGTAAAACTAATATATTACTTCTGGTTTCCTAATACCAGAATGCCAGGAATCTCTTTATTACCACAGTAGAGACAAATGATATGTCTAGCAGAGGTTTTGGACAATGGGCCTGGTAATGCATTCAGCACGTTCTGAATTGAAAGGTCTGTCCTGAATGGTAAGTAGTGCAACGCGTGGTTAAAGGCTTCATAGCACAAATTCTAGGTCTGTTCCTATTATGCTGTAATTTGCAGCTAAGGATACAAAAACTACATGCAACTGATGAATTTAAAATCTATTTATAAATAATTACTCTGTGGTTCCAACAAGTTTCTTGATAAAATACTGATGCTGACTGCAAAAGAGAACATAGTTCATTCTGAAATATAGATAAGTTTGTGAATGCTCATTTCTTTTGATAATTTGTGTAAATAACATGAAGGGTTTATTAGCATGTCCTTCGTAAGGTTCTTCGGAAATTGATATGGCTATGAAAACAGTATGCTTGAAGTTACAGTTCAGCTGTTTTGTCAGGGTTCTATAACCATGCATTGCTTTGTATCTTTTATTTTTTAAACATGAATTAAGGTCACAGTCTGTTTATGCAGGCTAAACCCATTGTGGCTATTTCAGATATTTTACTGCGTTGAGAATGATTAAAAAATGCAACTGTGAAGTTGTACTGAAATGATCTTTCATGTCTGCTGAGAATTCAGTCCCACATGACACCTGTAATCGGTCACTGCATGGTACAACAGTTGCCTGGTTTAACAGTTATGAAAATTACACTTTGACTGATCTAAATTTTCCTTATTGATACTTTGAGATTATTAACACTTCACTCTACTCAGGCTTATGACTGATAAAATAAAGCTACGTATTTTTCATACCAGATTCTGTTTTGAACAGTAATTTGTGGCACTGTACTTGGTGTGGGGCAGCCCCTGAACTGTGCCTGCATTTCTCCCAGCACACTGCTCAGTAGTCCCTTTACCAAGAGCAGAAATGAAGCTCATTCCCTCCTGTAGCACGACAAAGCCCCTCCTCAGTTGATACTCTTTTGTGCAGCTCTTTACTCACAGAATCCATCATGCTTTGAGTTCATCCCCATTGCCGTGCCCCCTTTTCAGCAACTTCTGTGTGTGGTGTGCACCCCAAATTTTACAGTTATTGCTGTGGAATTAACTCACCTGCATTGAGTCTCTGGGGTATGAGTTGAATCTGATGATATTTGTGCAATTTCCACCATAAAGATCTGCTTCTGTCTGAGGTAATAGAAGTAATAACATACAAACTGCTTCCACCACACCTCTGGCATCTTTTATGTCTACAAATCAAATAAAGGCTTCATTTTGCCTAGCAGGGGTATACATGAGTTTATCCTCCATGCTCTGATGAAGTTCTCACATGGGAGTTTGTTTGGCTTCTATATCTAGGCTTTTTATACCAGGTAGCGATGGTTTTTTCTCTCAGGGATGTATCTGAGCAAATTCAATACGGTCAGTGAGGTGGGCTGTCATAAGCGGTGACAGCATTTGATTTCACTGAGCTTGTCAAAAATAATTTTACATGTAATTTATTCATTGCGTATTAGCAATGAATACTACCACCACTGGTTTACCACCACTGTTCTTGCAGCCGCGAGCTTTACCTAATTCAGGGAAGGGTATATTGCCAATCAATGTTTGCTCTGAAGAAAAGCAGTGAATTTCTGGGGTTGTGGGGCTGCATTTTACTACATGAGAAGTATTTTCTAGTCTTACTTCTTTTTTGTGCATTACAGCGCTTGTAGTTGTATTTAAGAAACATCCTCTTTCCCTTCACATTTTCCATTACTTTTAACCCTTATGGATTACTGAAAAAATATAATCAATCAACAGAATCAGAAGTTACAAAATTATATGTGGGATGAATCTAGCCTCAGATCTTTATGTAAAATGGAAATTAATCTTTTAATTCTGTGCCTGTGTGAAGAAAAATAAAATTATGGTAATGAGTTGCTACTACTGCAGACAACTTGGGTAATCTTTTTCCCTGGGGTGTGTATCTAAGGACAAACTCAGTTCCAGTTATTAGCAATATTCCAGGAATCAAAGGCAAAATCCAACCATCTCTACTGGAAGGGCTCAGTCTTTCTCTTTTTATGTGAATTTTTTACATAATTCAAAACCCCTTAAATGCATTTTCAGGTACTGCTAATGGGACAGCTTTAAAAACTACTTCCCACGGAGCTGTTAATCATAGTAATTCTGTTAATGTCCCTTGCTTTTTTGATCTTGACTATTAAGTAGCAAGTCTAGGTATGAAGGTCTACGTTGGGCTCACTTCGTTGTTGATGTAATGTTTCTTCCAAAAGGGAAAGCAGATGCCCCGCGGGGGACAAGTGCAGCTCGCAGTTGTCATTTGCAGCAACCTTGGTATTTAATTGGTGCCCAAAAGGAAAGTGCCACAACAATGTACCATCAACCTCAGTCACACGTGCATGGGCCCCATACGAAAACTAGGGAGAAATTAGGATATTCTGTCCTCCTCAGCTCTGGGAGGCATCTGGGAGGCATCCTGGCTGGTCAGAGTTTGCACACCTGACTTCCTTGAGCCAGCAGATTAAAAAAGAAAGTGACAGAATAATGTGCTAAAAAGGTAGCAAGAAACACTCCACTGAAAGGAGGATTTGGCAAGCGGCACTTAGAAAGAGACTACACTTATTTAAGTAAATAAAAATACTAGAAACAAGGAAAAAAACCTCTCAGATCTAATAAATTGCCTGATATTTGCACGTTTTTGTCCAATATCTTCTGACAAATTAACAGTACTTTTATGCTAAAACAATCAGAATGGTATATTGTATTTTTCCATGGACCAGAAGTTCAGTAGAGAAGTTTTATTGATGATTATTATTAGAAAGTCATTCTAGGCATTTAAATTCCATTTTTATGGGCACGTAATAGAATTCATTAGTGTGTCATAGTCCTCGTGACACATTGACAGTCAAAGCCCAGGAAAATGGTCTTTATGATTTGTATTGTATAAATACATATACATGCCTATCGGTACCCGTTACATGGAGCTAGGATGCTGGTTTGTGTGAGGCTGGGGAGATCTCTGGTGCTGCCGACACACTGGGTCTCACCTGCCGTCAGCAGGACTGCTCAGCCCCCCTTGCCTTGCACTCCCCAGCTGCCGCGAGCAGCTCGCACTTTCGGCACACCATGGACATGCTGCACATGTGCCGGACACGGTGATTTATGATTGACTGTATTTAACTGCAGCTGGCAGCCAGAAACAGGGGAGAGTGGGGAGGTGCTGCCCATCCCGGGCGGCTCCTGGCTGGAGGAGTGTGGTGGGCTTTCTTGTCCTTCCACATCCATGTTGTCTGGGCGCTTCTGGCCTCGTAAGCAACTGCCAGTTTACAACTTGAGGCTCTAATTACCTTCCAGGGACATATAAATATAAAGCCAATTAAAAGTTTATAGGGGGCAACAAGTGTTACTGCTCCTTCAGAGCAAAATTTATCCTCTGCTACCTTTTCCATCCTATTCTAAGGGATGCTGCTCTTACAGTATAACCTACTACTCCTACTCTGACCTTACTGCCTCTCCTATCAATTCCATTTTGGGCCCATGCCTGGCTCCTGGAAGCTCTTCTGCTGGTTGGTTGTTCCCTCTGACCTCACCTCTGAAACACCTCTGCAGCTTGGATGCTCTCAGAGGAAATTGCCTTCCACTGTTGTCCTTTCACACCCCAGCACAGGCTGGGCAGAATGCAGAGCCGTCTCTGGCCCAAGGCAACTTTCTGTCGAAAAGCAGAGGCAGGCGTGGGTGACACAGACATTAAAGCAGTGACCTCCAGCATTCCCCACAGCGTACCTCCCTGGGGTCTGCTCTCTACCTATACTCCTGACCAAGTGCCACACTGCAGCTTGGCTGGCCACATCTGAGCGCAGCTCAGGACATAGACAGGCTGAGCAGAGCTGGAGCGGGGCAGAGCTTTGCAGGGTGCCCTGCAGCACCCCACATCACCCACCCTCTGAGGGACCCTGCAGCTGCCCCAGGAGCTGTGCCACCAGCTTGCTGGTGGGAGTCACCTGCAGGTACAAGGTGAGTGAGGTTTGCTGAGGGATTTAATTTCTTCAAAGGCAGGGAGGGGGAGAGGACAATATAGGGTGTTCATGATGCAGCAGCACACCCCACGCACTTACAGGAAAGGGAGAGTCAGCTTGGGGCCCCATTGCCTCCCCACCTAGGTGCACCAGCCAAAAGGGCTGTGCCCCAGGCAGGGTGGAATGGAAGTGATGAGGGAGGGTGGAGCATGTGCTGGTTGTTATCTTCCTACTTGGGTCTTGCAGGGATGGGGTGATTGCTTTGTTTATTACTGTAAGCAGAGGGAGAGTGGCAGTACTGGTGATGAGGGGTCCTCAGCTGAGGCCCATGGGGTCTGCATGAGGCTCCTCTGCCCCTATAGCAGAGCAGCTTGGCCATGCAGAAGGGGCCAGTGGGCTGCTGACCCCACCGTGACCTCGCCCGGGCACTGCAGCTCCCAGCCCCACTCCAAGTAATGCCCTTTCCCTGCCTCTTCTCAGGTTTTTCCAGTCCTCCACTAAGTGCTTCCCTAGCCCTTCATCAGCTCCTCATCTCAACCCTGCCTGCTTTCTGTGTGCTTTCCCTTTCGTTACAGTGCTTCCCCCAGCTCCTCATCTCTTGCCTAGGAAAATGATGTATACACTCAGATGCTTTTGCTCTTTATGCCCAGCTTCTCACTTCGTACCTTGGAAGAGCATGTCAGAGCTGTTTGTTGCTCTCGTTCACAACCCAGCTGGTACTGATGCTTGCTCATATCTGAAGGTAATTTTGCCTCTCTGCCATTTCTGGTTTGGGCTGGGGCTTGTCTGAGATTCATCTGGGTTTTTTTTATCCCAAACTAATTGTATTCTGTTACTCCACTTGAAGAATCTAGTTTTATATCTGTTAAGATGAACATGCAGTAGGGTTTATGGGGAAGAAGCACCTTCAGAAAGTGTGTGTGACCTGGGCAGGAAGCAAGTGCACGAGAGGTGGAAGCACAGCATTGCAGAAAGAGAGTGGATTAGGGTTATAAGAAATACATAACTTTAAAAAACCTGAATAGTTTCAACATTACTCTCTAAAATAATGGATTAATTATTTCAGTGACATTGTACTATGCGTCCCTGTGCTAAAAGGGCTTTTATTCCTTCCCTCTGGAGCGAGGAAAGAAAGTGGTTGCTTAAGTCACTATTGACATACAGCAGATGAATTCCAGTTTTGATTTTATGAACAGCCTCTATCATCGTGTCTCGTGTGGACTGCCTCATGCTCATTGTACTGTGGGGTTAGACACGCTGTCACCATCCCTATAAATAGCCTGCTTGGTTATGAAGGACTATTAGTGTTTCCTCTGGGAAGAATAGGACTTTTGACTAATGGCATTTTAGGCTAGTTTTCTGTACACTTTCTAGAGGAGACAGAGTGAGTAGAAAACCCGATAAAGAAATAATCAAGGTATTAATGTTTGAAACACAGACACCTGGTAAGCCTGGAGAATTTGCCAAGAAAACCAAAGTTAGAAGGACCAGGACGGCGGTGTGCTTTTAAAAAAAGCAGAAAGCAGGCTTGGCTGCAGGGCTGGCCAGGAGCAATGCAGCTGCCATGCAGAGAAGGAGAAGCTCCCTGTGATCCAGCAGAAAGCTGAACTGTGGCACAAGGACGGCTGCAATGTCGGAAAGGCTGCTCTGCTCCCAAAAAAATGCTCAAGGGTACTGGGGAACAGGAGGTAAGATGGTGTGTTTTTCTGTATATTTTTTGAGCAAAGTAGGAAGTAATTTTGTGTAGAAAATCTTATGTTTCAGCTATCAGCTGTTTAGCTGTTAGTATGACCTTTTAAGTGTGGAGAGCACCTGCAGGCACCTCCAGGTTGGTTTGGAAGAGTTGGATGTTTTTGAGCTTGTGGATGGAGTGGGGATCCCTGGTTCGAAAGATACAGGTCATTTGGGCTGTGCGATCCCTTTTTGTGAGTACATGTGCTGGAGACACCAAAGGGAGCACATGTCCTGCTGCCATGCAGCAAGGGAAGTTCTATTGCATGCAGTGCAAGAGGTCAAATGCAGCACGGTATTGAATGACAGGTAACAAGGTTTGGTGGATGTCATCTGACTATTAAGAGTAACAAATACCAAGATATTTGGGGGTTTTCCTTACAATTAGCAACCACTCTGGAATTCAGACCCCACCTTCCACAGCCTGGGAAGTTTCCAAGAGGGAATTGAATTGACAGCAGCACCCTTTGTGCAAAGAGCAAGCGTGTACGCAGGAGGATTGCTGTATCGAAAGGGAAGGAATAGAGCGTTACGTTTAGGGATGGGAATAACTTCTGAGCAGTGAGGAAAGCACTAGGCTTGCCAGTTATCTCTTCTGTGCGTTTCCTCAGTTGTGGCTGGGGCCATCTGATGAGTGTTTCCCTTTCGCTCCCAGTCTGTCTGCTGTCAGCAGTTAATGAAGTCACTCGCAAGACGCCATCCCCTGGGGAAAAGCAGGGCTATGAATAGACCTGCTACTTGCTTCTATGGTTGCAATGCTCTCGGCGCTTCTTTTGCTCTGCCACCATCTCTGACAGTTGTGCCATTTTTGAACAATGGTCTTTCACTCTAGAGCTGCTGCTATTCAGAGTGCCAGAAACGGTCGTCTTCCTTCTGGCAGAGCTCACCGAGTGCTTCTGTGGTGTCCCCGTTGACAGGCGCAGGTTCTGAGGTACAACAGGCTTACCAAAAATATGCAGAAAGTGCATGAGTAATCTTGTTGCAGCGAGTGCTTTTAATAATAGTCCGCAGTGAATGTGATGATCAGATACTTAATCAATGCGCATCCTACAAGAAGAAGGAAAAAATAAACCTTTTTCTTCTGAGAACAAAATATTTCCATGCTACTGAAATAGAAAGGGAAACTGTTAATCTGATGAGAAGTACTACAGAACATCACCTATTTGCCCAGCTGAGCTTGCATGTCTCGGTATGATTAAGCTTGTGTTTGTGAGAAGTTGTGTGTTGGTCTAGACAGAGGTGAACTACAAAAGAAACAATATCAGCAAAAATAAAGACAGATAAAGAATGATGAATCATGATATCGTATTGCCCAAAGTATGTAAGATTATGTAAATTCCTACAATTTGTAGGGCATTCAGTCCTCATCAGTGCCAGTAAAGTAAATGACTATGCAGTGCAGTAAGTCACTTCGGTGACTGAGTTTGTGGTTGAGATCTATCTCAAAACAATTTTACAGTTGAGTACCTTTGTAAGAAAGTTTAGCTAACAATGCCAATAAATGGTCAAAAAGAGAAGAACTGAGTAAAGTAGCATTCAGTTTGAATATTATCTGTTCTCTGTTTGGGAGATGTGGGGGACAACATTTTAAAACTTTTTTTTTTTATATATACAGATATTTTAAATTCTTTTTAACCTTTCTTGATGGCCTTAACAGGCTCCCCTCAAAGCAAGTTGTTAAAATCTTAGTTTTCAGAAAGCTATGGTGAGGTCTTCAACAACATGCAAATGTAGATCTTTCTGTGTCATGATCTAAATGTCTGAAACATTTCTACATGAGCAGACTTAAAATTGTTGTTTCATATGAGCTTTTGTTCAGGTGCCTCATCCTCCTGCTTATATAAAAACAAAACACCCCGCCCGCCTTGTTACTTAGACTGTATTAATTCTGGACGGCTGAATAAGTTTGAGTGATTCATGATCTGTGTTAAAGTTTAACATCAGCCTTTAATGTGTTCAGCTTGGCACGTGGTGTGCCTTATAATATTGATACATCTCATCAACCTGGCAATCTGCATCAGCTTGCTGAAGCATGTCACGAAAGGAAACTGATACAGCAGTCCTGATCGACTTTTCTGTCAAAGCTTTAATTAAAACATTCACACTATCTGTTCAGAGTGAAGGGGCTTGGGGAAACTCCCAAGATGCCTGTCCTGTCATTAGAAATATTTCCCTTTGAAAGTTTAGGAAGATAGGAATACGCCTCTTAAATCAGATTTCTGTCACCTGGTCAGCATCTCAATGGCATTCAAAACTCTCATCCAACTTGCTCTCTGGTATGTTATATATAAGGAAACACAAATTAATGTGTTGAATTTTCCCTCACACTTGCTCAGCACTTTTTTTCTAGTAACAACTGAAGCAGCTGAGGTGAGTTCAGCAGAGCTGGAGCAGCGCTGCTCTTGCAGCCGTTCTCAACCTTTTCTCGGAGGTACAGAGGTGCAAACCTGAGAGTAGGTTTCTCCTTAGGGTTTGTTTCCCATTGCTGGCACCCAGACAGCCTGAAGGCTGTCACAAGGCAATTCTTGGCCATCTGCAGGCTTGTCAGATGGGAGGTAGAGCCTGATCAAAATAAGCTTTCATTTAGTGCTAGCTGCCCCTGAAATGAGACCCTGCCAGACTACCTAGGAACAGCACTCATGATAAAGCCTCCTGGCTGTATCTGCAGAGGTATCTTATTAAGGTTAGAGAGAGAATGTTTTTTCTTCCCTTAGCAGGACTGTCTAGAGGGTAGGACAGCAAATGTTGCCATCTCTCCTCAAGGTAGAAAACCTACTTATAACGACGCTCCTTATCATCCCTAGAAGACGTCTATTGCCCCCTTCAGTCCCACAGTGCCATGCTAGCACACTGCCATGCTAGCAGCATTTCATCTCATCCAGTAGCCAATACCTCAAATGGTTGTTTAAAATCAGCTTCAGCAAGCTTTGCTCCCTCTCTGACCTTCTCCTGGCTTCCACATCTCCTGTGCTTGGCTGCCCTCCACCTAGGCTTTCAGGCTCAGATTTGGAAATCCCCTGTTCCTGACACTGGACTGGTTATTTTTTTTCTGGCAGTATTTACCTGCTGTCCTTGTAGAATTGACTCAAGGCCTCTGTGAAGCCTATGCTGTTATTCAGAGTATTAACAGACATTATAAACAGAAAGAGATTATCAGAGTTCTCCCACAAGAGCTGCACTAAGGAATTTTTTCAGCCAGGAAGGCTACTCAAGTTGGAGCTTGTGATGCTCTCTCTGACCCTGAGCATGGACTGGTTCTGCTTGCAGGAGAGGAGCAATTTCTTCTAGGGAACAATCTTCCTCAAGCATCATTATAACAACAGAAGCACAGTACCAGGATCATAAAGACAATTATATACTATGAAGACCATGAACTTAGGAGAATGTAAGCAAAAGGCCAAGTCTTGAAAGACTCGTTAATAGGCAAGTTCAGAAGCATGAGCTAAATCAAGCTACCATTGCTCAACACACAAGC
Organism: Chlamydotis macqueenii; assembly: GCF_036417535.1. NCBI lineage: Eukaryota > Metazoa > Chordata > Aves > Otidiformes > Otididae > Chlamydotis > Chlamydotis macqueenii. The sequence goes on along the minus strand of NC_141561.1, from coordinate 18,105,303 downwards.
ATAGCAAATAAACCTAAGAAGGGGTTTTTGAAGCAGCAGGGGAAGAAAAGAAAAATGCTCCTATAAAAGTGGTAAGGATGAATCAGATGGTAACACATGAAAATATAAATATCTGTTCAGGATGAAGGAAAAATAGGCTTTATTGCTCCACCTGGGTAAACGGATGATGAAGGAGACCTAGTAAAAATGTGCTTTTATCAGTAATGTGACTGCTCAGGCACCGTGAGTAGTTGGGTGTCAGCACAGTCTGGATAAACTGCAATGCTATTGTTTGCTTTTGTATATGTTTAAAACCATAAATATTGATCAACTTTCACAAAATGAGACAGAAAATGATGACATCATGAAAAGATGATAAATACATACTTTCCACAAGACATTATTAGCATATTCACTCCACTGCTGGCACTATTTATTAGATAACCTTGCTTGAAATTGTTACCATGATTTTGACTTGTAGGTTGTGTCACCATCCTCTTCTATCTTCAGGATAACGTGACACAAGCAGAAGAGGGCATTTGTGTTTTTCCTACATGCAAGAAAATTCACACACTACTGAAGAGAGGAACTTCCCTAGCTTTGAAATACAGAAAGATAGCTGAAAAATAAAATTAACAAATGATATTTTGGATTGACTTTTTTCTGGCCCAGATTTTTTCTGTCTAGCAGTAAGCACCTGCTGTACCCAAGTTAGGAACCAGTTTGCTCCTGACTGTGTCTATAGAAAACGCAGAGCGAGGCACCTCCTGTGTGTCAGCCCAAGGCTCACGTTTGCTGTTCCTTGGAATTTTGCTTATAGCCACAATCACGGCTTGGCACGGTCCCGGGGTGCAAGCACAGCACCAGTGTTTGACCTCTTTGAATCCTTCCTTGGTCTCTCCTCTTGCTCTCAGACATTACTGAGCACAGCCATCACTCTCTGATGTAAAAGGGTGTTCAGATGCCTCTTCCAAATTAATGTTAACTTGATAACCTCTTTTCCTTTATGTGTATTTTTCATACAGTTTTAAAATTTTGTGGTGGCCTTATGGTGGTTAGACACTCAAACATCTCTCCTGATTACAGTGGGCAGGGTCTTGCTCTAATTGAGAGAATCTCATCCACCAGTTCTGTATCTTACTGTAAATCAAAAGCAAGAATAATGCTGGAAACAATCACATCATAGCTGACTGAAGTATAATGAATAACTGACAGCTATGACTCAATGTCTGCATTTCTTCCCCAGCACAGCACTGTATTGTAGACTGACTCTGAAAAGGTTTTTCGCATAGTTTTAGGTAATGATTAACTCCCAATGACTAAAATATCTCCAGGAGTACTGATGAGACATCTCGCACAGTTATGCAAGTTCAAAAATACATTCAAGCTTTCACTTTGTCTCCTTCATTCAAAAGTACATTTATTTTAACAGAAGCTATTTTAAAACTGCCCCATAAATGTAAAGTCAGCAGTACTACTGTAGCATAATTTCAAGCTAAAATGATTATATTCCACGCAGATGCACACACAGTATGTGTGTGCAGTTTTATTATCCATTCCATTTATAAAACAGAAGCCATTTTAGCACCTGTGGCAATGCAATCATCTCTGGGATTAAATATAACTTTGTACCAGCTCATATTGTAGGATAAAAGATTGAAGGAGGGAGCGCTAAGAAGACCACAAAACAGGGGAAATCTGTGTCAGTAGGTTTGTCCTGAAGGAAAAGCTCGCACTGCAGTGTTTCATTCCTGAACAGGGTGTGTTAAAGCATGCAAGACAATAAAGAGCAGCAGATATCTTAAGAATTGATGTTATGAGGAGTGTTGTAAGGCATTTAACTTTTGAGAAGAAAGAGGATTTTCCACACACACTAGATGAACCCCATTGGAGCAAATGTGGTACTAATTTTCTGACACCAAGATTGCTGTAACTGATATCAGTATAGTATAACATGATTACATCATGTAGCATACTACAAAATAATACATTATAACAATATATATTTATATATCAGTAAAATCAGTAAAAGGATTGTAAGATAGGAAATAGGAGAGAAGGTAGAGGGACATTTGTAAGTAACTTCCACACCTGGTTCTGAAAAAGCAGAAAGCAGTGAATATATGGGGGAGAAAGAAATATTAGATAGGAGCAAAATGGACCGGAAAAATCGGTATTGACACAGGTAGGAATGCGATGTGAGTGGCCTGGATGTCAGGAATAAAAGGGATGTAAGCAACGTAATTAACAAAATTTGCACATTATCGTAGAAGATGATTTGAAATGTTTGTGTACAAAAATTGTGCGCAAACAGATGCAGGCTAGAACTGCAGCACCCAGGATGACCTCAAATCTCCCAAGAACAATGAAGTATGGTGTATGGGTGATCTGTGACTGAAATGCACTTAAAACAATGTGTAGACCATTAAGAAAACCAGAAATAAAACCAGAGATACAGACGCATCACTTGGTAGCAATGAAGTTGCCTGCAGAGGCAGAGAGAGGTGGCATGGGCAAAGAGGAATTTGTTAAACTAAAAGTCTTCTGAGGGACCGCTAAGAACTGTTACGTATACATCTAACACAGATGACTACAAGCATGAAAGAGAAACTTCCAAGCACTTTTTACATTGCAGGAGACTTTAACTGCTCAGAAATAGAGTATAAAGCAAATGTTACTGATAACGGTAGAGCCAGTTATTCCAGGGTGTAATAGCTGGCAGATTTCATCATTAAGCAGTCACTGGACTACTATGATCCTATTCTAGATGGTCTTTGTTAGGTAGTGATGACATAGAGCAGCTGGTTGTAGAAAATAACCTAGCTAAAGTTATCCCAACTTGATTAAATTGAAAATAAGTGAAAGAATAAACAAGAATAGGCCTGTCAGTTTATTAAAATTTGTCCTTCTGAAGTGTTGTACCTAAAGAAACTAGTTAGCAATGTCAAGTGGCTGAAGGTTCCAAATGTAGAGTATTAGAATTTCTTTAATTTAAATAACATTTTTTAAATCTGCACTTTGCACTGTGAGTAGAGAGTGAAGGGTGTTGGCACCTTATTGGATTAATAAATCCTTAAAAAAAATATAATAGGAGTGAACAGAGAGTGAAAATCATAGGGGAAGAAAACCCCACCATACCAGATCATCAATGAAAATGGTACCTTGGGAACCAAGAAGCAGAAGTTGCAGTCAGATTTGTCAAGTTTACAGACTTACCATCTGTAAACAAAACTTGAAAGACTGAAAGTTTTTTCTACCATACAAGTAAAAACGAGTCTAGTATATGGCAAGGATGAGGTAGAGGTTAAAGATCGTGTAGACACTGCCTGAACTAAACAAATTATTTTCCTTCTTTTCTGTGGAAAGGAAGGTATAGATAACAGAGAAAAATAGAATCAGGATAAGAAGAATGTGTAGAAAGAAAAGCTAACGTTTACGAACCTGAAAAGTAAATCCGAGTACAGTAGGCCCACAGTGGAGTGATGTTCACTATCTCTCCTATAATGCTGAAAGAATAAGCAAATTAAATTTCAAGTACAGGAGCAAGTTTTTCTTAAAAGATCCATCAAAACAAAGCAGATAGAAGAACAGAGGAAAAAGTGACCTCACATCTACAGCTTCATTAATCTGACTTTATTAATGTGGAAATTTTGTACACATTTTTTTTTACAAGAAAGAATAAATAAGGGTGTGGACATAAAATGAAGAAAATAAGATGAAAGCATTAAAAATTTAATACAATGTATAAGGGCTGAGGAAATATATGCATGAGATCACCTGTTCTGGAAGGGGAATTACTGGGCTACCTACAGGTTGGGTAGAGATTTTCAAGCATTACAGTTTCAGCTAGTATTTGAAAGTATTAATACTTTCATTGCTGCTAAAAATGGCACGGTCAGATGAGAAAAATATCCATATCATTATATATACATTGTGGGGGAACTTGAGAGCTAAGATACAGGGTAGAATTTAATAGCACAAGTGCCAGATCACACTGAAATGGAGGTGGAAATTATTTCTGTTATATAAATTGTGGCTTGTCAGTTGGGCAAGAGAAAGACCATAGTATCTTGGTCACTCATAGAGGCATGCCGAGGGGGCTGGGATGGAGCCATGGAAAAGGCGAAACTGATCCTCCTCAGATAGGATGCAGGAGACTTAAGGAGAGACACATAAGTATGGACACCATTGTAGGAGGCTCAAAGCTTTTCTGGAGTACTGTGAACAGTCTGTCACCTGTAATTAGGAAAGGGTGTTGAAAGAAATACGGAGAAGTAGTGCTGGACAAAACAAAGAATGAGAGATATACAATTGCTGTCTATAAATATGTTAAGGGGAGGGGAAAGAAGGGCAGGGCAAATACTAGGAAAGGAAAGAAGTTATTTAAGTTACCAGACAATGTTGTCATTAAAACAAATGGATATAAATTGAAAGTTAGTCCATCCAGGCTGGAGTTTTGAAGGTTTCCAGCCATGAGAAGAGTGGTCTCTCTGAAACAGTCTTCCAGTAAGAGTGACAGGAAGAAACCACTGTACTTGAGGGTATCACAGTAAAATGGAACTTATTTGTTTTCAAATTGGATAATACAGAATTCACCTAGTTCTTGTACACCATAAAGGTGAGTAGAACCACTTTCTATATGCCTCTGTGCCAGAAAATAGTCTATAATGGATTTTTCATAGGTTTATTAACACAGTTGTGTATGGTGAAAGGACACATCTTCAATATCTATGGATCTTCAGATCCTTTGATGTGTTGTGCCCTCTGCTTTGTACTACTGTGGGAATAGTGTGATTTGAAATTTCTGTTAATTTATTGATTCAGACAGAAAGCATGACCCTATGGCCTCTTGTGACAGTGTGATGAGCTACAAAATGTTAAGAATTAGATTTAAAAAAAAAATTGGTTTAAAATTACAGTAATTCTGTGTGCTAAGTGTCCAACTGAAGCACAGCAATGCAGTTGCATACGTGTGAGATAAGAAGCGTAAGGTATCAATGGATCAAATATTATTGTCAGTATTTACATGATCAATTATTTTGAACTCCTGGAAAAAGGAGTTAGTGAAAATAGGCCCTGCCTTATTCTTTTGGTATTACTCAACCAAAATACCTGGAATTGATTTATGGGATTTTACTTTTATTTAGGGATGCTTCTACATGTTCTTTGTCCTGTATGATTTTAGTTTGATATATAATATTAACGGTTTTTATAAGTTCTTAACAGTTTTTATCAGTTCTTTAAGAAGAATTGTGGAAGCACTAATTGTTCCTTGTAAGATTGTTTTTCCAATGCTTCTGCTTACATGTGAGCAGACACTGTTGCTTTGAATTTCCTTCCTATTTCCATAGGACATGCACAAATAACAAGAAGGCAAGATTTTCAAAATACAGTAATAATTTACACTGACAAAGATATTGGAAGCAATTTCCACAGTTCAGAATCATGTAACTGAGCTTATAACAGACGCTAGAAGTAATGTTCCCTTTACTGTGACAGGTGAGACAGGAATTTGAAAAAAGCACGCTAACAAAAAACTAACTCTAATGTGACATAAATAACCAAATTGTTTAACAAAGATATGAACATTTCCAAAGGTTCTTTCATATGTAGCAAGGCAAAATATTGCTAAAAGGTCCTGGGGCTTGTAGTAGCTGAACACTCTTCCCATGGAAGTTTTGAAGGAATCATTTTTCTGCTCCAGAGTAGCCGTAAGATGGCAGCACTCTGCACGGAGAGCTCCTGAAACCGAAATCCTGCTCTTTCCCAGAAATCCTGCACCCACAGGTGCGGCGAGCGGCCCGGCAGTGCTGGCCAGGCTGGGAATCGCTCCTGGAAAGCTGCAGAAGTGTAGCTGGTTTCAGGCAGTGCCTGAGCCCATTCCCTCAGTTTTAGCAGCTGTTTGGGTGCCAAGCTGAACACGCTTATCTCTTTTGGTTATTCTAGATTAACCTTGTTCAAGCCCTGTGTTTCAGCAAAGCGCTGGACTTCTGTAGCTCTAAATACAGCAAGGTCCACTATTCCAGAGTGGAATCACTTTTTACAGGTTATTTAATCCCAGCTCAGTAGTTCAGAATTTACATTTGGATAAATCAGGCCTGAGTGTATCGTGTTTCCACAGCCTCACCACCTTTTTCAAAAGCAAGTCATCCCTCGGTGTTGTCGCCTAGGACTGCACTAAAGCTTCGTGTTTCTCTTGGTGCTGCTGCAACCTGCCTGTCTTGGGACTCATTTTGGCCCTTATGTGACAGGGACAGCAGGTCCAGTTTGCACTTAGCATTAATCTGGAGGGACTAAGTCACAGAAAGCTCTTCAGCTAGGAGTGTCAGAGGCACTGTGGAGCCAGTGCTCAGCACGGTTCCTGCCTCCAGCACTGAGTGGAAGTGCTCGCTCTGGTGCCCCAGTTCTGGGCTTTTATAGCACAGGGAGAACAAGGTGTACTATGTAACTGTAAAAAGCAAACAGAAACTGAGGCCAGATTCGATATGCTGTGTGGAAATCCCTGGCATGGTTTGAGTGCTGCGGGCTGGCTGGCAGTCCCACACAAATGCCATGTGATTTTCCTACCGGTTCCACCTGAGCCCTTCTGCAGTTTGGAGGTTTGATTATTTTGCTTTGAGTGTGAGAGTGTACTCAAACCTGAAAAGCAAACAAATCTTTCAAGGTGCTCACCCCTGTGAAAGAAACTGAGGACAAAGGTTGGCTCACACCCTTGGCTGGAACCAGCCGGGTCAGATCCGTGGGCAAGGTAAACACGAGTTGAAAACAGCCTGGGTTACCTGCCTGCTATTCACTGCACAGTTGGTGAGCAATTCTTCCTTCTTCCTCCTCCTCTTCTCTGTTTGTTCAGAGGTAGGTTGTTGACTTCACTCTCTGCCCTCGTCTAACAGCAGCGCACTGCTCCGGAAACGAGAGGAGACCAGAGCATGAATCACGGCTTGAGTCACGAATACCCAACGCCCCGCTTTGTTAAGAGCTGGAGGGGAAAAATTCCTTTCCTCTGTGCAGCTCTTCGGCTCCTGTGACCTGCTGGAAGGAGCTACAGACCCCCTCATCACCTTCTAAAGCCATTCTCCATTGTGCGTAGCTGTGCTTGCAAACAGCACCCATAGAGGACAGTAAGGGAGGCCCTTGCCTTTCCACACACACGCCTGCCCATATCTCAGGTGGGCTCTCCGTGCGGCTTACCCTACAGAGCATGGTTTTGGTCCTAGGCCCCTAATGGGGTACGGTATAAGTATACCCCAAAACACGGGAGCTGGAGTGAAGCAGCTCTGTCACTGTATGTTCGGATCTTTGCTTACCGCAGGCTCCACGTCATTTATACAGGACCCAAATGCTTATGGCGGTTTCCTTGGATTGATGCCATTTTCTGTTGGAGCAATACCCATCTCTCACCATGCTGATGAACACAGAAAGATAGTAGGAAATAGTATCAAAAGGCATTTAAAATGTATGAATCCAGATACATTTATTTATTTCACACAGTGATTTGATAGGTAAAACTATTGTTTTATATCTAGAAAAAAAAATCATGTTAAAAAAAGTAAAAGGAAAAATTACTGATTACTGCCATTCACCATCACTGTGAATTTCCCTGTTAAATACAATGGTTCGTTAGGGATTGTTGCTTCCTCTTTAAATGGTTTTGCCAGCTCTCCCTAAAGTATTGCCAGGACCTATGCTGCAGCAAAGGTAGAGACAGGACAGTCCTTCCAGTGTCACTGCCATATTTGTGGTTTCTGACTGTGCTGGATTCTCCTGTTTGAGGACATTCACATCGCTGTGCGGTTACTCAAATCACCTCTAGTTCGTTAGAGGTGAAACTAAGTTTCAAGCCTGGAAACTTTTTTTTCAGGCTTCCTTGCTTAGCTAATTGACAGGCATCCTCTGAAACATCTGTCATGGCTGTTCTGGGGGATATATTTCTGGGTAGGCTTTTTCTGAAGAAAACGCCTTCCCTTTCTGCTGGCCCAAAGAGTCTGGAAGCACTTGACTGTGCAGCTACAGAACATGTATCTTCTTTGGGAGAAAGTATTTTAACCACTCATACTGTAGACTTTTGAATATTCTTCTGTTGCCATCTTTTGCATCAAAATGTTTGACCTAAACTTTTAACGTCTACTTTGGCCCATCATTAGGGATCACCATGAGCTTTCTAGACAGATTCGATTTGGAAGCCAAGCAGGGAGAGGAAAAAAAAAGTCAGCAGATGATTCAAATGCAAAGCAGCCTGCCTCTGACTGAATGAGTGTAGCCCTTTGCCTCTTAGTGGTTGGTGCGGTGAATGGTACGATAGGTGATGGAGAGCAGAGAGGTCCCCAACTCACAGCTTCCAGTCCCACAAAACTCTCTGATGAAGGACAGGAAGAGAAAAATGGTTTCTGAAGTGCAGGAAATGCTTCCTCCCACCTTTGTAAATATTCTGAGAAGTGTCTCAACTTGTGGGACACTCAGACTTTAAATTGCTCAATATTTTTCCAGGCTTTCAGGGTGAGAGTGTGTCTGAGAACAGCATTGGGAATTCAGAGCTGGGTTGTATGTGTGAGGCCAAGAGATCACTTACAAGAATTTCTCCTTCATATGAATGGCTCTCTAGCTTCCAATTCAAAGAGATTTTTCCATGCTCTGATGAGCTTGGGACATACTGATCTCTTATGTTGACTGATAAGCTTTCACTGGAGCTAATATTCTCCTCTTCTAGGTTTTGCCTAACACTGAAGGAACTGATTGTTGTTTTCTTTTGGGCTGGTCTCTCTGCATGTATAATTATGCTACATCAGTTCATACCCTATTTGCAGAAGCAGCTTGTGTTTTTTCTAAAATGAATTTTTAGATTTGAATGAGCCAATGGTGAGGCACGCTTCTGCAGGCAAACACTTCCCATTCTGGAATCTTCACAAACCCATCACCAGACTAACCTGTGGATTCAACTGGTGTGCCAGAAAAGACAAACCATTGCTCCAGAGAAAAAAAGCCCACTATTATTAATGAAATGCTTCTTGGGGCTAATATTTTTATTTCTTATTCCCTGTCCCCAACATTAACTTGCTTTCTTTCTGTACCTCAATATTCAATGTTTGTTACCTGACAGTGAATTTGTTAAAGTTGATTGGATGAACAGAATATCATTCTAAAGATTTTATCCTATACAGATTTTCTTTTCTTTTGAAGAACCACTGACTTGCATTGCTCAGTATTGCCCATGTGGAAAGATAAATATCTGTTTTCTGTTCTGATGTGTCGTCATAAAACCATAACACTGATTTAACTGAGACCAGAATTTGCTCCAGAATTAATATGTAGTTACTGATGAATACAATAATAATTGCATTCTGTCTGTACTGTAAACTACCTTTTTGTTAATGTCTTTGGATTGATGCCTCTGGTGGGGGTGAACAAGACACTCTTACCAACATTCTTGAAGAAGGGGACCCTTGCTGTCAAACCAAGCAACGCCAGGACCCTGAAGGCTTTTACTCATCCTCCTCACATCAGTGTGGCTGCTCTGGATTGTGATTCTGCTCTTCTAGCATGTGGGATAGTTAAAGCCAATAAAGCATTAAATTAGTAGAGGATTTCCTGATCAACTTACCTTTAGATATTACAGAAGATACTTGGTGACGTTTCAAAACAAGAATAATCTGTCAGATTCCTGCCTAAGTTTTTTTGCCTTGCCCAAGATCTATTCTTGGTATGTGCTGTCTCCCTTCCTAGAGCTCTCTCAGCCTCATATCAGTGAGGTTTTTTTATTCCTGCTCTGTCCAGTCTTGTAAGCTTCTCATTTTGTGAGTTTTTGAAAATCAAAGCTGACCTTAATTTTTCTCTATTTTTTCCTGTATGTTTTTGTTGTTGTTTGTTCTGCTACTTTCTTTTCCTTCTCTGCTCTCTCCAGATAATCTAGGAAGAAGGTCTGTTTTTAACAATTTGCAGAAACTTATTTTATTCAGGCAAGGCTTATACAGATAATCTTTGGCAACCATCCTATTCAGAGGCAGGCTCTCAGCCTCCAGTCATGCTGTCCTTGCCAAGACCTATATAAAATATAACCGCACAAGCAAATGGGGAACTGATAATATCAAACAGAATTTGTAAGTTTTATGTAAGATGTATTATTTGTCGTCCATACACGAAAAAGTTGGATATCTTGAATCTGAAAATAAGCATTTGCTAATTGCCAGCTGTTCAGCTGGCTGGTCCTTAATCTGGGATACTGCTGGTGTCTGGTACCTTGTGGTGGCTGAAGGACCGCCACCAAGTCCTTTGAGCACGTGCTTGGATGCGTCATTATATTACCAGGGGCTAATAAGAGCTACAAAGTGACCTTCTATGTTGAAAGGGAAAGCACTGGTTTTTGGAGCTCTGCAAGGCTGTAGATGTAGCAAGAATATTAAAGGACATGTACACAAATGCAAATTAAAACTGAGGAAATAAGATGTGTTGGATGGCACTTATAAAAGGATTTTTTCTCTTAGTGTGAGTAGGCATTTTCAGTGGACTCCACTTCTTTTTGAGCTTAAGTAGTTACAGACAGTGTCCTCACACAGTTGTGCCTTCATCAGCTGCGGGAACACAATCTAATCGTTGCTTTTGTCGAGCCAGAGGAAATTGCTGTAGCTGAACAAGTGTCTTACAAAGGACGCTCCAAGGTATTGAAAGCAGTTGAACGAGACTTAGGAATGCTGTTGTAAATAGAAATGTTGAGATACAGTTCCACAACAGCCTAAGCTGGGCTAAATTCAGTTTAAAGTATTCCCACCTTTCCTGCCAGCTCTGCCTGTCTTTCCCGCTCCCTCCCCTGACCTGGGCACTTGCTCTGGACTGGGCAGCCACACCGTTCAAGGGATCCACCCAGTGAAAAGTAGCCTCCCACCTTCCCCACGGAAGGTGACTGGATTTTAATTGGATCAGTTTGAATCAGCTCACTGTTTGTTTGGACACGAGTACTAGTAGGAGCGAAAGGGTGGGAACACAAGGGCAGAGCAAAAGTAGGCTCCACGTAACCCAGCTCGAGCTGCTACGAAACTGCCCATCGACTGGGTAAATACGAGTAAAACTGGGAATATTTCCAGGCACTAGAATGAGATTGTCTGTGCTCTTAAACTGTTAAAATGCTCCCTGACATCAGTTTGACCTCTTCCAATTAACACTCTCTGCAAACAATTTCTGGGCACAATTTGGTTGATAGAATAGTCCCAATAGGCAATTTGCAAGTACAAACTCAGGTCTTTCTGTGCCAGTTGGCCTCAGTGCCCGGGAATGTTTCCAGGCATGTTGAGCCTAACTAGTATAGACCCATCCCTGCCCTCGCATCCTGCCCCAAGGCTGCAGCTACCACCAGTCTGAAAAGGGAGGTCTGATCCCACCAGTTCTCTTGGTGAGAGCAACCTAGTCCTATAAGCTAACTTTTGTAGGATTTCTGACTGTAGCAAAAAAGGTTATATGTTTTCAGGCCAGTAACACAACTGATTAAATTATAATTTCATATTGCACGGTGTAGAGTTTGTTGCAAACCCTTATGATAAGAGAGGGCTTGTCCTGAACAAATGATTTTCAAAACAGAAAATAGCAGAGCATAAAAGATGCAGAGAGATGAAATCTACATATAAGAAATTTTATTTCCTTTTAATAAGGCTGTAAGAAATGCATATTTTGCCTTCATTCCAGGTTGCAGGGGGGAAAAGAGATAGCAATAACTTGTTATACTGTTGTATCTCTGGTGTAGAATATTTGGCCCCTTTTCACACAGTTAAAGCTGACATGATTTTTTTTTCCAAGTAATTTGTAGAACTAGGAATGCAATTATTCCTCCTTCTACATATTAAAAAAAATCACAACTGCAGCATTTCCTTTTCAGTTTGCAATGTTAATAAAATAAATGTCCTCTGTATCTTGAATTACTGAAGCTAGATCTTCAATTATAATAAGTGATTGCTTTTTGTTTTTTTCACAGTTACCTTTACAAGTTTCCCTCCACATCAGGAAGTCTGAAAAAATGGGATATTTACATCTCTCCAGGTAGACTCACTTGGCAATCATAACGATCCATCTACCTAACGCACTCCCTCAGGGAACAATTAAAGGCATTATTCTAGCCTTTTAAGAGTTGCTGTACACACGAAAACTCAAAACCTCGCTCCCTTGGCTGGGTTGCTCTAGGACCCAGAGCGACTGAGATTGACATAAATCTCCACCTGAATGAATTTTCCCCCTATACCTTATAAGGAGCCCAGGAAAACAAGGAAGTGATAACCATGTTCACGTTGCTTTATGCGTGGCTTGTCCTTGTTACCTGCCCAGGTAGCCCTTGTTTTCACTTTTATTCATGGTCTGTCCCGGTAGGGTTGAAGTCTCCTTGCAATCCGGTGCAGGTGACATCTGAAAACATACCCTCTGGGAACATACAATTTTTACGGCATTCTACCTTTATGCAGACGATAATTAACACACTAATATTTTTTTTTTTGTCACGCAGCCAGCACTGAGAACGAATGGGGATTGAATTGCTTTGCCTCTGTTTCCTATTTCTGCAAAGAAATAACTATGTGCAAGGTAAGGCTCAGGGCTAGGAAGATCCATTTCATATCCATTTTTGCATTGTTTCTTGCTTGAAGTTGATACTAAATAGCTTTCTTGCTTCTATATGTAACCATTCCTTTCTGTTTAATGACTTTTTTTTTTTGACAGACTGCTGTAGGGCTACCCTGCAAATTCATCTAAGATTTATACGATCATTACATAGCACAATATTTATGAAAGTGATGGGCATTTGGGCAATTTTGGTTATACTAATCAGTGTTTGATCCGCTGAGAAACTTAATACTATGCCTGTGAATTCAGTATTTCACTAGTACTTGCACAATAAATTAAAATCATGTCAAATATCTACAGACACCCGAGTAAAGCAATATTAAGCATACAGAGTGAACACAAATCTGCTCTTTTAACATCCCTGGTTCTGCTGGCAGTGTCTCACCCGCACCATACCAGAAACACATGTAACGCTTTATTAGGTGCGCTGGAGAAATGTGTAACCTGTTCTCGGTGAATGCCATCCATAAAGCAAGCGTGTTAATTGTCAGCAATTGTGGGGTTTTAATTTTTATTAGAGAGTTAATCTTCTACCAATAGAAATACCTTTATGAAGGAATTTTATCAGTAATCCTAAATATGGCTAAATGTGCGCATTTTTTACCTCCCACATTATCTAAATGACAACATTCTTCATAAATTGAATGATTAAACACATTATTAATAGTCTTTTATCTTCTTGGATTTAAATTTAGGGGCCTGTTCTCAGGAAAGTGCAGTGACTTGTGAAGATTGTTTGCTTTCTGGACCACACTGCGCTTGGTGTTTTCAAGAGGTAGGGTAAATGATACAAAAAATTTCAAAGACTTGAACTGTTTATAGTAGCTCTGAGTGATGAAGTATTGACTTAATTGGGTCAGCCTGTGGTTTTCTAATGCATACAGCACTTAGTGAAGCCTTCCTGGGGATCAAAAGTAGAATTCAATCTACAGTTTAGGGTCTATTATTCATTGTTGCTGTGGTGGGGTTTTTTTTGGGGGGGGGGCGGTGGGTGGGTTGTGGTTTTTTGTTTGGGTCTGTTTTGTTTTTTTTTAAACCCTTCCTTATCTAAGGCAGAAATAAAAGTGCTATTAGAGGGATTCGAGTCATTAGCCTCAGGGCTGACTCGCCCACAGCACTGAAGATGAAGCACCAGAGATCAAGTCAGAGACCAGACCACATCTTACATATTCCATGTCAAGCTAGACAGTGTAAACAGAAGGTGCTGCAGTCAGTTTGCATATACAAGTGACTAATCGGTGGTGGATTTTACGTATGATGATAGTGTTGGTTTTATAATTAGTATGATATAGGTGCAATGCTTTGGCTAAAACATTGGGCTTAAAAAAAAAAAAAAAATCTGGATTTTTTTCCTATATATCTGTCGCAGACTTTCTGTGTAACCCTGGGCAAGCCACTTAACATCTCTGATTTTAAAACTTTCACCTGCTAAATAATATCTCCCAGCTTCACAGGAAATATTGTAGGTCTTAGGTGATTAAAGTTAGTAAGATAGTCCACTATTACAATTAAAATCTTGCCAGAAAAAATAAAGAAATGAAATGTTCTTTTCATGACAGTTTCTGATTTACATCTTTGCTGTTAAAAGTATTTCTTGCTTTTTTGAATAGCAAAATGGTACCTAGGATGGGACTAACATACTGCTTTACGAAGCAGCTGACAAAGACCAAACAGCACTTAAAAAAAACCCCTAAATTTGCTAAAAATAATACAACAGTTTGCAAAAAATGTTACCATAGGAAAAAAATCCCACCCACATTAGTGTGTTTGCAGTAGTTTTTATGTTTATACTTAACAACAAAAATAGAACTTTCTTGAAATCAATTTGATCACATAATTTTGACTAACATAATGTATTTTCAGAAAACAAAAATGAAAACACAATTATTGATTTTTAAAAAAACCCCAAAACTGCGGAACTATTGAAAACTTCAGAGTAGTAAACATAATTTTTTTATTTGTTCATAGGCTCATTCACTTGTTTGCTAGAGAATAACACATCAAGAGTGCAAAAGACGCAGGAGCTTTAGTGTCAGAGTAAACACAAGTGCCTCCAACAAAACCGCTGTTTTCTGTAGGATAAAACCACACCTTGTAATTGCACTTGGAATATGAGTTTGTCTCCTCACATATATGTTTTGAAAAGCCAACGAATCGAAGTGTGTAACTAAAGGAGATGATACGGATCTCCTCGCTAAAGTTTTATAATGGTACATGATTTTTATGCGCATTGTATTTGGCAGCAGTTGGTGAGAGTTTTCCCTGAGCAAAGACATCTGATTTGGTCTGAAGAATAATAAAACACTGTTCCCATCAGGTGTCTCAACATTGCTTCTGCCAAAATGTATAAGATCCCTGATAATTTTCAGGCATGAAGGGTGACATTTTGGTAGAAAGAAGGGTCCTGGTTCTAATTTTAATACGTTTAAAGTAAATTTGTTTTGCTTTGGATGGAAAGCTCCGCAGTGACTGAATTCAGAGAATATTTGTGATTAATGGCTGAACCCCAGGGTGCTTACCCAAATCCAAGAGAAGAGAGCAGCCCTGTGGTATGGGCCCATGACCATCAGCCAGAAATTTAATGTTTTGGTGCCGGTTCTGCCAACCATTGCCCAGGTTTTGGTGAAAATGTCTTTCAGGCCAGAGCAGTTTCTAGTTTAGGAGACAGCTGACTGATTTTGAGGACTGCAGACATAGCTCTAGGAAATGGTAATAAGGCACAAAAGCCTCTTTGTAAAACTAACCATTAACTTCACCACAACGCGGGGATAGTACCTGCCCTGCAGCAGTGTGGTGGAAAGGAATGCATATCGGGTGCTTTGAAATGTGTAACAAAAATAAACTGTGAGCTATCCAACTGATATTGATAGGCTTGTGATTTCCTCCGACGGGGAGAAGGTCAAGTAGGACGCTGGGCCAAACCTCACCAGATAGACGTGGGCATGCCAGGGGCCCCGCCGGCACTGGGGGGTGAGGGAGGGCGGCTGTGGTGCCTGCTGGGCACCAGGCAGCGTAACAAGGACCTGCTACCTGCTTCAGTGAACATGTTAAATGAGTGCTGAGAAGAAAGAATAGGTCAGAAAAAACCCCAATGAACACTGGGTACCCTACTGTTAGTTTGTCACAAAATTCGTAGGAATTTATTATCTGTGAGACCTCTTCTGTCATTAAATTCGGTTGTTCCATCAGCAGTTCAAAACTGTTTAGGAAAGACTGATGGATTTGCAGCATAATCCTGTAACAGAGGCTCAGAGGGGCTTTGTGTTATCATTCCCAACACTGTGAGAAGCCAAATGCAGTGAGTGGCACAATTCCCATTCCCCAACAATAGAGCAGTTTCTCCCAGGGTACCAAATCGGTGTCAGTTACATTCATTATACACCTGTGTGACATGATCCATGAAGGGCAAATTTAGATTTCTGTGCCACCTAGATCTCTTTCTGCACTAGTTTTCACTAACTTGCACCTTTGTTTCTATTCCCTGCATTGACCTTTCATCAGCCAGCTGGTGGTGGCTGGTCAGTAAATACAGGTAACTCATCCCTTCCTTCTGCTGTTTGCTTTAGAATTACACAGACTCGGCTGGAATCCATGGCAGGTGTGATACCCCAGAAAACCTTTTGTCAAAAGGATGCCAGTTGAATTTGATTGAATTCCCCATTTCAGAAGTAGAAATTCAAAGAAACAAGCCCCTAACTGTAGCAACCCAGAAGAACAATTCTGATGTCACACAGATTTCACCTCAAAAATTAACTCTCAGGCTGCGACCAGGTAAGTCACTCAGTTCATAAATGTGGGATTTTTTTTCAGCCAGTGTGATATACCAAATCTTTTCAGACTGAAAGGTGTAAAAAAAAAAAAAAAAATCTTGATAGAATAAAGATAAAATACCTATGTTGAGTGCAAAATTATCTGTTGACTCATCAGATGAAAGCTAGGTTTGACAGAGTTCAAAATACTTTCACAAGTGCTGGGTACATCATAAAAGCAAGGAGATTTTTTTTTTTTTTTTTTTTTAGCTCTTCTATTCTCCTGCCATTGAGGTGGCAGTGAGAGTGTGGAACCCCCCCAACCTCTCCAGCCCTGTTCCTGTGCCTCTCCCCCACAGGTCTGGCAAACAGTATGTCTCAGAGACAGCATAAAATCTTGCTTTGAGGATTTACAAGGTACCCGTGACATTTATGGAAACACTCCAGACCTATTTTGGGGTCTTTGAGATATGATTTTTTTTTTTCTGCAGAAAATTTGGAATAAAGAAACATAAGAGAAAGCCAGTTAGGTCATGCCATAGTGTTGGAATGGAGACTAAAACCTGTGCATACACCCTGATTTTCTTTAAATTTCTGAAGTACATGGTACGTCCCACAAATGCTACCTTTAGTGTTAATTAGCATCATACCTAAATTTTCTAAAGCTGCATAGTGCCAAAGTGATTTTATCACATTTTTAAATTACAACAATCAGTTGTAAATCTATGGTTATGGCTTTACTGAAGAACAGTTCAGAAAAAACCACTAGAACTGCTTTTAATTTTTCAAACCTCCTGTATGAGATTTTAGCTTGCAGAGAATTTTTGACATTCTTAAAAAATTCTGCTGATGATTTGAAATACTACATAATTTTCACCATAAACATAAACTTATGAACAACCTGTTCATAAGCAACCTGTGTTGCTCATACTTCTATTTTCAAGTGCTAAAATGTATCTCATTTTTTCCCATGGCTGTTATAGGACATGAAGAAACAATACAGATCAAGGTTCGCCAAACTGAAGATTATCCAATTGATCTCTATTACCTCATGGATCTTTCAGCCTCCATGGATGATGATCTGAATACCATCAAAGAACTGGGTTCAACTCTTTCCAAAGAAATGTCGAAACTGACAAGCAACTTCAGACTGGGGTTTGGATCTTTTGTTGAAAAACCAGTTTCACCATTTATTAAAACTACGGCTGAAGAAATAAAAAACCCTTGCAGGTAGGCAGGGAAAGTACGTACCTCTGTTTTTATGCCAGCACTAAGTTACAATAGTAATCTTTAGCATAAAATTCAATTCAGCAGCCTCAGTGGAACCTCTTCCAGCTGTGACTGAGTCAGTTTGGAGAATAAAATCTGTTTCTTTTAGTTTCGCGCTCTGATCATCATTCTCTTGAGCCTTATGTTATCTGGAGAGAGGAATCTGGGAGTGATTCTGCTTTTTAACTTTTGCTGCTAGCTACAAATGTGTTTAATGGGTTAACAAACAGGTATGCAGAATAATTAGGTATTTTTCTTTTATTTGCTAGAATACACATATATACAAGAATCTTATGGCATTGCTATACCAAGCAGGTGCAAACTCAATCCCAACACAGAACAGCAGTTTCACTGGCCCATTAATGTTGTTTTGCTAATTTTTTATCTTATGGTCCGGCAGCATCCCCCGCACCCAGGCTGCCCTAGCACTTTCCTAACCTGCGCAGAGAAGCAGCTGTGCTCCACAGCCTGGAGCCGGAGGGCAGCAGCTGGGTGGTGCTCTCCGAATGTCACACAGGGACGGACCAAAGATCCGAATGTGCTTCCGAGTGTGAAAACAAAATGCAGCAGGGAGCACGGCAAGGACTGCACATTGTTAACTGGCTGAATTACTCTGCTCTAGGAGGCATTTCCCAGGCTTGATGCAGACCTGTTTGCATTGCCCACCTCACTGGATGCTCTATGACTCTCTTATGTTTTATCTCAGACACTGAGATATATGACCAGAAACTAATCTGGATAGGGCTGTGAAGTAGCCATTGCAGTGATTTTCCACTCTGTACTATCCAAGCTGTCTTGCTTATCTTGTAGAAGTGTGCCATACGAGTGCTTACCCACCTTTGGATACAAACACGTTTTGCCACTAACAAATGATGCTGAGAAATTCAATGAAATTGTGAAAGGACAACGAATCTCTGCTAATATAGACACTCCAGAGGGAGGATTTGATGCAATTATGCAAGCAGCTGTTTGCAAGGTAATTGAAACTTCTAGGTATAATATTGATAGTTCTATGTAGCATCACTTCTAGAACTATATGGTTATATTTCAAAGAGTATTGTCATTCAAGATTTTTTAACGCAGTCCAAGAGACTCGTTAGATTTGTGTGAAAATACTTTTGGCAGTTATCAACTTAAACATGCATATTGCAATATTTTTAGTGTTTCTTTTTTATTGGCAGGGTTTAAAAAGAAAAAGAACTGTATAATTACTGGGTCTGTTTTCTCGATTGTTTTTTCTTTAACTATTTTTGATTAACTATGTTTAGAGTAGTAAGCAGATTGACATGAACATGGCCAGCCCATGTTATTAAACACAGGAACAGGAAGACAAAATGTTAGCCAAAGACAATGGAATGAACATAATCGCTAAAAAGAGATGTTGTCATGTTTTTAACACTCACTTTAAAATTATTCCCTTCATTTATTTTGAGGTGGCATTCTTCACATCTTTTGTTGCTTTTCTATATTGTGAGTGCAATAAAGCCTGCTAAACTAATGTATTTTAAATGACAGGAAAAAATTGGATGGAGGAATGATTCTCTACATTTGCTGGTGTTTGTGAGTGATGCTGATTCCCATTTTGGGATGGACAGTAAACTGGCAGGGATTGTTATTCCTAATGATGGAAACTGTCATTTGGACCACAATAATGAATATTCCATGTCAACTGTTCTGGTAATTTACTGCTAATTTTGTACAAGTCTTGCATTCTGGAAATTTAAAGACTAACATAGGCAACTTAGAAAATGAATGAAAGTATACCTTCATGACTGAAATGTGTAAGATTTGAGGAATCTAGGTATTTACTGTAATCTATTTTATTTGTAATTGCACATTTTAGTAAAAAGAAAACAGTGTGTTTGTATAGAATTATAATAGATTATAGCTAGGGAAAAAGAAAGCACAAATCTTATTCCTGTTAACCGGGAAAACAGATGGAACAGGACTGACTAGTATTTCCTTCTGCAGGGAAGGCAAAATTTGCATTAATCATGTTCCCTGCAAGGGTGTGAATTCAGGAGGAGTTCAGGAATTTGCAGGACACTGTTCACGTAGGAGAATTTACCAGCTTAAGGTTTGGTGTTCAAAAATACTGAATGTGTACATCATTGTGTTCACTGTAGGACAAATACTCAGTCACTATGGCACAGTCTTATTCTTTAGTTTTATATATATATATATATATATACATATGTTATCACAGATGTTACTGAGTTAAGTGTCCCAGTATGGAGGTCAGCACTGTACTTTCTCAGAGGAGTTTCCTTAAAAACAAGGCGAAGAAATGATATATAATATCTTCTATTTTGTGTACATGTAGTGCCTAATTACAGTTTATGCTATACAGACAATATAGTATTAATTGTCATCATTTGAATGTTCGAATATATGTTTCATGGGAGATAATTAGCCACTGGTTGCACATGAAAAACGGATTGATGCAACTCTTTTCTGTTTCTTTGCAGGAGTATCCTACAATTGGACAATTAATTGACAAACTTGTGCAAAACAATGTTTTATTGATTTTTGCTGTAACGAATGAGCAAGTTCAAACATATGAGGTGAGCAAATGAAAATGTTCAGTTCTCCAGTATTTTAGGTTCCGGTTTTAAGGTTCACCCTTTTACACAGCTGATACAGGAATTCTAGTATTAAGGACTGAATTCTGTAAGTTATTTATGTAGTAAAAATAGCTAAGAAATTATACATCAGAGAAAGGGTCTTTTACTAAGAAGTGCTTATTCATGTATTGATTTTGATGTTCTTAGGTAACATCTAAATTGGATTTCAAGTTGAATCACACTAATTTTTTTTAAGTCAAGGATTGTCAAATTCAGCATTGATAAACTGTTCAGTGTAATCATTATGATTAGCCTTTCATGTTTTATGAGGCTAGAGAGGGATTATTGAACTTGTTCTTACTTTTATAAGACAAGAATATATTCCGAAAAATACATTTGTCTTCATGCTCAACTCTGAGATAATTTTATTTTTTTTTTCTGTTGACCTGAGAGTTTCATTAATTTGTTCCTGTGTCTCTTTCCAGACAAACAGGAAAGTAGTGGCAAGATTAAAAATACAAAATGTGATGAACAAAGTCCTCTTCCCTCATGTATCATTCCTCCTGTCCACTGAGGGAAAACACTTTCTTATAGGAATTTTTGATAGTAGGATTCACAGAGTCCAATTCTATGAAGTACTTTCCTGTTCTGTGAAGCCATATCATGGGAAATGGGAGCTGGGAGAGAGGGGAGAGCAGAGGAGTAGTGGTTACAGAGATGCAAAATCCATGTTTTTAATAAACTGAATATCATTAATACCTGCAGCTCTATCAGTCATCCGTGCAGGTACCTGTTTTCAACATCCATAGACAGAAGCTCTGTGCTGCTTTTGGTCCCGTTAGCGTCCAGCTGAGAGCTGAGGCAAAGCCACCAAGGGCTGCTGAGCTGCTTTTTGCAGTGAATGTGTGCAAAAGCCCTCTGAGATAAAATAAGAAGGATATTGGCAATTCTTATTTCCTTTTCTGTCCAGTCCTGATGCTGGGAAAAAAAATCTTCACATGGAAAAAAAAGAAATTCTAGGTAAGAATTCAGTAAGGATAAGAAGGAGTTTGCAGCCTGTGCTTGGCTGCCTGGCCACATACTGCTATGTGAAGGGGGACAAGGGGAGGGAAATTGTGTCTCCAAATTTATTTGGTTTGGTTGAGAGGGAGTCTATAAAGCTGATCCTGCTGATACAATAAGCTCAGCTTTCCAAAGGAAAAACCTTTGCACAATATTCCTTACTAAAAGCCAAAAGTAAAGGAATGAGAAGAAAGATGTTTCTCTGGTGTGAGAACCATATGGGAAATAGAGAAGGGTAAGGAAAAACGCCCTATGTTACAGCAGAGAAAGCAGACGAGCCCTTGAGGTACCCACCAGTATGATAGTTTTCTATTTTTATCCTCTGTGTAACCCAGGGAAGACCCTTCGAGTGCTTCTCTGACTGATTCCAGTTGTAGAGTTGTCTTCAGTAAGTCTAACACTCCAGGTGTTTGACAAAAGTTACAGGAGTCACATCCTCCATAAACTGATTCTCAGATTACAGCCTTGACAAGGGAGGAATAACTCTGCATCGTGGAGCACTGACTGCCTGGCTTTTTTAAAGATTGAGTTGAATACTGAGCTGAAGTGTGAAAATGGAAATCAACAATAACAGAAGTCAATCACAAATGCAATGGGATTATATAGTCATAGCACAGTTTAGTTAAAATTTGTACATTAAAAAACTTCTACTAAATCTTATTATTGTTCAACAATTTCTTAATAGGAGCATAATTAATGACAAGTGAAATCTTTTCCCTGTTTTAATAGAAGCTGCATGAATAAGGGCTGTTCTGGGAGGCAGTTTGGAAGTATCTCTTTGATTTATAGAGCCTTATTTATCCAAAGAAACTTTTCTCTTACTGATGGCATTGTATTTTCTTTTGGAAATTGCTGGTGGTCACCCTCAGAGTTGGCCAACAGTGTTCTTATCAGGGGGTTTCTATTTCAGTATCCCTGTGTCAGTGTTATACCAGTATCAAAGTTATCAAGTGTTCACTGGGAACACTAAACAAAGATTTATAGCTAACAAAAAATTCAAGCCATTGCCAACCCAACTGGGCAATGATTTGTTCTTGTTACTTTCTTTGTTAGGAAAAAAATGCTACTACCTTCTATCTTGTAGGGTATATAGTAATCCCATTCAGTATATTCTCTGTGCTGCTTTCATCTTTTCAATACTGCCTTCTGTCACTTGTTTGGATTGCTATAGCTGTTACGGTCTGCTTTCAGTGCTGTAGGTGATGTGGAAAATCAGTCAAAGCAGGTACAAAAATCATGTGTGTCTCACAGCAGTTTTTCCAGACTACATTATGCTTTCAAGAGCATATGTAGGATCTGCCAACAGAACAATAGTGTCATGTTTTCATCCGCGTGATTCAAATTTGTAGTATGAATGTAAATAACCAGATATCTATGATTAAGAATGTAAAAAGAACAAAAGAAGACAATGAGAGTTATTCTTGTGTTAAGGCCACTGCTCAGGTAGCCTGGAAGAGCTGGGAGAGGACCCTAAACTGGCACTTGGCACTACCATTAAACCACTCTCGTCTGGCTGTCTTACTTCTTTTTAAAAGCCTCAGTGATGGATATTCTGCAGTCTCCCTCAGAAAACCCTCCCAAACTTAATTATCATTTGAGGTGGACAGCCTCTCCTCAAATATCTCATCTAAAATCTACTTGAACTCAGGATCTAATTATATTGGACCCCAAAACTGACCACTGCTTTTTATAATTCAGTTCTTAGGGACAAGCATACATTAAAATGATGTAGTCAGGATGTAGAAAGCACAAGTCTTTAAATAGACTTGATAGATTCCATTAGTCTTAAGTGCAGTGTTCAGACTGTCAAATATATATTTTATATTTCTAGCCCTGTATAATCCCCAACAATTTAACCCAAAATGTTTCAGTCATTTAATATTCTTGATCCTTGTCAACTGAATTTTCAGTTTATCCACTTACACACGTGTGTATTGTTATCTAACACACACAATGATGGATTGCACAAGCACAGAATATGTATGCTTGCAACATAGCTGGTTTCAGTTTTGATCCTTTCATGCAACTGAACAGCTCCTCCACAGCAGTCTAAAAGAGGGAGAAGGTTTAGGTCTGGTGCTCTCCCTGACCACAAGAACTTTAGAAGCAGCCATGTGGAAACATTTATAAGGCCACTCAAAATTAAATGCAAGAGAGGGGAGGAAGTTCCTTACACTGAGCCCTAATAATTTGAGATTATTTATAAAAAGGAGTTTTTCTTCCCCAAAAAAGATCTTTTAAGTATACTCATATATGTTTAACTTTTTGCACCATTAGTCTCAGCTGAGTCTTACCAAAGCAGCAGGGAATGTTTTTATTGTATAAAAGCTGTCCATTTAAAAAACATCTGTGAATACTGCAATAATAATGATATTTTGACAAACTGTTTAAATCCTATTTTTGTAGAAAAGAAAACATCAGTCTTCAAGGTTTCATGAAGTAGTTATTATTATTGTTTATATTATCTGTTTTCAAGCAGAATTGTTTAAAAAATAATTCAAATTTGGTTGAGGGGAAAGAATCCCTCTTTAATCCTGACTAAGCAGCACTGATGTTGAAGCAGAAACTAGGGGTGTTTTTTTTAACAAATTACTTCTTTTTACTTACAGCAGAACACAACTTGAAAATTGACTGCATTCCACTGCTGAAAATTGAACTAAAAATACTCCAGTCTCCACACTTGTACAGAATTTCAGATTATTTTTATAAATTTGGCATGACACTGTTTATGATGGAAATTCTTCTATCATTTACACTGCTAAAAATTAGACATAGCCCCACTGGACTCAAATATATAATTGTCAAATTACACTAACATGAATCAGAGTATCTCTATAAAAAGGCAGTTCACCTTTTCATGAATATTTGCTAAAAGACTAAATTCCATGACATTCTTTGGATGTTTTGTGATAGTAGCACTCCAAAAACATCAGTCTGCCTCATCTTGTTAATGGTTAAATAGAAGTATTTGCTAAAAGGTAGGGTTTAACCAGTGGACTGGAGATACACACTCAGACTGGGCTTGCAACGTCATCCTTGAATCACCACGCAGAAAATTTTTGTTCAAAGAGGAAAGATAAAACAAAGTCTTCAGAACAGTATATCCCTGCTGTTTGTTTTGCATGCCACAGATTAAAGGGTACTATACTTTAAATTCCAGGTTTATCGTCTTTTCTTACAATTATCTCCCGAAAGGTCCACGTGTACAAAATGCAGAGTTTCAATATTCTAAGAATCCTTGAGAGAGCACTAATCACAAGAGGAGTCAGGAATTCAAAGTCACCAGCTGTAGCATAAAATGCAGTTAATCCCACTGATTTACAATAGCACTTCAGAAATCTAATGAATGATAAGTATTCCATACATAACATATTAAAGTAATCACAGGGCTTTTGGAGATGTAGAGTGTAAGAAGGATATAAAGGTATCAAATTATCCATGTGTGTTAATAGCTTTCTGGAATTCTTTTAAATTAAACTAACAGCATTGATATGACAAATTGCAAAGGAAAATGAATGCTACAATGTGTGTTTTTAATGACTAACCCTTATTATTTCCCAAAGGCATAGGTACAAGCAAGGAAAGTTCATGTAGTTAACAATCAGGCAAGATAAATTTTAACTGAGCATATTTAAAGTCTAGCTGCTATATATCATCTAACTGTGATAATGCAATTTAACACAAAAGGAAAAATTTTTAACACAAAAATAAATTGTTAAATTGGCACTCTATTATTAACATAAAAGTCAACATCCAATCAATCACAGCCACAGACCACTGGAATACATGGTGGGGTGTTACATCGATCATAAACCAGCGGTGAGTTTTTCAACGACCTTTGTTCAAAGCTCTCGTAGCCCTTATTTTAAACTTCTTAACTTCTGTGCCCTCACTAATCAGAATTCAAGATGCTCAGTTGTTTGCAAAGATAAAAAAGTGACTGCTGTGGTTGAATGTAGAGTCCAAGACTGTCAAATAGTACAGCAACAGTAGAACTGCTGAATCTGGTTTGGGTTATTTTTATTAAAGAAAAACACAACTGTTGATAGAATATATCTTCCTTCTAAATTTTTAAAAATATAGCTGAAAAATGCTGTAGTATCAAACTTCCAAGCACAGAGAGGTGGTTTAGCAATATACATCCCATTAATTTTCAGTGAAACACTTCTCTATAGGACTTTTTCGATAGGATGTGTCTCACTGAGTCTGCAAGGGGCCTTGAAAATGTCACTAATATTTATTTTAGTTAGTTCCAATGTATTTTATTCTTTTCCAGATGGTAGTTCCTTGTCACCTACCTTGTTACTTCGTCTTTTCATAAACGCTTTAAATTTTTCTTAATATATTTTCAGAGCTATGCAAAGCTTATTCCTGGAGCTACTGTTGGACGATTACAGAAGGATTCTGGAAATATTCTCCAGTTGATCATTGCTGCATATCAGGTAAGAAGATGATAATGTTTTCTTCTTGCACATCTATATTTTCAAAATTAGGCTGCAATTTGGTAAAAATAAGTGTCCTTGAGTCTTTTTCTGCACTAATTACAAGAACATGATTTTTTTTTTTATGCTTAGGTGCTGACCTTAACAGGAAAAGCTTTGTTTACTCTGAGGATTAAGTGAGCACAGAAACAGTAGTTTTATTTGTAATTTATGTTTATTACTCTACTGAAATTAACTATATTACTATATAGAACTATATCCAGTTCTCATGTTTTTCCTAACAAAATTGCTGTAATTCTTAAAATTCTGTCTTTCCTTACATTGGAATGCTCAATTCACATCAGTATCTCATCTGTCTTGCCTTCTTCATAGTCCTCTAGTTCACATCTACTCTTAAGCCTCCTTTGATAGAGGTATTCAGGTCTCCCAGTGCAATACTTCCACTCTCTTCCCGTCGGTAACTGTCACCAGAGCAGATGTACAATTGCTTTGCAGGAATATCTGGGGAAAAAACCACTATCCTGTGCTCACTGCTCTTCTCCGCTTTAGCAATTTGATGCTGCCCCTGTGAGGCTGTTCTGAGGTTTTTAAAAAGCAGAACACAGGAGCTGAAATGGGTTTGTTTAGATAATATCGTGAAGATGACAGGAAGATAAACACAGTGCTGCTCTTCAGAGCTTTGTTTGTAAAATGCATCCTGGCTGCCTGGTTCTCTTCTTTCAAGGGAATGTTTTTAGATAGTCTTACATAGTTTTTCATTTACCATAGATTTCTCTCTTCCCTCTCAGCCCCTTTTTACTAAAAACCTGTTCTACCAGTTGGCTACAATGCAAAATAAACCTTTGCAAAGAGCTTCTATTTCTTTCCTTACATTTTTTTTTCTGCTTTTCCTTCTGTCAACTGAATAAGACCATCATATCCCAAAGTTATTTTGGTCTTAATGACAGGAAAGCAAATAAAATTCTTCTAACTCTTATAAAAGCACTACAATTGGTGAGTTATTATTTTAAAAACTTAAATAAAAGATACCAGAAGATTCTCTATACTATGGAAAATTAAATAAGCAAAGAACTTTAAGGTTGAACTTGAGAGCCTACAAATTGTAATGAATTGGGGGGGAAAACCTTTACATGAGCAAAGCTATTGCTAAGCATCCAGTGGCACCAAGACTTCATGTCTGGAGTCCAACCCGTTAGTCACATCTAGTTCCTGTCAGGATTTCTTGAGGATGGCACTCTAATGTCTAGACAGAGGTTCCTACCTCTAATTGCATTGTCATGGCACCTTCTCCCTTGCTGGAATACTGGAAAGGTGGAGAGTGCACCCTTGCCTCTTCCCCTTAGTGTTACCTATTGTCTTCCTCTCCAAATTGGACAATCCCAGCCTTTTAACTCTCTACTCAGCTGTCCCATCCCCTTGGTGACTTTAGCTGATCTTCTCTTTACTCAGGAATGAGTCCTTACTGAGATGCGGAGACCAGAAGAGCTTGCAGTACGCAAGACAGGGCACGCTAAGGTTTAGTCAGAGGCAAAATGGTGCCCTGTGTCCTGTTCTCAGCATCCTTGCTTGTGGTACCCAGTACATTGTTAGCTTTTTAGCTCCTGCATGCTTTGAGCAGATGAGATTCCAGAGCTGTTAGCAGTGACCCCGGTGCAGCTCCTGAGTTTTTTCGGCCGGTCTTGGGTTTAGCCATGCTGTGGGCAGGATTTGGAGAGAGCTCTGCTCCTGCCTTCGGGCCATAACTCCTCGTGTCCTCGTTCAGGTACAGCATGTCTGGACCATGTGCCAGAGTTGCTCACAGCTTCTTAAACTCCCACATTCATTTTGAGATGTACAAAGTGTACAAGTAGCAACCTGTCACATTCAAAATTTCCCGAACGCCACTTTATTACATTCAGCCTTAAAGGTTAACAATCTTAATGCTTTGTGATTGAAAATCTTCCAAGCAGGAAACACTGAAAATCACCTTATTTGACATAAGTTAAGACATCTGATTTTTTTTTTTTGACTGGAAGGAGAGGGTTAAAAATCACATGCAAAAAAAGTAGATCTAATTCCATTTTTGCCACAGCCCTCTCATGATACTCTCAGTAGTGTAATTCAACACTCAGTGTCTCTGTTTCTTTACCCACAAAAAAGGAATAAATAACTATTTTCCCTCCAAGAGTAGAGTTAGGTTAAATCTTTAAACAATTTTAAAGTGCTTTCGAGTCTTTACTTGCTGTACAAACACAAGGTTTGCTAATACCATTCACTATGTGTTGCTATTTAAATGCTTCAGAGAGGAAGTCAGCAAGTTAAGAAAAACTGAGCTGTCAAAATATTTGTTACAAGGAGTTCTTGTGTTCTTTCCAAGTATGAATCATTTTCTTCTGTAAGCATATTTCTGTCTGCTTTGTTTAACATTGAATTCTGCATAACTTTGTATTGCAGAGCTGTAGGCTAAATTGCTTTGTGTCAGATATCAGGCTGTTTGGTTAAAGTTATTCCGAGATTTCAAAATTTCAGAAAAATGTCACTCTCTTCCCCCCATACACTCCCAGTGCTTGGTTCTCTTTCCACTTACAGGAAAATAAAACCAAAGAAATATCTTAAAACAGGACAGGTAACACAAGGGCACAAGTTTGTAACACTACTTTGTCTGTTTCATTTAGAAAATTTTTTGAATGACAATGTTTCTCTGTGAATGGCTTAGAGCTCACTAAACTGTCCCTATTTGTCCCCAAACTATGGCCAGGCAGCTTTAGTAGATTTAAAACATGATTAGAAGTCCTTATAGATATTAAGATTTAAGAAACTGGAGTTTGTCACAGGTTGTGTTCATTTTCAGTGGTGTAAGGTGCCTGTTTTGACCACTCACAACAGCAAGGCATGTTCATAATGACATGTACAGACGCCAGGATTCAAAGTATTACAATTTGGTCTTCACTGGCATTTAATTTGCTCTCACAGTTGCACTCTGAGCCTCTGAACCAGAGCACTCTGAGCCAGTTTTGCAGCTGGTGGATGAGGGACTATTTGGTAATATTTCCTGTAACATTAGCACATACCAACGATCACAGTTTTATCTAGAGGTTTGCTATATTTAGTCCTTTTGTGAGAGCCCAGCTATTGCAAACAAATTATTATCTAAGAATTTCTGCATTGTTTCAATAGCAACATAAGCACCTAACTTTAAAATAAATGTGAAGGGAAAATTGGACACATCCTGAGCTACCAAGGTTACCAACCTAATGCCCAGTGCAGTTTCACTGCTCTGCCTGTGTGCTGGAAAGAGCTCTGGGTATTACGTGAACGCATCTTGCACGACATATTGCTGTCCCTTAATAAAATAATTTGGTTTACTGGCAAGGTTTTCCAAATGGAAACATGTTAAAAACCCCCCCACCAAACACAACCTTAAGACAAATTTCCAAGGAATCCAGGACATGTACAAAGGACAGGGAGTTGTTGTCTATGCAGGTTTATACCTATTCTACTTTTAGTTTGTTTTACCCCACCAGACCTTTGCTCCAGTGAGTCATCCTGATGCCTTTACTAGAATGACTCACTGAAGCAAGGCCAGCGAGCTCCTCACACTCTGATTGAAGTGCAGTGGGTATTTTGTAATGCAATTAAGATCGCAAGAGTACAAAGCCAAGTCAGTAAGACTTCTGCTCAGGAATTGCTAAGGTACTTTTGAAAAATTTCCATTTACTGGATCCACAGTCCAATGAAGTCATAGGGAATTTCCCCATGGTCTGCTGTAGGCTTTGGATTAAGGCTAAGTTGTGTAAGCAAAGTTGCTATAAAATCTTTTAAAATGTTAAATATAAAAGCCTGGCATGACAGAGTTCAGGAAGTAAGTTTTTCACTTAATAAATGAAAGCTTGGTTGAACAAGTCGATTTAAGAAATGAGAACATTGTTGAATACAACTTGAAAAAGCACTGACAGCTCATGAAGCAGGAATTTCCATCAGGAGAAGAAAGGAAGGGAGCGAGCCCCTCGGCTGCAGGAGCTCACCATGGGACTTGACTCTGGCTCTGGTCCTGGAAACATCAGGCTAACTCATGGAGGCCCTGCACTGAGGAAAAACTGAGCTCGGAGCCTGCCCTGCCATGAGAGAGATTGTGAGGTTTGATTCTACCAGGACAGACAAAGAGGGAGTAATATTGACATAGGCTGGCTAATCAGGAAAAGCCCAGTGCTGGCAATGCAATCGGGGATACAAATCCATTCCTCAGCAAGACCAGAGCTATGGGAAAATCTGTATTAGTCAGCAGAACACTTAGTGACGAAAGGTGATTTAATAGAAGACTGAATTTATTCTCCTGCAAGGGCAGGAAATAAGCCCTGTGATAGCGGATATTAAATTGGTACCACTATTGCTTTCCACTGAAAACCAGTTTTGTCGACACTTGCTTTGTTTTGCTTGTTCCCCATTTTTCTTGCAACAGAGAAGCCCGCAAATAAAGTGCCAAACCCGCAGATTTACTCCTGTGTAAGTCAAGGTAAGTTACAGTCCACGTTACACAGACATGGAGCATTAGTGGCGCTCAGCACTCTTATCACTCCATTCCTCTCACACCTTTTTCCTTTAAGGAGCTGAGGTCCGAGGTGGAGCTGGAAGCCTTGGGAGAGACAGAAGGGCTCAGTCTTTCCTTCACGGCCATCTGTAACAACGGGACCTTTTTTCCACACCAGAGGAAATGCTCTCACGTGAAAGTGGGAGACACAGTAAGTAAAGAACAAATTCTCAAAAGATGCCTTTTGAAGTCCAAAGAATTTAGGACACCAAGGCAGAGAGTTTGCTCTTTATAAGATAACCTTCCTCCAAACAAGTGACAAAAAAGCAGCGACAGCTATGACACCCTTGTTCTGTCCTCTGCATGTCCTACCAGAGGACCCCGCAGGGCTACGTGTGCCGCAGCTCTGAACAGCCGCCATTTTCTCTTCCAGGTCTCTTTCAACGTGACTGTAAGTCTCTCCTCTTGTGAAAAAAACAGAAGGCACATTGTGATAAAACCAGTGGGGCTCAGTGACACACTGGAAATTGAGCTGGATCCCCAGTGCAGCTGTAACTGTCAGGCACAGGCCGAGATGAACAGCCCAAAGTGCAACAAAGGGAAAGGATCGTTCGAGTGCGGGGTGTGTGTCTGCAGCCCGGGGTACGTGGGGCCGCACTGCGAATGTGACGAGAGCTCCCTCGGCGCCAGCTCCTGCAAGGGCTCGGCAGAGCAGAGCTCCTGCAGCGGGAGAGGCGACTGCTACTGCGGGCGGTGCGTTTGCCACCCCTCCCCGTACGGCAAAGTGTACGGGCCACGCTGCGAGTGCGACGACTTCTCCTGCGTGAGGCACAGAGGGCTCCAGTGCGGAGGTATGGTCCCTTGACACTATTTTTTAGCGTCTGTGTTTTAAAGCTTTACTGTCTCACTCTCAACTATGAGCTTGTGAATCTATATTTTCATCGTATATTCAGTTGCAATCAATTCTGTATAAAGTGTAATTTACTATTTCTGAATGATCTTGAAACATGAAACTTTGTTTTCAAATTTAACAATGAGACACCTTTAACCAGGCCATAGCTAGTCGAGGTTGGCATGGCTTTATTGGAGCGCATCAGCTACCATCAGACTGGGTCAGACTTTTAATGGCTGTAGGTGATTGCAGCTCCAAGGATGCTTAGGTAAGTATATTGACATACATTGGTGTTCGCCAGTCTACAGTTTCACTCTGACGTAATGGCATAGCCATCTTAATTAATCACTTTTAGGATAATCCTGATCTTTTTATGATTTTAACCCAGTAACCTCAATGATTCTTGGTTTACCTTAGTAAGATACAAGCAGGATTTGAGAACTTGTATTTATAATTTTTTAATTTTACGATTTTTTTCCTGGGCTACACCATTATAAATCAGAAGCGATTCTATTGAAACAATGGGAATAGCATTAAACTGTCAGGAACCAGCAATGAGATTGTGCTGAATAGAAAGGTTGAAATTATGCTGCTATAAACAAAAGAGGATTTACCCATTAGGTTGTACACTATTGGGAGATAAGATCCGTGTGGAGGACTCCAGTGAAGAGAAAGGAGCTGCACTGGCTTACAGCCAGCCTAAGTGAAAATTTGATCCTCTGGCTTAAAACTGAAAATGCTGGGGGAGGAAGAAGAATGTTTAAGAGTGAGAAGAGTTGGAGAGAGGAAAACATCTGCCATTAAGCAGAATGGTTTTAAAGGCCATAATTCAGATTCTTATTAAGAGACTGATTTGAAGTATAATAAATGTTTTTTTTTTCCCAGGCAATGGTGACTGTGACTGCGGGGAATGCATGTGCCACAGTGGATGGACTGGTGAATACTGTAATTGCACAACTGACACCAGCGCCTGCATTGCTGAAGACGGGACGCTGTGCAGTGGGAGAGGCGAATGCGTCTGTGGCTTGTGTGCTTGCACCCATCCTGGGGCTTCAGGCCAAACATGTGAAAAATGCCCTCTCTGCGGTGACCCTTGCAGTTCCAGGCGGTAATGTGCTGGTTTTATGTCTCTGATGTTTGTACCATCCTGGTGTCTATTTCCTATACTGCCTCAGCAGTGTGCTTACTGCCACTGCTGTAAATTGGATTTACAGATCAGAACCCCAGAGCTTCCCCTTTCAGAGGGGCAGTCATAACGCTCATCAACCACTTATCAGCATTACTCTTCTACGAAAGAACTTCAGGGAAAACAATTTAATCACCTTCAAGCAGCACAAGTCAAACATCACACCTCCACTGCTGTCCCTGGCTGTATAGCTGATCAGAATGGTGGCCTTATATGATAATATCAGACAAAACCAGATGAACCTCCTTTCAGTTCACAGTACAGCATGAAAACATCCCAGCATAGCTGCTGCAGTAAAAAAACTCACAGAAAAATTTGGCATTTATGTTACCATTCTCATGCATATGAAGTAATAAGGTCAACACTGCCTGCTCAAGCTTTACACATGTGAAAATTCACATTCAGTTAAGCTTGGCTGAATTAAAGAGGCCAAATGATGATAAACTAGGTCATAGTCTGGCGATTAAATCAGTGGGTAGCTGTATGTCATGTATAAATCAATGATAAATTGATTGTAAATGGTGAAATGTCTTCTGTTCACTGAGCAGACAAAATTCATGTAGCTTTCCTGCTGTGATGTGTGGCATATGCTACAGTGTGTGATAGGAAAAGCAACCAAAAATACGTGTGACACAAAGCTGACCACTCAAAATACACCCATGCTTATGCTTGTATTACGTGAGCTCTCGCAGGGCTAAAGTCAGTCCAAAATGAGCAGGCTTCAGTAGAAGTTTAAGCTAGAAGTTGAATTAGACTTCACAGAATACATGTTTTTAATGATCTTGGTTTTGCTTGCTGAGCACCAAGTCAGTGGTAAGTTGCATTAATGTTTCATGATGATGTCATGTCTTCTTATTTAGAGTTGAGGCCCATTTCTCTTCCACTCCAGCTCTCTACCACTGTATTTTCACAGAATCATAGAATGGTTAGGGTTGGAAGGGACCTTCAAAGGTCATCTAGTCCAACCCCCCTGCAAGAAGCAGGGACATCTTTGACTAGAACAGGTTGTTCAGAGCCTCATCCAACCTGGCCTTGAACAATTCCAGGGATGGGGCACCTATTTTCATGCCGGTCATTGCAGTCTACATTATATCTGAGATGAGAACCTATTCTGTGGCATGTGAGTTAATCATCATTTATCTTTGGGCTAAATTGGACCCACAAAACCAAGCCATGTAGTTTGTACAAAGCTTTGAGTAAAGAAAGCTTACACATGCAACTGCTCTAAACATGAAGGACAATGCTGCTGCTTTGCTCTGCCCAATTTGGCACAGAATAAAATATAAAGTTACATGTTGATCATTACATTAGCTTATTTAAGCATGTATATTGTATGTGCTGTTACATCTTTCCTCTCTGTTGCAGTCATTTCCCTTGCTGAAACACAGGGCAGGGAAAGCCAAAAGAGAGAGAACTTTGGAAATACTCGGGCGGGGTGACTGACAGCGCTGAAAGGCCAGGTCAGAGGGGATTGAGATTAATGGCAGCTGAGACAAAGAGTGGCTGTATGAGAAACACAGCAAATATGACAAAACCAACAACAACACTGAATTTGTCTCCATGAGATAGAGGCTATCCCATTACCTGCTCGCTTTTACTATTCACTGTCTCCAGAGCGAGTGACAAGGTCATCTGCATCCCGCGAAGATAATCTCAGCAGGCTCAGCATATTCCCATGGATATATGTAACTCCATGCAACAGGAGATGGCCAGGGTTTTTTGAATGTTCTGTTGCAGTCCTTCTCTTTCCTTTTCTTTAAGCTGTCAGTCCTTCAGGCTGCTTCCCAGACTCTCAGCTCCTCAATCTGACTGAAGCTCTTTGTGAAGAATCAGAAATATCCATTTTGCATCAAAAATTTTCATATATGAATTCTGTTCATCATTTCCTTTTTCCATAAATGAACTCTGGATTTATTAAAATGCTCACTGCATTTCTGGGAAGATTTTTCAGAGGCTTCTAAAGGAATTGGTTTAGACTCTGTGTTTTTAAATATTATTTCTGTCATTCCATCATTAAATAAAGTAAATAATTTTCCAGTAAATTCCACTAGTATAATTAAGTAAGTAATTCCTGAGACAAGTAATCACATCCAAGAGACACCTGTAGAGACACCTGAATGGTGTTTTAATACATTATTCATAGACTTTCAACAAAGGAAGACTTATAGTAGGTGCCCCAGCTCGATCTCTCTGAAGTCGATTTCAGATATTGTTCATCTGATAGGCATTCCTTTGGCTGGTATTTAATGTGAGCTTAGTTCAGGATATTTATTTTTGAAAATGAATGTCATGTGTGAGTAACCCCATGTCTTTGATAGACCTACATGAGTAATGTTGCCTGGAGTTCTGTCTGGTAGCTAATAATCTGGGAGAGAAAAGAGGACAAGAGAGAGCTTTTCCACAATACCTTTATTCAGGTGGGGTTTTTTTTTTGTTTTGATTGGGGGTTTTTTGGTGGCAATACCTATCATATTTGTGAGAACTACTCTATCCATAGCACAAGACCTTTTGTTTGGCTTCTTTTTAAAATGCAGATGTGTACGTAGTGGCTTTTATATTGTTCCTTTGTGACAGGCAAAGACTGACATTCTGCTGAATTATTTTCTGCAGGAGCTGTGTGGAATGTCACTTGGCTTCCGATGACAAGTCACCAGGAGAATGCAGTGAAAAATGCAAATTGGTTGATGCAACTGTCAGCACTGCAGAGGGTCTGTACACTCAATCTTCCTTTTGTGTGTGTGTGTGATTACTGATAGTTTCCAGTTTCGGTAATTTTATATTTGAAAGTAGCCTTGTTTTTCTGCTGTGGAATTATATTAGGGATCATAAGGTAATTGTTATCTCTCTATGGTTCTTCGGTGGTAAGTCATTACTCCTCCAGGTTAATTAACTCATTGGTCATGCCTACTTTCTAAGCAGTTTATGTAAGAAAGGACAGAATTTATTAAATACCAGTCCCTGCAAACCAGTGGCTGATGAAAACCCCTGCGGTTAAGTCAGCCTGCACCATGAGTTCCAGTGTGGCTTCTTTTACCATACAAAGGCAAAACCTGACTGCAGTCCTTATGCAGGCTCTTGGTTACAGTCAGCAACCAGACACAGCCCTTTAACCTGTAGCAAAGACATTCTACTTCATGTCAGGTTTTATTGAGACATTCCTAGTATTCTAAAGGCTAAGCAAATCCTTCAGTTGCTTGTTGTAATTCAAAACTGCCCTCCATCAATGCGAATCTCTGGAATGGGCATTAACCTTGAATAAAATAGTACTCACAGAAAAAAAAAACCACAAAAGTTTAAACGAAATAGTACATCGAAGTATTTTTGTTTCCTGTAGAGGAAGGTGCTTGCTTGTACAGTAGGCAGTCTGTGGTTACTCTTATGGCAATTCTAAGCCAAATCCTATGGCAAAATGCAATTGTTAGGAGAGGAAGGATATAGATGCATTATATCCACACCACAGATGTAAGCATTAAATCAGACAAATGTCAAAGTTAGGACGACAATGCAGAATGCTGTATGCACATCTAAGGATTGTGCCTGCAAACCATTCAAAGTCCATCCAGAGCTGCTTGCATGCAGAAATTTCACTGATACACACCTTTCCAACAAAGCTACACCTTTTGTTTTTGATGACATTACATCATAATATAGAGCTCAAAAAATTGCAAATATTGCCCTTGTAAGGAAAACTAATTCTAGTTTTGTCTTTTTATCAAAATTACTATTATGCTTTGCCTTTCTAGGCACCAGTATTTGTTTATAAATATAAAAAAGTCTTTACAAGCTTCAAAAACATATGAGCACTTTTATTGTATCTCTGTAGTTAGTAAAGTTTTCAGGTTGCTATTGCCAGATGGCAGATATTTGTAGCTAGGAATGTAGAAGACATTCTACTTTCAAATATAATGAATACTAATCAAGAGCAGGAACAGCCACTTACATGGCTCTGTTCCCACACAGAGAAGTCACAGGAATATGAACATGACAACATCACCTCCTGTTCCTGCTTATTTCCTTTTTTTTTTCATGTCCTGTGCTTCCCTGATTGAGACTGCCTGCTAATTCTTTAGAGTTAAAATTTATTTGCAGCAGTTACACCAACTGCTGTAGTGAAGACTGGATAACTGTTCCCATTCTAACCTTTCCAAAAAAAAAAAAAAAAAAAAAAAAAAGCTGTTCCAAATTGTGTTTCATCTTAAAAGCTTGTGTCATAGCTCAAAGGGTTGGTTTTGGCATGGAAGTAGCCTCATTAAGAAGTCCTAAAGGGACAAAAATAATCTTGAAAATAATAATAAAAAAATCCTGAAATCAAAATTGTATTACCCAAACAGAAACATTTTTTAAAGCGGTATAACCAGATCACCACATCATATTTAAGACAGATTATTGAGCAACTTCATATGGTAGCATCCCACTGCTTTCTGGTTTATATTTAAATTTCTTTAATGCTTCAAGACTTTTTGAAAACTAGAAATAGCTCTCGATAGAATATTAGCACTTAAAGATTTACTTTCGTTTTTGCATGCATACATTGCAACACAATGACTGCAAGTGTGGAGCAATAAAAAAACCGTAGGGTTTACATTTTCCTGTTTCCTGGGAATGCCTGTTTTAGCCTCTGAGCCTCCTCCTCTTTGGTTCTGTGGGTTTCTCCTGCTGCTCCCTCGCAGCATGGCCGCAGTCGGGCAGCTTCTCCGCCCGGGGATCCAGCAGCACGCGGGTTGGCACAGCAGCTCTGGACGTGCTGAGGGCTTCACATTTACTGGGCTTATCGCCATGGCAGGCATCGCTCTCCAATATTTATTTTAGTCCATTTAAAATATTTCAATATTAAATCGAGCTAATCTCCCTGCTTTATCAGATGGGCGTAAGAGGAGCCCTTGTTTCTCTACTCGCTATCCAGGAGGAACCACAATTCCTAAAAAGTGGCTTCTGCCACCCAGCCACAGGACACCAGGCTGCTTCTGCCACAAGCCCAACAAGGCACAGTTACACTGTCCTTGGAGAAACTTAGTTTTTACTACCCCACAACACTGACACCGCACAAATTCCCAGTGCGGCAACAAAGTGGATGCTGGAGCCCGAATAAACCCCTAAATCAGTACTGCTCTGCTGTTCTGACTCAAAGTGAGACAAAACTGTCCAAAAAAAAAGCATTTTGTTGCACAAAAGACAAAAAAAAAAAAAGAAAGAGCATAGTGACATTTAAATTTACAGTCATTTTTAAACTGATTTTTTTAATCTAAGTATCTGTTAGGAAACAGTCTTTTGCACTTTGAGGCTCCAGCTTGCCGCTGTTACCCAGTTCTTCCAGTGTGACTCCAGTGGCTTCAAGTTCGATTGAAACTAATGGAATCAGGCTGCAGGCAGAAGTGAGTAAAGTATAATGATTCACAGCTGAACAGAGAAAATTTCGCAGGTGTAAACTACAGAAGTTTACCTACCTAGGCAAACTTTTGTGTCAAGGAACTGAAAATAATCTATGCTCTTTTAGGATCCTTCATCCAAAAATAACATCAGAGAAATAAAAATAATAAGTGTAAGCCAGATTCTGAATAGCTTTGACTGGCATCTTCTACACCCTTGCACATAATCGGATTTCTGCTCCCCTTGGTCTCAAATTATGACATTAAACAAAAAATACAACTTAAAAATAACTAATATTTGCAGTTACTTTCTTCTAGACGATACTTGGAATATGCCTGCAAGGTTTTTTTCTGCCTTCAGGAGAGCTAACAACTACTAATTTCCTTCTTTTTTTTTAAAAAAAAAAAAAATAGCAAGCTAATATTCTTTGGATCTGCTTGCCTAAAAAAGTTGGGAAACAACAAATATTGCAAAACTTGGGACAGGGTTACTGGAATTGTGACCTGGCAATGAGTGCCGTTAATTCAGTACACTCAGTCTGCAGTTTGTGGCCCTTCTAACAAAAACAAATCTTGTTAAATCAGCAAGTCTTGTCTGCCTCTTACCTTGATAGACTGCACATTGCTCTGCCACCAAGGTCAGGCAACAGGTTAAATACAAGACTACCACAAATCAAGAGCAAGTTTCCATTAAAATACAACCAAATACGATTCTGTTATAAGAAGCAGAGAAGTGGGCTGGAGGAGTAGTCAACTATTTATAGTTTCATATTTTCTAGTACTGGTGGTGTTTAATATTTTTTTCTGTAACACCAAACCTTATGATAATAAGCCATATGAGGGAGGTGGGGTGGGGTGGGGGGAGAAAAAAAGTGAACACTTGCTTCTTTATGCATGATAGGTTTCTTTAAAATAGATATTCCTGTCTGATTCTTACTTTATGTTTCACTACTCATCATATTAAAGTTTGAGGACTTAAGATTTTTAGCACAGTTGCTTATGGAATTTCAGTAAGAGTTTTGAATGGGTAAGAAGTAATGGAGAGTGACAATTTTTTTCACATCAATGTTTGAGAAGCTTACTCTTTCTTTTTCCCCCTAAAAAGAAAACCTAAGATGTTTTTCTGAAAATGTGTTGAATATGTGTTTCAATAGCATTTCCAATGCTATTGAAATCAAGGGTTATAGGGAAACATAACTGTTCATCTGTAGAGGTATCACCGTATACTGTTACAAGGTTGGATATTTTTCCGTTGTAAAAATATTATATAATGGTTATGCTCCAAATTATGTCATTTCTGACTCTGTAA
Organism: Chlamydotis macqueenii; assembly: GCF_036417535.1. NCBI lineage: Eukaryota > Metazoa > Chordata > Aves > Otidiformes > Otididae > Chlamydotis > Chlamydotis macqueenii. The sequence continues at coordinate 18,066,387 of NC_141561.1, read as the reverse complement.
TTGTAGTCTGAATTTTTGATTCTTATTTGCTTTATATTGCCCCTCACACCCAGCCTCCTCCTGTCTCCCTGTTCCCTTTGTATTAACTTTTCTCAGCAGAAAAGGTTTCCCAGTTAGGAATCATCCGGCGGGGTGGGGTGGGGTTGGGGGGGGGGGGTTAAGTTTTTCTGCAGCTCTACATTAAATGGAGAGATAAATAAAGGGGGATAGACCGTCATCTCGGGTTGCTTTTATCTGCTTCCCCTGGAATCACATTACGAAGATCCCAGAATGGCAGTTTTCTATATAGTTATTAATCTATATTTACTGTTGTGACAGTTCTGGACACAGTAATCTTTGACAAGGCTGTTGTGGAATGGCAGCCCTTTTAATGGTATCCATTGCTGTTTGAAGTATGTATATCTACTTCTGAAACATAATCTAGACACATAGGAGTAGCTGTAAACCAAAGAGAACAGAGTGTTTACTTTTTCCTGTAATTGGGGACTTATTACATTTCCTAGACAGCTGGTGGTTAAGCATCTTGGAAGCACTTTCAATTCATTGAAATTCACTGTGCACCAGTTTAATAAGGTGCACTAGATGGTCAGCACAGATTGGCTACACCTGGATCTGTTCTTCAGAAATATAAGTGAAAAATCGGAAACAAAACAAAGCTTGGGTTGGAAAAAAAGTCATTATATTTAGTAGAAATTCTGAGGGTATTTCTGCTTTCATCTGTCTCTCTTTACCATCCACAGATGAGGCTGTGACAAAAATTATGCCAGCAGTTTCTCTTGTTATTACATGTTAAATTTCATTTGACCTGATGAATTACTTTTTTTCGCCTCCCTTTGCAGATTATTCAGCAGATAAATCCATTCCCTGCTCTTTGCGGTGGGAAAATGAATGTATAACCACGTTTCTACTGGCTATGGATGAACAGGGAAGGACAGTCATTCATAGCATAGGACAGAAAGGTAAGCAGTGAATATTGCTTTTTCTGCTAGAAATCTGATTTAAAAACACAGGTAGGCTGAGCTGTCCAGAAGCTGAGCTCTTTTAAGCAGCACTGCACCTCCTTGTGTTTGTAGCTCTCCTTTGCCCGGTCAGAAGAGCATCTCCTCAAATACTTATTTAATGTGGTAGCAAAATAAATACTTGGCCTTTTATGAAAGACGGGCAGAATCATCCCTGGGCTGCAAAGGTAAGTTAGTTTTTCTAAAGCCCTGTGCAGTTCTAAGATGATGATACTGAATGTCCTCTGCATTTTACAAGAAAATTATAATTCATTTTTAAATGACATGTGTTTCACAGATGGACACATATCCAAAAGACTATCCGATTGAGTACACCTGATTAAATTCTAAAATATATTTACAATTACATTTAATGTTGTAGCATTATTAATTTTCAATATTTTGCATAACTAACATATTCAACAGATTTCTTTATATCTTTATATCCTTTCATTTAACATTATTTCTTTCTTTACTATTGTTTCACTACTGATTTTTCAGTAAAGCTCCTAATCATGTAGGATAGGAGAGGACACAGACACCACTTTTCAGCTGCCAAACACTTTAGTTTCCAGGCAATAATTTATTTATTTATTTATCTGGACACACCCAGTGTCCCAGTGCTAAATGTTAGTTATGTTTCAGGAACGCCATGCAAATTTGGAACCTCATTCTGTCGCACAAATGGCACTTATTTTGTTAACCCTTTGTGTAGCCTTTCTCTAGTGTACGTGTAAGAATGAAAGTGATGTCACTGCACAAAAAAGCAGCTTCTACCATAAGAACAGCAGCCTGGTTTTGTACAGGTTACTATTACAGCAAAGATGGTTCTAACACAGCTAGTACTAAAGAAGCACATCCCATCGTAAACTACACCCTCAGTAATTTAAAGGTAAAATTCTCTCTTTATTAAATACACTTGCTATGCCTTTTTAGCAGAACTGGGGAAAAAAAAAGAATGAATAAATACCTTAAGGAAGACACAGTTAATGAAAGGCTGTGTACTGGCCCTTCAACAACTCTCAATAACCAGCTTTGCTGTCGTCTGCTCTTCTGCTCCTGGGCCTTGAAACTATTGTGCTGTGGCAGCTGTGATGCACACAAACCTGAATGGAGATGAGATCTCTAGAAATTGATTGAATTTATGAATCTGAAGCCAAGACGGCACCAATAGCTTCAATGTTAACCCACTGCTCAAACCAGAACACTCAGAATTAGTTAAATGACAACATCAAGAAAAAAGTAATGTGAAATACAATCATGTAAGCCAAATAAGACTGAAATAATTTTTCCATGTCCTTAAACTGGCTCAGCAGCAAATTTTTAAAAATAGTAGCATTCACCAACTTTCATGAGCAATACTTTTTAATATTAAAATAATCAAACTTTTTTTTTGTGATTCGGGAAAAAAACCCCTTCAGTTTTAATTTTGAGTCTTTGATATACTGTATGTTAAAATTTATTGCAGAAATTGAAATGCAAAATTCCTTCAAATTGATCAGTCCAATGTTTTCCGCAAGTCTAATGGATTTTTTTCTAACTGTTTGCATAAATGAGATAGTTTCCTCTATTTCCTCAATATCATTGGTGACTTTACCCTGATACAGATCTCGCTAGAATCTTTTCCTCTGCAACATAATAAATATCACTAAATTGCAGTAGAGTTTCTGCTGTAACAATTCATAATCTTGTCAACTCAGCCCTGGTTTTTAGAATTATATTGACACAGATGTGAAAATAATTTTCTAACTATTCAGTATCTAGATCTGTATCCAGCAGCTGCTAATCAACACGGTAAAAGAGCAGTGGAAGAAGTTAGCAATTAATTTTTTTAACATTTTAATACAACATTCTTCAACCAGTTTCACAAATCCTTTAAGAAGCTAGCAGGAGGAAAATTACATGGACTTGACGTGCTCAGCTCACAGAAAAAGGCATGCACAGCTTGCAGAAAATGAGAAGCCCAGCGTGCCTCTTGGCTGTTTTTAATTGCCTAAAATTTATTGATTGGAAATCCACAGTCATAATTGGTTTTGTTTCCACAGATTGCCCACAGCTTCCAAATATCCCAATGATAATGGTGGGTGTCACCCTTGCTATCCTTCTCATTGGCATTGTTTTACTCTGTATATGGAAATTACTGGTGTCAGTTCAAGACCGAAAAGAGGTGGCCAAGTTTGAAGCAGAAAAATCAAAAGTTAAATGGCAGACGGTATGTTACATGCATTGATTTTGTATTAAGTTCTTTAATTTGGTTGGAGGATGCACAACTGCCTTTAAAATTCCGTCTCTTAGTTTTGTTCTTTTAAATTGGTAGATTTTACTGGTAGGTTTTCACTACATTTAGTGTTCCATAAAGCAAAATTATGATTCTTTTAGGGATGAACAAAAGCTAGAGCTTGATATCATGGTTTAATTACTTCCACATGTAAAAGTGTGTAGATAACATTTTTTATGATTGTTTTTTTTTAATTAGTACCTCACCTTTGGTTAATCTTAGCAAAGTTGTTTGCTGCCTATGTAATTATCAGCGTATCCCTCTTTCTAGAAAAAGAGTCTATTTTAGGAAAGAGAGATTATCGATGGCCTCTGCCATGATGAGAGCCCACTTACACAGAACGGCAATGAACGTAAGCTGTCCAAAATGTAGGTAAAAAGACAGAGAAATTAAGGCTTTAACTTCTATAGCTTGCAGATGCCTAATGCAAGCTGATACCACATGTTCCCTTTTCTTCTTTCCTTTCTGCCCTTGAATATTTTGCTCTTCTGCAAAACTTTTAAGATTTCTGAGGCTCTTTGAAAATAAGCATGTTGAGTAAGCGTTTCTTGTGGGTGTCAGGAGGATATGCGATATGCTGCCGTTCACTCGGCTCCATTCTCGTACAAAGCGCTGTGATTGCAGTATTTCTGCAAGAATGGACGCTGCTGGCTTTTGAGCTTTTGAGATGGGAAAAATGAGTTACTTACAGGCAAGGCCACTAGAGAATGTTTTCTTAATCCTTCAGGAGAGCTACATATGGTAAGGGGGAAGGGAAGGATACACCTGATAGAATCATTCTCATTTTCTTTCCTGTCACAAGAGGAAAAGATAGGAAGTGAATTATGAGAGACCGAGATTAAAAGCCTGGGTGGGACTTGCCCTTCTCCCAGTGTGTGGGTCAAGCAAGAGGACCACAACAAGTCACACCTCACCACTGAGACATTGTCTGTGGTTTTAGAATGGTCCAACCACAACATTTGATACACAAATTATATTGGACATGTTTGATAAAGTATTGTTTGATGATGTGCATTACTTTAATCTGGGAGGCAGATGCAAAGGGAAGCATGTTCCTGGATACTGGTCTATAAAACTATGACTGGGGAAATTGAAGATGAGATGTTTGTTCACTGCCATTTTCCCATACAAGCATGGTGAGATAGCAGGCTCCAAAGAAGCCAAAAGACACCCTTACACAATATCTGCTTAGGGCATACAATTTATTTCCAAATATATTCTGGATGATAAAGATTTGAATGGATTCACAATGTCTACAGACAAATCCATAGAAGGAGGACATCCCCTCTGATCCAGGAGGTTTGTGAAATGTGTCAGCTTTTCCACTGACAGCCTGCATTGCCCGCTGTTGGGAATGAATTGCTGGGCCATGCAGATGTCTGGACCAAGTTTCTAACAAAGCAGAGCACAAATTATCTTCTTCTGCACATTGGGAAGCAGAGTGGTACTAGCTGGTGCATGTACAACCTGCATGCATCATAGCATTGGGTCAGTAATTGTGTATCAAAATGATCCCTTGGCTGAAGAGGCACGCTCAAGTGGTGTGCAGCTACCTCTGCTTGCAGCTGAAGCAATGGCAAGATGAGTTAAAACACTGCATGACTCCCATTTCTTCTGTTTTTGTTCTGTTGGTTTTTTCTTTTTTAGGAAATAAATCCACTGTACAGAGGCTCAACAACCACTTTTAAAAACGTAACTTACAAGAACCAAGAAAAGCAAAAAGGGACCACGGCTGCAGATTTCTATTAGCATCTCCGACACTATAAACTTAGTTTTACTGGCAGGAAATCCAAAACAACTTGTTTCTCCTCGGCTGATTATGTGGTATTTGTTTGCACGTTGCAGTGGTTAGAGAAAATATATCTTGTGTTGGGATAACTGTAGATGATGTATCAGTGGTACAGGTTAGTAGAAATATTTTAAAAACCCAAACCTTTAGTATTAAAGCCCCCTATCTGAAAAAAAAAGAAGACATCACAAATATTTTTCATTTTCTCATTAATATTGTGGATTAAAAATTATCATATATAAGCCTATTTTTTTTTTAAATTAGGCATATACAATGCCAAAGCTGTATACTACTACGTTCATACACACAATCCCATATATTTGTGTTTAGGAATGTATTTGTACCAGTCTATTTGGTGGGTTGGTTTAAATTTAAAAACCTATTTTTTTCATGAATGCTGCTTAAACTACTGAGGTTAGTGGTTCCTTATATCACCTATGTGAATAATTTTTCATCAGAAACAAGTAATGTTATTGCCTATCTTCTGTGTATCCAAGGTACACAGAAACATCTCTTCTCTAATTCTTCTTTCTTGTTCTGTTTGCTCTTTCCTTGTTGCTGTTTGTTATTCTTTAAGAACCCAGTTCTTAAAGCTAAATCTAGCCTTTATTCACTTGCAGAGTTGTTTTCTGTCCAGGCATAGACTGCTTCCCCCTCCCAGTTTCCTTTAAATTTTTGTGGAGAGGATCCAGAGCAAAAGAAAAATATGTGTAAATTACAGACCCTGGTACAGAAACTTTATACCAGAGGATCAGAGGACCACCAGAACTCCATTTCACCATTTATATCCTGTTTAGGCACTCAAAATAAACCTTGTGTGCTGGACCATCACATGAACTGTTGCAGGAGCCCTTTACATGCAGGAAAAGTTCACAAACAAGGACTCAGTATCACACACAAAGACAGTACTCTTTTGTTGATATGCCCAAAATTGTGAGTTCTTTCAATGCCCAGCAGCCAAGCCATTTATTCATGGGTGAAATAATGTATTCAGCTCTTTGGGGCTGGGTTTGGATTTTTTTTTTTTTTCCCCTAAACTGTGCAACAAACAGATCTATGGATTTCACTTCCTATTGATTTCCATTATGTTAATGAGGATGTTTCAATCTCAGTTTTAGCTAGTTACTAATGGCTTGGCATAAATTCTTAAATTGTAATGCTGTTGTCATGCATAGGACTAGGGAAAAAAAAAGCCCCAACAAAATCAGCTAACATGCTGGCTTAAAAAAATACAACATTGGCTATTTTAAGCTAACAATAATGTACTCTACTTTTTAATATCATTTTTCCTCTGCATTTTTTAGTACTCTGGAACAGATGGTCAAAATGTACATATGACTGTACTTACAAAAGAGGACTTAGAAGTCAAAGGTACATCAACACAGCCACAGACAAACAATTACGTCCATTCCCTATGGTAAATCACCTATTTGATCTAAAAACCTCTATGCTCATTTTGTAATAAATAGTTACAAAGTCTGTGCAACTTCAGTCTCTACATCCTCTACAGTTCCTGGACGCAAGACTGATATATTAGCTAGCTCTGACCCATGCCTGTTTTAGGGCCTGATCCAAAGCCTACCGGAGTCAATGGCTACAGATGAGGATCTAGTTTCAGTGAAACTATTAGTTGTGGTTTACAAATATTGTTTTGTTTAAACAAACTGGTTAATACTATCTATTAGTGGATTAGAACCTGTAGTATGTATTTTTGTGCAAAGAGAAATAAACAGTATCAGATGCCTTTGGAAAGAAGGTGATGCTATAACCACGTATTAAATACAAAATGATTGCAGTGGGAAGGAAATTATGGCTGTCATTAAACTAGAACAGATTAATTACAGGTTCACACCTGTACTCTTCAGTATTCCTGCATATCTCATAGTGGAAACTGTGCACAGACAAAAGCTTGCATCTGCGGCCCTTCCAACCACTAGACTCCCACTCCTTGTCAGTGCAAGTTACATGTGGGACCAAATCCTATTTCCCTGGCACATGGATAAACTCATGGGCGGCAAAGCTGACCCCTGGATTCTGTCTCAGACTCCACTTGGGTCAGGATTGCCTAAGGGACTAGGGAAATCTGGATTTAGCCCATGTAAATTATCTGTTACTCTTTTCTTTTTTTCATGTAGAAGTCATCAAATTACAAACTTTCTCTGAAAGAAAGGAAAAGAAAGATATTTATTACTTTTAAAATAATAAAAATTATATTGTTTATTAATTAAATACCTTTTAAGTTTTATTTCTGAGGGGACTGATTCTGCTGCTCAATATTAGGGTTGAACCCCCTTCTTCTGTAGGTCACCCATTTCAATATTGAAACACATTTCAGTGTTCAAACATTGTTAACAAAGTGGTGTTTGTATTTCATATTAAACACTTGGTGGTCTACATTCCCTGTTTCTGCAGGAGATTTCATTTCACAAAGCTACTTGCTCTGTTCCCATCACTTGCATCTTCTGATCATCAATAAAGATCCAATTTGGTATGCAGACAATATTTACAGTCCAATTACTCCTCCTAGCAATCTCTCTCCAATTATCAAAGATGTACAGAAATCAGGCAGTATATTTTGCAATTTCTCTGCCGTGACTGACTGTACTATAAATGTTCTGTGCACCTTCAAAGCCATCAGGATGGAAATCACTCAAATAATTAAGAATTCATCAGAAGAGAGAAAATAGAAGGGCTTGGTGAGGAAGGTCTCTACTATTGAGGAATATCAAAGAATGCTGCTCGTTGATACGAGCCATCCTTTTAACAGCATTAATTTAGATAATAAATTTTGACTAAACCCCCAGATTTCAAGAACTTTCAAGATCTTACTTGGCATTCACACTAGAAACAAGAGTGGTATTATTTTTTTGTTAAACTATATTATTTTTATCTTGTAGCATTTGTACAAAAGTTAATCTTTTTCTTTTTTTTTTTTTCCTCTGTCAAATTATGCGTGGGTTTGTGTGTATGAAAAAGTCTTTCTGCTGTTTTCATTAATATTGTTTTGACCTGAGGCTGGACCTTCACAGTGGCCAAAACATTTTTTTAACAGTAATACTTCTATTCACTGAAGAGTTAAACTGAATAAAATAATAATCATTAGCAATTTTATGGTATTTGTGTATCTTTTACACTCTGTAGAGTGGTAATTTCAGTAATATAAGTTAAATAGATAATTTTTCATTTGATTTATAAAAGTTGCATGTTAACCTGTATTGTATATGTCCAGATTGCATTCAGCTTCATTTTGTAATGTAACGAGTTGGTAATGAGTCTGGGATACAGGACTCGGATGCCAAGTGCAATACTCTCCAAGTCTTGTCTGCCTTTATACAGAAGTTTGAGTGTGTTTTGGAGTGGGCATAAGGGGCATTGCCCCACAAAACTTCACACACACAGTCTAAAACTAAAAAAAAAAAAAGACCGTTTTTGTGTTAGTCTATTTGAAAGAAACAGGTAAATGCCTTCGCTTGTTTCTGTAAAAAGGGAGTTATTTAACCTTCAATAAAGATTGCAAAATTGAATGGGTTTTTAAAGGTACTTTTATTGTCCTTTCTTCGTTTTCCATTTTGGCATGTGTCTTTATCATTGTTTTCACACAATTTGATAAATCTTAACAAATACCTCATGCTTTAGCATACTCTAGACCTTATTTTATAACTCCTCGCTTTCTAAAGATAGTATATGAGATGCAACATCTGGATTTTCTTCTATTTGTGAACCTTTTCGTTTTCAAGGAAATGAGTTAATGGATGAATGCTGTAAGCAACCTATTTCTGGAACTCTGATTGATTACATATGGCATTCTTTTAAACAGTGATCCCTAAATTGCACAACTTGCTTAAAGCTAAAGATCCATCCATTCTGTAACAGCAGAAATATCTTTTTGGAACTACATGGCAAAGTGCGTATTTTCTCTTTAATATCTCTAATCCTTTCTTTTCCTCTAATGAGAAGTCATCTATTTTGGTGTCTACTAATTTCCTGTTCTGAGGAAGAGAACATTCCTCTACAGCCTTGACAGAACTGTATTTAAAGTCTATTGCATTTGTCCAGGCACACAATAAGATCAGGTTCTTTTGCATGTCACAGCAGATTGTGAAAACTGAAACTGATACAATTGCATAATGTATACTCATGGCGTGTAATTTAGAATGCATTTTGCCCCCAGAAGCCTATACATTTTTTCTGGTTTTGTTTGTTTTTAGGAATGGTTCGTGCTTAGAAACATTTCTTCTGTGTTTTTGCTGACATATGTATCAGCTAATATCGACAGAAAGCAACAAAAGCACAATAATTGACAGGTAGTGTAGATAAATACAAATGCTTTGGTATTTCAAAGGTCTTGGTAGATGAGAGATTTGTTTCTTGAAGCTGGCTTGGTCTCTCTCTTCTACCAGTCACACAAAAGCAGAGAGAATCAAAAACCAATTTTCGTTGCAACCTCTCACTTCCTCATGCTATTTACACTACAGTTTAGATTTATTTTTAATCAAATCAGACCATTTAAAACAGTTTCAAGACATTTCTCTATTCAGCTAGATGACATTCTCAAGGCATGATGCATTTTTTCAAAAAGCCATTTTTCCACAGGCTAACTTCTTTCAACAGTGGGCTTTTTCATTACTGTTTCCACATTTAGAATACGCAGGAGTGTAAATAAAGACAACGTCTTTATGTATGAAGAAACAGGAAATTTCTATTTAGTGTTCAGCAGTTGGATGTTACCTGTGTTTGGAAAAGCGTGTGCTTGGGGCTTCAAATTTAGTAACTCTAATTCAAAGGCAAATTGTATCTCCTGTTGATCTTCTTAGGTGAGAGGTTAAAACTTAGTTCCTATAAAACTCTCAATTGACTTAAAAATCAGACCTGTAATTATGGTATAATTACCATGTAACAAACTCTCAGTAGTTCCTGTTTTAGGTTATGGTAGATTTGAAAAAGGACAGATTAAAAAAAAAAAAAAAAGAAAACACCCCCCCTACTCCAAATCAAACAGGAAAAACAAAACAAACAACAACAAAAAAACCCCAGCAACAAAAAATCCCAAATAGTTTTAAAGGTGGTGGAGAAATTAAGCCTGAAAATATACCAAAGCAGGAAAAGAACAGTTTAGGCTAACAGTCCTAGAAATCCTTAAAATCAATGAATTATTACAAAAACTTTCGACACACTTCTCCCCCACCAATGTCTGCAGGGAGAGAAAGTCCTCTGTGGTAATGTGTCATGAGCTAACACACAAGGTGACAATCAAATGAATCATGGTCAAGCAAGAGAATTTGACTTTTCACTGATACAGTGCTCTGTACCTCTCGTATTCATCCTGGAGTACCTGCAGCTACTGCTTCACAAGCCGTCTGGGACAGCAGCTGTGAGTAACCAGTTTGACATCTCCCTCCCATAGACCACAGGTTTTGGATTCCCGTTCTGATGCTCTCTGAATCTGGCAGCTACAGAGCTTTATCTGAGAGAGCGGCTTCTCACTGAACACAGTATTTGCTGCGGGTGATGAGTCAGCATCCCAAAAGAGCTTGTGGAAAGACTGTCTCTTAGGGTTTGTCCACTAGCGGCACTCAGGAAATCCATTCCAAAATACATCAAGGAATTTACTGTGGGCTGGATAATCCATGTGAAAACTGTGTAGACTTTGAATTGGACTGGTCTTAATCTAGTTAACCTCTATTCCAAAGTAAGAACTAGAGTGTCTGAACATGTTTAATTCAGTTTATTTCATTTGCTGTCACGGATTTAATTAATTTAGATTAAATTTTGAGTTCTTCCATGTTGAGATCCTAAGGAGATAAAAGAGCAGAAAGATGAACAGCTGGGAATTTTCCTGCCTTTCTCCATATCAAAGCCCAAGATACCTGGCCTGACTGGTTTAATAGCATCGGTGGCAAGTTCCCACTGGTTAGAAAGTTGTTAGAGCCTTTCAGTGACTCATAGTCAGAGCGTTTACTCTATTGCAAGGAAAGCATTTAAGTTTTTTGACTGCACACTTGCATCTGATGAGGCTGACAAACAGCCTCACGACAGTAAACAGAATTTCCCTGCAGAGAAATTGTGCTATTCTCACAAACGTATCTCCCAGCAAATGTTATTCTCCTCCTACCTGAAATGAGCAGTGACTTGAGATAATTTGGTTTTAGCAATCTAATTTAATTTCTTATGCTTGTTAACAAATTTTCTGTTTGGGCATGGAAGGATGCAAAGGAAAAATATTTTTGCTTTTTCTATTGTCCTACCAGCATAAAATTCAGACAAGGGAGCAGAAATTTTAACAAGTGGTTCCTTGGGTGCCTACCTGTATATGTGTGTGTGGATATATTATAAAATATAATTATGTAAGTAATGAAGATGGATTCTATCACTGTGTGAAGCCAATGGGAGCTCTGGCTTCCAGACTTTCTTAAATCCTGGTTCTTAAATCCTCAGATATGAGAGTGAGTATATATTAATATATCTGATTTACCACAAAACAAAACATTGAAAATAACAACAAAAAATTTCTATGCATTTTTATTAAATATAAAGTAAGGAATCCAATGCAAAAATTATTCCACAGAAGAAATTGGTTAAAATAGGGAAAGTAAAATGGCTTTGTGTTTCTCTGTGTGCATATTCCCTAACGAGCACAGCAAAGGTTTCCATTAGCTGTAGGATTTCTGAGCCTAAATGTGTGTGCATGGCTAGAAAAAAAAAAAAAAAAAAAAATCAGCCCTTCTGAGAAGGAGTGTACAAGGTGCAAAGGCACATCTTCTCCCAACCTGTGAAGTCATGTCAGGACCAGGTACACATGATGGCCTAGAACTTGTGCAAGCGTATATCCCTATTCTGAGTGTTACACACAGGTAAGCTTTTTTCCTGACTAGATTGATAGTACATTGTTAGAGGTTGCCTGTCCTTCCTAAGTTGTTGTTCTTTGTCTTTTAGTAAATGACAAAGCTTAAGGCTACGCTGAACCCTCACTTCTGCCTGCTCTAGTTTGTCCCAAAGCCAAGCCCAGCTCACAGACATGATCCTGGCTTCAGACCCTGTTAACTCAGCACAGGATGCACAGAAAGGCAATGGGACCCAGCAAGAAGTGTTTTGGTGGTGGTCGCTGCAGACCAGTGACTGCAGGCTTGGACACTGCTGTGCTGCCTTGCAGCTCTGCTGCCAAGCTGCCAGTGTGGGCTGGTGGGGCAGCGTGGGCACGCAAAGCTGGAGGGAATGCGCTGACTGAGGGACTTGCGCTGGAAAGCATCACTTCTCCTGGAGCTGATAAAAAGTGTCTGTGACGCTTCACTGTCAGAATCAATGCCCACTCCTATTTTTTATAGTGGAACTTGCTTATTCCCTGTTACTCTGATTTATGAAGCTTCATTCTGATAAAATGAAGAAGGGTTGTGCTTAAGGAATGAGTTAGCACAGGGTAGAAGACACATCTGGCCAAAGAAATCAGGAATGGTTTCGCCTACAAACGTGTTTGCATATAGTTAAGAAACACAGAGAAAACAGTCTCCCAGGTGCATCTAAACAATGAAACAAAAGCTGTGAAAATTTTATGGAATTTATAGTTATTCTAAAATATCTGTTAAGCAATTAAATGATGGCTTCATTGGTTTGTTTAAAAAGTATAATATTTCTTGATCACACTCTGTGTAACTTCTGGTATTGAGTACAATGAGTCATAGGTTTGTTTAGTAAACAAATCTATAGTCTAATATTAATAGCTTTTCTTTTGTAGCAGATCTTTGCAAAAACTGTCTTATTCTACAATTGATTTCACTATAATAGTACTAACAAGGGAAGGCTGCCTTGACGGCAGCCACGTGTGTTTTAAGCATGCTGATCATAGGTTAGCCAAGTGCTTCGGTGTCTCAGTTACCTTAGAGGTGTAGGTGGTATACAGAGGCTTGAAGTTATTATAAACACATAAATGCTTAAAACTGAAGCAACAAATTAGCTTTCTTGCCAGAGTTTAAAATTTAAGTTAAACACTGAGGTCAGGTATGTGACAAATTCTTGAAATGCTTTAACCAGCAGATGAGCTGTATGTTACAGCTCTGAGCTCTGTAAACCTGCGCTAGTTAACAGGGATAGGAAGACTTTGGAAAAATCTCTAGGCATAGGCTGTGTAGGCCATTCAGATGTGGGGCTGCATAAAGACTGCAGACAACAATAGATTTCCACTGAATATTTAATCTTTGCATGTAATTCCGCTTTTTACAGTGCCAGTACGATTTAGTTTTGCTGTACTGATCCAAAGTCCTGACCTAATACTGGCTTTTCTCAGAAGTTCAGTAAAAGGCAACCAAGGGAAAATCCAAGACTGCTCCCTGCACAACATGGTAGCGTCCCTCCTGCCAAGGAGTGCAAGAAAGGATGTTCAGAGGGTAAGAGACAGCCACAGCCACTTCCCTGCCTTCTTGGCATTCCCTGCAGAGATGCTGACATGTTTGGCATGCTCCAAAGAACTCTTTTCAACCTCTATTTTACCCGTGTCCTTCTGGCCCCACTGCTGAGGGGCATTTGAAACTGCAGTGTGTATAATTTATAAGCATAAGTGTATTTTTGCTTTAGCTGCAGGTAGATAAAATTATATTAAATGCTTGGTATTGGTGTGTACATATTAATGAAATGAGGATTTGCTTAAAAGCCTTGAATACGGGAAAAATATAGGTAAGGTGGGCGGATTTTGTTCATAGTACTGTTTTGGGTAAGCATGGAAAGGGAATCCTTGTGAGAAAAGGGCAAGAATGGGAAAAAAACAACTGTGTTACATGGAAGGATGAAAGACGCAGCAAGTATGGTCATGCCCAGGATCTCAAAGGGAAAGCATGAGGCAAAGACAGGGTTTGAGAAGCTAACAGGGACAGGCCAGAGGTAGCTCTGGCCCCAGAAGCCAGTTTCGGTTTATTGCAATATTGCAGTACTGAATTTTTTCCCTTAATGCTACGTCGGATTGATTACATCAATGTCTGTCTGCTATTGAATTTGGTACTACAATCAACAGCCAGTCTGACATGCTAGGTTTATAGTAACAGTAAAATTTCTACTGAATATTAATATAGCAAACTATTCTAGATTTGTGTCAAATGAGCATTTACTGGGAGAGGAGGGACGGAGGGCTCGGAAAGGTGAGGATTCACCAGGAGGTGGCTCGTGTGGCACAGTAACAGCCACATAGGTAGTTACTCTCTCTGCTTCATGCCCACCAAGAATAGCAGCTATCTGGCAGAGCTTTAGAAGCGTAAGGCTCTATTAATGTTTTTGGCATCACCCTTGTAAGGGAGTTTTTCACTTTGGAAAATAGAAGTTTCTAGCCTAAAGCTATGAACAGCTAATAAATAAAACTTATAGTCACATTTAGAAAAAAAAACAAAAACACATTCTTACTAGTGAGCATTAAACAGGCAGTTTGCAACTAGGGATTCCAGTTAACCTGAAACTGGCCAGTATAAGCTGTCCTGTAGGGCCGTCTTATCGGACATGGGCTGATGGGGACCGAAACTGCAGAGCCTGGCAGACGCAGCGACTGCCCTGAAGCACGGGTGGATGAGGAGAGTAACAGAAACAGACAGGCAGAGCTGCCAAAAGGAAAAAGGGTGTTGCTGGGCATGGCTGGGACGTGTCGGAGGAGGTAGGGTAGGTGGAAGCTGTGCCTGTAGTGCCTGTAGCCAAGTGCAACTGCAGTGGCGGAGCTGATAAATGAGACTACTTCTGTCTCTAGGGTAAACAGGAAAACTTTTAAGTGAAAGGGAAGAAGAATACAAACTTGGGAGTTGACCCAAGATGCCTGGGAACCGTCATTTTTCAGAGTTAAACAGGATCTAGGATGGTGCCTCTGAAAAAGAAGGAATTGCTGGGCATGGCTAATGCAAGTAGTTTTGGTCCCGCTTTCTCTTCCTAGCTATTACTTTGTTTGCTATTCCCATTCTGGCTGGTAGAGAAAAAAAGAGAAAAAATAGAGCCCTGCCCTCAGACTTCAGATTATGAACAGAAATTACTGCATGAAAAAATGCTGAGCACATGATCCAGTGGATCCGTGTGTGTGTGCCTTGTAAAAGCACTGGGTTTGTGACAAAATGGAATTAGTGTGAATTTGATGCGGGCCTGCATTTGTGGATGAGGACCACAAACGTGCACCAGACTCATATCTGTGTATAGGTCTCATACAGAAGGCTGAGTTAATGTCTAAGCAAAGACAGGGGAAGGTACTGAACACCTGTGTAGAGTTCCTAAATATCAAAGGCAGATCAGCTCAGACAACTTCTTTTCTATACACATATGGGTCCAAGTATACACAAAAAGAAAGAGAATAGATCATTGGCAGAAAAATTAAGAGAAAAATATTTACAAAAAGTGGTTTCCAGAGAGAAAAATAAATAAAGGAGCCAAATCACTACAGCAAACATCTTGAAGGAAGACAGGTAAAAAGCTTCATATAAACAAACAAATGAGCAAACAAACAAAATTAGAAAGTTATACAATTTAATGTGCAAGATAAAATAACTATGTTATCAAGTTTACTTCAGAAAATGTTGCCAACCATGTTGATTTTACAAGACACTATGCCAGCAAAGATGTCTTATTATTGTAATTAAGTAGGTATAGCTTAGCTATAAATACCCAGGCCAGTATAAGTGCAGCTGCACTAGAAAGGATTTACCCATTTAGTAAGAACAGAATAGATTCAAGACAGTAAAAGACTGTTTAGTCAGAGGAAGAGCTGAATATCAAAGGAAAAAAAAAGCAAGAAAAAATACTTATTAGAATTAATAAGTTGCTAATTCGCATTTAGTAAAATATTTACAAAAACATTCTTGATATGTTCATTATTAGGAATCTGTAATCAGAGTGTGTTTACTTTGATCTTAGTGAAATGAGGAGAAAAAGCCACCTGAGGTGGGGCTCCTTCCCACAGCCCAGAGCAGCCTCATTTTTGTTCACTGGTACCTTTATTTTTACGTGTAGTACCACAAACACAGCATGACCTCTCAGTGTTACCCAGAAGCAGGTCCTGGAGCAAAAGAGCCCTTTTTCTGGAGCTCAGTACTCAAAGCAGTGGCCAAATACTTGTAAAGAGATCTAGACAGTGCTGAGTGTCCAGATTTTAATAAAAGGCTCATTAACAAGCTTCTCTATGGGAATCCAAAATTCTCTGAAAGCTGCAGCTTTCCTGAGAGGTGCATTACAGTTCCTTGAGTGTTACAACCCTTTCGTCTTGCAAAATCAGGTCGCTTCTAGAACAGCTTGCTCAGCAATGTTTCCTGCTGTTTGTCCTCTGCCAGAAATTTTTATCATCTGTTAAACTGGGAGTTATCCGCTTCTTTCTAAGTGTTTGGCTTGACTTGCTTCTCAGTTCTTTCTTCTATCAAACTACCAGTGAGAAGCTCCCCGCAAGCCCAGAGGTTTCTGTTTCCATCCTCGTGTCATGATTGAGGTGGACACGGGGGAACAGAGGCTCAGTCCGGTCATGCTCCAACACTGTACATTTATTTTTATACATTTATGTATACATTTATATATATTTATACACTTATTTGTCTGCTATGCATAAAGAACAATGCAGAAACGTGCTTATGCCGATTAAAAACGAACTGTCCTGCTGATTCTGGTAAAGCTACTCTATCTTTAACACAGAGGTTCTGCTTTCGAGTTTCCGTCTGCTATTCATAGCTTCCGTAAGACCGACACTCACGCCAAGTGAGGCAGCTCCTGCGAATGCTCGACAGAGATAAACAAAATGGAAGAAGGCAATTAATGCCGAAATGTAAAATGACTTCGAGCTGACCTAGCCAGAAAAAAAAAAACCAAATCTCCGAGTTGGGGTTGTAAAAGTGAGGACAGAGCAACAAACTAGTGAACACGGACTGTGCTGTCAGCGGTCTCCCACCTCCAGTGCCTCTGTGTAATTTTCTGGTTCTTTTTAGAAGTACCTGGAGTGTAGGCATGAGAAAGTAAGTGTTTTCAGACGGAAAATAAGATGAAAACAGAGCTTTTTGTCCACTGGAATCCACCGCCCTGACCCGGGCAGGCAGCCCGAGCGCCGCTCCCAAGCCCGGCCGAGCTCTCTCGGCCCTTCCCGGGGTTCGGGCGGGGGCGAAGGCTCTGCGTGCGGCTCCAGCGCCACCGCGCCGACCGCCCCCCAACCCGCGCCCCTCCCGCCTCCGGCCGCCGCACGGAGAGAACCCGCAGCCCTCCCCCGGGCCGTCCCCTCCCTCCTCCCCGCGGCGGGGCGCCGCCGGGGTGGGATCGCTCCTCCGCCCTCCCCGAGGCAGGGCTCGGCGGGACCGATCCCCCGGCGCGGAGCGGAGCGGGAGGCGGTGGGCGCAGTGCCGTGCCAAGCCAAGCCGCGGCAATGCTGGGCGTGCGGCTGCAGCTCCTGGCGTGCTGTCTGCTGCTCTGCGGCCGCGGCCCGGCGCGGGGGACGGCCGTCCTCAGCCGGGACCAGGTGTCCTCCCTTCGGAGTGAGTGACGCCTCCGTGGGGCGGCCCGGGGCGCGGGGGGAAGGTGGGAGGCCGGCTCCGCAGCGGATCGAGGGGCGCCGTTGGTCGGGCGGCGGCGGTGGCGGCGGTACCGAGCTCTTCGGCCGCTCCCCAGCCCCGTCCCGGCGCGCGGGCCTGGCAGCGGCGGGGAACCCCGCGGGTCTCCCGCTCCGGGGTCTGCCCCGCGGCCCCCAATGCTGCGGCCGGCCGGGACGTGTCAGGCGGGGGCACGTTCCCCGCTGGGGACAGTCAGGCCGACCCCGGCCGGGAGGGTTTGGGCAGGGTGAACGTCTCGCCCCGCACAGGGGTGAGGGGTTTGGAAGGCGTGCAGGCGCAGCACCCCTGCGACCCTGTCCCGCCGCCTGTGCCTGGCTCCCTTTTCGTCCTCCTCGTTTATTATTCCACTGCCAATTGCTTCGGTTGTAGCTGGAGGGAATATAGATTATTTTTTTTTTTCCTCATTCCCAATAAATTCCAGTTATTTTCTCTATTACTGCATAAGCAATTCTCACTGCTTTTGCTGGGGGGGGGGGGGGGAAGTGGGAGGTGAGGAGGAAGGAAATGAAGATAGCTTGTTCTCCTGGTTTTGCCACAGCCGTTTATTCACTATTAGCAGTGTTGAACCTAAGTAAACAGGAACTTGGTGGTACTGGTCAGCTAGTGGCTTTTCATCTGTGGCTTCCCATCAGCTTGAGGCATCACTTCTGGAACTTTGTTTCTTGTCACCTTGTCCCAGAATGGAGGGGCCTGGACGTTAAGGAGAAGTGGGATGTTTCCAAAGGCCTCTCTCCACCCTGTCAGTTCCTAAAGCAGAGGATATCTCCTTTTCTCCTTGGGTCCTCTGGGGCTTGCAAGGTTAGAGAGCCCCTCACAGCTCTTCATCTGCAGGATTTTGGGCACAGGAGCCCTCCCTGGCCTCAGGAGCTGTAAAATGGATAGTGTAACTTGGGAAGCTGGAAGGAGGGGAGCCCTAGAAGCCTTCCCAAGGCTTAGTGCTGCTCCAGTTACCCCTCTTGAAGAGAAAGCTGAGCAGGAGCCCGTGGAGCTGTTGCTGTGCCTGCCAGCTCTTGTCTCTGCCATGCGCTGGCAGTTACCTGGCAGTCCTTAGGCCAGCACAGCTCTCTTGCCAGCTGCATTTTTTTATAGTTGGGGAGCAGAAACCACATTTGGAAGGGGGCTGTGTGGCTCAAGAGTTATGGTCTAGCTGTTCTTGGCGTAAGATGCTGCAGAAAGAAAAAGGAAAGCGCTCTTACTCACAGAGATCCTCCAGCTGGATTTTTTGTGTAGACTGTGTAAGACCCTTATCTTTTCTCAGCAGTCACTGCAACTCTTAAGAGCCTTACAGATAAAGGCATTCAAAGGTTGAGGATCCTTCATCTTTGGGTTGTGGTGTTGCTTCCCCTAGGAAGTTGTTACATGGCAGCTGCTGTGGGCTGTTGAGGTGGAGATAGATTGGGAGTTTGCATAAGAACTTTACTTAAGTGTGAATCCCAGTATCATGGTGAATTAACCTCATTAATCAGTGTTTACTGGTGCTAACAATATCCCAGCTTCCAATGAGAATTAACATCTGCTAGCAAATTAACTGTGTATTTTCTTGGTCAACCAAGATAAAACTGCTGTGGGAAAGATGTACCCTAGCATGAGAGGCAAAACCCCTTTCTGGCCATGTAGATAGAGTCGCCTGTGTTACCCACAGGGGACTGGGGTGGATAAGAAGGATGAAACCAGCACAAACTGTACAACTTCACAGAAAACTAAGAAGCAAAGGGCCGATCAGAGTATCTGTCATGGAGCATTGTCTGATGGTTTTTCAGTGAGCTCAGGCACCTGAGAGCTGTAGAAATATGATGGGTTAAAGGAACCTTGCTCTGCCCCAAATGGTTAAGGGCTTAACGTAGAACAGCTGCTAGGTGCTTGGGAGATGCAGTTACATATAACAGCCCGATGCTCACCTGCTGCCTGTCAGAAAGGCTGGTCCCTGCTCCTGCACCATCACAAGCTACCAACACCTACAGCCATGTGGAAAGCAGCCCCTGTTGCCAGTCTGCAGTGTGACTCTGTCCTCTCTGTAAGTCAAGCTGCTTGATGTGCTATGTGCAGGATCTGTAACCAAAAACCTCTCTTGTCCTGCTGGTGTGCATGACCTCCTCTCTGTCTGTTACACAGCACTGTCCCACTGCTGCTTGAAAAATCTTTCTTTTCTAGAGCTACACCTAAACTGCCCAGACGCGGCGTTTGGGTGGACCTTTACATCTCATACTTCAGATGTGGGCTATGACAGTTTTAGAGGGTTTTTTTATTACAGTTACCTCTTACTAGTGAATTGCAGCAGCTAGAAAGCACACATGGCAAAAATAATCACTGTAAAATTTCAAGGTAAAATGGAAGTTCTGCTCAGGTTTTCAACACATAATCTCCTGAGGCATAAAATAAATATCTTGCCTATAATGTGAGAGGAGCTCCATGGGTTAATTACCATTGTATTTCAGAGTGACTGAAATAGCTGAGCTGTTATAGGTTATGTTTTGCTGATTTCCAGTTCCTCAGCTGCCCTCATTTTTTTCAGTCTATATGCTCCGTTAAACATTTGCTCCCAAGACGTTAAGCAGCTGACTTTTTTTCACATACTTAGAATGTGATGTCACATAGTTCAGTGAATTTCTACATGATTCCAAGAAAGCTGGGATGTCAGGCTAACCTCACAACATCTGCTGTGGTCCAAGGTAGTTATGTGTGGTGGAACAATATGCATCCAATAGGGGAGGCATACTTTAACCCTCGGCCACCAGCTCTCGTGCTATAGATAGATCCTGCCCTTTCTGTATCCTATTTACAGTGCAAAATATTTTCTTTCTGCCTCTGTGGTTGCAGAGGGTGAAGAATGAGTGGCACAGAATATGGCAATGTCAGCCTTAAACTTTCTAGCTTTTACTTTAATTGCCCTCTCCAATCCCCACCCCCAGAGAAGTATTTTACAATATCCAGTATGACTTCTTGTAATGCTGAAACCTGTGCTCCATTATGGAGTATTTCTTGGTGACTACTGTTTTTTTTCCTTTTAACATGACTGTTGGTTTTGGGCACTTTTTTTTTTTTTTTTTTCTTATCCAACTTGAGAAATATTATCTAGCCTTATTTTTGTGCTCTTGCAAGCAGTCCACATGTTAAAAACTCAAAAACTCAACTGGCAATAAACTTAGATCAGTACTCTCTCTTTTTTTTTTTTTTTTTTTTAAGTGCTAGTTGTTCTGATGGGTATTTTCAGTTTTCTTCCAAAATAGCTCTAACTAAAACATTTGTCTTTTGATACTATTTGATCAATTGCAATGTTCTACAGACTGAAACATCTTTTTTCTTTTTTTTTTTTTTTTTCTCTACAGATAAAGGGATATTTATTATCCAAAGTGAGGACTCCAACTTGTGCATTAAAGTGGACACAGCTGGCCTTTTCCTGGAAGACTGCAGCCAACTCTCAAAAGACATGTTATGGAAATGGGTATCCAATCGCCGTCTTTTCAACATCGGCAGAAGTACCTGTCTAGGACTGAACATCAGTAGACCAGAACAGCCGTTAAGTATGCTTGAATGTGATTCCACTCAATACTCGTTATGGTGGAATTGTGATGGAAAAGCATTAGTTGGTGTATCAGAGTACAAATTAGCTGTTGAAAACAGCAAACGTATTGTGGCCAAAAAAAAATCTACTTATCAGTGGAAAGAGTACATGTCCTATGATGAAGACCTTTGTGAACACCCATTTCAAGGTAAAAATAAAATTTTATCTTAGAAATGTAGATGGGAAAAGTGCAAAAGTTCTTTTGAAGCAAAGTCAGGTGCTTATGATCCCTTTCAGCTTCTATTATCATTTGGGACTCAATGTTTGGTTTTTTATATGCAATGATTGAGATGAGCATACCATACAATTGATTTTTTTTTTTTTTATCCCCTTATCTGTTATATGGACCTAAAAAAGCACCAGTATCCTTGCAAACCAGGAAATGCTCATTTCAAATCCTCTATAAACGAAAAAGGGGAACTAAGGATTTGTCGTTGCCTGTTCTGCAACTGTAATTGTCAGATAAACCTCAAGAGAGATAGCAAAGGATTTGTAATTCCTGTCACTGAGAATCAGTCTGTGATAGCAGCATGCGTGGACCAAATGTTTGCAACGTTCAGCACCTGGACTCTGAACGTGCCAAACTTTGGAGCAGAGATCAGGCTTTTGATTAATCCTGCTGTACAGCTAGTGAAGGCATAGGAATGTATGTCAAGATCCAGATCTGCAGACATGAACAGTTTTTCCAGGTGTAAGGACCAAGAGAAACCCATTGACTACAAACAGCAACAGACAGACTGCACCTTGACCCCTGCCTCGGCATTTCTGTAGAAGGAAGGACCTAATGTTTGCACAGCGTGTCTCAGACTGGAGCTGTTGATTCTCCCCATTTGAACTGGGTGTTTGGATTGCAGATCTGTTCTTGGTGGTTTTTTCTGTAGGTGTAGCTGGGCTTGGCCTCTGCTAACCCCAAAGTCATTCCTTTTGGAGCTGTGGTAACTGGGAATGCACTGTAGCATCCAACCTCTTCTTTAAAACCTAGTGGAGTTCATACTTAAGACTAGGCAGAAAATATTTAAACCCACAAAAAGTCTTACGCATTTGCTATGTATTTATGGTGAGATGAAAGCAGACTTGGTTTAGCTGTAGTACTGCAACATCTGGGAGAAGAGGATCAGCCCTAGGCAGGCACTTCTAGCTTGGTTTCAGTACCAAAGTAATTAATTGAATTGGCAAATTTCTTTCACCTCGAATTTCTATTTTACTCCTTCTACCTTATCTTATTCAAATGCAAGCCAGCCGGTTAGTCCATGAGATTGGGGGAGCATCTCTACCTTCAAAGAAAAAAAATGTATATAACTGTGGTGAGAGGCCAATAGCTGTTGAATTTGGTTTCTTGCCAGGACTGAGATGATCCCACGCACCTCCATGGCTAGCTGTATAGTAGCAGGCAGATAGAGAAGCAATCCTGGTTTATTTTTTTTTTACCCTTGTTCTTTCTGTCATCTCTTCATATCAGAAGGCTTTAAAGGGGATTTACAGTGTGTAAGCTGCTTTTTTTTTTTTATATGTACGCAGCCAGCCATTAACTCTGGAAACCTCTAGGAACCTGGCAGTATGTACTGAGTCTGTAGTTGAAGGACTTTGATCTTTAGGCTATCAACACGGGATCTTTGACAAACAATTTCATTTTAAGTGTTATTATGGTTCTTTGACCTTCTGTAGAAGCTCTGAGGATAAGGAGACACTGAGGTAAAGCTTTTACAGCTTTCAGTTGCACTGGATTCTCTTAATATTTTGGTACTCAAACTACAATAGGAAAATATTTTAAATATTTTATAAGGCATTAATTGATTGTGACAACAGATGTATGTAACATCAGTTCTTTAGCTAGATTATTATTCCTCATGGTATAAAAACTTATTTTTTAAAGTTTATTTAATATTCCTTTGTCTTTCACATTTCCTTTCCCATAGAGTGACAAAGAGAATGGAAAAAACATTAGCATTCCACTTTATAAGGAGTGGGAGGTGCAGGGGAAATAATTCTAAATTGCTTGTCTGTCATCGACTAAACAAATAAAAAATAAGTAGAGTTTGCATCTGAGTGTGTACTGATTCTGCTAACTGTTGTTTTAGGTAGTTGTTCTGAAATGTAAGTTCAGATTTGGTATGTTAATTGTTCAGGTTTGGTTTTCTTTTTTTTTTCAGTTGTAGGAAGTTATGAGAATGTGCCTTGTTTCATGCTGACAAATTTCATAAACTATTATTTTCAAGTTCTATTCACTGAAGTTATGCTGCTCTTACTTGTAATGCTGTGTTATCAATTATAAACTATAAACTAGAAAATAACTTTAGGCATTTTATTTTTATCACTGCTGCTAAAAATGGGAATAATGAAATATGAGGGCGAAGAAATTTCTGTGGTCTGAGTTCTTTTAATCTCTGCATTTTGTTTATTCCAGAAACATATACCTTGCTGGGCAATTCTTTTGGTTTCCCATGCGTTTTTCCATTTAAATATAACAACAAGTGGTATTATGAGTGTACCAGAGATGGAAAGGAATTTGACTGGTGTGCCACAACAACTCACTATGAACAAGATGAAAAGTGGGGGTTTTGCCCAAGTGCTGGTAAGATGTTGCTGGTCTTCTCTCTCCCCCCACCCCCAAGATTATCTTTGCTCTTTGTTTGTTAATAATTCTAGGATGCACTCTGTTTTGGGTTCATTCCCTTCTGTTAAAGGGGAATGTCTCTTTAAAAAAACACAAAAGAAGACTTTAGCAAATTTTATTGTAATTTATCATGTTTGGCCTTTACAGACCCAAGTCCTCATCCCAAAAGCAAAACTAGAGGGGGTGAGTAGAAGGATGTTATTCTGCGCAGCCCACTGACCTTACCCTGCAGTAAGGTCAGCCCACTGACCTTACCCTTACCCTCTCTCCTCTGTCCCAGTGACACAGGGAGCTCCTCTGAAGCATCTACAGTGAGGGTTGCTCCTGCAAGGTCACGTTCTGCTTTTGACTCTGTTACGTTGTGCTTATTCCTTTGCTTCTGTGCTCTACTGGGATGTGTCTTGGGCCTTTAAAGCAATAGCTTTAAAAATACTTGCTATCTGAAAGATTTTGTATGTATAATCTACATGAATATTCTAGCTTTTTGCATAAATAAGCAAAATAGAAAAGGAATCTGTCAGCAGAAGTGGTTTGGAAAAGCCCTCCCTGCTATGTTTCAGATCTCTGTTTCAAAGCATCAGAAGGCATCTGTAAATGTGTCTTTGTAATGGGGATTTCTAGGCAACCATTATAAAAGATGTTATTTTCAGCCTTACTTATACTTTGTAATTATAGTAAGTTTTTTTCTCTTGAGTACAAGATAGCAGGAGATCCAGCGACTGCTGCTCTGCTAGTTGGGTGAGATGTTCATAGTTTAAATATTTCAACATTCAGCCTTAGGAACAAATGGTCAGCTGGTATGAATTAAAATGTAGCTCTGTTGGCTTGTGAAAAGTCACCACGAGCTGCAGATCAGCTCCTGAGTATTTTATCAACTGTATGAAATATGGAGCAATGTTTTGTTCCGTTAGTGCCTTATGTCCACCTGCCCTTTAACAAAGGAACAGGAAAGGAGTTTGTAATCATGCTTCCATTGGGATGCTACTGTCATTAATTAATTGAGTTGTTCAGGGTGTTATATTTCTGATTAGTTTGTAGTTGTGGGCTGTTGGTGACAAGTCTGTTTTTGAGCAGAGAGTGGCTGTGGCATTTTTTGGAAGAAGAACCCCAACACACACCTGTGCTATCAGTTCAACCTTGGGTCTGTGCTGACCTGGCGTGAGGCACGGGCCACCTGTCAGCTGCAAGGAGGAGACCTGCTGAGTGTCGCCGACCCTGAAGAGCAGAACTACATAAGTAACTTAAGCAGTAAGTAGACATTTCTCTGGGGACCTTGTGGGAAACCTGTAGTTAGATTTCCTCTTTACCTGTGAAAAAGGGGTAAGCTTTGGAGCTTAATACTCTGTGTGATGTCTCTCCCATTGCTGCCTGCGAGGCTTTGTCACGTAACACACCTCAGTAGAGCTGTTTGAAAATGCGAGGGTGAAGGTTAGTTACCACCTTAATAACCTGAGCGCAGAAGTGGTGGTATGTGTTATGTGAGGGTGTAATTCTCTTAATTCTTCCTCCCCACAGAGACTCCCATTCATTCTTGCAGCTGTGGTTATAGTGTGTTTGTTTTCTTTGGAGAATTATACAAATATTTACCTTCTCTGCAATGTACCCTGGTGTCCCTTTCCTCTGTTAAGTTTTCTTTGCGAGCTGGACTTCACCAAATGTGAATGACAAGAACATTTCTGCAGGCTTGAAGTAAATGTCCTGTATGGGAAAAATGCCAACTCTGTTTTCATAAATGGGTGGTATTCCTTCTCTGATAAGCCTTTTGCTTTCCCCTGTGCAGCAAGCATCTCAGACAAATTTTGCAGAGCCTTCTGACAGCATGGCTTTTGTGGGTATTTTAGTGTGCGCAGAGAGAACCAAGTAGAGGAATGGGTGGTAGAGCTGTGATGCAGAAGGCTGTATCGGGTTTCTTTCCATTGCTTCCCATTATTGCTGATTTTCAATTGCAGGGGGGTTGGACTGGATGACCTTTAAAGGTCCCTTCCAACCTAAACGATTCTATGATTAGAAGTTTTGGTTTATTCCTATTGTAACAAGTCAGGACAGCAGATCTATACCTGTAGATACTTTAAAACATGGGGCCAGTGTGAAGTATAATTTTGTTTATTTTTTCTGTTTCAGGGCAATTAAATGCCACAGACATGATGCTGTGGACAGGCCTGAACCGGCTGGAGGAGGATGCTGGCTGGCAGTGGTCAGATGGAGCACCACTAGTGTTTGTGAACTGGAGAGCAAGTACTTGATGTTCCTCTTTGATATGTTGTAGCAGTGTAGTTATACGCTCTATGTAACTGCAGCTTAGATACACGAGTGCTGTTTCTGCAGCTACATTTGAAAAGTTAATCAAGTGAACTGGTGTACCTCTTCTTTTGTAGAAATATTTATTCATATTCATGAACTAAAAGCCCCTTCTAGGGATGTCGCATCAATTGAGATGGATCTGTTCAAAGCGGTAATAATCTAGCCCTTTTGTAATTTACTTTTAAGGGTGCTTTTAAGATTCTAATTGCATATTTAAATGCTGTGCTCTAGCTGGTTTCATGGAGGAAAGGAGTTTCAATTTGTTTACATTAACATGCAGTAATTAACCTTAGCACATTAACATGAGCTTTGTGACTTGATTTGCTACATTTTGAGGTCTGCCCACCAGCAGATACAACATAGACACCAGAGCTTATTTCAGTCTCTTATCTGATAGCAGCAGCCAAGGAGGGATTGTTGCACGTGTATAAATCATGGTCAATGTTCAGCTGTCCGTACTATTGGTGTAATATTGCTAGAAGTTTGGGTGTGCAGGGATGTTTCTACATTGATTCAGTAAGATGCAGAGAGCCTTACAACACCATTTGACTAGTAAGAACTGAATTTTTGTAATTTTGTGCTTAAAAATGTGTTTGCAGGTATCTCTGATAACCGTTTTAGAGAAAATAATTGTGCAGTGATTAATACAAAAATGAAGTACGGCTGGCAGAGTTATTTATGTGAATCTGAATTGCCTTTTGTATGCAAAAAATACTTAAAAAAGACAGAACATGAAACATTGGGTAAGTCTGTCAATGTTACTGTATCCTGTTTGTGGGTGTGGAAGGAGAACCACAGGAAGCCACCTGAATATAAAGTCAGCAGCTCAGAGTCCGAGCTGGACTAGATGTATGGGTTTGCTAGTTTAAGTTGAATACAGTTTACTTTAACTCAAGTAGTAACACTTTCTTCTGTTAATGCAGTCCTGGAAAACATGTCAAGAGTCTTAAAACTAACAAATAATTTTAATATACATAGCATTTAATTGATTCCTTACGTTATCGGAGGCTTACACAATGCTTATTCTCTTTTTATTACAATAGAGCTACACTTTTAGAGTTTAAAAATTGGTTTTCAGCTTTGAATGGAATTAACCAGTGGCCCATGAAGAAATGCAGCTCAAAATTTGCAGTCATTTTTATGGCATACTTTACTTTTGATATACAAAAAAGCATTGTACATATCTTTTGTAAAAAGTGTTTATATAGTGAATGTAGGATGTATAGTACATAGAATGCCTCAGACTCACATCCTGTGGGAAAGTTAAACACAGAATTGAGTTTATTAAACATTAATTTTTGTTTTGATAAGAACAAGTTATATAGGTTCAGCTTCTTCCTGATAACTTAAAATAAAGTTTCCCTACTTGTTCAGAGGTAATAAGGGAGTTATAACATGTTTTAAACTGAATAACAGATCCATTAGAATGTTTGCACTAGTCCAGCAGCCCAAATAGCTGAATCATAAAATAAAGTGGGAGAAATTTCAGTTTGCTTGGTAGGTGAGTATGTGTTTTGTGTTTTGGCCTCCTTAAGTTGTCTTTGACTGTTTTCAGCATTTGAACTTAAAAAAAAAAAAAAAAAGCTCTGAATGCATTATGAACATAGCATAACCTTGGCAATTCTATCTAATATACACAAACTTTGTATGTTTAATTAACAGATACATGGAAGTTTTATGCCACTCGTTGTGATGCTGGCTGGTACGCACACAATCGCAACTGCTACAGACTTCATAAAGAGCAGAAGAGCTGGAATGATGCTTTTATCTCATGCCAAAGTGACAACAGCGGGCTCATTAGTATATCCTCCATGGCAGATGCAGAGCTTCTCCTTAACTTGCTTGCAAGTGGTGAGTTTTAGGAGTTAGTTTGATGTGTGCAGTGTTTCTTGAAATGTTTCATGATGCCCTTTTGTGCAGCCCGTTAACATTGTTAGCCATTTAAACAGTATATTACATGGCACACTCAAATGATGTTTACAAAAAAGAAAGCATAATGTGTGCTCTTTCTAGGAGTCTTAAAATATATAGCTTCACCATCTCCAATAATCATACTTAAAATAAAGAAATGAATCAACAAAGTAAACACAGTGAGGCCACAGTAAACACACTGGCTTTTGTCCTTTCCTGTTCTTGTCTTGTTGCTTGTAAACTGTTGCAAAATATTCAGTGATCATCCTTATGCAAGAATTGTGCTTAGAAGTAACAACAATTCAGAGTATCTTTTGCTTTCAAGCTAGCCTTGTCCACGCTGCAAAGCTGCTGGTGGTGGTATGTTGGCAGCCTCCCCTTTGATGGCAGCAGAGCGTGTCAAAGGAGTTCTGCTAGTCCGCATTGTCCTAAGAGGTAGCATAATTACACAAGGAACTTAATGAAAGGCTGTTAGGTGCAGCAGTGCCAAGGCTTTTGTTGTCGTAACAGCAGCAAAGTGACTATTTTGTGCCTCCAGCTGAGATCAGTGTGCTGGCAGAGCTGCACTTTGGCCATGAGTTTAAGCTTCCCAGAGCTGGGGCCCAGTGTGTCAGGTTTTATCAACTCTGCCCTGTCAGCTGTGGGTGCAGGACAGTGCATTACATGGGATTTACTGGTCATCATCTCCTATTATCATCTGTCCCGCCACCCATCCTCTTCACTGTCCTGTCTGTCTTTCTCGTAGATTAAGCACCATGCCGTCTTCCTCACCTCTGTTGACACCCTCCATAGATACCAAACACCATTTTTTCCAGAGGTGCTGTAACAGATGTTATTGTTCTCAGCTTGTATTCAACTCCTAAGTCTGCTGCTTCTGTTTCAGACCTGCTCCAGGCTTCTCTTCAGGAGAAGGGCTTACATGCCGGAAAGCCTGTCTGCTTTTTCTCGCTGTAGTAGCTGGTCAGCTAAGACACTACATCAAACCACAAGACTTGTCTTTCCTATGTTTGCCAGCCACTGTGGCTACAACTGTGCTGTCACTGGAATTTTTAAGTGTCACTCAGAAACCTAAAGCTGAGCGTGCCATGGAAGATAATAAAATTAACTCTTTCCCTTCCACGTCAGGCTTTCTGCCCTGTGCACTTCAAAATAAGTTCATATGCTCTTGATTTGTATTTTTCAGTATTTCAAAGCATATTATCCTGTATGTTAATCTATTTTTGAAACAAGTTAGTCTTCAAGGGCAGTAGAACATTATCTCATCAGTGAAACTTCCTAAAGTTCATACACCTTTTTTTTTTTTTTCCCGGAAATAAGGTAATTCTTAAGAAAATCCTATGAATAATTTTTAATAGTGGTGTTGGTGTTACAGGAACAACAGGTATTATTTCTCCACGTTAAAATCTGAATTCACTTATTATTTTACAGAAAATGTAACTGAAACATGGATTGGGTTATACAGTAATAACACTCCAGTTGTGTTTGAGTGGTCAGATGGCACCGCGGTAAAATTCTCTAACTGGCACCGCCAAGAACCTAACACTTTTCAAAGAACAGGACAACTCTGTGTTTCAGCACAAGGATCTGTAAGTTTCCTTTTGTTTTTGAGAGAATTTGACAGACACTTTTATTTTGACTCATAATAATGTTTAATAATTATTTTCTCTGTGTGTGTACTTTTTTAAACCATGACGTGTAGACTTTATCTTTTGATTCCTAATATATTCACATTGGGATAAATACAGTGTAGCCTTTAGAAACCATTTTGCAGTGCTGATGCACAGAAAATTAATCATAGATTTTGAACTTATAGTCAATAAAAAAAATGTTACATAGGTAAAGCTAGCCAAATGAAAGAGAACAAATAAGAACAGCTATTTTGATAAAGACAATGTAATTTTAAATCCAAGTAGTGTATATTATAATTTACAATGCATCAGTCCCTGTCTTGAAAGCTTCAAATTCATGTTTTGAAAAACTGTCAGCTGTGCCTATTTTATCTTGCTGTCAATATTTATAAATTTTATGTAATATCTTTGAAAAACAGATAGTAGGCTATATCTATTTAAAATTACAGAAGTTGACAGCAGTAAAATTGACCCCAAATCAGTCAGGTGTTGTAAAACTGCAAGTAGTGTTCAAATAACATTATGTCCTGTCAAATCACAACTCTTAGCACTGCCAATTTTTTCATAATTTGGAAATAAATTTCCTTTATGTTTACAATTAACAATATTTAAATTGACTAATACATGACTTACATAGGAGGCACTATAATCCATTTTTTTAAAGTATGTTAAAGTGTGAAGACTTTATCGAAAAGAGTTTCTGTTGCCTCTCCAGTAGTGGGTCCAGGTTGCAATCTTTAACTCTTAGGAAAGCCAAGACAATCGCCGTGTTCTGGAAAAGCGAGTTCCCATTGGAAGCAGAAAACAGGACTTTGGTAAAATTTTGGGGTTTAGATACACAAAACTGTATTTTCCTTAGTTTGCAAGTGTAAACAAAGATGTAAAATACAAAGGAAAAGGAGGTTCAAGATATAATTCTTCAAGCATTATTTTTGGTACGTGTCCAGTAGGTGTAGATGTCTGAAAACTATAGCATACAAACTTTGTAATATCTTCAGTAAGGACTGTTCAAATATAAAGATTAGTCTTGCGAAGAACTATAATAGATAGGAAGAACATTCCTATCTGTTTTGAAAAGTGTGTGCTCTGGCATGGCCATACTGTCAGTTAATTAAAATGCGTTACATCCCAAAGAGTGATTCAAAGAGACAAACCCTTTTGTATGACTGATTTGAAAAGTCCTGCTGACGGTGTTGGTAGAAATAAATGATCCATCTAAAGAAAAATAAGTGAATAGAGCGAGAAAAATTACTTGGTTTTACTGAAAAGTTAAAATAGGATGAGGGGGTGTAATCTAATGTGTGTGTAAAGATATGCATCAGAATATGAGTATGGACAGAAAATACTTCTTTTTTTCCCTTAGGAGGGACATTGGAAGCTTAAAAGATGTGAAGACAGATCTTTCTACATTTGCAAAAAAGCAGGGGAATTTAATCATGTGTCTCCTGAGCTGGAATCAAATTGTCCAGAGGTAAGGAGTTCTGTGGTTTTTGTGTGTTAGAGCCTTACTAATAAAACAGAGTTCTGTAGGAAACATTTAAATATAGCTACGGAACATATGGATGTAAATAGATAACTTTAGTTTTTCCTATTAATGACATGCATGTTTTGCTAGGAAAAATCTCATTGTTTGCCTTAAAAGTATATAAACTAAATTTTAATGTAAGATTAAAAGCTTTCCCAAATGCCTTTCATGGCTCATTGCATTGTCAGTGGTTGTGACCCAAGTTCCTATTTCTTTCTAGTTCAAAAGTGAAACCCCTTTTGTCCACCATCTGTGCAAATAATGGCTGTTATATGATGCCTCATCTCACACATGGTTTTCATACATTGAAATGGAATGTCAGGGTGAAAAACAGTCAGTTTCATTGATGTGGAGAGTGAACTCTTCCACTCGTACATTAGCATTCCTTTTACTTTCAAACAAAAATGGGAAGAAGCACAGCTATCCAAATAGGACATTGCAACAGGCTTTTAGACTCTGCGTCCTGGTAGTAAAAGATGATGTGTTAAAATACGGGATCCTTTTCAGAGTGTGAAAAGAACAAACTTGTAGACTTTGTGTTCTTAGAATTTTATTCAAAACTCTGGAGGAGTTTTGTGAACTTTTTTTTTTATCAACAAAAATCTATCTTCTCAAGCTTGCTTTATCTTTTAGCTCATTGTCTTCCTTTTTTAATTATTTGTCATTTTTCTTGAGAAGTCAGAAAACAAAACCAACTCAGTTGAATTATAAGAAAGGTGAAGCTGAACTGTTGAGAGTTGGATGCTGTTTTTCCCCAGACACGCAGTAGTCAGATCCAGCATTCAGGTCATACCATTATGGCGACAGAAATTACTGCTTGATTCCAGCTTAACATTTCCAAAAGTTTTGGAAAGTTTCATGTATTTTATCACTCAAAAATCCTGCATGTTACTGGTCTATGAAAGGTTTGTCACAGTCCTGGTCATGTGAAAAATGTGCAGAGCATCAAGACTTCCCGTTGTAGTCAGGAGCTTGACAGCACTTCACCTTCTGGTACCTCACAGGATTGAGACTCAAGAGATTGAGTCACTGGTCACAGGTAGTTTGGTCTACTCTGGCAGACTTCCTACTCAGGATAAATTTTTGCTTGTTGATGTTTCACACTGTAAAAAAATATGCTGAAACCTGTTACAGTCCCTTGGTTTCAGTAGATCGTTTTCTTTCTAATGTGAAAAAAGTTATATTCCTTTAATCAAAAGAAGTAAAGTACTAAGCTTATTCAAACCTACGTTTGATTTCAGACATTTGTCTTGAAAACTGTTTCTTTTAACATTCAGTGTATATGTTGTTGCTAGTTACGGACCTAATTTTCCAGGGCTAAGTCTTTATTTCATCCAGATTTACCTATTTTTTTCCCCCATTTTTCTGTTGCTAACTTCACTTACATGTACAGAATATCTATTGGTGTTTCTCACATTTGATCTTCTGCTTCGTTAACCTCATACTGTCATTCACGTTGGATTGCTAGTAGATTCTCAGGGAGCTTTGGCCTCGGGCACAGTTGTTTGCTTTTGTAAAGCTTTATAGTCTTATGTGTTATTACTGAGCTTTCATCTCATGTTGATTTTACAACTTGTGCACCAGATGAACTCGTCTTTAACATTTTCTGTGGTTCTGCTGATTGCAGTTTTTGCAATATGTCCATATCAAATTACCAGAAACCTGAGCTCTCTTTTTTTTTCCTACACTTCTGTTATCCTAAGGCATAAAAAGTGCTAAGTGTTTTCTTCCCTTAGCACATCAACTATTCTTTTTTCCTAGTCAGCCCGCTATTACTGAGAAGAAATATTATATTGCAAAGGTCAAATTCTCTGGGCAGTTTTCCCCAACACTGAAATAACAGTTTTAAACACTTTCTTTCAACCAGCTTTTGAAACTGGTTGTGGAGCTGTCAGCTGCTTGATAATTGAGTTGGAGGTTTCTATGTGCAGAACTGACTGTGTTGGTACTGGTGACCTTTTTGGTCCTTTACACTTTATTTAGTGCATCAAAAGATAACAGTATTGTACTAAACCAAACATTTGTCTTTATGGCTGTTGTAACAGGAGAGAATTGTACTTTTAAGAAGATAATTTCTATTAAGGCTACAAAACCTCATAAAGAGCAGAAGGGCAGCTGCTCAGGGTCCGTTCAGCCTTGTGTTCTGCCTCCCACAGGTGGCTGCAAGTGATGTTTGGGGAAGAGCAGGACAGGGCAAATACGGATAAAGTTTCCCTCAGTTTTCTCTTGACCTCCAACCATTCAGGGGGTTTCCTGAGCCTTTTAAGGTTTGTGTATCTAACAGCCTGCATATGGTTTCCCGTTCAAGTGCTTGATGATTTCCCCTTGAACTCATGCGAACTTTTTGCAGTCCCAGCATTACTCAGTGAGGAGATCTATAAATCTCCTACCCTTTGAATGAAAAAAATGCCACCTTCTTTCCATGTTGGACTTTCCTCCTGCTAGCTTAGCTTTGTTTGTTGTCCCCAAGGTCTTGTACTGAAGTAGTTGCCCACCTTCACACCACTCACCATTTTGTAGACCTGTGTCATGCCCTCCCTAAGGCATCTCCTTTTTCCAGGCTGAAGAGTCCCAGCCTGTTCAGTTACTGCTTATCTGGAAGCAGCTCTATACATTTCATCATCCTTGGTGCCTTTCTTTTCTAATATCCTTTTCTGAGTTTGGGGGTCAGAACTCAAAAAAATGGCAAGAAGTGAATTTGAAGGGACAGAGTAACCTTTTCTGTTCTTTCTCTCCTCACAGTTCTTAAGGTTCAATTTGACTTTTTGACTAAGCTGATGTTTCATGGAACTTAACCATCATAACCCCCAGATCCCCTCCCTGCACAGTGGGAGTGAGGTAGCTGTCCCTCGCTTCATACGTGAAATGATTGGGGGATGCAGGGAAGGTCCCCCTGTGCATCACTTCATATTTATCTGTACAGAATGCCATCTGCCATTTTATTTACCAATTACTCAGCATTTTAAGTTTGGAATTTCTCAGTCTGTGCTTGCCCTCAGTGTAAGCTTACTGGCCTCCAGTTACTCCACAATTTTGTTATTTTTTTTTTTTTAAGTAAAGATTAGTATCAAATTACTTTCCTCCAGTCTTTAGGCCCCAAGAAAGCTTTAAGAGGAAGGTTATGCAGTGCCATTTGCTACAGATTAAAATTGCCAAGAGGTTAGGTTGATTGAGTTTGCCTCATTCGATCCAGTGCATTTATCATTCAAGAATTCCGGTCGAAGGAAACTAGACATTTGCTGTTTCTTACCTGTGTCCCCATAGAGAGTTTTTTGGTCAATACTTAGCCCTCTTCTGGCCCTCCTTCCTCGAGATAAAGTGCACATCAAAGTGAAAGTGGCGTTGCTGCGTCCCCTGTGGGACTGCTGGCAGCCCACTGGCTCCCTGGGCGCTGCGGAGCTGGTAGAAAGGAAAAGGGCTACAGGGACATCAGTGATGACCAGAAAGAAAGTACAAAAGGGGATCAAGTTCTTAACAACTATATAATAATAAATAATCTATAAAATAATGTTCATTTCTTTTAAGGGATGGGAAAGACATGGTGGATATTGTTACAAAATCGACAGTACCCCTCGAAGTTTTGAACATGCTTCCAGTGGTTATTTCTGCCCATCTGCACTTGTATCAGTAACCAACAGGTAGTTAATCCTCTTAGACAGCGTGAAGATGCCTCTAACAGGAGCTATTCTAACTTTATAAAGTATTGCATGGCAAAAGATATTACCACTCTGAAATAATATTTGTGTGAGAGGCGAGCATAATTACTAACATTGGCTAAAATCAAAGGTGCGCTTTGCTTTATTTTTTAATTGAAAATAAATTTAGTAAAAAGCAATTGTTAGGCTAATAAACGTTTACAGTAATGTGCACACAGGTGAGCATGCAGGACTCTAAACAAAATGCTTTCTACGGAGGTATGTAACATCTTTAATAAACTGTTAGTGTACTTGAAAACTATACTGAAAAATGAAGATATATTTAACTTTTATAATCAAACTAGATCAAATTTGAATCCAAATAAATTAATGTCTTATAAATATTTCTATTTATGTATGCATTTTATGTGAGTTCTCAGCAAATAAGGGGGGAGAGTAAATGTCTGAAAGCATTTGCGGTCTGTCTTCCCTTACTTTGTCCTATTTACCTGTATTCCAGCTTCAGCAAAGGCTTTCTCCTCTGCAGATGTCCAGATGCTTGGGTTTTCTCTGATCTCTTTGTGATTTACCCTATAGGTTTGATTCCCGTTAAAGTTTATGACATACTGACAGATATATTACATACATACTTTAATCTCTATGCATCCATTGTAAAAAAAAAAAAAAAAAAAAAAAAGAAGGAGGAAATCTCTATTTCCTGTAGGATGAGGGAAGTACTGTAACCACCAGCAATCATATGAGTGATGGCTGGAAATATTTAGGAAAACATAGGCTAACCCACATAAGCATTTACATTGATGAGTATTTTTTTAATTACTGCTGAGGTTTGCTGTTCTGCTGTGAAAAATGCAAAAACTTTTCAGTGTATTGATCCTAGAATATTCATTTAAAAAGTAGGTTGTAGAGGAAGGAGAGTTGATTTAAAAAGAGAGCATGCATGCAGAGGAAATGAAAATTAAATGAAAGTTCTCAGTCACTCTCAGTGTTACAGATACATTCAGTTTTTTACATTAATGTCATCATTATGGTATTTAGCAGTTCTTTTCACAATGTGTGAAACCAAGAAGTCGTATAAGTCTCTGTCGAACTGGGAATTTACTTTGCT
Organism: Chlamydotis macqueenii; assembly: GCF_036417535.1. NCBI lineage: Eukaryota > Metazoa > Chordata > Aves > Otidiformes > Otididae > Chlamydotis > Chlamydotis macqueenii. The sequence goes on along the minus strand of NC_141561.1, from coordinate 18,030,490 downwards.
GTATATATTTTCATAGGAAGCTGATTAAATGTGCTCATAAACTGAAGCATTTTTGTATAATGCTATGCCAATTATATCTGAATAAGTTACGTTTACATGACAAATGGGTTACCATATACAACAAGTATTAGTTGCAGAAAGATGTGAATGTCTCACGTAACTTCAATGAAGAAATTGAAGAAGGAAAAAGTGATTCCTTCTGTAGTCAGATCAGCGAGTGCTTCGAGTCCTTCAGCTCTGGTTTCTTAGCGCTACTTTGTGTGTCCGGTCCCCATAGCATCTTCTGTGCAGAGCTTTTTCTTGTCTTTCTTCTGTAGCTTTTTCAGACCCCGCTATCTCCTCTTCTTCATACAAGGAGTTTCTTATTTTCATTTTTGCATCATTAATATATTCTGTCTTTATATCTTGTAGTTCAAGCATTGAGCTTATAAGGTCTTAATCTGATGTTTCTTCTATGTGCCCAAATGTTGAAGAAAAAATAGGGAAAAATTGTGGTTTATGCTACAGACTTGTTCCTGAAGTTCCCCACAGCATTCTGTAAAGAAAATTAAGTACCTCATATATATTTCTCTTCACACATAATTTAAATATTTTTTATTTAAATCACTGAAATACCAATTGACCTATTTTATTTTAATAAACTTTTTGTCTTGATTGTTTTATTAAGGTTTGAACAAGCTTTTATCAACAGCATGATCCGTAGCATCGTAAAATCTGAGAGAACTTATTTTTGGATAGGATTGCAAGACCTTAACAACACAGGAGAATACTCTTGGCTAAGTACAGCGGGAAAGAATCGCTCTGTGAGCTACACAAACTGGAACAAGTACCAGCCACGTGAGTAGCATGCCGAGAAAAAAAGAAATAGCTTGGAGGGGGACAGTCTGCTCTCTCCCCCCTGCCACCAGTGGCTTAGCAGTGACTGAAGAGTCCCAGTCCTTTCCTCCCTGCCTGGTCAAGAGCGCAGAGAGAGAAGCTTACATTTTCTGTCGACTCTGCAACTTCCTACCGTGGATTGAGTTAGACGAGTTGGCAGTTGTGGAGAGGCCAGAGCTTCCTTCCCCACTTTCCACCTGGATGCTGTTATTGTGGGCTGCCTGGTTGTGGCAGGATGCTGGATGTCACTCATCCCACCCTCCGGTGTGACAGGGGGACAATTAACAGCCATGCTCTCCTTGTAGACACAGCTAATTCCTGAAATGTTTCTTTTCTGTAAGGTGTTTTTCATACATTTTTTTTAACGGCCTTTTCAAGGAGGCGATCAGGGCTTCCTGAGACTCCCAGTAAAAGGTCACAGAGAAGTCATGAATTTTATTCAGTAACAGTCAAAGTTTGTAATTTGCATTTTATATGAAAAAAAGTGGGTAGAGATTGCTTTAGATAAATTTCTGCCAGTAAGAGCATTGTGTGGAAGTTTCTTCTTCTTCCCCTTCAGTTTGATGATACTTGATTTGCTTCTTTGATTTTATTTGTTTTACAGTAATCTAAAGGAAAACATTGCAAGAAAACAAAATTGAAAAGGTAAAACAGTTGTTCAACATATGTGTCCTGGTTCTGGCCAGGATAGAGTTAATATTTACCTGAGCTGGGTGGAGAACTGAAGCTGGTAGCCCCTATGGCTGGGATAGTTAACTAATTAGCTAACAGCTGGGGTTAATTTACCCAAATTAGCCAAAGGGCTATTCCATCCCATCTGACATCATGCTCAGTATATAAGTGAGGAGGGTGCTGAAGGGAGGCTCCCTGCTACTTGGAAGAGACTGGATGTGGAGATCTGTTGTGAGCTATTGTACTGTATTTGTGTTCCATCACTGTCTTGTTTTCTTCTGTCATTACTGTTAAATTTGCTTTTTGTTCAATCTCAACCCACGTGTTTGGTTTTTTTTTCCTGGTTTTCTTTTGTTTGTCAAATCTCCTCCTATTCTCTCAGAGAGCGGGGGGAGTGAGAGAGAGACTGCGTAGTCTGGTCCCTGTTGGGGCTGAACTACGACAATATGAAATGTAGACCTCAGAGCAATACATGACAATAGAGACAAAATAATAAAGACACTTCGTTTCACTTATTGCTGCTCAGTTTTGCACTCTTTACTCATTGCCTTACTATTGCAGTTTGCAAAAGTTCTATTTTAAATTGCATTTAATCTCCTACATTTTGTGAGAGGAACCCTTCATCATGGTTCATTTTACAAGCTCAAAGTCAGCCAAGACAGGCTTATAAACTGGTCACTGACCAGAGAATGTACTACCGCTGTAAGTTCATCGTGGTTTTATCCAGAATTTGATGCCAGTAAAACAGTCACGTCACCAAAAACTCACAAAATTCAAATGCTTTATTCCGATACTCAACACTTATTCCCATGTCTAGGTCATTCTGGAGGATGTGTGGCTATGCGAGGGCAGCACCCCACTGGTTATTGGGAGGTGAAAAGCTGTAAGAACTTCAAAGCAATGTCCTTGTGCAAGCAAAAAATAAATTCTTACGAAGAACCTGAACTTACTTTTCAAAAACATTTGAGTTCCTGCTATTTTGGATGGGAATCGGAAGCTAATCTGCTCAGCTGCTACAAGGTATGTCACTAACTTGCTTTGAATTTTTCTGATTCTACATCAGCTTAGGGATGCACTGTTTCTGAAATATTTTTGGTAAAGCATTGTTTCTTTCACTCAACAAACAAAAATTGTTACCATCCTTCACTGCATTTTAAAGTGTGTGAGAGTCTTAATGAGAACTATACTTGGAATATACATGACTTTACTGTAGGAAAACCTGTGAATGGTATTTGATTTTTATGGGTTCCTGAAACAACTGCTGTCCAAAATCAACTACGTTTATGACAGTGTTTATTTTATTGCAGATATTTCACAATGAAAAAGTTCTGATGAGGAGAACATGGGCTGAAGCCGAAGCATTATGCCAAGATTTTGGAGCACATCTTGCTAGTTTTAGCCATATCTATGAAGAGACGTTTTTAAACAATTTATTATATACAATTTTTGATAGGTAAATACTTTTTTTAATATCTACAATATCTAATCATATTAATGGGTAAAAAACATACAATTTAGCTTCTGACATCCTCTTTACTAGTCGATGAAGAAGTCTCTAACATAAACTTAGAAATGGGTGAAAAGTAGTGTATTAGCAGCACTGTAATAGGATTGTTTTTGAAGATTGTCTTTGTAGTCGATGTCAAGCAGCTGTTAATCTCAAGGTGATGTTGAGTTAACATTCCCCATTGAAATTGAGGTTTGGCAATTTTAATCCTATTTTAAATGTTTTAATCTTTAAAAATATAATTTAACATTTCAGTAGGAAAACCAGAGTTTATTTCAAGGATACTAAAAAGTTAAGAAATATATTACGGAATGATATATTGAAGCCAAGAATAAATGAATATGGGTATTTGCACTATTAAAAATTATTTCTGAAATAGCTAAGGAAAAAGGGCATGAGGAATGTTATTTTCTTTATTTCTATCACAGGACAGAAGAAAGACAGTTCTGGATTGGATTTAATAAAAGAAGCCCACGTTCTGGAGGGACATGGCAGTGGTCTGACAGAACACCTGTAACTATCTGTATACTATATATTTCAGTAACCTTTCGAGTCATATCTGAGCCTAAATTCACAAAAAATAAGCCTTGTGAGCAAACATTGGCCAGGAAAACTGTTTGGTTTTCGTGTCCACATACTTCACTTAAAGTAATTGTTTCAAAGGATTGATAATACACTACTATAAAAATAGCAGCCTGTGCAAAAGGGCTGTGCAACTGCGAAAGCAATTTGGTAGGATTATGAAGTTTTGCAGATGTGTGCTGTGCTGCTGCGTGCTGCATGTTGCGTTTAGCCCAGGACCAGGCACATGCAGAGTGAACAGGAGTGTGTCTTTATGTATTTACATATATACACATGCACACACACTGGAAAGCCTTAGAGCTGTGCTTACATGCTTTATTTGTTCTATGTCTGATGGTTCATGCCTGCATTTAGAGTGAAGTCTTGTCTGTTTTAATACCACTCCTGATTTTGCACCCTTGAAGATGCTGGTGCCGCATGCCACACTGATGGTTAGTACCTGGGATTTAAACATCGAACAACAGAATAATTTTGAAATTTTTAAACTGTAATTGATTTTCAGCCTTAAAGAATGTGCCAGCTCTGCCATCATTATTAAGTCATTCCAGAATGTGAGTGCAAAGTTCAATCGTGCAACATGTTGAACCAAAGCAAAGGCTGTTGGATGTGGGCAGCTGCTGCTAATCATGTCAAAAATTGTTAGATTCATTAAAAAATTATTTTTGTGGAGGAGTCTGATATAAGATGGGAAAGTTGAACAGGACACTCAGAGAACGTGATTATGGACCCTGTTTTTCAGATTTTACCACCTTAATTCAGGTTGTCCTCTAGCTGTTGCTTATGATGTTCTTACTATCTCCAAGCTCCTCTTACTATACACACATCTCCAAATTATTCCTTTTTCTCCATAATGAGATTTTGAAATGCTTCATCTTGGATTTTCGGTGAAAGATAATGAATGTGCTGTTTTCAGGTTGTGTCTTCATTTTTGAAGAGCAAGTACATTGAAGATGACTCAAGAGACTGCGCAGCATTCAAAGTAAATAGAACGGTCTTTCCAGCACACTGCAATGAAAAGCGTGAATGGATATGCAAAATACCAAAAGGTGAAATGTTAATTAACATACAGTGTGTATTATATCCATTACTTACAATTCAGGAGAGACAAGGAAAAAAGTGTCTAAAAGCCTACTTTTTTACTTACATCTGGAGTTCTCCTCACTGGTCTTCTGCAGGGTATCGTGGCAAAGCTATATGTGGTCATTAGGGTTTGTTGGCCAGTTAACAGGTCTAATATGTGCAGTTAGTTTAAAAATGGATAGTAATGATTAGCAGTTAGTTAGCAGGAGCTAACAAAAGTCCTTATTTTTAAAGGTTACTAAAAATGTTGTTTAGTAAGTGTGGCAACAATTTTATTTTATTCCATGTTTAACTTTTTCTGTCCCTGAACAACCATAGCAGTATTTTTCATGTTTCTGATTAAATCCTTACCGTGTGGAGAAAGCAATTTCAGTGAAATATCTCTTTTCATTCTTAATCAGCAATGTTTTTATTTATTTATGTGTTTTTGCAGGTGTTAAACCAGAGACTCCAACTTGGTACATAGCTGGTATGGAAACACTTTCTTTTTTCACATCTTGAAACGTTGCAACTTGGAAATACAATCTAAGCCATTGCTAAAAATAAAATAACTAAAATGTTCTGAGTTAAAAATTTACATTAAGGAACTCCATAGGGACTTGTTACTACAGATCAAAATCTGCCACTCTTTTGTTAAGGAACACTGAAGCATTGGATGCTACTTCAGTTAGGTAACTAAATGTTGCCAGTAATAAGCACAGGAGTCTGATAACCTTTCCATCACATTAAAACTGCCTTTTTGCAAAAGCTGGGCAACCCTGTTAACATTACTGCAGTATCACAGGATAGAATATAAAACCAAAATTTACTCATTGTTTGGGATTTTTTTTCAAAATTTGATATGTCAAATATGGTTCTGCTGTTAGTTGTGGCATATTTGTCCTGTGACATGTGGCTGAAGGCAGGCCACAGGGGTCACAAAGAATGAGATTTGAAATTAGTTTTTACCCCTGCACAGCACTGACTCTTCTGCTTGTTTTCTAGAGCTGCCATGGTCATATTATCAAGGAGCAGAATATCTTTTCCATGTCAGTCCTGCAGACTGGGAAACTTATGAGTTTGTCTGTGGCTGGCTTCACAGTGAAATGGCAACAATAAATTCTTCCGGTGAACAAGCCTTTATTCAAAATAAAATTAAGAAGGTAACAAAAACTACTCCTTCAATAAAATAAACCCTCAGGCAGTAACTGGTTATTTTGTGGTGCATCTTTTGGAATATCTGGCTGCCTGCTGCTCCGGGTAGAATCTGAAAGAGCTTTTACTTTAGAAATAATTCTCTTGCTGTCTTGCTGAGAAATAACTGCAGAAGCAGATGAATTCCCCCAAAAAACTAAGTTTGTTTTCTTTTAGGTGTTCTCAGTAAAAGCAAAATAAAGGGGAAAAAATGGAATAAAAATACTCTGTCTGCCTTACTGAGGGCAAAATTCTGTGGCTGTAATGTAAAGGGATATCATAGCATAATCTTTAAAAGAACAGTGCTGCTTAAAAAAGCTTTTGACCTACACTTAGTTTTGGTTGCAGTGTATACAGCCTTCCCTGCTTTTAACTTGTAATAGAAAACAGAAGTAGAATTGTGTTGTATTAAGATGGGATTTTTAAGTTTACGAGGAATTATGTGTCATTTTTATCTGCTATTTAAGTAATTTTGTTTTAAAACATGATTAACTGGATTTAAACCAACAGTTCATGGCAGAAATAGCTTGTAGTGAAAGGGCAACGCAACTGGCTATGCTGTCTTCTTCCACATCTACCAGAGACTGATGTGTTGTAATTGCTGCCTAACCTAACACTGAATGTTTATGACTTAAAAAATTATATAACTTTAAAAACCGATGCATTTTTCCAACTTAAGATCACTTAAAATGGCTAATCGGAGAGCTTCTTTGAAGTCAAGTTTACTTACAAGAGATCTTTTAAAAGCAGGTTTATCATTAAAAATAGTGGGTATGTATTATGGCAGTTTGTGAGCATTCTGCAATGAAAAAGCCAAGTTTACTCCCTTGCCATGGGAAATCAAGTTAATTTCCTTTGTATCCGTCTCAGGATACAAACATACACAGCTATTTTAAAACCTACTGCCTTTAGCTAAGCTTTCCCACTATAGCCAGATGTGTCCCAAAGCGATTGTAACTGGTTTCCTGTGGAAGCAGGAGTAACGATGGCAATCAATAGAATAGTACTCAGCAGGCTGAATAGACTTTGCATATGTCATTGGAGAACTTGGTCAAAATTTCTTAGCGTGGAATTTGAAATCACACTTTTAACTATTTCTTTAAAAACTGTAATGTGTAGGCCAAGTGCTGTGATTAGAAAACCAAACTCAGGGGCTAGGCAATACCAAATCAAACAGCATTCTTGAGTCTCTTTGTCAGAAGTGTCTATTTTTGTCATTTGATATTGCTATATAAGCTGTAAGCTGGTGAAATCCTAACTGTAAGCCCAAGGACAGTGTGGCTGCCACAACATAGACTGTGCTTCAGTTCTTTCCAGAAAAAAAAAAAATCCTTCTCAGAGACCGGGTGGCTTTTCCCTGTCATACACATTCAGAACTCTTTTTCCCTTTGGCCCTTTTCCAAAGACCCCAAAGCTGACTAATGAGTGGCTTACCCTAAAAGTGAAGCTCATTCATAGTTTAAGGCAGAATCAAGTCAATGCAGTGATAATAAGTGGATGTTTGAATAACATTATTTCTGTGACTTATGATAATACTTCACCCTTTAGGACTGGAGATCTAGAACCTTTCATGAGTCTGGAAAGCATCTCCAGGAATCTCTTAATGAGCTATATGAAGTCAGTAAATGTTCATAGAAAACATTTTGGAAACATTAAAAACCAGCAGTATATTAATGCTAAAAGGAAATATTTGCTGTTTTCTGTCTTTAGTAGCGGGGAAAAAACAAATTCTGGCCTAGGTCCTTTTCAAGTCAGACTGTAAACTCCTAAAACTGTAAATTCTTAGTTTACAGAAGATACATCAGCAATCCATGGAAACTGGGGGCTAAATAATGCTCTACTTATGTGAATAACCTTATTGAATGACATAAATTAACACAGGCAGGATTCAGCACCTGTTCTTCCCTTTGGAACCCAATAGAGATGTAATTCATCTGCACACAAACAAAGCCTGAATTTTAGGGGTTTGCTAATGCTTTAATAAGAGGGCAACAACAGTTAAACATATGGCAAAACTTCTTTGTTTTATAGCTATCGAATAGTGATGTTCACTGGTGGATTGGATTGCACGCAGAAAACGTCAGCAGTGAGTTTAGGTAAGAGCGCCTGCACTTCAGCTGCTGTGAGTTGCCCTTGGCATGCCCTGTTTACAGGCTGCCGTTCAGTCTCATGGACTAAAACTGTTTGATCTCTGAGTGGGATATTCAAGAGACAGCTTCAGTTCTCATGTAAATATTATTCAGAATGTATTGCCCTTAATTCATCTCCATCTAACAGTGTTTCTTCTAAAAGGGGTATAAAAGATACAAGCCAAAGATGTGAATCTCACTTTTGTCGGTTGTCTTTTTTTTTAAAGCTTAGTTACTAAAGGGGCACTTTCTACACTGTCTGCTTACAAACATTTTGATGGAGATGGCATTTTTAGGTAAGAATAGGAAAAAGTGTAACTACGCTCTAAATGTTTCTGTGCAGCTGGAGAGATGAATCACCAGTAATGTACCAGAACTGGAATGAAGGGAGGGACAGAGATCTGCAGAAACCAGGGAAAAGATGTGGCTTCATTTCATCAGAAACAGGTTTATTTTATATTTCCTTTTGTTGCAGGAGTTGTGACTTGATTCTGTTGCTGGCCAAAGGAGTTATATTTTTTTAAATTGCCTTCAAGAAATGCAATCAATATTACACGGTCCTGTATTACATAGTCCTGTTATAATGGTTATCATCTGCATAACTGCTTTTATGGTTAAGAAAATAATATTAAAATAATGAATGAATATGCTCAGAGACTAGGTTATCGAATTTAAAAGTATATTAATAGTTCCAGTACTCTTATGTCAAAATATAAAGATTTCAGTGATACTGAATCTTTAGTCTTACTTAAGAATCTGTTGTGTGGCACAGCAAAAGGTTAATGCATTGCTGGTTTTCAGTCAGTTTTGTCATAACCAAATGAGCCAGATGCGTGAGCAATAATTTTTCCTGTGTTTATGAACTACTTTTCTAACAACTGCTTTTTCACAACTTATACTCAGGGTTGTGGCTTTTTTTTGATCCCATAGCCAGTCCGCTAAGGGATTTTTGGGTACTGTGGTTTTGGTACTAGTCTTTACATCATCATATAGCTCTATAGTTTGCTAGAGTAATAAAAAAAAAAAATACAGTGCTGCCGGTTCCAGTGATTGCTGTCATCTCTCAGTCTCTGTTTTCTGATGATCTGCAAGTCATATGATAAAGTAGACCTGTCAGGTTCCATGGAAAGAAAAAATACCCAGCTTTGTATCTGGGAGGACTGAAAAAAATTAATCCAGTTGCACTCTTGTAATCCCAGTGTCAAGAGCTAAAACTGAAAAAATGTAAAACCTTCTTTTTTTCCCCACACATAATCTCGAGATTTTGATTCCTGACTTTCAAATGCTTGAGTTTGGCTTTGCTATAGTCACTATTGGATAAAAGGAAGGGGCGCCCACCCTCCCCCATCAGCTGGCTAGCAGATGGGAGTTGGTCAACAACTTGTTGAGTGCACTGTGTTCCACTGAAAAAAAAGTATTTTCAGGTCAGCGTGTATTCAGCAGGTCAGCATTTTATGTCAGTACCTGGATCTTGCCAGCAGTTTTCAATATAAGGAAGTCAAACTATTTTATCTGGAAGGCATCATTTCTATAGCTTTTTTTTTTTTTTTTTTTGGCATAACTAGTATTTTTTTTTTAAATACATGATGATATAGGCATATGTTATATGACTCTGAGTAGAGGAATTGGCTTAACTTAATAAAATCCAACTGGGAATAAAAGTATGAGTCCCAAGGATGATCAAATCCACTGTCATGCAATATGTCCAAAAATGTATTTGCAGAATCTTGTTTTACTCAACAACTAAAGGATACTCTTCTTAACGATATCTAAGCTAGCTAAGAAAAAAAACCTTTCCATTTCTCAAGCCAATATTGAACTGTGATTTTTCTTCTTACACAGGACTCTGGGGCGATGAAAACTGTACTGTCTCTCTTCCCTGTATTTGTAAGCGTAAAGTTGCATGGAAAATAGAGAAAGAGATTCCAAAAGACCAAAATCAACAAGGAATATGTCCCAAAGGCTGGTTACACTTTGGATTCAAAGTAAAACATTTTTTTTTCCTGTTGTTTGATAATTCAAAATGCATTCCGTACTTATGACAGAAATTGGATTTCTTAAGGATTATTCAGTATTTGAAGATTTTCTTCCTTTTTGAAAGCAGGGCCCTTAGGTTTTTAACTACTGACAGTGATACAAAGGTTACAGCTATTAAGTAGCTTTACACACAGAAGTCGTCTTAATAAGGTGTCAAAAATTTTACTTTAGTTGAAGGACATGAATACACATATATGCAAAAGCTTTCTAAGTGTATTTGTCATTTTGCTGTAAAAAGCCTGTTCCACCCTCTCTTTTCCGCTTAGGACAATTGCAAGAGTCTTTTATGGTCTCAAAACAGATCTCTGACCCCTTGTACTAAATTGTCCCAAACTGCTGCCATCCTCCGAAAGATGCTGTTTCAAACAGGGTTCATCAAATGTAATTATAAACGGAAGTCTATTTACAATTGAGGGTCAAAAGGCAATTATTTTATCAGGCTTCTCTTAGATACATATATTCCATAAAAGCACCATGCATTAAGGTGTCTGGATTTATCCCAGTGCTAAACTGCAGTGACTGCAATGATAAATTTAACACAGATTGTGTTTGCCTTTAATCAACTGATTGGAATCCAAGCCTGATTGCAGCTGAAAAACTGATACCAAGCATGTTAGAGAGGTCCACTGCAGGACAGAAACTAATGAAATACTTAGTTTTCAGTAACAGTGTGTGAAATGTTTTAGCGATCACTCTTAGTGATCTGGAGAAAAAAAAACAAAACTATGTTTTCTTTTTTTTTAAACAGTGCTTTTTGATACAAATTCCGAAGGATCCAGAACATCTGAGAAGCTGGTACTCTGCACAAGAGTTCTGTGGTAACTATGATGGGTCACTCGCTTCCCTCGAAGATCAATTGGAACAAGGTAGAGTACTGAAAATATTGTTAAATAAATAAAATTTCATCTTCATTAGGATGCTGTAGCAAAGTTTCATCTTAGATACAGATTTAGGAAAAAAATCCTCAGACCCTACTCAGGGTTACACTGCTTTAAACAAATTAGTATTTCTCTTTCCTGGTTTTACAAAATGTAAAGATTTAAATATCCACTGAGCTACATGACTGTTACGTTTTGAGGAGTTACTGTAATTTTCTGTTGTACATTAAATATACAAAAAATAATGGAATATTCATTTAAAAATTTGCTGTGTAAGATTTCTGTCTTATGAATGCAACATCACATTGTTGTAAAAGCGATCTAATTTTTATCCTTTAATAGTCCTTAAAATCTGATCTATAGTATAGCACATAAGCTATAATTTCATACATTTGTAAAACCACTTGTTTGGAGGTGGGAGGAATCTCACTGGCTATCTTTAGTTGAGAACTCCTACTTTCAACTGAAACTGAGAAAAGTTTTGTTTTCTGTGGGACAGTACCCTGAACTAATACTTAAGTTGTTCCAGCTGTTGTGAACATTTCTGGAAGACTTGCTGGTTGATGCACTAGACCCTAACCCAGCTGAAGTTAATCAATTTTATAGTTAGATGACACTGAAAAGCTGCTCCTGCTTTTATTTTCTAGTCACTATATAATTTCATTGATTAGTAATACATTTTTCAGTGCTTTAGTGTGTTGGAAAATACTTCATCTGTCCCAAAGTGGTTACCAGTTAATTCTATTTTATTCCTGTTCCATTTTCCAGCTTTCATAACAATGAATCTGTTTGGACAGAAAACTAGTGTTTGGATAGGTTTCCAGAGTGACGATTATGAAAAATGGGTGAATGAAAATCCTCCAACCTACTCCAACTGGTCTCCAGTTGAAGTAGTGGATGTGAGTATTTCCAAGGCGTTTAAGGACAGTGGGAAGTTGTTTTATCTAGAAAAATCATGACTGCCACAAAGACGAGGCCCAACTTGTTACAGCAACTTAGTCTTCTCTGTTTTTGCAACTTCAGACAACTGTGGGCACAGATTTATGGGCATAACTAGAAGTAGGAAACAAGGCACTGTTGAGACAGTTATTTACATAATTTGTGGCTATAGTCGCATTCTCTTGCAATTGCTTTTAAGCACCAAAGTTTGAATTACATGGTTAGTACCATATGCTGGGTCTGAGCAAAGCTTAGGAGTAATATTGTGAATTTCATATTTTAATATATTGTTTTATACCACATTAGTCCATGTTGGGATTAGCATTTTAATTTGTTCAGTGAAAGCTTGTGACTTTATTATGAGATTATTGTTTCAATTGTATTTATGGGAGTGTTCATTGTTCTGCCTAAATATTTATAATAGTGACCTTCAGATAGTTATTCTTCTAAATTTAATGTAATAATTACGCATTGTTTTTACACAGTGTTTTTTTTTAAATTAATATAAGGTTCTGTGTTGATTGCAGAGACAACGTTTTAACAGTGCAAACATTCAAGAACAACTTCCACTATGTACATTGGTATCAAATAACCCTAATTTTCATTTTACGGGAAAATGGTACTTAGAAAACTGTCAGAAGAATTACGGGTTTGTCTGCCAAAAGACTCGTGGTAAGGTTTTGTTTTGCTTTGCTTCTGTTCTCTTTTCCTACTATATTGAATTAATCTTAATTTATTTTCATCTAGAAGCAGCTTGTTATAGGTGTCTCTGGAACCAGGAGAAGAAAAGATTTCTAAGACAGTTCTACTCTGCTATTTAGACAGACTAGCTCTACAATATTTAGTAAATGAATAGCTGTGATGTAGAAGTAATTTCTGAAACAATATATTGTTATTAAATTTTCTTCCTAACTTTGAGCTTTCTGTTGCGTATCTTAGATTCAGGAATAGAGATGAAATTTCATGTGCTCTGTTATGGTAAACAGAGTTACAGCATGAAATTACAAAACAAAAGGCAAAACTGAGGGTAACTTTGATGAAAATACACCTTTTTTTTTTTTAACTTTTTTTTTTTAGTGGATGAGACTCACAATACTAGATCAGACTAGACTCTAGAAAATGTGTTTCTGTGAGCAGAGTGGATGGACTGGCCGATTGAATGGAGTTTGGCTTTTCCTTTCACGTGTCCCTAATTCTATTACCATAAAGTTCACTTGCCAGAAGCATGAAGCCTTTGCGGAGAAAACGCGTTGTTTGCTTTCCTGAAGCCACGTTCCGGCATTGCCTCTTGGAGTGGGAGCCACTGGCTGTTCCAAGGGAGCTGGGGAAGCTTTGGAGCCGCGTCCTGGGATGGCTGCAGCTCTGCCAGCGGGACGCTGCCAGAACGTGTTACCAAAATAGACCAGCAGCAAATTATTAACCCTTAGGCAAAGGGAGGGCTGTAATCTGAGCCTGTAAGGAGTGTCCTTAGGTGCTGTACTTACTGCCGGGGTGGTTTTATATTGCTCAACTTTGTGTCACCTCTTACTTCAGCCTGGGTCTAGGAGACAGTCCTGGTCTGCTGGCTGCTTAGGAGGCGAGGGAGAGGGAGTCCAGAAGTAGAATAAACAAATACAAGTTTTGGGCAGTGCTCACAGGTGGCTCTTAGTAAACCATAGCCGTATTTGACATCATTTATTATGAACTACAGTTGTGAGGGGTGCTGGAGTAATCCTGCATGTAGTGTAGGAAGAATAAATAAATGCATTTTCCTGCTGGTTTGTTCTGTTTACCTCCTGAATGTTTGTATTTTAACCCCTTCTGCTGCTTCAGACAGATGGAAAAGGCTTTACAAGGCAGGAAGGGAGCCTGCTGCCTTTGGGTGGCCAGGCTGCAGGGCACCGAGGGGACTGGGTCTGCAGTGGGTGCTCAGGACCCTCCCCGTGTTTCCCAGCTGGGTGAATGTGAGCACAGACCCCGGCCGAAGCGTGGTGGGGTTGGGGAATGCGCTGTCCCCTGGGCTGCCCACCTGCCCCATGCGCAGCAGAGCCCTCCTGGGGCTGAGGGGACCAGTCCTGCCTCCCCCATCTGACACCCGTAGCACTCACCCAAACTGTGAGTCAGGTCAGCTTGCGAATTCTGCAGAAAAATTTCCTGGTCCTTTCCCCCACTTTGCTTTTTTTTTTTTTTTTCTTTTTTTTTTTTCCCCTTCTCCTCTAATTGATGTCATTTGTGTAGCTTTTCCAGGCTGCATCAGCCCAGTGCAGGGTCAGGCAAATGCCAAATCTGTGCATGTGAACATGCAGCCAGAAGAGCCGAGAAGCAAGGAGGGGAGAAGGAAGACAGCCTCTTGCTGGCAGTAGTGAACTGCTAAATTTGCTCAGATGTCCAAACAAATGTGTCAATTTCTGGAAAGATGAGCTGGTGCTTTGGTTCTGCCATCCTGTTTGCATCTCATCTCCTCTTCTTTGAATTATTTTTTGTAGGAGACTAAAATGAAATAAACCAGCAGGAGATCTGGACTTGGCTCTGATCTCTTACAGAGTCCTGTGTTAGGACTGAGTCAGCATTTTACTGCATTTCCTGCTTTTTCTTTTTTTAAGCAGTGACACACACTGAAAATTGGAACGAAATAGAGTGCTTCAGTTAGCTCAGTTATCTTGCTTAGAAATTTTTAATTTTAAATTATTTGTGAATGACAAAGAATAAATTAATTTACTGTTTTAAGATGCTTGTTAACACTCCTCCTCTTTTAGTCATAAAGGGAACCAAGTCTAAAAACACTCCACCTTGTAGCAAAGCAACCGCTTCATTTTGTAATCACAGAGCAGTTTTACAGACAGAAGTTATGAATCCAGACTGACAAATGGGATTAAAACTGAGGCATTGCTTTACTTTAATAGTCTTGTTTAAAGAATACTGTGGGCATTCATACACATTAGCAAAGACATTTGCCTCCTGTAGAAGAGCTAGCGTGGCAGCATCAGAAATCAGACTGGGATGGAGATGGTCTCTGTCTCCTGATTTTTTTCTCCTGGGAGACTCTCTCTTTATTTCTTGAATTTAAAAAGTCTACTTCTCCCTTTCATTTTTTTTTGACGTTGCTGTGTTAGTTTATCATCAAATAGAGATTTAAGTCTCCATGCACAGAGGTTTTCTCTTTAAGTGCCAGTCGTGTGATCTTCCCTACATTGGCTCGTGGATAGTAAAGATGAGCTCAAGAAGCTCCCAAGCACTTGTACCGTGAGCCCCAGTTTGTCATCCTCTCCATTGTGACAGTACAGTTCTTTGTGAGGCCAGACTTTGTGCTGTAAACTGATCTTGGAAGTTATTAAAAATAACGGGCCAAAAAAGAAGTTATCTAAATTACATGCAAGGTATCTGGGATAAGAGCATTCTGCAGCCCACTGCTATGAGACTTTTGGGATGTGCCCAGATCCTAGATGATTTCTTACTGACCTTCAAAGATCCAATCAGTGGAACTAATTCCATCTAGGTTTTCTTTTTTTTTTTGTTATACATTGAACTAATTCACTCCTGTGATAAGTTTTGTGCTGTGATGGAATTTCAGATACTGTTCTAGTAGTCATCATTGTCTTTCTAAAGTTCACAGTGCCTTCCTGAAACCAAGGAGTTTGCAATTTTTAGATTTGTTTTTAAGGATAGTTCTGACTTTTAGGAGCTGTTCTGCTATGTTCAAGCTGTCTGTTTAAAAAAAAAAAAATTACAAATAAAATCCTTTCTTTCTGTTTGTAACAGACACATCCAGACATGTCATCAATGCATCTGAAATGTACAATGTGCCAGATACTTTAGAATATGGAAACAGAACATATAAATTAATACGTGGGAATTTTACATGGACTTCAGCTTTAAAAACCTGCATGGCAAACGGTGCAGAGTTGGTCAGCATTACAAACCAGTATCACCAAGCTTTCCTCACGGTCCTGATGAATCGGCTGGGGTACAACCACTGGATTGGACTGTTCACTTCAGATGTACGTAGTGGACTCCCTGGCTGTGAATATGGTGCTGCAAAGGAGTTTTTCCAGTAACAGGCTAATGAGCTGTGTCATTCATTTGGCAGAACGGGCTTCACTTTGAATGGTCAGATGGAGCTAGGTCTTTGTTTACGTTCTGGGAAGATGACGAGTCCCAGGCCTTTGGCAGCTGTGTTTACATGGATACCTTGGGGCACTGGAAAAGTGCTAACTGTGAACGACTTCTGCAAGGAGCAATTTGCCATGTGCCACCTAGTAAGTCAGTCAAGTTTTATATTAAATCTTTGCAGGTGCAAATGTGTGTATTGACAGTGGAAGTATATGAAAGGAAATTAATTGGTTTGAGGTTAAGCAATGATGATAGTATTATTCAAAATGGAAATAGATTTTTGGCATTTCCTTGCTGTATCTCTTATTTCTGAAACCGTTTTTCCCCATAAAATACTGGCTATCAGATCTCATATGTAAGAGAATGGAAGGAGAACTTTGATAATAGAAAAGAAACAGGAAAATTAATTACTCTCTCTTGAGTGAACACTATATTATCTGTGAAAAGTGATGATTGCTAATAACCTAGCTCGAAGGGAAATAAATTCAGTGTGCTGCAATTATCTGTGTGATAGGAGAAGGTAAGCATTTAGAGCAAAGTGAAAAATTAGAGTCATATCTTTACTGATTGCACATAAAAGATTTTGCAACTTTTTTTTTTCCTGAAGATAAGAATGTTTTCCTGTATCCTAAAGTATGTTGTGTTTCCTGCAATGCTCTGTCAATTACCTGGGCTTCATTTGAATCCGGAATTCAGGTCTGGAACTCCATTCAGTCCAGGACTGCAGTGTCTTTGGCAGCATCCAGTTCTCAAAATTGGTGGTATTCTCTGTAGGGTGCTACTGATCCCCAGAGGTTTACCTACAACTTACTGCAGCTTTTGGATCTGTTGAGAAGAAGGATGTTTTAGAATCCTTCAAGACAAAAATTATTCAATAGCATGGTTTTTTGTAGTGAAGTTAACCGATTTTTTTATTTCTTTCTCAAGTTATGTAACCATATATAGCCTGAAGTTTACTTAATTTTTAAAAATTATGCTTTGTAGCAAAGTAAGATGCATGTGAGACTGGAGGTAACGTAGCTGAATCTACAGCACTGCCAAAAAGTGATGCTGGGTATCGCCAAGTGAGCTGGTAGAGTTGCTCTGAGTCAGAGTGACTCTTTGCTACAGCATGTTGCAGGCTGGAAGGGCTGGCTGCTGCTTACTGGCAGGAGACTCTGTTCTGTGCCATGGTATTTGGCATGAAGTTGTGTTTGCGGCTTAGTGGAGAAAACCTCTGCAGCCCTTGGAAATCCCCAACCCTCTGGGAGATGCTAGGCAGGCTGGAGTGCTCTGATGCGCCCATAGTTTCATAATAACTCCCTGTGCACATCAGTATCAGTTAGATTGTCCTGATACGCTGTTGCGATCTGGCAAGGTTTTTGATCAGAAATAAAAACAGCTTTACTGTTCTAATGCAAATATATACAACCACTAGATTTTCACTTTGAAAAATAGAGGCATAACGTAATAACATACTTATTAGCATTACTCCAAAACAGCGTGTGGAATGTTACATTAATGTGTATGTTGTTGTGCCAATAAAGCTGTTCTGTTATTTCATCACAGAAAAGAAACTGACTGCCTATAAAGGTTTATGTTCAGAAAAAACTGTTCCCTGGATCAAATTCAAAAACAGTTGCTACAGCTTTTCCACAGTTGTGCAGGGCACAAGTTTTGATACTGCATATGAAGTCTGCAAAAATCAAGGTAAGTTATTTTGTAGCCACAAAATGTCATTGTGATATCTTAAAAATTATATATTCTCTGAAATGACTGAAATAATTGTGTGTGTTTTCTCTAGTTCAAGATAATGATAGTGGAGCTCATAAGCCAATTATGAAATTGGAGGCAACGTACTTCAAAAAAATGTTATTTTCCATGTCAAAAGATTGATGTCTGGAATAACACATCAAATGCGTTTCTTTCCCTTCCAACTTGTTTTAAAATCATGTGAGAACAGTTTTATATCAGCCTGAGCATTTTCATGTTAACTGCAAATTTAAGAACTTAAAACATATAACCAGATGTTTTAAGCTTTTCAATTAAAGCTCATAATACTAAGTTTTTGAAATGCAGTGTTACATTTTAACGGCATGGATTGTTTCAAAATTTGTTCTATGTTTAATCTGTAGGATCAAATCTCCTAACTATTCAAGATGAAGATGAAAATGCCTTCATTCTGGAAGAATTGCACGGTTTTGGTTATTCTGTGCAAATGGTTTGGTTGAACATCCTGCTTGTTACAGGCAGTAAGTTTTGGGTGGAAGAGGACTGCGTGTAAGAATCTGTTTTGGTTTGGTTTTTATTTGAATGCTGGTGTAACCATCTTCTAAAACACTGTTATCCTTTGAGATTTTTTCACTGCTTATTACCTGTTTATGATGTAGTAAAACCAGTCAAGCATTCTGAAATCATTATTTCTGAAAACTCAGTAGGTATGCATGTATGTGAATGCCTTTATTTTCTTAAAGATGCACTGCAGGCTGTCTTCTGTGTCAACTACATAGGATATTTTAAAATCTTGTTTTAAAAAAAAAAAGTAGTATAGTGGCCAGACAAAATACTGGCATTCTTTAATTAAATATTTATTTATGTGAGGATTAGTCTGACTGAAACAGAGATAATTATCAAAACACTACAATATTTTATAAAGATTTATAACTTCTGCCCTTAGATGAGACGATCTCCTGGTTTGATGGCTCTCCCTTAAATTTTTCTAACTGGGGCATCAGGGAGCCTGAATTTGATAATCTCAAAGGCAATTTCTGTATCAGCCTGAGGACCACAGATGGAGTCTGGCAATTATCTCCGTGCAGAGAAAAAAAGGGATTTGTGTGCAAAATGGATGCAGGTATGTGCTTCCATAAAAGAAGGGTTGTGTTCTTATAACCATGATTTTACATATTTCTTGTCACTTGCTTACTTTCTCTTAGTTTTCATTTAAATAATTATGTCCTTTGGTATTAGGAACAATACCTGTAAAAAACCCAGCCAGCCAGGGTAATCTCCTTTTGAGGAACCTGGGCAGCCGGTGCGTTATTGCTGACTGCAACAGGCTTTCTGTTGTACGGGTGAGCCATGTGCAGAGCATCAGGATGATCTCCACAGATGGAGCCCTGGAGAAAAACACAGACGTAGTCAGTAGGAACGTGGGGCTGTGAGAAAGCTGAAGCGTTTCAGGAGCCCCACCCAAACTGCCCAAGTTGCTGCTAGACCCAGTAGTTAGATTCCTCTACCGCTGCATGGTTCTGCTCATGCGTTTGCACTTTAAAAAGTGGATAAATGCTGCTGCTCATCCTTGCACAAATGTCAATTCATATATTCCACCAAATTTAAGGAATTTTAGATAACAGATTAGGTTAGGTTTAACTTGGCCAGTTGTAATCCCATTGACATGAGTGAAGTTAAACAAAGAGCAGCCTGCTCTGGTATGGTTTTAGTTAGATTGTCTTCTCAGTATCAGTTTTACCATGAGCATAAATAGTAACTTTTGTTAGCTTTATGGGTAATTTTATGACTGTTCTTGATTCTATTTCAGATACTGATGCAACAGAACCCTCTGAAAAATGTAAGTTTCTTCTGTACTTTTAATTTTTTTTTAATAAGGAGTAATAACACATTTTGAGCTGATATTTTGTGAAGTAACATTTTTCCACTGTTAAAGCTGTAATTTAAAATATGTGACATAAGGAGTAATAATGTGTTTTCCATAAAACATCTATATGTAGATATTTAGAATTATATATAATTATAGCTATATTTGCTTAATATTAATTTCTGTCCTTCTCTTTCAGCATCATACCATGGGCTTGTAGCTCTGGCTGTTCTCGTGACATTGGTGATGCTGGCTGCCATTTCCCTTTTTCTGTGGTGCCTCTACAAACAGAATAACCGACTCTTCCACAGGATACTGTGGGTCAGAAATGCCTATTTGCCACAGATTAATGCTGACGTTCCAGCTTTGGAAGAGAGCATCCTCATTTCTGAGTTTGAAAGAAATGACAGCAATTAATTGATCAGAAGTAGCAAATGGTCACGTCTTCCATGTGAAACTCCACAATCTACAGTGGTTTTCTCCTTCTCAGGAGTCTCCTGTGGTACCCATATCCAGAGAAACCCTCGCAGCCATCAGTATGAATGCCGTAGGGGCTTCCTACTTTGGAGAGCTTTTGCCTTGTGGCAGGATGAGGTGAGGGTGCAAGGCAGAACCATGGAGAAATTGGCTGCTTTGGGACAAGCCAGGAACTGAAAATACTCCCACACCATAAACCTCCAGCTGCTCACATGGAGCTGTCGTGACTGAAGCCCCAGAGCAGTGGGGATTTTCATGCAGCTTTTTCCTTCGGGAATGTTTGGGCTTTTATGTTTTGTTTTTATACGTTGCAGAATCTACTAATGAGCCAGCATTAAAATTTGCCCTTGAATTTAGGAACTCTGAAACATATTCCAAGGATTATGGGGTAGATTTTTTTTCTTAATAGCTATTCCTTCTGCAAAACGAGCAGTTATTTCTCAGACAGTGGATTCTTGTCAGGTGGATTTCCAAGCTTGCAGAGATGAAGTAACTTTTGACTTGAAAGTGCCAGAGTTTGGTAGTTTGGCCCGAGATGCCTAGTTCATGTTATAAAATAAATCAGTCTAGAGATATAATGACACATGGACTTTGTCATCCTGAAGTCAATATATTCATTTGAGATGCGTCCAGAATCCAGTTAAAGATTTCGCTGTGAGATGTCTCACCTAGTTTATTTCAGAAATTTAATTCCATCAACCTATTGTAAAGACATCTTTGGGCAATATCTCTTTGAAGAAAAAAACTGTTACAAATCTTTCTGAAGTTAAGGTGATAAATTGCTTTACTGTTCACCTACAGTACTTCTGCAAGCAGTATTCATGTATGCTCTTCTGAGACCCGGCTCTCAAAAGCTAAGGACAGTACATGCGGGAGCCACATTGCTGTTCCCAAAAGGTGCTATAGACCTATAACCCCATGTAGCAAACCCTCAGAAGGACACACTTCACTTCCTAAGGTGCTAATGAAGGAGATACATTTTACTGACAAGTTGGTCTGCAGGCTGATGGTTGTGAAGGACCCAGCTCAGGTCTCTGCACTACCTCAGTTACCATGGCCCAGGACAGCAACACTTACTCTCTGTGGTCCCACCACCCTAACCCGTCCTCCAGCCATGTCTTTGAAAATACCTGGAAGATTTTCAGGGATTTTTTTTTTTTTTTTTTAATCACAGTGTTGAAAAACAAATGGTTAGTCATGATGAGTTCCTTCAGAATGGATTTACTGTGCCTTCACTAGTCTCTAAAAGCTGCTGCAAAGGGCTGCGTTTGTTGTTGGGTTTGTTGGTTTGTTTGTTTCAAGATGACTCATTCTAACAATTTTGCAAGAGCCCTAAGATGGAGGTACATTCCTCAGGATTAAGCAAGCAGCTAAGGCCAACTGAAATGTTTTTACATTGTATTTGTGCACATGCACAGGAATGTATTACTCCCTCTCAGTTAGATTTCACATGGCCAATTCTAGAAACATTGCAAAAACTGCCCATTCCTGTCATAATTATGTATAGGGTTATTTTTAAAAAATTATTTAGTACCTAGAATATTTCTGTGCTGGTTTACGGAACTGTTCAAAAATGTTGTCAAAGAGACTGCAGATGGTTTTGATCCCAATATAATTTCCAGCTTACTGTTTTTGATGATTTCTGTGGGTGTTCTTAATCTGATTTTTTCCATCATATAAATAGCTTTTCTCTGTATATTTTGTCTAATGGTTTGACCATATATATTAGTCTTCGGTAAAGTTTTAAAAGTCTGGTTTTAGTCCTCTTGATTTATCTATGAGACTGGTTTTATGTGAAGTCCACTATTAGAGTTTGTGGACTGCAACTTTTGAATACAGTTGCCAGATAATCTGCTGGTTTTATGTATGGACTGTGATAGCTTCTTTACTACCAAAAAAAAAAGAAAAAAGGTTGTGACCATGTCTCCCTTCCCCATGAGAATTTCACCCATTTAAACTACAGTTGGAGGAACTTAAACCAGCAAATCCTCTTCATCACATTCACTGACAAGTGTGTAATTGCTGCCTTCTTACTGCAAGTGTCGTGGCTTGCAGGATGTTTTTTCTTTGTGAGAGTAAGCTGCGTCATCTTGAGGGTTTGTATTTGTCGGGGTGCAGTGCTGTTACGTAGTTATGCAGACTCTTGTCAGATTTTGATGTGGTCAATGAGGGTGTCTGGTTTTTTTTACAAAACTTGACATAGGCTTTTAATCAATTTTCCTTGAGATATGTTGTAATCATTTAAATATATGTGAAGGGCAGTAGTATAAAAAATAACCCTAACCTCAAAATAGTGATTATTGATTAACATTGACTCTGATGTAGATGATCTTCCATTAAGGGAAAAATATTTCAAATAGGGTTTCCTTCATACTTTGAAATTATTTTGAGGGAACAGACCCTTCAATTTATTTTTAAATTTTTCATCATTTAACTTTTATAATTGCAGGTATTATTCACTCAAGAATGTAATGATTGCTTTCTAGTCCTTGTTCTGGATTTTATTACTGTAGCTTTTGTTTGTTTTCCCTTAACCAGAGGTCTCCTGTACTATTCCTGATCAGAGTGTGTGGTGACTATGTTTTTACTGCTGACCTTGATGATACTGGCAGCGAGATTCACTGTATTATTTCAACTGGAAAATTAAAGTGTGAATAATAATTTTCTGTGCTGCAATTTTTCTTGAATCTTTCTGCAGCTTGCTTTAGCTGCCAGGCTTCAGTGTCTTGTAAGAGCAGTTCTCAGGCTTTGTACTGGGTCATCCTGGTAGGAGAAGGGCAGCTTGCACCACACTCCTTTCTGGCTACATGGCTGGACCCAGACCTGTGCGCTGGAGATGGTCTCCACATATGTGGTAGCCCCAATGTCTCCCAGGACATGGATGAGGATGCCCCAGCACATGTGTGCAGGAGGTGCTGGGAGGAGGAAGGAGCCACAGCATCGTTGGGGAGGATGATGGATGGGGGCATGGTGCTGATGCACAGATATTCTTCCAGCCCATTGCTTGCAGCCTTGGGAGCTGGGGCCACCAGGGATGAGTGATGGGCTGAGGAATTTTCCTGCTGGATTGCAGAGGCTGCATTGTGTGGGAGCCTTTTCGTTTCTGCCACAAACGAGGTGGAGAAACATGGACTGCAGCACAGTAGCTTCCATGGGTAGCACTGAAGTGCTACCATGTCCAAGCATGGGGTTCACCAGAGCCCGAGCACGCAAATGAATGTTGTGTTTTCCTCTGCTGTGCCAGCTTCTTTGAATGTGTTTACTGAAAGAGAAGGATGAGATGTTTTCATATCACTCCCTTGCTGGGGGATGGATGGGAACCCCCTTCCAGAGATAGATATATTCAGGCCAACATACGACAAACCTTGTCTACCAGATACTAGGGTTTGGGAAAAAAAAAATCCATGTGCTTATTTTTGCAGGCTCCATTCCAGGATAAAATTTACCTCCTGGTCCCTTTAGCAGTTCTTACAGCATGTCTCTGAGGGAAAGAGATGCCTGATGCAGCTGTCACATCGCAGCTGGATGGAAGTCTGCAATGGGAACATACGTATGCTGGAGGTGTCCCACACGACCAGGTAGAGCACAGGGTTGTGGCACAAGGCTGTTAAGTGGGCAGTGTGGCTCCTAAGCAAAGCCCTTTCCAGCTGTGCCTCTCCTGAGTGTGGTGCTGCCCTTCCTTGCACAGGAATCCTCCTTCCTTCTCCTCTCCTCGCTTCCCCTGCCTTCGCATGCACACACACACTTTTGTGGCTGGGTCATGAGGAGAGAGAAGCTGTGGGGCTGCTTGAAATCTGTGCAGTACAGCCTGGAGGGAGTGTAGGGAAAAAGTAGGTTTCTGCAGGCTCTGCGAGACTTGACCAGCTCTGGTTCCCAGGGCACCATCGCACAAATTCCTGTTTAATTTAGCCCCCTGCTTTTTTTCTTCCATCCTGTTGCCCCTCCCTTCAGTGTAGTAACAGGCATCCTCAGTGTCTTGCAGTAATGAACCCACTGTAGTGAAATTTGTGGCATACCCTTCCTTCAGGGCATTTATATGTAAGCAGAATTTTTTTGGTTAAAAGCTAAATTGCACACATTCAGCAACTGGGCTCTAAATCCTCACTTAAAAAAAAAAAAAAAAAGATAAATTCCTCTTCTTGAGCTATAATAATAATTCCTTTGGTAATCAGTGGAATGTTGATTTTAAACCCCTGCCAGCTAGCACTGATCTCTTACAATCTGATGCAACCCTCGTGTAAGTCACCATAAGGAGGAAATTCGCAGGTGTGACGCTGTTCTGAGATGGTAGGAATTGAGGTTGTTCTTGAGGCTTGGAAACACGGTCAGGCTCGGTTTGGCCGGTAGATGGTAGTGGTACACACAGAGCAGACAAAAATAGCTGTGCAAGGGAAAAAAGCAGAGCGATCTGCTCCGGATCCTTTAGATGTTGAATTAAATGAGCAGCTTGCAGGACTGCAAATATTCGTGTCTGTTCCTAGCCATGGCTGCAACTTTACAAAGCTATGTTAAGACAGCTTTCCAAGTCCCAGTGTTGATTCTCAAGAACTTTAATGGGATGCATGGAAATGCTTAGAATGGGATAATGCAAATCCTTATGTTGGTCTGTGGGTTTTTCTTTTGTTTGGTGAGTAATGGGAAAATCCACTTGGGTTCCTGAGTATTAAATAAGTAAGTAGATATATCTTTGTGATATGTTTTGGTTCTGATCTCTTTGATGGAAATGTAATTCACTGAAAATGCTCCAGCCAGGTCTCTTTACTGTAAATGGATTTGTTTTAATGGTTTATTTCTTGACTGTATCAATGCAGCCATTTACTTAATTTACACGGGAAAAGGAAAAATAAGACCTAGAAATGAAAATTATTAGACATCCGTTGCAAAAGTAATCATTCCACCGCACTGTTAAAAGCAGATTTATTTTCTCCTTCTCTCAATTTATTCTGCAAGTTGCTTAGAGCGTAAGACTTGCTGATCCCTTTCTATATCCATTATTTTTATGCAGGATGACTGTGATTTGGATTCTGATCCTAGAAACTGAACCATAAAACAGAAAGAGCATTGAGAATCGTTTTGTAATAAAGCCTCACTTCAAAGTCTTAGTTTTTATAATCTTGTTTCCTTATACTGCAGCTCTTCTTAACTTTCCCAGTCCGCCTGTGACGAAGCAGCTGCAGTTGTCTAAGGCAGTGTCCTACACCGCGGTAATTTGTAATAATTTATAACCACTACAGGGATTCTCAACTGTGATCGTTTCTGAAAGTGCACAGCTAGAAAATAGCAAAACTGCTTCTACTACCATTTCCTTTCTTCCTGATGCTATTTTTGTTCGTTGGCTTGTTGCTATTGTAACAAATCCTACTCTTTTCTTAACCTCAGCCTACAGACTAAATTTCCTCTGCGGTTCTCAGAAATAAATGCTTCAAAACATAGTTTTAGTGAGAAAAAGCTAAACTTGTAGATACGAGATGAATCTTGAAATACGCAGTGGGCTAGAAGTTACTCCCCTCTGCATGCTAGCACAGGCAAACAAGGGAAAGACTTTCTCTGAATCACGCATGTAAAGGCCTAACAAATGATCTGCTTTCCATGGAGGCGGCCAGCCTGCAGGTAATGGTGGCAGTCACTGGGAGCTTGGAGGCCATCTGCCACCACTGGGCTGACTGGTAGAACGAAATAGCTGAGGCAATGTCTCAGACCATACATTGGAAAAACAAAACTATCCCTGTAGCTTTTCAGTGTTTTTTATAGATGGATATTCATCTTAAAAAAAATTAAAAGTTTTCATTTATGCTGTACAAAAAATCTTCTGTATTTTTTATTTTCTTTTTTTAGTGAATACTGGATACTATCCCATCAAGTACGTTCCTCTTGTGAAGCTATTTATTCAGGTAATTTGTTCTAAAGCATGACCGTAGACCTTTGAACCCAGTGACAACCTGATTAATTCTGCTCTGCCACTTCTTCTTGCCATAAACTCTGTTTGCATTGTAGGTGAGAAGCCGCTGGAAGCCAAAAGCAAGCTTGCACGGAGTTGATAAAAGACAAACTCTACCTCATCAGCAGCTCTGGGCTGCGTGGCTTCACAGACGCTGGATTCAGGACTCCATCCCAGAGCTTGATGCTTCCAGGTTCATTCAGGTATGCAAGCAGAATCCCTAACGTTGCACACGGATAATGAGCTGGTGTACATAAACTTTTAAGATAAAGTAAAAGTATATTCTGTGTCATGTAAGGCTTCATTTGTTATGCTTCTAGCACAGGTTATGCATAATTCTGCTGTATCTGTGCTAGTTTCTTTTGGAGAGTTTCCCCTGATGCTAACAGGCTTACCTATTACAGATCTGAAATCTGACACCTACCTAAACGCTTCAATGACCTAGACATTATATTTTCTGGTATTTAATATTCAAGAATATCAGAAGGATTATTTCTGAAAAGGTGAGAAGATGAGAAGGTGTGGCTCAGCTGCTTTTACAGGTTGCTTGCCTGCTTGCTCTGATGTAGCCCAAAGCAAACCCTCATGGAAAGATGACAGGAAGAGCTGATCATTGGTGGAAGTAAAAGTATAATGAGAACAGGGATCAGTTATTCCTACTACTTGGGAAGACTGGAACGAGAAGTAACTGACTAAACCACAGCAGGAGGTATGTGATAGATAACAATAAGCCGAACAATAAGCAGCCAACAGAAGTGGTAGGATCCCTTTCAATGGCAGTTTGCACCGTTAAATTGGATAACTGTGGTTTAGAAAGAAACAAATCAATCCACCACTGCTGCTGGAGAGTAGATTCATAACACTGCTGGATGGCCCTTTCAGCTCAGTTTGGGTAAAAACGAGTAAGCCTGACTTGAAAATATTGGTGTGTATGTGTTTGTGGGACTGCTGATGCATCTAGCCCAAACTTTCTGACCCATGCAAGTGTTCAACAGCCAGAATTTAGAATCTCTGTGGACACAAATTCCATAAAACTGGGGTATGGGAAACACTTTTGGTTAATTTTATGGTCTGCCTCGGGATAGAAAGAGCCAGTTCTGAAATGAGTAAAGCTGAATCATCCAATTCATCTACACAGCAGCCAGTGGGACACAGGCACCCAACCTGCCCTGGGCACCTAAACCCACGTCCAGGGTAAAGGAAATTAATGGCCTAATTAAGTGAAAGCCCAGAATCACTACATGAAGAGAACAACAACAAAAAAGGATATATGCAAAAAATAAACCTCTATTTTGGCTTTTGTTTCTTTTACTCTCTTTGGGTTTGTTTTTGTTTTCCCCCAGAGAAGACAGACACAAACAATGTGATGCCTGATGATCTATTTATTTGGGTTCTAGGTTGAAGGTGTCTCTGTGATGTACTTTTGAGTGATCTCGTTGCCTCAGCAGGTCTGGAGCTGGGTCCCAAGTGGGGACAGCCTGCTGGGAGAAGCAGCAGCCCTCACTTCTGTGCAGGAGGCAGCAGCGTCCCAGGCTCTCCTTTCTTCCTCTGTGGTAATGTGGTAGTGGAAACAGCAGTTTCCTGCACAGCAACTGCCCAGTTTGAAGTACTGAGATACCACTGACTTACAGGGCAGCTTCTGGCAGACTTACACGTACCTGTTCCTAGCTCCATGTGGGTCGTGAGGAGTGTACCTGTGGCCAAATCTGGATCTAGATTTGCGTAGACTGTAAGGCTGATGACATTCAAAGCAAAACCGCAAGTTCTGAGAAAGGGCAGGAACAGTTGACACCAGTTCTACCAGTATCATAAAATCATTAAAAATTTCATTTTAAAAATTGGATGCATTTAATGCATTTGGATAACAACACAAAAAAAAAAAAGAAGCAAATTAATTCTGTTGTGATCATTTTCCAGCGTTTCTGTAAATGGTATTTAAACAGAGTCCTAACACAGCTAGGAGGTTTTCTGTCTCCCTCTGGAGACAGAGGAACATTAATGGGACACTGAAAAAAGCTGGACCCCCAGAAAGCCCACATTGGAGTGTGTTCCCAAATACAAGGACACGCAAAACAGATGCAAGATTTAACCTAAGGTCCATGGTGCTATGTCAGTGCTAGTGTTTATTAGTTTTATGATTGCATTTTAAAGCAGTGGTTCTTTTGATCCATACTAACTGCTGGTCAGGGAAAGAAAAATAAAGCTTACATAGAAAATAACAAATTTTTCTGGCTGGGGGCCAAAACTTCACAAGAGAATACTGAAGCCTAATATGTTTTGTTTGATGTCTTTGTTTCTGATAGATGTTGACTGAATTCAGGAGGATGATGGCACTTTGAACAAAACCAGCTGGGGAAGTCAGTTTGCTAATTATTAACCCTCTAGGGAAGAGACTGAATTGGAAATGTACGTATGAAACATTCTGGGAAAATATAAAAATTAACGTAGATCTCTTTGAAAAAGACATACTTACACTGGCTTGTATTTTTAGCAGAAAGGGAGGAGACAATTTGTGATATATGACTGAATTCCTCAAGAGGGATAACAATTCAGTCTTAGACTCGTTTTCTCCCTGTAGTACGCTTCAGCAGCCCTGAGGTTGAAATAAGTTTAACATTAAGGAATGATTTTAGGGAATTAATACAAGTTATACATTTATTGTGATATAAATCATAGAGGGGGAAAAAAAACTGCTGTCAGCCTCTTGACCACTGTGCAGTAATGAAAGGAGGATTTTCAAAGCTGTAGAGAAGAGAAGCATCAAACTGCATACTGTGCCTTAGAAAATAGTATTCTATAGCTACTGTGATAAATGTTCAGATACCTAATGCAAAAATGTAAGTAATGAAAAGGGAAAAAAAAAAAGCCTAATTAATAGTCTTTGGGCAGTAGGCTCTACTGTGACATATTTACATCTTGCTCTACCTTAATGCTCTAATCCTACCATTACAACCTGACTAGAGGGGTGGCTATACAGTATGTGCAGGTATTTTTCCCTGATTTCAGGTGTTTTAGGGATAGACAAAAGGAAGAGTTAAATATGGGCAGTAACTTGTGGTCAGTTTAGCTATAATTATAGCATTAAATTGAAGCAGAAAGAAAAGACATTAAAGGAAAAAATATCCTGGTACAAAAAAAAAAAACTATGATGGAGGAAGAAAAGAAACTTAAGAAGAGCTTTTACCATTTGCTTAACATTGGAGCTCTTTTCCTGCTTGATATCATTGGTTGCAGCACAGAGGCATCTGCTGTTAGCAAGTGCATGCCAAAATAGATGTAGCAGAATGTGTTATTGTTTAAAACAAATAGATCATATGGGATGCAAAACGGATTTTTGTTTTGTTCCTTGTAATTCAGTGTGTGGTCGTTTTAGGTGTCAGATTGTTAGAGAAAAATCTTATTGTTAGGCAAGCTTTTTAAAGTTTAATTGCTTGACAATTAATTTAATATCAGAGATGTGCATATTTTTTACTTGTTTTTAATGCTGTAGGTGGTACTACAAGCCTAGCTAAAGTACTATCCAGTAGGCAATACGGTAGCTAGCAAAGTACCTTCTGAACTTGTCCATTCCCTAGTTATTTACAACTCTCATAGTTGCTTTCATATAATTCATGTATGTGTACGTGTGTGTACTGACAGCTATTGCAAATTACGAACTAGAGTAATTATAAAATGTGCCATTTCCAGAATGCTGCAAAAGTCTCCTGTTCCACCTAGGACTGATTGAAATTGCAACTGGTTAAGTAAACTGAATACTTTTGACAGAAAGCATTAAGGTCAACCATCCCAGAGTGACCACAGATGAGAGGCTTAATGTGTTACCACACACTTCACGATCAGAGGGGAAAATCCACATCGTTGGACAGGAGTTAGTGCAAAAGGGACCGAACCCTGACTCCTGCTAGTAAAATGCCAGTTGTACAAGATGCCTTAGATCGTGGGTCCTGCTGCTCTCACCCTGCCCTTGTGAGAAAAAACACCACCACCAACCCAAGCAAACAAATCCAGCAGGTGGAATATTCAGCACGTGTGGGCATGCATCGCTGTGTCTTTGCTTAGGCAGTTCAACACTAATAACAAACAAGCAGCCAATTGACATCAGAGCAATGGTCAGTCATTGGGCCCAAGAATCAACCAGTCTTTATTTCTCTCTTTCAGAGAAAAACTGAGCAGAGCCATGCCACCTACCTGTAGTAGGTACAGGCAAAAGGATTTGCCTGATGCTGGAAGGTGGGGAAGTCCAGGCTCTGTTTCCTGGCTTTGCTACTATCACTATGTCGTCTTGGCCAACTCAGCTGTTTTTTGGGGTTTTTTTGCTTTCAGTATTCTACACACAAAAATGAGGTGGGGGGGGAATCTTTGATGGTCTTCTAGGGAGAACGATTGCCAAATACCACGCAAGTTGCAAAAACACCACCTTGTTACTAAGGGGAAATCCCCTTGCAGTAACAGTGTGAAGTATCTCATTCCGTCACTGTTTCCAGACTGCTGCTGAGGCCAGATAGATACATGTTGTGCCAGAAAGTTGTTGGTAAAATTAAATTTCCAAAGTTCTTTTTTCCAACTAAACTTGAAGTAACTTTTGTTCTCAGTTCAGGCTAATAGCAGTAATAGGAAGAAGCTAAAACGACAGTGTAATGAAATGGATAAACCAAGTCTATTTTCAGTTGTGTATTAATTTAAAAATGTGAGATTACCATCCCAAACTTGTTTCATTACAGTGTTGTTACGGTGTTATATTACAGCATTAGCAACCTTTCAAAATCCATGGTATTGTTTATAAAAACAAACTAATTGAAGGCAACTTCTGTTTAAAGGGATCTCTAGCACTATGTTTGTGTTTGCTCAAGCTTTCTTTTTATGTTCAACGTTTGTGTTTAAACATGTTTTGTTAGATGAATAAAATATACTCTGACTTGGAGTCTCTGCTAACTTTTGCTTTTAAAGTCAAGGCTCTTGCCTTCCCTTTTGCTTGTTCTTAGTTTGCCATGTCTGTCGTGTCCTCTCTGGCAGGGCTCGTGGCTATAAAAGCGTGTGCGTGTAAAGGTTAACGATAAATGCTAGGTTTAACAAATATGGTTAGTGTTGCCATAAGGATTCGCTTCTGAAGTTAGTGTTTGGATCATGCTATTTTTAAGGTAGGATTACAATTGCATTCCATATCCATGCCTAAGTTTAAAGTTAAAATCAATATACTTTTAGCACTTTGGCTTTCTAAGGACTTCAGGTTGTCAAGTCAAGGGCTAGATTCATAAGGTGAACATAGTCTAACCGTCAGACTTTATACTGATAAGTAAATGTTCAACAGGTAACAATGAGAATACGAGTGAGACTGTGCTCCAGTAGTGACGTTTGTGGAGAAAGGGAAGGGGGAGACCTAAATTCCATTTTGTGCTCTAATAAATATTTCAGTGCTTTGAATAAAGTGGATCAGCTCCAAAAGGAGACACTGAGAACTTGCTTTAGCCTGGTAGTTACTGAATTAATCTGGATCAATGTGGGTTCAGATTCCTCTTAGAAAAAGGGATTGTATTTGAGTCTTTCATAGCAAAGATGCCCAAACTGTCCACATTTTTGTTAAAAAGGAGACAATAGCATCTTATCTTTCTCTCTCTGGGACCTTTCCTAGTGTCCATGGACAGAGTTTAGAGAAAAAGTGAAGCACTGACTAGCTCTGCACTGTCAAGACTTCTGCAAGTGTCAGCAGCAGAAGGAAGACTAGGGAATATGTGGGCCTGCTGCTGAGTGGGGTGGTGGTAACAAAGGACATGGAAAAGGCAGAGGTACTCAATGTCTTCTTCACCTCTGTCTTTACTAGTAGGATTTGCTTTCAGGAATCCTAGGCCCCTGAGATCAGTGGGAGCATCTGGAGCAATGGAGATTCACTTTCAGTAGAGAAGATCAAAACATTTAAACAAACTGGACACAAATGAGTCCATGGGACCCAATGGGCTGCATCCATGAGGTGCTGAGGGAGCTAGCAGATTTCATTGCAAGGCCAGTCTCAAGTATCTTTGAAAGGTCACAGTGCTCAGAGGAGGACTGGAAGTTCAACACAAATTTCAGCTTCAAGAAGAAAAGGAAAGAGAATGTGGGGAACTACAAGCCAGTCAGCCTTACCTCAGTACCCAGGAAAGTGATGGAGCAAATAATTCTGGAAAACATTTCCAAATATATTAAGGACATGAAGAGGATTTGGAGTCATCAGTATGGATTGATGAAGGGAAAATCATGCCTGACCAAACTATAGCCTTCTATGATTAAATGACTAGCTTGGTGGACAAGCAGAGAGCAGAGGATGTTGATCAACTTGATTGTAGCAAGGTTTTCACCACTGGCTATCACAGTATCCTCATTAACAAACAGCTGACTAGACAAGTGGGCAGTGAGGTGGAATGAAAATTGGATGAAATGCCAGGCTCAAAAGATTATAATCTGTGGCACAAAGTCCAGCTGGAGGCCAGTCCCTAATGGTGTACTCCTGGGGTCAATACTGGGGCCAATACTTTTTAACACTCTCATTAATGATCCTGGATGATGGGACAGAGTGCACCCTCAGCAAGTTTGTAGACAGTTGAAGACTGGGAGGAGTGGCTGATACACCAGATGGTTCTGCTGCTGTTCAGAGGGATCCTGACAAGCTGGAGAGATTGGCCAAGAAGAATCTCACAGAGTTAACAAAGGGAAATACCAAATCCTCCACCTGTTGAGTTATGTCCCCACAGATCACTAGGGGCTGGGGGCCAACTGCTGGGAAGCAGCTATACAGAAAAGGACCTGGGAGTCCTGGTGATCACCAGCTTGAACATGAGCCAGCAATGTGCCCTTGCAGCAAAGGTGGCCAACAGTTTCCTGGACTGCATTAGGAGGAGCAGGATGAGGTGGGTGATCATATTCCCCTACTCAGCACTGGCAGGACACAGTGTAGGATCCAGTTCTGGACTTCCCAGTGCAGGAAAGAGATGAATTTACGGGAGTGAATCCAGCAAAGAGCCACAAAGGTGATTAAGGGACTGGAGCATTTGTCATATGAATGGCTGAGAGCTGGAGGAGAGAAGGCTCAGGGAGATCTCATCAATGTATTTAAATACCTAAAGTTGGGGAGAGTAAAGAAGATAGAGCCAGACTCTTCCCAGTGGCATTCAGTGAAGGGACAAGAGGCAAGAGGCACAAACCGACATACAGGAAATTATTTTTAAATGGAAGAACAAGTTTTTTTTTTTATGCTGTAATCAAACACTGGAGTGGATTTTCTGAAGAGGCTGTGGAGTCTCCATCTGTGGAGACATTAAAAATGCAACTGGACATAGCCCTGGGCAACCTGCTCTAGCTGATCCTGCTCTAAGCAGGGGGATGCACTAGATAATCTCTGTGATTTTTTTTTTTACTTAGTTACTTGGATTCATTTCAACAGCATGTGAGTATTTCTTCCAGGTTCACTGGTTGTGGAGAGATTTCTGATGTTTCCAAAGTTTGTGCACGCCCATGGGACCTAAATATAGGCCATAGGTTCCTACCGGGACATTTAAATATTGCCTATCATAGATCCAGCCCCAGGTTATTCTGCATGGCCACACTGTTTCAGCACTGCAAAATACACACAAACCTTAAGAATACACACTTCATAGAGTGAGGTGCTGCTGTTTAATAGAATATATGTAACAATTGATGTTTTAGTACTATGAGCATACTATTGCCCCCCAAAAAGAAAAAGAAATATAGATAGGGCTATTTAATCAAGCATGACGTAAATAGATTGATAGCTAGAACTCTATATGCAGTTGTATTTTCTTCACTACTATAACCTTTCGTTCATTCTCCTTTTTTTTTTTTTTTTTTTTTTTAGAATTTTGTTATTTATTTAGGCATATTGAGAATTTTTTAAGGTATATTTAGGTATATTGAGAATAAAGACGTATACAAATCAAAAAGTGATAATAGCACTGTTTAGTTATTTTAGTGATTATATAGTATTACTTTTTTTTTTCTTTTTGCATTTAAAAAGTGTAACTAGAGGTACTCATGCAGTGTTGTAAAGTAAGTCTTCTGTAAGTTACGATAAAGAGCAGCCTTACTCCTTGACAGCCTCAGCAAAGGAAAGACAGTGGGCTGAAAATCAAAGCCAGGAACAGGTTCAGCTTGAGCATGAACATGATGGATGATCTCTACAATGGGAGTATGTCATACTCAGAGGTCATCTCTGAAGTGACCATATCCTAAAGGCTTTATAGCTTAAAGTCTACTCTGAAGTTTTGTCTAGAAGCTTATTAATGGTTAGTGCATGTGCAGAGCACTGCAGATCTGAGTCATAAGGGTTCTATGCTGTTCTGTACTATCTTCATCTTCCACATGCTCCCTCATACATCCTGCGTCAAGCACATGAAACCAGCTCACCAGCAGTACTTGTGCAGTGATGAAAAGCTGATAGCAATACTCTAATAATCTCTCCCGTGGTGTCAAGCACAGAGAGAAGTTCTATAAACTCATTTGTATGCACTGTCCACCCACAAACTTTATCTCAAGTTGTGTGAGTGTTGAGTCACAGACAGGTAGTTCTTGTTCAAGTCCCAGCTTCATAGAAGCTGTGGGTAATAACAAAAGCTATTTCAGTCTCACTCTTGGAAATAATAAGAGTAAGGTACAAATAGTTTCTTTACAAAACTCCCTCAAATCAATAGAAAAATGCGAACAGCAAGTTCCAGTTACAAGTGCCTGCTGATTTAGTCACTCAGTAGGAGCTTTCATCCAGATCAAGACACTACCGATGGACCATATCAGCTGGATCACTCTTGTCTGTGTGCTTGCTGACCTCATCAAAAAACTGTCTAGAGACCTAGATGGTAAACACTATATTCAGAGAAGATGTGCTGGCACTGGCCAAATAGATCATAGTTATCCAGGTGCACACTAATCCTGTCCTTGATCGCAGTTTCTACTGCTTTGCCTGGCACTGATGTTTGGTTCACCAGCCTTTAGTATCATCCATACTATCCCCTCATTTATCCCCCTGAAATGATTTTAGAGATTGTCTTCACATTGCCACTTTCCAGTCTCCGGGCACAGACAAAGCTTGAAGAGAAAGGTAGGTTCATTAGTAGATCTGCTGCTTCTTATCCACACTCCCTTAGAAAGCTGGGGTGCCTGGGGACTTGTTACCCTGCATACTTTGGATTACAGCCTTTCCCAGTTAGCACAGATTCAGGCAGAGTCTCTGCCAACTCCCCTAGAAAGAAGGGTTCAAGTACGAGGATCATCTGCTTATTCCACTGAACACATGCAAATACTTCATTTAGCTTCTCTGGAAGTGTTTTGGCCTCTCCTCTTTTTTACTCTGCAGTTGTTGTTTCATCTGTCAGACTCCAGTGGTCTTATTGGTCTTGATGTGTCTAAGGAAAGATTTAATATTAACTTGGATTCCTTTCGCTAGCTGCTGCTTACACTTTTTTATTGTTCTTTCACTGTGCTTTCCTTTAGTGTGTCGGACTATGATCCTTTCCGTGTTTTTCATTGGAGATGACTTCAACGTCTTGTTTCTAGTAATCTACCCTGTGGTGAGATTATCTGTGCCCACTTCCTTTTAGCAATTCTCAAGATTTTAATAGATGGCATACACTGATGCGGTGCTGTGTGTTCTTCAGGAAATTTAGCTCCACCTGTAAGAATTTACTATTCCTGGCTGCTCCTTTTCTGTTTCCTCTTCACAAGCTTTCCCATTTCTATGTCTCTGTCCCTTTCAAAGGTGGATGCAACTGCTGTGAATGCTTGGCCTTTGTCAAGCCTGTGGGAATTTTGAATACAAACACAGGAACAGCATCTGTGACCTGAAAATGTAGGACAAGATCTTGCACATTAATGAGGACCAAATGAAGGGCTGCATCTCTTCTGTGGCTTTCCTGTCCAACCACTCTGTGAACCAGTATTGATGGAGTTTAATGTCATCTCCATTTAAATAACATATTCCAATGCTGCAGTGTCCAGGCAACACAGGGGTTACCTTAAGTACAGTTTCAGCTGTATTTCCCACCATCTTTGCTCATCTGATCTCTCTCAGCATACCCTCTCTGTCCTTCTGGCCAGGCAGGCAGTCTGCAGACTCAGTACTGCATACGCTTAAAGCTGACGTTTTGGTCCATGCTGGTTTGGTGTTGCCTGCTGGGTCCTTACTTTCTTCATTGCATTTGATTATAAGATCTCACTAATAAATTTCACTATCCAATCACCAGAAGAGGTAACTCTTATCTTTTCTGTATATTTTATATTCTGGTACTGTGATGTCCTACATGTGTCTAGCACATCATTGTCTTCATGTCAGATTAGGCATTTGATTTCCCTCACTTTATTAATTGGATTTTTAGCATTTGTGTAAAAGTATGTGTTGTTGCAGTGTTTGTTTCCTCCTTCATCTCCCATTTGAAAGGCACTCTGTTTTCCATTCCTTATTTCTCTCCTGCACTCAGAAAGGCACGATTTCTAAGCCTTTGCTGATGGCATGCTGAACTGTGTGTTCCCCACACCTGCTGCTCTTCAGTTTATAGTTTAATCAATCACAACCTTTAAATGCCAGCAGTTTAGCCCCCAATGAGTCCATCCTTTCCACACAGGCTCTTTTTACCTCAGAAGTGCTCTCAAATCCAGATCATCTGAAATTTTGCTCTGTACACCATCCTCTCAGCTGCATGTTGAAAGCTTGTGTCTTTCTGGTCACACATAAAGCAGTGGGGGCTTTTTGGAGAGTGCCATTGGAAAGGGTCTTATCTTCATCTTTCCTCCAACAAGGTGAATTTTGCCTACAGAACCTCATGCAAAACTCAAAACTACAGGTTCTTCCAAGGCACTTTTAGGGAACTGTTCTGCTTTGCATGTTTAAAGAAGAAAAAAAAAAAGCTTTTTCATTTGAATTTAAAAGCTCTTCCACCTAAGCTTATTTTTATTTACTTAAAAACATTTCCCAATTTATTGCTGATTTCTTCTAAACCATTCCTCCAACCTAAGCTTTTTGCAACAAACGTATCATGGTACAAAATATTATCTGAGTTGCCAGCTCCCGCAATCATAATTTGAGTAATAATTCTACACTGGCATAGTAACAACAGAAAACAGCTTTTGAGGATATTGAGCATAGTAACGCTGCCAGCAGAGCACAATTTCCATTAAATTGCACAGTACAGGTGTCAGAGACCCTTTTTAAAAGTGCTACAAAGAATATAATTTTCCACTTACTTTACGACTTTAAGCAGTTCTCTGAATGTTAAAGTACTGCTTGTATTATTCTGTTGTCGTTCCAGGAGCATGCAGAGATCCCAGCAGGAGTCAAAGCCAAACCAACACACAGAGAAAGGCATACCCTGCTATCAACAGATAAAGATGGAGGGCACATGTGTCCACGCTCCTTTCTTTGTCTTGTTTCTCAAACCTGTTTTTCGTATTTTAGTAGGCTTTGTCTAACCTGAGTTTGAATACACAGCAGTACAGAGCCGGAGGCAGCACTACAGAAGTTGGCACCATCACATTTGAGTAAAAAAGGAGGTTAGTATTAGAATAAAGGTTTGTAATTCCTTTTATTATTTCTGGAAGTTACCTACCATGTTTCTGTGTAGTGGGAGAAACAGAACAGTCTCAAAAATGCTAGAATAACATCTAGCCTATTTATTATGAATGATGACACTTTAAAAGAGTCAAATGTAAGGATCCCTAACAATAATAAACCTTCAAATGCAATGAAAACCTCAAAACTTTGGAACTTGTCCCAAAGATTTGTATAGAGATTGTTAAAGAGATGTAAGAAATACATCAACATTCAGCTGAGAGTGTGCGATTTCATCTGAAGTTTACTGTGCAATACAACAGTTTCATAATGTGCCACTGAAACAGGAAATCTAAAGCAACAACAAAGAAAAGCCTTTTTCCTTTGTGCTCTCTTTTTGCTAAAAGCAAAATATTCTTTAATTTTTTTAAAAATAATGAAGTCCTCAACATCCAGTTAAAAAAGCAAGCTAGCAAATAAAGTAAGTTCCATGAAGAAAAGACCATCCAGGTGGAGTTAACGCAAAACCAAGTCATAGTTATTGCTTGAAGACATCTCTGGATGTGATCTCTCTGTGTCCAAATCCGTTGCTGGATGCTTGTCACCTCCCCTTTGAATTTTAGTGATATTTTTTTTCATGGCCATGTATGGGATTAACTCACTCAAACCAAACTTGGTATATGTCAAAAAAGAATCATTTGGCTTTTAGCCATACTTATGGTAAAAGTTGCAATTGTCCAGTTTGCTGTTCCATTAAACTTCTATAAACAAGTCCAGGGCTGATATTTTACATGGTTAGCAGACACTTTACTCAAACCAGAGCCATATTATAATATTTAACTTAGCAGCAGAGTCTAGGCAGGACTGAAATCTTTGTCTGCTGGATGCTTTCTGGGCACGATGACTTTCTGAGAGAAAGTGCTCTGCCTCAGGAAATAACTCTGCTCCTGCAACTGTCATCAGCCCTCCTTTGTTTGGTGGGGTTTTTTGGTTGGTTGGTTGGTTTGGGCTGGATTTTTTTTCTGTAAGGGCCTGAGTATTGCAAGCACCGATATTGCAAAGTGGAAAAAGTAATAAACAACTAGTGTTCCCTGTTCAGATGTCACAGTTTCAAAGTCACTGCTGGGTGAAGCAGAGGAGAGCTGAAGTTACCATCTCCAGAGCCTCTTTCCACTCATGGGAGATGCTGGAGGTAGCAAATCCTTTTCCAGTATTCCCTGTGTGCTCACTGGCATGTGGATGTGCTCAACCTAGCCAGAAAAACTGGATTACAATGTGTTGATTGTAAAAGAGGGAGGAAAGTTGCTTATGCAAAGTATCTGTTTCACGTGGTGAGCAGAAGCGAGATGGGGTGGAGATTTATGGATAGACAGGTGTTGACACTTTCTGCAAGTAATGCTGTTGTTATAAACATATGGGCATAAAAGTAAAGAAATTATCTGCTGATGAGCAGGAAAGACTCCTGCTAGAAATACAAGGCTCTTAGTCATGATGTTGGCACCTTGAAAGGCTATTTTGACTGGAAAGGCAAAGTAATCTGCTTGGAAGCAACAAAAAAGGCTGCTGTGCAGTACTGTCAGCTCTGTGGTGGAGTCCCTCCTGTGTCTGAAGTTCTGTATTTGGTTATCTCTGTAGGCATGGCTGACGTTTGCTCTGCTATTAGTGCTGCTTTGCAATGAGCAGTATGTATTTATGGGACGTGATAATGTTTGTGATTTGCAATACAGAAATTGTTCACTGATTATGCTGTCAGTAATGCTGCTGCGCAGCTCACATTAAATGCAGAAGCCTCACTGATAAAGCCTGGATAAACCCTTTAAAAAGCAGGCTTTGGCATTGTTATGAGCTTGACAAACCACTTTTCCAATTAACAGAAAGCTGTAGACGATTTTCATAAGTGATCACGCAACATACATTGCTTTTTATTTTTCCTGCACTATTCTTTCCAAAATACTAGTTTGTTTGTTTGGGTTTTTTTTTGTTTGTTTGTTTGCAGAGTGATTGTTTCCTTTACAACCATCTACCTTGAGGAAATATTTTGAATCCTCCTTTTTTATATCTGGCATGATTAAAACATGAATGACAAGAGGAGGACAGGAGTCTTCTACAGGAGAGAGGCACATGGCTTAGGTCAGAGGATCAACAAATTCAGCAGAGGAACCGTTGTTTGAGATACTGCCTTTAAAAGCTGGCTCCATTAGGAAGAGATGCGTGAGAAATTTTCAGTCTTGTAATGGATATGGGGGCTGGCTTTTCTGGGTAGGTTGTGTGGATTTCTGGTTGAGCTCTTGGAACATAGCTGGCTTTTGGGAGCATCCTTCTGCAAGGAATATTTGGCCTTGCATTTGGATGCTGCCTACACTGCTCTATCCAAAGGATATTTTCTAGTGCCCAGATCCTTCTAACTCCTGTAGCACTGGTCTGTGTGTCCTACAGAGATCAGTGTTGTCACGGTGGGTTTTGCCCTGCACAGGCTACCAGGTAAGCTGACAGTCCCCTGCCTTAGTGGGGGAGTGTATGGCATCAGAGGGCACAAAATTCGCTTAGCCAGAGACACTGTGCAAGCCCACTGAAAGGTTAACAACCACAATTTGCATATTAGCTTTTAATTGGCCATTTCCACAGACCACAAAACATTGTAGGCAACTTATCTTCATAGAAGACAAAACAAAGAAAGAAACAACACAGCAAAAAATAAATATTTGTGTTCAGGCTTTCTTTTAAATGCTCTTGATCTAAAAAGCGGTAAAATGACTGTTTACATGTGATTTTCAGAAACTTCCTGTTTTTTTTTAAACTTCTGTCATCAAAACACTGAGCACTTGTTTTGTGCGTAAAGCGCTTTAACTGAACAGTTGTACAGGTGTGAGTCTATACGCTCTTATCTGTCTGCTGCTGGGCTGAGGTCGGAGCGAAGGGATGTATGTCGGTGGGCTGAGCAGGGCTGTACATTGTTTATCTCCTCTTACATGAATGTACGACAGAGTTTAAGTGTAGAGCATACACACGCACACAAAACTGAAACTAAAAGGCACCAGTCCAAACAGCAATCTTTCTTGTCCTTGGGCATTCTTTAATTTTTGAGTCAGGATCAGAGTCTGATCCGGTGTTATCTAGCATGGTATTTTATAAAAAGATAAAAGAAAAAGGACCTCAAATGGGAAGTGCATGTTGGAGAGCATATGTTATATATGTTAAGATGCCTTAAGAGAACATCCCCTCTATTAATACATTTATTTGCTCATACATGTTTGGTAAATCGGATACTGTTAATTTCAGAGTTGCTGGTGTACATTCATTAAATATGCACTGCCCGCTCTTAGTTTCAAAGTTAAACTCTTTACTACTGTCCATACCAAAACTGGGACATTCAGTTATTGTATTAAAAATAGCATGCATTTGGAAAGGTTCATGGAGATGAAGAGTTCACACCTACTGTTTCTTGTTATGATGTTTTGTTTGAAAAAAGACACAGCATCCCACCACCATCTAGTTTCAATAGCTTACTTTTGTATCAGGCTCATCAGTGGGGTCCCTTCTCTGCGTGGAGACTTTAAAGCTTTGCTCTTCCACAAAACAAACCGTTTCTGGTAGCACAGCTTCGATTTTGCTGCAGCTATGGACCCCTCTCTGCCTGAACCTAATTTCTGATTTTTCAAATAGCTCCTGCCTTGGCAGCCAGGTCTTGCTCTGCGGTTTCCAGCAGGAGAGAACATTTGCTCACTTACAGATGCCTGGTTTTGTTCACTGTCTTTCCGCTCAATTCCCAGCCCGGCACACCCTCCACTCCTGCGTTCCCTGCATGTCCAGATTCCTGCGTGATGGGCACATTTGAAATTGATAAAACAGACTGCACGTTGTGCTTCCGTCTTTATGAAAATCTAGTATTTCTTTCCCTGAACGACTGCTCCTCCAAGTCTGATCGAAATAGATTTTCCTAGCCAAAAATTTTTGTTCTTGCAATTTTGCAAAGTGCTTTCTTGCACAGCTGGGGTTTGAGCTATACAGCCTTTCCAGGTCAGCGCCAAATCACCCAACGTGCAGCTATGAAGACATGATTTTATTTTACATACTTTCCATCAGTTTCCCTTCTTTCTCTTTTTCTCATTCAGGCTAACTGGTTCTCTGTGTCTTTGTGTTTTCATTTTTGGTTTCTGTAACTCCCTGTAGCCAGCATCGTAATTTTCTCAGCAACAGTTATTTCAACTGCTCCCAATCTCATCCCCTTCTCCCCCTTCCCTGGCAGAAACAGATCAGACAACTGCAATTTCAGCTGCTAGCTACGAGAAAACTCTTAGAAAGTATGGCAAGGCTGCCCAGCCTGCCCCTGCTCCCCACAAGCAAGCACACCTGTAACAGGGTAGGGAGCGGCCGGCTTAGAGGCCTGGGGGTCTCTGATGGGTCCCGTGGTGCTGAGGGCTGAGTCCCCAAAGCAAGCACTGATGCAGCACCGAGGGACCCTATGGTGACGCCAGGCATCTCTGGCCACCTCCCCGGCAGGGCAGCGACCCTGGGCCCCTGCCCTGTGGGAACAGCCCCCTGCCCCACAACCCCTGGCCCGGATCTCCCCTTCCTCAGGGATGGCGTCGTGGCCCTCATGCCGGGCCCGGCCAGCACGCGGCCCCGCAGCCGGAGAGGGGTGAGGAACACAGGGTAATATTTAGAAATGTATTATTTGAGCCGTTTTTAGGTATTTTACTTCAGTGTCTCCTATTATTTATTATTTTTTGTTTATATTTTCTTCACTTTAGCACTTATGCTTTCCCTGTCTTTTTCAACTGAACTTCTAAAAACTTTTTTTTTTTTTTTTAGTTTTGACTTTAATTATGAAGTCATAATTATGTTTGCTCTTCTATTTTTTCTTCACTTTTCCTGGAGGTTTCCTCATTTTTTTTCCTCCCTTCCTTCTTTTCTTTCACTTTTCCTCCGTTTTTTTTTCCCCCTCTCCTCATTTTCCCTTCATTTCCCCCCCCCCCCATGCTTTCCCCATCCTTGCTCTCATTTTTTCACCTGCCAGACCCTTTCCATCTCCTACGTCCCGCGCCCCTCAGCCCTACCCCCGCTCCCGCCGGGGCCGGCCCTTCCCGGCGGCCTCGACCCCTCACACCCGGCCGCCGCCCAGGCCCGGCCCCGCCCCACACCTCACCGCAAACCCGGGGCCGTTTTTTCTCTTGACAACAAGTGACGCTCTCCGGGGCGGACCAATCCGGCCGGCCGCTCGCTGTGCCGGCCAGCCGGCGGCGGGCGCGACGCTCGGGCAGAGCCGTCCGGGCAGCGCGTCCGCTCCGCGCAGCCTGCGCGCCGCGCCGCGGGAGGATGGCGAGGGCGGCAGCGCTCTGCTTGGCCGCCTGCGGCCTCGCCTGGTTCCTCGTCTGTTGCGCGGCCCGCCGGGACCCCTCAGGTAAGCCGGGCTCCTAGCTTGCGATGCGGGGAGAGGCGCTGCGCGGGTGCGCTGCGGCGTTAGGGGTGCGAAGGGGCCTTTCCACCGCGGCCTGAGGAGGGGGAAGGCAGCGCGGTGACGGCCCTTCCGCCCCGCCGGTTCCCGGCGCCCGGGGCGTTGCGCTGGGTGGCAAAGTCCAACTGCGTGTAAGGAACGTGGGAAACTTAGAAGGAGGAGCGAAAAAAAAGCGAGGAAAAAGAAACAAACCAAAAAAGCCGAACCAGACCCGACCCTCCTTCCCGGACCGTGCGCTTCGCCTGGGCCGTCGCACGGTGCCACGCTCCGGCTGCCCGCCTGCGGGCCGCGGCGGTGCGGGGCGGCGGGAGGGAGGCGGGCCTCGGCCTGCTGACCCGGGCTGGGCCAGGTCCCCGCAGGGCGTCGAGCCGTCATTTTTGTTCGCAGCTTTCTGCCGGGCGGGAGAGGAAGTAGGGTTACCCGGCCTTCGGCAGGCAGGTGGCAAAGTTTCGCGTTGGGCAGATTCTTGCAAGCCAAAGCCGCCAGCTTGGTGAGAGCTGCTGGGAAACGAGCTCAGCTCTGTGCTAAATAGTTGCACCTCACGTATTTTTATATCCTGTGACAGTATCAGGCTCGGTTCAGTAGCTGAAGATGTCAGGTAAAACTTCATGCCAGGACTGTTGAACTGGAGTCACTGAG
The DNA here is from genome assembly GCF_036417535.1 of Chlamydotis macqueenii. NCBI lineage: Eukaryota > Metazoa > Chordata > Aves > Otidiformes > Otididae > Chlamydotis > Chlamydotis macqueenii. The sequence continues at coordinate 17,986,918 of NC_141561.1, read as the reverse complement.
CAGCGGTATTAATAAGTCGCTCTACGGAGGAGTTTAGTGAGAGAGTATCAGCAATATTTCTCGGGAAATTTTAAAAAGTGGTTTTCTTCCTGATGTCAGAATGAAGGTTGTGTGGGAAGAAGTGAAAGAGGAATGAGGAAAATGAAGGTCTGGGAAAAGGCAGAGAATATGTTACAAGAAACTGAAAAGCAGAAGAAGGTCTGGAGGGGAGAATAAAAAAGTGAAAAGCAGATACAGTGCTGAAAATGCATGGAATATAAAGATGCCACAAAAGCAGGATTGGTTGTTAAAATTTCTTGTTTAGTTACTAGAGAGGTTGAAATGTGGTATTTAGAAAAAGTCACTCTGGTAGGTGGCTGACTTAAGAGATTTTTCTTCACAGTGTGACCAGCTCAGTACTATTTAGATATTGTTTGGCATTTACACAGTGGAAAATTCACAAGTATACTGGGAAGTAGTGGCAAAATTCACTGCATAACATCACTGAATATTTTCCTTGCTGTTCAGCCAAACCTATTATTAAGTCATATTAAAAAAACGCAGTAGGAATGTGATTGACGGTGCATTACTATTAAATACAAAACACTGCTCAGCAGATTTCTTATTTAAACAGCAGAGTAATAGCCTTGTGGATCTGGGACAGCCAAGGTTCATTTCAGCCTGGTTAGTGAAAGTTTTATACTGTGAGGCCATCTTTATTGTGGCACAGAAATAGTTTTAGGGCATTTTTTTTTTCTTGGTTAGCTTAAATCTACTGCCACTTGTCATAGAGATGTTCTTGTACTGGCTGAGGTGTCAGCCTGTATCACTTTAAAATTGTTTACTATGCTTTATCAACTTTTTTTTCTTTTTAATGACAAGCTGTCACAACTGAAAATGAAACTAGGGTTCCTGTATCATTTTGAAAATGATACTCCTAATGTTTGTGTGGTGTCTTTGGTGGGATATTAGTTCTAAAACTCTCTCCTGAAAATAGTGCCAGTTATTTTAGTGATACTGCAGTTGCACCCACAAACTGGTATGAGTCTATCATGCTGTGTATCACGTATGATACATAGTTGGTTTTTTTAAAGTGCTTAGTAAGTGAAGATTATTAATTATATTTTATGGTACCTGCTGTGTGTTACTGCATTTGCATAGAGGTGTGGAAACAACAGTCTTGAGCCAGTAAGCCTGCAAGTCAGTCAGGGTTTGATCCAATCAGCATGTGTTAAAATTAAAGGAAGAGTTCTCATTGATAGAATTGGACTTAGAAAACAGCCTCATTATAAAATGACCTTGAAAGAGATCTCCCCCCACCCCGAAGTAAAGAATACTCACTAAAGAGCAGGAAAATGTGCTTAACATGGCATGTACAAAAGAGGTAGTATAATGTGCAAACAGCAGTTGCTGTGCTTTTCTGGTAGCATGTCTCAGAACGTGATTACGTTTTAAAAAATGAACTTCCTGTGAAAGAGATGCCAAATCATACCCAAATGTGGATATTTGTTCTTACACAGGCAATGATGCTTTTACCATTCGCCATCAGAGACTGAACAAGTGCATACAAGTTAAAAACTCACGGATAGTGATAGATGACTGCAGGGAGACAAGTGAAGCTTTATGGAAATGGGTATCCCAGAATCGCCTCTTTCATTTGGGGTCCAGGCAGTGCCTGGGACTTGATATATTCACCAAATCACCATCTCGCCTGAAAATGGTTGATTGTAACTCAGAGCTAATGCTGTGGTGGCGATGTGCTGATGCTTCCATCCTTGGTGCATCTCAGTACAAAGTGACTATCATGAATTCATATGTAACTGCAAACATAAATGCTACAGACCAGTGGAGAAGCAACAGTTCCTCTGACGATATATGTCGGCATCCTTACCATGGTAAGTTTTGCACAGGGGCTTGGAGGTTTTTTTGGTTGGTGTTTTTTTTTAAGGGCTCTTTGCTGTATATCTATGTCAATAAATTCTTAAAATTAATTATATGAAAAGACTGATCAGTAAAGCAATAGAATGATTTGCTGTAGAGAGATATTGATATTCAAGTTTGAAACTTTAACTGTATTTAATAAAAAATAGGTATGCACAACTGCAGAAGTTGTGTTATTGAGTGGCTTTCTTAGCATGTTTAAATCCCTCTCCCTATATTTTAGTGAGAGCCTATTTAATTATGAAATATGAACCACCTTCTATTGGAACTGACACTGTCCTCTTCACAGTGATGTGAATTTTGCTGTTAGGTGGGTTTGAGGGTGTTTCCTTTACTGGTAGGCTGTACAGTCAAATGCAGTGCCTGTGGCGAGCTCACAAACTGTTGGTCTGGCAGTCTGTCCACTTGTTGTGGAAGCCAGTCTCATCTGAAATCTCATGCTTGCTGGAAGAAGTGGTGAAAACTTGCTTTACTGTATTTAAGAGCAACATTTTTTTTTGTATGTGAATTGTTCAGAGTGGCCAGTCTGGAGAGCCCGGTAGGCTCCTGTTTGAAATGTTTTCCCTCTCCTGTGTTTTCCCTCTCCAAATCCTGTTGATTCCTAGAGTCTTGTTCTGTAGTACTCTGTGCAAACAATCTGGATTTCAATAGGACGATATATTTGTCCCTAACTTACCAGGAAGGGGGAAACAAGTTTCTACTGTGTTATGCCCCACTCAGAAGAAAAAGTACAGAAAAATATTTTCCTCTCATTTGCATACTTCTAAGTTAACTATGTCTGTACAAGCAGTAGCATTGATTTGCCATCCTTTCCTCCCCTAAGCAACTTGTATCTATTTCAATTATTTCTTTTTTTTCTGCAGAGGTTTATACCAAAGATGGGAACTCCTATGGAAAACCCTGTGAGTTCCCCTTTCTGTATAATGAGACGTGGCATCATGACTGCATTCAGGATGGAACACGTACGGGTGGGAAATGGTGCGCCACATCTGAAGATTATACTCACGATGGAAAATGGGGAGTCTGCTTACAACCAGGCATGTTGGGTTTCTAAATGGACATCCTAAAAGTGTTCTGTCACTTCATGTATGTACGACTCCACCTTGGTGTAGCACGTTGCTGTTAGGCTGGGTAAAAGCAGGTCCCTTTTCTATTGTAGCATCGGCAGGACGATCAGCACACACTTACTCTGCACTATATGTGATTACCAGTATAAAAATCGATAGACTTTCTGTGTTATAATTTTCCTTTTGAAACTTTCAAGATGTTTCAGCATAATTGTAGTTACAAATACCTTCTGCTTCCTTTAAACAGAGGATGGCTGTCATGACATCTGGGAACATGATCTGGGGTCTGAAAGTTGCTACCAGTTTAATACGCAGTCTGCTCTTTCTTGGAAGGAAGCTTATATTTCATGTCAAAGGCAACGGGGAGATTTACTTAGTATCCAAGATGCATCTGAATTAAGTTACATACGAGGTAGGTGTAATTATTCACATACATATATCAGGAGATCTTGACAAATTAATGTAGAGCAAAGACAACATTTTAATTCCTGTCTTAAAATTCTGGGTTAAAAACTCGATTGTACTTAAAATGCATTGGTTCTTTCATTTGTGTAGCAAAAATAAGCTGCTAATCTCACTTCAGAGGTTTTTTTTATTTATTTACCTGTGTGATTTCATTGTAGTGGTTAGCTGTTGTTCGTATTTATAATGAGGAATGTCCACAAAATCTCAAATACGGACCAGAGTGGCAGCTGGTGTTTTAGCAGCATGTTATCCAAACACTGTTATGAAATTGTCCTCACTGATGTTCAGGCTTGGCCTGCAGCAATTATCAGTGTGCCTTTGGGAATATAAAACCAAACGACAAACATCTGAAGGCATTGGGAGGGAAGACTTCTGTGGGTGAATTCCTTTTCATTTCAAGAAAGTTTGTATGTCTGATTATAGTAACATTATTTTTTTCCTCAAATGCCTGCTCTTTCAGATCACATTTTTATTATAAAGGAGACCAATAAAGGATAAGCATTTTTTACTAATTGTTTTCTTAATAAAATAAACTTGTCTCCAGCTAAGAATGACATTGCTGAGATCTTTTGGATTGGCTTAAATCAACTGGACGTTTCTGGAGGTTGGCAGTGGTCAGATCACAGACCTTTGAATTTTCTCAACTGGCATCCAGGTAATGATGTTTCTGGTGGTATTAACAGTATTCGCAACACTAACTTGTATTTTGCTTTGTTTGTTTGTTTACCCTTGTCTATCAGAGTTCATCAAAACAATCATTGTTCCATTTCTGTTAAAGTTCAGACGCATCTTTTCCTCCTAGCCAGTGAATCTTTCTGCACTTGTTCTGTATTTATGGATGATTAGGTTAATAAATCTCTATAAAGGTAAAAGTTAAGTAGTATCTTTGGGGTCCATTTTAGTAAAGAATCTGCAGCTTCCCTAGCTGCTAAATTACTTCTCCCGCTGACAGAATGTCATTGACTTCCCTGAAATGTTACAATTGTTGATGTATGTGATTACTTAGAAGCCTAACTTGTATTTTTGAACTTCAGGGTTGGTTAAATGTATTTTGAGGTAAAGGTGGAAGAAGTATAAAACCTTTGAAAAACCTTTTTTAATTATTCCCAAGTTCCTAATAGAATTAGTGAGAGTCTTGTTTGTTTGGAATTTTCAGCATGTATTTGTAATATTCTCAAAAATATGCCATGGGTGTGTATATATGAGAATTCTGGAGCAATAATAATCAGGAACACTGAAGCTAATATTGTTCTGTCATTCAAGCTGGATTTGACCTTTTAAAAGTGGGATTATCTTTTTCCTTCAGTTTCTACAATAGTGCTGCGACATGAATTCTGTGAAAAGATAAGAAGTGGTTTCTATTACTTCTTTGAACGCTTTACTAAGAAATTTCTGTGAGATTTTCCAAATGTGGTCTGTCTTTTGGAAAGGTTAAGGACTTTGCTGCTGCTGATGCGACTGGCTGCACCTTCTTCTGGAAGTGCGATGACACTGTAGGACTGTAATGCAGAGCTAGAGATGAGGCTTTCCCGAGTTACAGTGGCATAATTTAGTCCGCAGTCATGGCAGACATACTGATGTCTACCCATCTTGTGAAAAATACTTACTAGTATCTAACAGGAACTTTGCTAGCTGCAAGTTTTGCCCGTTACTTCTTGTCCTTTTACTGTACGCCTCTGAAAAGGCCTGGCCTTGTCTCCGTTGTGTTCTCCCATGAACAACCAAGATCCACCCTGAGCCTTTTCTGTGTGAGATGAACAAACCTAGTGCAGGGGGAGCTGGGGTGTAGGACACAGCCTGGGTTTGCACTGGGGCTCAAAGAAAGAAAAAGCCAAAATTACTGTTGGAAAGGGGCTCTAGGGGAAGCTGGGAAGTGCAAAAATGAGTTCTTCTCTGCGATATTTTTAATTTGGGGACTTGTCTCATGTTTCTGTTAAGGTAAGGGTTATGGTTAGTGTTGAGAGAAAGAGTGCAGAGCTGTGTTGGGAGTGGGGCTGGAAAGGGGCTGCCAAAGGAAACTGAGGGCTGCAAAAAGGGTTCTCCCCTGAGAAATTTCTGGTCTGGGAAAGTGCACAGCCAAGGGTTTGTTGTATTGTAAACAGAACATTCCTCCTGGTTCTATGATTAAACATTGGAAAAGAAGTCCAGATTCCTTGATTCTGAAACTTTCTCTCTTACAAAAAACTTTTCTGTGGGACCTAGGGTAGGACAGGTGCCTTCAGCCAAAGTAAGTTATGTTCTTGAAATACGAAGTGCTCTACTGTGCAAAGTATATTATTCTTGTATTGAAAAGCAATAGAAAAAAGAAGCAGTCGCTACCTTACTGTTTGATAACTTGTGCTCTTCTGTTTTTCTCTATTCCTGTCTATAGATATGCAGAGTTTGTCCCTGCTGGATGGGACTAGCTGTGTGGTGATGAATGCTGCCTCAGGTCAGTGGCAGAGTTACCATTGTGGGACTCCACTTCCATATATTTGCAAGAAGTCTCTCAATGAAGTTTCAAGCCTCCCAGGTAGGACAGCTTGAATTTTTGTTTTTGTATGTCAATATGAGTGTAATGTTCACTTATGGAGTCTTCTTTTCCCTTTCCAAGCCTTCTTAGGTGTCTCTGCCAGAACACTTACACAACAGCTTTGAGTTTTTTAACAGAACAGAAGCAAACTCTGTGTCTTCGGTGTCAAGATGATGCGTCACAAACAGCTTTCATTTTTTGCAGCTTTCTCATTCACGTGTAAAGCATTTCTCAGCACAGTCCTGCCCTTTTCTTCACATTTTCCTCCATAGCTTGTGCCTTCTTTCATGTGCTACTGGAAGCCTGGAACTGGCAGTAGCACCTCAGACCTTTCCATCTCTGCTTTAAGCCCATTTCTCTCAGTCTTCGTGTGTATTGACATAAAATGGGACCTTGGATCAAACTGTGGAATTCAAATAGAAGTAGTTAAATGACCTTACTATCTTTTGAAACAGGCCCAGCACTGGAAATCAGTGCAAGAATTGGTAGCTTGCCCAGTTTGTAATCTCTACTGGATCTATAATGGCTCTTACAAGATGCTTGTTTTCTCCTCCCTACACACACATATACAGTCCTGCAGTTTTTACAGTGTCCAGCTGTGACATATAATTGCTTCCATGCTTTTGGCCTTTTACCTACACCTGGATGTCCAAGCCATCTTCTGTCCATGGCCTGTTCTTCCATATGTGCTTTGGCCTTACCGGTGTCCAGGGCTCATGCTTGTGGGGCTCTTGTGGGAAAACTTACTGGAAGATGATAGTCCTTGGATGAGCGGAAGGACTAGGGGATAAGAGGTGAAGCAGTGTCATGGAGGTGGAAAGTGTCATGGAGTGTCTCTGGCTAAGACGTGTTCTCTCCAGCTCCCTCAGGAGAGGTTTGTGCCTTTGAGGAAAAAAAAACTAGTAAGCAGTTTAAATTTAACTAAACTGATTCAAATTTTTAAATGTCCCTCTTAAACTAGTTGTCAATTAACCATCCTTATCTCTTCTCTGGCTCCTCAGTGGGGTATTTGGAGTTTTTCTCCAGTTGTACAGTGTTTTATTAAAAACCAAAATTCTTGTGATTGGTGTATTTTATAGTGTGTTTTGAACCACAAGGGCAATTAGTATATATCTTTTTTCAGTATGCTTTAAAACCAGTTTGAATTTTTGAATATCTTAGTTTTCAGAAGAAAAAAAATACCTAAAACTAAGCATTTGTTTCACTACCAGCTATTCAAAATGGGTCTTACGTGTGGTGGTGCATATAGATAACATGAACTAGAAAAGTGCAAACCCCTGCTAGAACGAAACAAGCAGCTTTTTTTGAAGCTGCTGTCCTGCAATGAAATGACTTGATTTGCCTTTAATTGCTTTTGAAATCCTGCTTACAATTACTTCTGAACCTTTCACTTGCACTAAGACCAGTTTAATGTAATGCATTCCAGCTTTTTACTTTCACTCCCACTAATTTATTTCCCTTTCTGCCTGCTTTGTGGCCCCAAAATATTACCAGTCTCCGTAATGCTGCTCCATCAAGTCCATTTGCTTGACAAAACCGTAACCCTTCTTAAAACATTAGCCCTGAAGAGATGTTGACATGTTTTGGTCGCTGCATTTTGGCTGTTTTCAAGGTGCTGCTGAGTTTAAAACACAAAGAAAATGCCGACCTGTTGTAGCAGCCAGGGTAAAACAAAAGCCTCTAATCCTGTTTCTCTCCACTGTTAGAGTTTTGGAGACACTTGGATACTCGCTGTGATTCGGGCTGGCTTCCCCATAATGGTTTTTGCTACATGCTAATAGACAACCAGGCACCTTGGAGTGCAGCGGATGAGTTGTGCAAAGCAAATAGGAGTAACCTCATCAGCATACACTCGTTAGCAGATGTCGAACTGGTTGTTACAAAGCTTCATAATGGTGAGTTGGGAAACTTGTAAAGATCAAGCAGCAACTGCTGCACACCATAAATTACAAACCTCTTGTAGTGTATGATTTTCATAACTTCTAGGTTTTAAATGAAGGTGCTAATGCTGGGCTTGTACCCAGGTTAGTGCTGAGTGTTGCTGTTTGGGTCCAGACCCTCTGTGTTAGCTCTTCTTTTGGTTTGATCTATTTTATTTATTTATTTGCTTATTTGCTGGGCTAACCTACTTCTAGTTGCCTAATACCTTGTGTTTAATTTTCTTCTTCAAAGATAATTGTAGATAGTTGGGTCAATAATTTGACTACTGGGTCACTGAACTAATAAATATTACTGGTACTCTTTGGTCTTATGTTTTTGTCTGTACTCTAAAACTTAAATTTGGTTAAGTTTTTTTTGTTTGTGTGTTCATTATTTCTGGATTTTTTTTTTCGTGTTTGTTACCTTGTCTGTGAAACTTAGTTATATTCATGAATATGAGATAAAGAGCAACACTGTACTTGTCTCAAATCGCCTTTCCCACTGTAAGGAAAAAAAAAAATTGTAGCGTTTATGTTGTGTAATATAGTGATTAAAAACCTAATTTTGCTGATTTCCCATTCCTTTCCAATTAGTTTGAATATTATTTTGAAACTACAATATTGTTCTAATTTTAAATTACAGATGCTAAAGAAGAAATGTGGATAGGTCTCAGGAACGAAGATGTACCAACCTTCTTCAAATGGTCAGATGACTCAGTTGTGGTTTTTACATATTGGGATCAGAATGAACCAAAAGTTCCTTTTAACAGCACTCCTAACTGTGTGGCGTATTCAGGCGAGGTAGGAATACGGTGTTGAGTTTTTTAGGGTTTTTTTTCAGTCATGGTAGAGGGAACATTGATGTGTGTGAAAGTCAAGGAGGGGGTAAAGCAGATAACATTTTATTTCTGGAATAATCTTTAAAATACAGATAATAATTTTTCTACAAGCAAATTTCTTAAAATTATTTAGCTGATACTTGGTAGCCGTGTCCTGCAAAGAATGGAAGAAATTGCTCACAGCTCTGAGACTGCCACTGCTGTTGGCCAGCCGGTTGTCCTTGTCACTCTGCATTTTGGGTTGTTGTATTCTTGCATGTCTGTGACAGAGAGCTAGGAAGGAGGTGGGCTGAACTGTTGGAAGGAAAAGCTGAGTTTGGTCATCTCCAGGACCAATTTGGGCCACCCTGTCTGAGGATGGGTAGTGAGAAACCTCTGTAAGAGGAGAGGACATGCTGAGGGAATATAGTACAGAAGAAGCAAGGGGGGTGGGTGGGCGAAGGAGGTCTCAAAGATGAGTGGAGAGGGAAGTAGGCTGTATCCCATGTCCCATATTCAGTAGAAAACTGGGGCAAGTGTCTGCCTGCTGTGCTGTCGGGCTTGCAGTGGAGCTCATGTGCCCAGCTTCTCTGAGATGCCTCCTCTATGCCTCCGCAGTAAGCTGAGCACACCTTCTGCACTCATTCCCTCCCTTATCAGAGAAAGCTGACACAAACCTGGCCTTTTCTTCCATTTTCAGATGTGATCCAGAATCCTCCCATCTCCACATTTGTCAGCTTTCTCTCTCCCTTCCAAACATAGACCAATGCATACAGTCCAGGGCATTCTGCCCCCAGTGTTTTTACTAGAGGCATTTTGGCTTTCCCCCTTGTGAAAACTCAGCCTCTGCACTATGGAAATATAAAGATTCTAGAATTTTAAATACTTTTTTTTCCCTTTCCTTCTCACAGTTGGGACAGTGGAGAGTGAAATCCTGTGAAGAAAAATTGAAATATGTGTGCAAGAAAAAAGGAGAGATTTTGAATGAAACAAAATCAGATAAAAGTTGTTCATTGGAAGAGGTAATAAGAAGTCTATATTTCTTTTGCTTGTTTCAGAAACCTGCATAAAATAATTTATTTCCTCTACTTCCCATTTCCTTCTTGCCCAAGCAATAGCATCTATGAAACATTTTAGCTGAAAAAGGACATTTATATAGCATGAGCCAAATTTCAGATTGTCCTAAGGCTCTAGATGTCTTACCACTCTGTTTATTGATTAAAGTATTATGAGCTTGGACCCAGGAGATGTTGTGTTTTACTTATTTGCTTGAAAACAAAAATTGCTTTTACTAGATATGTTATTGTTCATGCTATTTGTTCTGTGGCTTTTGCTTTAAGGATGTTTTAAAATTTCGGATAAGCACTATGCAACATAAAGCTATGCAGAGATTAATAACTGAGATTAGGTTTCTGTTACGCTTCACTTAGCTCTCATTTTTATTCTTCAACTTGAATGAAGGTAGGGAGTTTTTTGGTTGTTCTGATTTTTTGTTGGGTGTTTTTTTACAGTATAACATGTTACAGCATAAATAAGGCTGGAAAAGAAGTCTTTTCTGTTTTGAACAATCTTGGGATGGTGTTACTAGCTACTTCAGAGTTCTTTGGTTCAGTTTTGTGTGGCATATTGCCTGCAACAGGAAACATGTTTACCCCTTATCTTTCCTTCTGCACAGCCTCGGGGTATTTTTCACTCTGTCTCTTCAGAGACTGCCAGCATGTAGAGTTACAGCTTTCTGTGCTGTTCAGACACCAGTGGCATTGGTAGGCTAGCAAAGAGGTAAAACATTAATGTTCCTTGAAATTTTAGTGTAAATATAGAGGAAAAGATTTGAATAATAGAGGAATTCTGTAAGTTCACACATTTTTAGTATAAAATATATTTTGCAGAAGTAAAGAAACGCTAGTAATGCTCTCTCGTTATTCCTCTGTTTGAATCCTGGCATTGGTGGAACAGCATGAAAACTCCTATTGTTTTGAATGGGACTAGGCGGTCACCCTTGTGTTTCTCTCTTTAAATGCACATAGCAATCAGAAGACTGCACAGTCAGGCTAAAACAGTGATGTATTTTATTCCCATGGTTGCATTATTTCTTAGAACTGTGAATCTGAGAGTTGATGATGCTGGACCTTGTGTATGATGCACTGCATTTATTTATTGTGTATGCTGTGCCACGTTGTGGGCACCAGTGAATGTTAGCAATGATTTATTTTCTCCTGTAGATAATGTCTCAGTTAGGTTGTTACGTATAAATGTGGTTTTCATTCTCTAACCAGGGATGGGAGAGACATGGAAACTACTGTTACAAGATTTATAAATCAGAAGTTTCATTTGGAGCACAGTGCAATCTTACAGTGATGAACAGGTAAAGCACATCTCTGTAATTCATGGGCATGTTTTACAACGTGATCCAGGTGATACAGTCAGATATTAAAACCTCTGTATGCTAATTAGTGGTTTGTAAAGAACAAAACAGAGATAGAATTGCTTTCGCAGAGAACTAGCAAATGGTATTTTCCATGATGTGACAATAGTAAACCTCCAGTGTAAAACCTTGTTGGGAGTATGTGAATTCTCAGGCTGCTGACCCCATGTTGAATATGGGACTACCTGAACAACCCCTTGAAATAACTCATGTAATAATGCTCCTGGTTTTCAGATTGTCTCAGTAGTTTCAGATATCTTTCAAATATTAACTCAAATTAATCTGTGAATTTTCAGATTTGAGCAAGAATTTATAAACAGTCTAATTAGAAAACACAGCAAAGTTGAAGAAAAATACTTCTGGACTGGTTTGCAGGATATTAGCAAATCGGGAATATATTCCTGGGGTACAGTGAATGGGGAAAAAACTGAAGCTGTGACGTACACTAACTGGAATTCCTTGCAACCAGGTAAATTTAACAATTAAAAAAATAGGTAAAAATACTATCATTTTACATTGAGCAAACATTAGAGTACCACGTTACAGAACTCCAAGGATGAAATAAAATAGTAGTTCAGAAACCTATGGACTTTTTTGAAAACCAGACAGTAGTTTTAAATATATCTTTGGTGGCTTAAATCTTAGAGTTTTCAGGAGGATGTGTGGCCATGCCCAGTGGAAAGTCTCTTGGAAAGTGGGAAACTAAGGACTGTAAAACCACTAAAGCATTTTCTGTCTGCAAAAAATATATCGGGCTGCCCAAGGAGCCGGAAGTGCTCCCAAAGCCAACAGATCCCTGTCCCCCTGGGTGGCACAACGGATCCGGCCTTGCCTGCTACAAGGTAAAATGTTATTCCTATTAGATGTTAATTGTTAATTACTCTCTTGTCTTGCAGCAAGTGTGTGATTACCCATTTTGTGGCTTTACAGCTGCTCTGAAGGGTATTTCAAAGATGTTTTACACTGGGAGGAGGAATTAATGTTGATTCAGGTTGACTGCCTGCAGATATTCTCATGTGTCATCCTCTGTCAGTTCCTGAAAGATGCAGAGAGATCCTGAGAGATTCCTCTCCCTGCTCTTTCTGTGACCAGCCCTGCACGTCAGAACTGAGTGGGGTTCTGAGAACGGGACAGCATTCACCCCGTGCTGCCGTCTTGGGAGCCTGGTACTGATGGGGTGTGGGTACCGTGTCTGTATCCCTGCCTGCCTGCCGTCATCTGACATGCAGAGACGCTTGAATAGGGAAGGAAAGCGCTTTGTGTCGCTTTCTCTTGTCCTTCTCCTTTCTATACTCCAAGAGTGTAGATAGCAGAGGTGGGATTTTCTCTGTTTTGAATATGAGTATTAAACTTTTTCAAAAAAGTGCAGCCTCAGTTGTTTTTACTGTTTTTGAACTAAATAGTGGAAGTAAGCAGCCATGCCGTTAGCTGGAATGGCTTGAGCAAGTTTGTATTTAGAAATGCAGGTTTTTCCCCTCCTGTAAACAATCAAATCAAGTTAAAATTGAGGCTGTTTATTGGATTGTTTATTCATTATTTCTGGACCCAGTGTCTGCAATGAGCTGTGTCTTGTAAACAACTTATGTAGCAGAGTGGGGAAACCCAGCTTGAATAACAAGGCTGTGGGCAAGGATCCCAAAGGGATGAGTCTGGCTGATGTGGAGCATAGCTGTCCCATAGCTGATGGGATGTGACAGCTGGCCCTGGCAGTTTCTCCAAATCTCTTGTTGACCAAGTGCAGCGTGTCTGTGCAAAGAGATCCGACTGATGGGAATTGGCTTGGACTGAAGTCAAGGGGATCAAGTGGACATGTTAGCTGAGATATATGAGCCATTGTGCCGCTCTGATACATACAGGTAGTGAAGGACATGCCGAAGGACTTTCTTCACCTGCAGCACCCAAATGGGCCTTGTTTCGGTGAAAACCGGTCTTTGCAATTCACCTGAATTTGAAAGAACAACATTCCTTAAAACCTATAATTTGGCTTGCAATTTTGGAATGAGTTGGGTGTTGTTTTCTAAAGTCTTTCTGGTAAAGAAAAACAGAGAAAGTCTGCCATATGGAGTACATTGCATTTGAAATAAATTTTGTCAGCTAAACTTCAGAGTCTGGCTGTTGTCAAACAAACTGAAAAACATAAAATAATTGTTAAGAAGTCAAGCTCTTTCCCTATGGAAATACCAATTATTCATTCTTACCTAGGGTGGTCATATTTGAGTAGTACAGGAGTGTTTTAAAAATGCTGTTACTTCTGTCATTTTCTACTCTGATGTTTGGCTGTTGTGAAGTTCTTCCACAGTGAAAGAGTGCTGCGAACCAGGACTTGGGAAGAGGCAGAAAGGTTCTGTGAAGCACTTGGAGGCCATCTGCCTAGTTTTAGTCACTCAGAAGAAATCAAGGCACTTCATTCTATCCTGAGAAAAATAATAAGGTAACAAACTAGCCATGGGCTAGTCACTGAAATTTTTCTTTCAGTTGCTTTCTGCAGTAGATCGCAAATGCTGCTGCTGACCCCAAATGGCAAGTATGAGATAGTGTGCAGTGACTGTGTTTCCCACACTAGAAACAGCTAGATGCGGCATTTGAACTGCTGATCATGTCACTGCCTTCCTGGAAAATGTCAAGGGAGTATGTCCTGGGCAAATGTTTCACGTTGCTAGAGGGAGCGCAGGAAAAGAGAGATTTGCTTTGGGCATCTTCCTTTACATGAATTTAGTCTGTGTTGTTATAATAAGTGTTTCCTTCTTTATGTTGAATTTTGGCACAACTGGCTGATAGTTTTCCTATTCCTTACTGATACAGTCTTTAGAGATGGGTTATTATTTCAGTTTTTCAGATAGGTCTTATCTTTATTTATGAAATACTTCCTGACTAAACGTCATTTGAAAACGTGAATAAGGTAGTGTCCAGCAATCTGGTTGGCACGGATCCCATTTGGCATAACTGCAATAACACTATATGGGCATTAGATGGGTGTGTTGAGTTTTCTGGTATCAACAAATTAAATGCTACATAATTTATGAGTCTAAGGCTCTATTTTTAATCAAAGGAACTGTCACTGCAAAGCTTTATTAGGCACTGGTGTGATGTCAGATCCTTGTGTAATATGTTTTTTTTGATTGGCAGCCTGGTTTTTCAGAACTTTTGCCAACTTAAACTCAAATGCTGCCAGTTATATGATCTAAATTTTTTCATCAACAAACTAAATTAGGATTATTTCAGAAGCTGCCAACATACAACATGGTGATTACATTTTAAAACTTGATGACTGAAGAGATACCTTCTTGAAAACCCAGTGAACTTTTTTTAGAAGTGCACAAGTCAAGAAAATTACTCAATGTTTATGTTAATAAGAGACAAAAACAAACTTGTATGCTCTATCTATAGATGGTTTAGTTTGTATAAAAGCCACCTGTGACTCCTTTGGTAAAGTGATTAAAGTCCCTGAAATAAAACTTCATGCACAAATTATTTTTAGCTATAGATCTTATTATATTGTTTTGCAGTTACAAATTTTGTTTTATTCTACCTAATCTACTATGAAACATGAATAGATAAGTAACTTATCTTGTTTTCCTACAAATACTTAGAACTACTTTTCAGCTTGCACATCATCTGAGGTATTAACTATAGTTACTGGCCATTTTTTTTTTGTTAGGAGTTTAAAGCTGGTCTTTCTAGAAAGTCAGCTGGCACATGATGCTACTGCAGTTCCCATTTTTCAGAAAACTTGAACTTAGCGTGGAAGAAGGAAAGTCCCAGTACTTCAGTATTATTCTACCAGAACTGAAATAAGGGGCAATGTGTTGAGCCCAGTATGTAAATAAGGGACAATATATTGAGTCCAGTAGAAACTGACTTTGCAATCAGTGTTACAGTGACTGCATGTGTCAAATGTAACCCAAACCACAGTGCTTTCATCTACGTTAACCACTTTTCAAGCACTACAGAACTTCCTGAACAGAAATGCTACATATTTGATATTGTCCAAAGTCTTTTAAATAATGTTTGTTTGTTTGGATAACATATGAAGTGTTTAAGTTATTTAGGCTTTTAAATTACTCAGAGGTGGCGATTATATAAAGTATTTTGGAGATCAAGAGTGAAGGGTAGCTTGTTTGAAAATAGCTTGTTTGAGAAAGGAGAGAAGAAACCAAGTGAATTATTTCACCGAGAACAAATAATTTAGGTAACTGGGAGAAATTGTCCTAAGATAATGCTAGGAATGATTAGCTGCTGGAGTGCACTGGCATGGAGTTTGTCCATGTTCCCTGCATTTGCTCAGTGCAAACTCTGACCTAAACTATTCATTTCAGCTTGGGGAAGGAGCCACACCTTGGCTTTTTTGGTTTCAGGTTTTTTCCCCTTGCACAGTTCTCCAGTGACTCATTGAGAACTGTTTGTTTTTAAATGTTAGCAGAAGTCAGTTTGGTTCACCAGGAAAAGGGCAGCTTGCCTAGTCCATTCTGTTCTTTACTCGAATTCCACCTTAGAGGCAAATAAGAGCCAGAATTGCTCCAGCCAAGTCGGGTGATTGCCATTGGAAAGGAAAATAAAATTTGCTTGCCAGCCTTCCCCTGTCTGAAAGAAAGAGGAGATAACCTCTTTTCACTTTGAGAGACATGATACAGACAGAGCAAATCCAGTTTTGTTATTTCCATTCTTTTAGGATTGTTTTTGTGAGCATTCTGCAGCTTATAGCTGGCAGCGACGCTGGGTGCGAGGAGAGTAACAGCTTGGATTGGTTAGAAATAACATTTCAATGAGGACACCTTACTGGAAAAAAAAAATCAGTTGCCTTTCATATGCACAGCTCTGCTGCTGCAATTGTTCTGAATCTAGAAAGCCTCACTAACACTTGAGTTTGGAAGAAAAAACTGCTCTTATTCTCAACACACTGGGCAAAACAGCAATGAATCTGAGATGCAAGTGGTAGTAATTGCATTAATACAGCTTCTGCTTTCTCCTGTGAAAGGGTAGGTGATGAGCAGGATGGGCACTCAGCTACTAGCAGGAGGCTGTTACAGAGGGAAGAGCAGGGGGTCAGATGGGCTTCATATATACTTTTAGGCCAGCACTGCCTAGGATTAAATGGTGGCTTAAATTGCATTGGTAGGGAGTTGGCCCAGATGTACACGCGTTACCTACCGTCAAGAAGTAGGTTGAACTACAAACCACAGTGACTTCACTTAGACCCTTAATCTTGTGTTGGAGCTGACGTGAGGGTCAGAAAAAAATAATTTTCCTGTTTCAGCAGTTAGAGTATGACAGTAGAAAATTACTGATTTATATTCCCTTCACATTGATCTCAACTCTGTTTATCCACTCCTGCACAACATTGATTTTTAGGAAGTTTTAGTTTTGTGTGAGAGAGAAGCCACCAGTATTCTGCAGGATTTGCTGGAGATTTAGGGTCTTTCATTGTTAATCAGCATGGAGTCCGTTGTAAAGCACAAATTGCACCTATTTTTTAGGTTAAAACTCAGGATAATCTAGGTTTCAGAGACAATTTTGGGAATGTAGTTCAAAGAATACTCTGGCACTGATAAACCCATTTTGATACCAGGATATAGGATAAATTTTGCATGCTTTGCAGTGAGGAGACAGGTACCTAAAGTACAAGCAAAGTCCTTGCTGCAAGCTTAGTTGCAATAGGGAGTCTTAATTCCTATTTGTCTTAAATAGTTGGTGGAATTCTTTTCTGTGATGCAGTGATAGTATAATTTCCAAGGGCTGCCACAAGGTTTTACTTAAGCTTAAAAGTGCTATCAAGGATAGTGTAGCAGTTACTGACTTACTTGTGGTTGTGTCTGAACAGTTCCAAAAGAAGCAAAAATGTGTGTTAATGTGTAAGTGCCCAGTCGCTAAAAACCATTATTGTATTTGCAAACCAGTAATTGTAAGTAGGGAGATAAACTGGAGAAATTCTTGACTTGGCACACCTTTTTAATTAAAAAAAAAAATATTTATTACATAAAAGCCAAATACAAGTTGAAAGACTTTGAAAAATTGCTGTAGTTCCTCAGGTAATTACTGCAGAGCCTTTTGAGATGAGTGTTTCAAGTTTTCTTTTTAGCAGATGTTCCTCTGTGATGATCAGTTGCTTAAACCGCACTAAGCCTGTAGGTGACAATTAGGAGGGCAGGGTTAAGCAATGTCTGATTCATAAATGGAAAGAGCAATCACAGAAAAATAAAATCCTAAAGGCAAATTGCCAAAAGCCACTTAGCTTCTTGTCAGCTGTGAATGTTTGGCTCACAGATTTCCCTCTGGAGTGGTATGGGGCATTTAGGCTCTTTAAAGGCTCCTTAGTGATATCGTTAAAAGACTAAAGACTCTTCGGTATTATAAGACCACACTAGTGTGATCACATTGTCATATCAATGTCAGAAAATTAATACTGGAGTTGAGAAAAGAACAGAAAGGAGATTTGTTGGTGGCTTATACTTTTCTTTGTATGGTAGGGAACCCTATCAAATAAAATGCTGTTGCCCTTTTTGGATTTCATGTACTGAGTGCACATACTCTGGACTAAGTTTTTGTTTGTTGGTGCTGTGCTGTCAGCCATTTCAGGCTCAATTTAGCATCTTTATGATGATATGTGTGGAAAGGTAGTGGCTCAATCTTATTTAAGAATTTCTTAATGTTGCCCTGTGATTTCATAACATTGCTTATGCAGGTAAGCCTAGGTCTGATTCCATCCCTTCATGTAGTAAACTTGTTTTCATAAACTTTCCAAGTTCTGTCTTAAAATCACTTTTAAGTTTATCTGCACTACTTTTTTGGGAGCCTTTTCCAAACTCTGACCTCTGCTGGTCAGACATCTCTTTCCAATTTTGAGCCTAAATTTATTTCTGAGTTGCGGTTCCTTCAGACATAGTGTCCTTTTTGCGCAAATAGCTCATTTTCTTGGGGATTTAGTCTCCTACTATATTGTGAAGAATAATTATATCCTTTCCCTGTATTTCTTTGTCAAAGCTAGACAAGAAAATCCTTAATTCTTGTTAATAACCTAAACTCTCATTTCCTCAAATATCCTGTATTCCTTCTCTGTATTTGATACAACATAAATTTATGGAATAGTACTCCTGATAGAGTTTTACAAGAACCCTGTGCTGTGGCATCAATACTTTACCATCACTGTCAGACCACCTTGATGAGAGTGCCTTTTCCACAGCTCGATTGCAGTAGGGTTCCACATAGTCTATGATTTCATGGAAGACTCATGGTCTTTCTCCCCTTTGCTGCTCCCAGGTGATACCATCATTCAGAAAAGTGTCTGTTGCCTTCCTTGGAAAGGGTGGCAGATTGGAGTGAATTATTGTAAAATTCAGTACGTAGCACAAAATTGATACTTTGAGAAGTAGAGGTTGCAGTACAAAACTAACCTTGCAGTTTGACTAGCATATACTTCATTTTGTTATAGTATCTTTAGATTCATAAGCAATAGTAAAGAGTATGATAAAGGCTATTACTGCAGATTTAAGTATTTACATTATAAACCCATTTTTTGGGTAACTGTATTTTGTAGCATAGCTGAAATTTTGAATTTAAGCGTCCTCTGCTTATGAAAAATGAATAAGTAAAATCTAGAAAAAAAAATACAGTTCTGACTGTAATCCTATAAAATGGAGTAAAATTTCTATCGCTACTCTTTCATGCAAGCATTGGAGTCGGTGGAGTTATGTGCTCATTCATGTTTATGCCTCTTTTTTGAATGTGCATGATTGAAATATCTGCCTATGCTTGGGTTGTTTATATCACTGACGAACTTAAGGGAAATATGAAGCCGGTTATTCTGTATGAGTAGAAGTTTTTGTGTGGTTTGAAGAAGAGTGTATTTGAGCTGATGTTGTAGAGGGAGACAACCTGAGATGGACGAGAGAGAGAAGCAAGCCAAATAAACACTGTGTGTGTGATTCTGGAAGAAAAGTTTAGAAAAGAGACCTTTATATCAAGTGACAACTGATTAAGTGGTGATGCAGTGAACAAAGGAATTACCTGATTTAATTTTCTCTGTGGTCAGGGAAAGACAACCTACACATCTTCTTAAAGAGAAGTGCAGAAGAGGTCCTAGCCCTTACGCCCATATTCTCTTTGAACTGCTACAACTTGCAGTAGTAAGCCTTTGGTTTGCCGCTTGATCCTAAGTAATGCCATCAGATGGGTCAGACTTTTTATTAAATTAGCTGAACCATATATTTGGCTTAAGATTTTATCTTGTTTATTTACAGCAATGACAGATGGGTATGGATTGGAATGAATAAGAGGAGTCCAGATTCTTTGGGAACCTGGCAATGGAGTGATGATAAACCCGTAAGTTAACTTTTAACCAGGAAATGTCATGTCCTGATTTGTTTCAGCTTGGACTGGATTGAAAGTAAATTGATAAATATTTTAATTAAAATATGGCAGATCCTTCAACAGATGAATAATTCAGAAGAAGATTGTGCACTTAAGAGCTGCCATCCAGGCAAATTTCCAATTAAAAACATATCTTTAATAAGGTTAACCTGATTTCTGTCTTTATTGCATTAAAATATTTTAGCAGAAATATAGTAGTAAACATCAAATTGCTGGTGGAGGGAACAAGATGTCTTCATGCCACAACAGAGGGGAGGATTTATCAGTTCATCTCCTTGATATATCAGACTTTTCCTGAACACATCTTCCTTATTGTAATTGATTTATTTGCCTGAAATTGTGAGTTCTTTCCCTCCCCCTCATGCCCCCCATAATGACAGGTACACAGACTCAAAATTGATCCACAAACTGCCATTTAACACATATTTTGATAGTGATAAACATTATGGGATCCCAGCTTTGAATGGTTGTCTCTAGGTATTACTATGGCAAAAATAGTCCTAAAGTAATGATTCTTTCATCCTGTCCGTCCTGTAGGTAACTAGCGTTGTTATGCCACTCGATTATCTGGAAGATGAATATGATACAAGAGACTGTGCTGCATTAAAGGTTAGTTTCAAGATTTTTAATAACAGGATGCATATTTTTACATGGAAGTGCTTGGAAAAAATACTTACGCCAGCCACATATTGAATTTAGGTTGGCTGCTGAGATGTTTTCTTTGCATAGTGAAAAAGTTGCTAGTGTTCATTCCCTTTATCAGTCCACACCTGTTATCAATTTTCCTTTATTCAAGCAGTTTTTTTTTATGAGCCAAGTGCTATGCTAATGATAACCTTCATAAGACTTCTTTTGAACTACCAGATACGTTAGTAATAATATTATTCTGTATTGCATCATGCAATACTGTGTATCTCTTGTGTATTACATATGACGCTTCAGGATGTAACATGGAGTCTAAACCAAAAAAAAGCAAACAGACCCCTACCAGTAACTTTAAAAATATACGTTAGTTTTTCTGAACTGCAAGCTAAGAAAATGTTTGAAACCTAAAGTAGGGGAATGCAGTAGCCAGGACTGTTTGTGTTTATTCTGTGTGTTTCCTTGTTTACTTGGGAAATAAACTGTCAGTTTCTAATTCAAAGCAGGCTTCTGCTTAATTCCTAATTATGTTCTTCATTGTTTAATTTAGGCTTGATGGCATGAGTCTTAAAATGGCTTTTAACTTTTCTGAAGCATCACCTAACTTTTTATAAGATCATTTCAATACCATCCCTTCTTTTAGCCTCATTAGAATCACCTCTGCTTTTACTGAAGGATCCTTGCTTCTCTTTACTTCTGTCCACAGCTGTTTCCTCTCATTCTCTTCTCCTGTGTTCATGACACTAGGCCAAGAAGCTGTCAGCATTAAGCTACTAAAATTTTAGACCAGAGGAGAGCAGTTTGAAGGGGACACTGTGGATATAGTAACCTCCCTCCCCTACGTGCTAGGTATAGACATGTTCTTTCACTAAGTGGTAAAAATTCTCTTTATTGGAGAGATCAGTTAAAGTGAAGTCATATTTTAAGCTTAATTGTAAGAAATAATCTTAAATAAGAAAGATTATTTCTGTGCCAGTTCAGATGGTTGCTTCTTTTGAGCAGAGATCAGAATAATTTCAGGGCAACAAGTTGCAACAGATAATTCAGTAACAAGCATTGATGAGATTCTGTGTGCTACAAAAAAGCAAAGGAACAGCATTTCAAGAAGGGACTTTGGTATGTAGACTGACCTTGAGCCCTTTACCTGATTGCTTCACAAGCTTGGCTAGTGTGGAGAGTTATAGTTGAAGAGTTACGTTTGTGACTGCTCATTTTTGCAACGAAGTTGTGCAGGACTAACAGCACAGTGACACATACTGACTTTGCCAAAGTGCCTTTTTAATAATTCCATTTCATGTTTCAAAGGCCTGTGCCTTACTAACTCCGTTCTCTGTTCCTTATTTTCTACAGACCTCTCAGTTTTCACGGAGATCATTTTGGAGATTTTATTTCCATGAAGGCAGAGACCTGGAATTTTACTTCAGGCCTTTTGATTGCGAAGCTAAACTTGAATGGGTCTGCCAGATAACAAAAGGTAAACTGCATTTACATCAATTTATTCGTGTAAAAGAGCGTATTATTTATTGCCACTGACTTGTCATTGTTGCCCAATAACAGAAACTTTGCAAACTTTGCAAAAAATATTTTAACATTTCTTCTCTGAACTGTTAAGAGGTCAGTACATGAGATGTCTCACATATGTTACGTGCAAACAGATGTGCACTTAGAATATTCAAAGTTATAATGGAAAATGACCATCAAGAGGGTGCAGTGTCAGTGGTCCCATATTCTTTCTTGTCCCATGAAGCGGGAAGTGGCTTCTTACTAGCTGAGGTGATATAAGCCATCAAGTTGCAGCATTTGTTGACTTTACTGAATCTTTCTTAGTGATATTTGTAACTAAATGGCCACAAACACCTTGGGTGTACAGTTTGCTTCAGCCTTAGCCTTCTGGTAAAGCTGCTCATTGTAGTGAGACAGAGGAGTGGGACTACAGAAGAATGGCATGGGATACTTGCCCACTTTCTTGTTGTGGGGAGGTACGGGTAGATACCCCACTTTGATGCTTGTGTTTTCTTGAGAGGAAAAAAAATCTACAGATATTTAAGACTGAGGTATGCAAAACTCCCATTAGTTTTGTCAGCTTATTTTAAACTATTAAACCTGTCTATGATTTCCTTCTCATTTTATTTTTTCCATCATGCATACTGAGAAGCTTTAGTGCAATACATCGCTTCCATTATTGGTGACCACAGTCTTGGTAGAAGGTGAACTTGAAGTGACTATTCCTTTTTTTTCCCTCTGGACAGGTAGCACTCCAAAGACACCTGAGTGGTATATACCAGGTAAGTGGACTTTTTGCATATTCTTCTGCTAAGTGTATATAGTTGTTAATACTCTGTCTTTTATTCGTTTTGTTATATTACTGCTGTAATACCTGTTTGATACCAGAAAAGGTCATGACTGATAGAATTTGGTTCTGAGAGAGCTCAGAATGCATCTGAAATTTCTTATTACATTCGGAAAAAGAAGGATGAGTTTTTCAGAATTGATTTCTTATGTGCGTGATATTTCTTCTGCATAGATGAAATTGGAATTCATGGAGCCCCACTTGTTGTTGATGGAGCAGAGCTGTGGTTTGTACCAGATAAAAACCTGAGCTTCCAGGAAGCTATTTTCTACTGTCAAAAAAATGATAGTGATTTAGCCTCTGTGGAGTCTTACCCAAAACTCAGGACAATACTATCTCAAATAGAAAAGGTAAGGAGGTATAATCAGTCTAACGGGTGCTTTCCACTATAGGGAAATGTTCTTGCCAGTTTTTTCAATATAAGAAAATGTTAATCCTTAATGTCTTTATTTTTCCTGTTGGCCTTAATATTTTTAATTTTACTTGAAAAGATGAGTTGAAAGAGCGTTATTTTAATGTCAGTATTGTAAAAATAATTTTTAAATTTAAAAATAGCCTTAAAAACATGAAAAAACCTACACCTCCAAATGAAGAGAAAGTGTCATAACAGAACCACCATGTAAGCACCCCATTGTCTGCAAATACTTCACTAACAATTGTGTCGGTTCCTAATTTCATGCACAGGAAAGCCCATAATTTTTTACCTGATGAGATCACTTAAAGAGAAATGCATGATGGTCTGATAGCCTTTACTGAAAGAGGTTTGTGGTGTTCATGGCATGAAAGTACAATCTTACCAAAACATTTCAAGTTTCAGCACCTCTGTTACTACCTTTCTTCAGTGCTGCTGCTTGTGAGACGACAGTACTTTCTGAAGCTAGCAGCTGGCAAGCTCTCTTAATGAAATTTCTCCTGATAGGAAGTTACCTGGAAGGAGAAATTGAGGATTTAACCTGCATAATCTCTAGCCTTTTCATGAACTATTTGTTGTTAGGCTATCTGCTGGAAGAACAGGATTATTCTGAGGAAAGAAGGTTGGTCCTGTGGAACCATGTCAGCTTTAAGGCAGCTTGCAGCTATGTCCTAGTTGTCTGGTAGAGTTCCTGCTATGAATTTTGTGGGAATGATGTGTCTAGCTCACACTTACGACAGTGCTGCAAGATTTTCTGTAGCTTTATCCAGCACAGTGGCTTTTTTTCTAGTAGGTGCAGGGGTCCATCTACTTGGCACATCAGTCTCAAACTGTATCCTTTCATAGTACTGAAGAATAGTAATTCCTGCACGTTTTAGATTAATTAATGTTGTCATTGATTTATCCTTGGTAGAGTCTGGAGATCTTTCTCTATGGGTTGTAAAATACCACAAATACTGAGTTGTTTGTTCTTTATTTCAACAGTTATCAAACAGTGAACAGAAGTGGTGGCTGAAGTTTATTGATCATGGCTACAGCTATCATTCACCGTACGTAGAATAATTACGGAATGCTTTATTGTAAGCTTTTTTTTTTTATGCAATTTTTAGGAATATAGTTAACTAGAGTAGTTTCCAAAGGAAAGTACTTTGTCTGCACATTTGTGAAAGGTTACTTCGTCTGTGTCATCCCAGAGAAGTATGATAAATAATTTTAACTGAGCTAGAAAAATACAGCATTATTCAGTGACCACTGTTCTCCGCTTTTGCTCACGTGTTCCTGCACCTGTTCTTGCTATGCTAAACTTAGATCACAGAGTATCTAAACCAGAGGGAGCAGAACTGTGCAGTGCTCAGGCAAAGCACGTAGTGGTTAAGACAGTTTGTGTGTACAATCAGAAAGTGGGTTTATTTCAAAGTATTGTTGAAATATTTTAATTAGCTCCCAAATTCTGGTTTCTAGTCCCATTACAAGCGTTATTGACATAAAAAATTTAATTCATAATAACTTGATAATAACTGAATTTGTAATCCATTTCTTGTGTGTCTGTCGGAGCCTCTAGATGTCAGGTTTTTGGGCTTTGACATCTTAGTCTTGTCATGTGAATCCTTGAAATCTGTGGGCCTAATAGCTAACATACTCCATTGACCTTTAAAATGCTTTTATTGGTTTTTTAAGCCCACTTGTGTGTTCTGTTAATAGTTGGGGAACTGAAAAAAAAATTCTCTAAAAAACCCCTGTCTGTTGGCTCAGAGGGTATCTGAGAAATGCTTGAGAACAGAGAATGTGACATTGATTTAAGATATCACTCTTCCAGTCAGGTAACGTCAGAGTCTTGGAGGGCTTATAATATAGCCCAGTAGAGCTGAGATGACTCTCAGCAAACAGCTCCCTCATCATGCTGTTCATGGTGGCACCAGAGGATCATGGGCTTCTTACAAGGAAAATTCTTCACTTACCGTAGCAATATACTACTGTGAAAATAAAACAGAGGCTATTCCCCATTCTCCTCATTTATCCTGACAATGTACCAGCGATTGCACCATGGTGATAAATGACCTCCCACCCTTGTTCTGCGCCTGTCCTCAATGCAGTCAACTTGGGCATTGTACATAACTACTGAACCTACCAGATAGTTGTTCCTAGTATAGCTTTTTCCCTACTCTGTCCTTTCCAGTGTTGTAGGGCATCTCCTAGAAACAGTTACGAGCCCAAATTTTTTTTTGCACTGGCTCTGTTACTATCAGAGTTTCCACTTGAAGATCACATTGGATTGGAGATTGACTCTGAAATGTTTGTATCCAGTTTACAGTTATTTTCACGCTTCCATGATCGATTCCTGAGGGATTGCTGGTACGTTTCTAGAAAGAACTGGTATAGAGGTAAGGTTATTTTTATTTTTTCACCCTTCTGTCATTATTATGTTCTTTTAAAAAGTAATTACTGTTCTAACCAAACTTCTATATTGAATGCAAATTAATATTGAAATGGAAGTGAATGGCTTCTTGATGATGATAATCTGATTGAATTTTGAAAAATTTATTTCTTCCTTATGGTAGAAGCCATGATAATATTTCTTGATGACCAGAGGCAAACTTGAATTCAGATGACAATTTTTTATGATTGATTGTCACTCTTTTTTTTGCAACATAAATTGATTAGGTGAAATCTGGTTTTGGTGGTTACCTTTTTGTGTTTATGCTACATACTCTGCGCTCTGGAAATTAACTCCTAGAGTTATGTTAGTTACAGGAGCTTAGCTGAATACTTGGAGCTCCTATGCGTCTGGAGATGCTAATTTCTTTAAGTAGTGGAGTCACCCTGGAGGAGGTACACAAAGTAATGGAAATGCTGCCTGGTGGCACTTAAAGCTTCTTACTTCCTTTTTTCAACATTGTTTTATATGGAAGAAAATGTGTAACCTGTGAAGATCAAAGAGTTCCTCCTGCCTGCTACCATTTCCAGTCTAAAGCACATAATTCTGTTGTATGCTGCTGACCTGTTTTCATCCCTGTTAGCCAAAAATGACTCTTGACTAGGAAGCCAGTCCAGTTACTGTAAGAGTCATGTAAAGCAGTACAGGCCAGATGCTCTCCTTATAGATGTTAAACAATAATGTTTTGGCTTTAGTGACCTTTAGGTTACAGGCATTTTATGCCAGAACCTGAGATTTAGTCCTCATATTCAGAATCTTATTTCATGGTTTTTCTGTTTGAAGTTATCTCTGCCTATATGAAGTGTTACTACTGGAAGTGAGAGGTCAGGCTCTGGATCTTTAGGAATATTACATTGCTGTCTGATATAAATAATTTATTTGTTTTATGCTCTGCTGTTACTTTTAATGCTTTATTGCACAGTGCTTCACTGTGGTTGCTCTGTAAAAGGACTTCACTTCAGATTGGTCTTTGTCATGTCATAATGGCAATTGAAGCGTGATAGGCATTACCATAACTGTTTTTTAAAACTTGTATTTCTGCAGACTACCCAATTAACTGTAATATGAAACTGCCCTTCATCTGTGAAAAAAATAATGCCTCCTTACTAGAGAAACACGATCCCAGTTACCGCCCAGTCGGAGGAGGTTGCCCTAAAGGTTGGCGTCAGTTCCGGAATAAGGTATAGAGACAATAAGATAAATCATTCTTACCTATTTTTCATAATCCAATGAGCTGGACTGCCTTGCTGAAAGAGGTGAAGAAGTAACCCGTGTTCAGGAATTGTCTGGGAGGTGGCTTTTGAAAACTATGTGCAGTGGTTAAAATTGTCTTCCCCACTTCTCTGTCCCTTAGTCAGGATTGATGGTTTCTTAATTTCAAAGCAGTAATTTTCAGGTGTTTTGTTATCCCATTGCCACATGTTTAAGTCCAAGAACATCAGTTGTATTGTCTAACCTTGGGCTTTGCTTTGAAGGAAGATAAAGATTAGAAAGGGAAGGGATGAGGTTTCTGTGGCAAAAGCGTCTTGATTCTCTTGCTGAGTTATCGTAGTCAGGCAGCAAGCTGGCAGCCACTCTGCTTCCTAAGTTGCCTTAAGGACTTAATTCATTTAAGAGTTAGAAGAAGCTTCTAAGAATGAACCAACAGAGGTCAGAAGCCACAGCATACTGTGTTTCAGTACTGTGTTTTAAGGCAGTCATCTAAAGTCTTGGTGAGACTGATTCCTGTTATTTGACCCACCATTATTCTGTACATAAGAAGGAAAGTGCATCAAATCTGCACATTTCACTATGCCAAGGTTTGCAGATTTGCTTGATGTCATTGCAGAATATAGCTTCTGAGTTCCCACGTAGTTTCTCCCAGAAGGTAACGCATGACAATACAGGTTCCTGGCCCAACTCTGTCTGTCTTTAGAATTCACGTGTGAATTCTCATTCTTAAAACAGCATCTGATCCTGATGTAGCCAATTAAAAATTACTGAATTCTAGTCCTCAGTGAATGAGGAGTTAGTCTGTGGGATTATTCATCATTTTATCTGTAGCTATTCTGTTGAATCTAATAAGAAATGCATGCATGCAGGTAGTATCAGTTCCCTTACTTTCTGAGAATAATTATATGTTATTGCAGGAAATGAGAAGTGAGTTTTCAGAGTTAGTTTAAGAACATTTTCTTATGAGTTATTTCTTAGGAAGCAATGGCATGATTAAAATCAGTTTCATTTTGTTTATTTTGCAGTGTTTTCTAAAGATGAAACCTGAATATTTAACATTTAATGCAGCGAATGAAAAGTGTGTAACTTTCGGAGGCTCTCTTCCATCTATCTCAAACCAAGCTGAGCAAGGTACTGTGGTGAACTGGGGGCACTTTTAGTATGCAGCTTCTCTTCCAAATTCAGTGTAGTTCAGCTCAAGAACTTGAGCATTAAATCACTTGGTTATCTATAGGCATACTGGGAGCATTGTCAAAATCCAAGACCAGTTAAAAATGTGTTGTCTGTTGTTGTTTGCATCACTGGGGACATAACATGGAAATGCAGTCAGCAAACATTTGAGCCGGTTTGAATAGCAGCTTCTCTGTATGATCTTAACCTGTTATAAAAAGAAAAAATTGTAAAACCTTGCATTAAGGCTTGAGGGATGAAGAATTCCCATGTTTTGCTTTGCAAGTTAAAACATAACTGAAACGGTAGACTTTGCACTGTGAAAACCACCTTAGGAGCTGCTTCCAAGACAAGCTCAGCTGCCTGTCCGTGAATGAGATGGTGAACACAATGCGTGCTGGCGCACATAGAACCCTCTTTGTCTAAGCGTGCCGAGCAGCTTGATATGGCAGTGTGTCTAAACCAACCACCTGCATCTCTGCAGAGCATTGCTAGGACGATGGAAGGCAGGGGAACTGCAAAACACAGAGCTGTTCCACCTTTGGGACCTGTCTCTCAGCTGTCATACAAGCTAGAGTCATTGAGGTAAATGCAGTGAGGAAGAAGTGCGTTTACGTTGGCTGCAAGTAAAGTTCAGCGATAAACTGCTGAATGAGACACCTGTATTTGCATCTGTGTTCTTCTAGGTAACTAACAGTTCTCTGCAGCTGTATCTGGAGTAGCTCAGCTGAATTTTGCAATGTGCACAGTGTGTATTTTCTTTATAAGCAAGTAACCTCTGGCCAAATGGAATATGGAAAGTGGACTAGGAAGGCCACTAGTGTACCTGCAGGCAGCAGCTGAATTATGATTTTTTTTTATTTTTTTAATTTTTTTTATTTTTTGCTACTGTTATTGGGGAGGAATAGGGTTGTGACCATACAGGATTATACATGTCTAAGACTTGTGTGTTTTTGGATGCTTTTAAGATTGCGAAAGCATAGCCATTCTGAAATGCTACATAGCATGGTCTTTTGTCAAGTTTGGTGCATATGGAAGTGTTTTCTTGGTTGTTTCTCTTTCCCTACTGTAGTGGAGGTCACCTATATGGAAAGAAGGCACAGTCCTCTTTAAGAAGCTTGCCTCTTTCTGTGGGCTGCTTCTACTCTTCCCAGTGGTATTAGGTGGCTGGCTAGCTCTGACATGTAAATCTTCAATGGCTTTGTCTAGCTCAGAAAATGGGTTGAGGCTAGTTTGGCACGTGGCCGATAGTCGAGACGTGTCAGCAGTAGCTAATTACGTGGATTCAATTTGTCTTCCTAATTTAGACAACTCAGTGAATGCCTTTGGTGCCTGGGAGGTTACTGAAGCCCATTGTTTTGTGCTAGCATGGTCACTAAGAGGGTTCTGATTTAAGGTTTTCCTGGCTGCAGTTTTCTCCAGCTAAACCTGAATTCCTTTATCCTGTCCTGCTTTCTCTGATGATGGGATGGGCAAACTCTGCCAGAATCCAAGGAATGTTTCTGCTTTATGGCATACAGCAGTAGGAGAGGAAGATGGGAGATAAGACTTCCTCCATCAATTCAGAGAGGGCAGGGAGGGAGCTCTTCTATTATCTCTGCAGGGAGACAATAGAAGATCTTGCAGACCTGTGGAAAAGCAGCTTCCAAAACTTGGATGTAAGTGCAAGGATACAAAGTAGTGGGCAGAGAAATAGGTTAAATCCACTACCTGCTCCTCAACTGAAAATCTGGAGGACAAATAGCAGTAGTCTTCTCCTTTCAGATAAAATCGACATGAAAGGTGCCATCTTATGGAAGCAAGGGATGATAAGCATTTGGCAATCAAAGGGCTGGGAAAATTAAGTTAATACAAGCAGGGGTTGCATTATCTTATTTATGTGAAGTGTTTTTTTCAGATGTTTACTGTTTTTGTCTGAACCACAGTATGTACATTTAATGTTCTACCCAACAGATTATATAACATCCTTGCTTCCTGGTATGTCGAAAGATATTTGGATTGGTTTGCAGTTTCTGTTCAGCACAAGGGAAAACAAATGGATAGATGAGAGTAGACTGTTGTATAGTAACTTTCACCCACTCCTGACGGGAAGATTAAGGAAAATTCCACTGGATGTGAGTTCTGACATTTTATTTCTCTTGACTATTGAGTAATGAAATTTGGAATATTGACTGTATCATAAAAAACCTATATATATATATTTATATATATAAACAGACCAAATCCCCCAGTTAGTGGTTTTAACTGGTAAACAAGGGGACTGACAGTAATGATGACAGCTTCTGAACTGGGATACGAAACACCAAACGATGAAAGAAATAAGCTGAAACAACTCCTTAATGACTCTTCTGGAACTTCTATTTGCAATTTAAAGACTATATGAAAACAGTCATCAAAAAGATGTCATAAAAAATTCTCGGTTCAGTTACACTTAGGATGCATCTATAAACCATTATACATCACTGTGCTACCCAAGGTGAAGTATAATAAATGTAGTTGAATCACACCCTCAAACAAGATTTATTTTAAGTATTAAATAATTTAATTTAGTATTCTCTTCTTTATTTAACTTACGAATTCGTTTTGAGTCCAGGCACCTGGTAGTGTTTGTAAAATAGGTAAGCTCTATTGCACTACTCCTTTGAAGCTTCTTAAACAAGTTCAGACAGCTCGAGTTCTCCTAGTCTATTGTTCCTTCACTTTCTCTATACAAGTATGTTTATGCCTTATTTGAGTCTGATAAACATATTTCTGGTTTTCAGCTTTTTGATGAAGAATTTAACAATCAGTGTGGTGTAATCCTCAATGATCCCAAATCACAGTATGTAGGAACATGGAATTTCACTGCTTGTGCTGACAAGCACTTCTTGGGTATATGCCAGCGGCCTATAGGTAAGTCTGAAGAGTCAGAATAAATTACAGCCAGAGTCTGCAGTTAAGATGTGTGTGCTAGGAGATCTTTTAAGGCATGTAAATTGTTGCACTTGAAGAGCAAGATTCTTGTATAGACTGAGCAGGTAAATTTTGGAAAAGCAGAGTGTGGAGGATGATCTGGGACCTATTTTATCAGAGTTTTTCCTTTTGTTTTTCATAGCCCAGTTTGGTGGGAGTCTGTTTTCCTGAGAGACTCTGTGTGATTTCAGTGCCTTTAATGTTCTGTGGTCATAGAGGTCATGTACATCACGCAGTGGAACAAGTGACTCCTTTTTCCTCTTCAAAACTCTGGAAGTGAGAAGACGAGGGAAGGAATCTTATCTTTAAGTCCTTTTTAACATATCCTATGCGTTTTAGCACTGTCAGAATACGAGGTATCATGTACTTTTAATGTTGAAATTGGTCTTCCCAGGCAAAACCTTGAGGGAATACATGAAGAGTGATAATTTGGAGTCGTGCAGCTTTCCCTTGCTTCATACAGATCTGTTGGAGTGAGTGGGTTGTCTTAATCTTAACTAAAAATAATATTCTGATGTAGCCATGTGGGTTGGTCGACACCAAGTACTGGAATTGGATCAAACACATATAGCTATTAATAATGTATTTAATTACTGCTATGGACTAATATGTGGCATACCCACTTCTAAGTATGTTCCCCTATGTAAATAATCCTTTTAAGTAACTAGCATGCTATCTTCTAAAAAAAAACAGGTGTGCGAAAGACCCAAGAATATGTCCACCTTCTTTTTTCTCAAATACACAAAGAGATTTCCCCTTCCACACTTTAACACAAAAAGTCTTCTTTATTTCAGTGCCAAATACTTCAGAAATTCCACGTGCCCAGATTAGAAGTCTGGATGGAAGAAGTGTAGTCATAAAAATTCACAAAAGGGATTTTTATTAAGAGAAGGTTAACAATGTATCTGTGTAGATCAATATATTACTAGTCTCGGCCAACTGAAATACTAAGCACTTCTTCCTAGCCACAGCTGTAGAAGGTGTAATGAGAAGGGGGGTTAACTGCCAGAGAATGTGTCCTGGTACGATCTGGTCTTGCATCATCATTATCTAAGGATCATTCAGGTTGGAAGGGACCTGAGCAGGGTGCAGGGACAGCTGTGAAAGAGTCCAGGTTGCCTAGGGCTTTATCCTAGGGAAAAAGATGATTCGGGTTCCTTGGAAATCTTGGCATGATTGTGATGTGGAGAACTTCTTGAGATGTTAATCATTGACAATTACTTCTTTCAGAAAGGGACACTTCCCTTATACCCTGTTTCCAATTTGATACACCTTGATGTGTGATGGCACCCTTGGTTCCTTGGTTCTTTTTGTAGCTGTTTACTGAGTGAAAGCACTTGGCAGCAGACACAAACCCCTTCAAACAATCTGTTTCAGTCTTGTCACTTTTCTGATCTATTGAAAGCTGTAAATTGCATATAAATATAAAATTAATGCTGTGTTTCTGTTGTCTTGTGTTTTGGAAAATGGCCCTGTCAGTCTATCAATCAGCCATTTATATCCTGTTATTTATAGAGTGATTTCCCCCCACCCCTCAGTGAGCCTTTTTCTGCTTGAGATATTTCAAATGTCAGGTTTTTACTCCCTTTTGGAGAGCCAATTTATTTTTGATTGTGTATAAAATTGTTGGGGTTACTAAGTTTGCATGCCTTAATTTACCACCCATGGGAATATTTGCATCTTCCATTACGTGCAGTTGCTCTGCGTCGCTGAGCTGTATGCCTTCAGCGTGGTGCTGGTAACTGAATGCACTCACAGCTTAGAGCACAAATCGTGAATTGTGCCCCTCCCTGTGCAAGGTGGATTTTCTGCTGTTAGTTAGGCACATGTGGAGGCAAAATCAATTTGTGGTATCCCCATGGATGGTAGTAAGGAATTGTGGGACTGTGCTGTACACTGTAAGATCTGCATAGACAACTTTTGTGCCCCATTAGATTCACATAAGCGTAAATCCACAGGCTCCACAGAGATAAATGAGTGAAGTTTAGCTGTTGCTGTATTGCAGCAGAGAACAGGCACTCTCTCCCATTCTTATATTTATTTAAAGTTGTATAATATGGTTTTAATGCAGTAAATATAATTCTTAACATTATTTAGCAGTTGGTTAAGAATAGGAAATATAAAAAGATTGGCTGAAAATAATCCTTATTTTTTTTCTATTTTCTGTCTAAAGTGTCAAAGATACTTGCTTCTAACTAGAATCACTAATCTACTCTCTAAGAAAATATTTTTAATTATTTTTCTAGGGGCAATTCAAACATGTTTTTCTGTTTGTTACAGAAAAATTTGGCATTTAAAACATACTCCAGTATTTAACAACCTAATATCCACATTTCTTTCCTACATATAGGAACTGCTGATAACCAGATGGAGCAAGTCCTTAATGAAACATTGAGCTATCAAAATGTTCAATACATGGTAATTCCGAAGAATTTGTCCTGGAATGATGCAATGACTGCATGCATAAATAACCAGATGCAGCTGGTTAGCATCACAGATCAGTTCCAGCAGGCTTTTCTTGCTGTTCAGGCTGCCCTTCATAATTACCCACTGTGGATTGGACTCTTCAGCAGAGATGTAAGTTTTGTTTTCCCCTCAGACTGCGGCTTAAGGTGGCTTTTAGAGTTGTGTGGAAAAGAAACTGGGATAAAGAAATGCAATGAAGAATTAATTTCTGGAGTAACTGTTTTTGTTTAGGGATAACCGTCTGAAAGGTCCCAAGATGTTCTAAATCTTCTGTTCTGCAAGTTACATAGCTGTTGAACTCCACATTGATGATGAGACAATTCTTTAAAAAGATATAGGATGAAGGGATATGTTGTAGGGCAGCAGCAACATAGATCACCGAATCATCTTTTTCTCTTTGGTTAATGAATGAGTAATTAGTGTTGCCATTTAATATCATCGCCCCTGTAGAAGGGCAACCCAAAATCTGTTTTAAAAGGGAGAAACTAGAAGTAGCAAACAAAACAAACAAAAAAAAAAAAAAGAAAAATTGAACACTTCTGGAGATACATTTCTAAAGCTCAACTTAGACTCTGTTATTACTTCATGTTAATCTCTTTTGAATTGTTATCTGCAAGTGAAGATCAAATGATTCATTTTGCTGTGTACAACTCAGGCATGCACTAGCTTTTCACTGTTGCAACACTTCATTATTTGGGCACAATTAAAAAGGCACATGAAAGGAAATTATAATGAAACTGGTCAACAGAACTTGTTACTCCAGTGCTGGAATCATAGACAGAAAAGAAAGATACAAGCTAAACTAAATTACAAAGCAGCAGGGGGATTTCCTGAAAAAAAAACTTTCAAATGTAAGGTTCTTAAAGGATGGTGTACTTGTTGAATGTGGGTTTTTTCTTATTCCTCCTGCGTCTTCCAGGGCAGGAACGCATCTGATTTTAATAAATCAGTTAAGTAATAATAGATTACTTTCAACTCAGTGTGGAGTAACTGAGACTGGGCCTTATTCTCAGGTATTATGAGTTTTCTAAGACCAGATAATTATATCCACCATTGATTTGCAGGTACAAATGATGTAATTTGGACATCTCATTGCCAGGCCTTCCTCCATAAGCATCAACATTTGATGCTTAGTAGTTCCACGTCAACATTTGATAATTTGCCATCAACTTCAGCTAATTCATGTTTTTGCAACTGCAAAACTTAAAATAATGGAGCTTGTTATATTGTGAGCAGCAGATCAGATTGCAAAGGCAGTGGAACACTTACAGTTCTCACCAGAGAGACTGTAAGGTCTAGCCAGTGTAAATCTATTATCATGTCATTTTTTTGTACCTAATATTTTTTACTATGTAAGCTCATCCTTTTCACTTATACAATGCTAGGGTGGAAAACATTATGGCTGGCTGGATGGGAAACATGTTAGTTTTAGTCGTTGGTCTGAAGATGATGAAGAAACAGGTGAAGAGTGTGTGTTTTTGGATACTGATGGCTTCTGGAAAACTTCTGACTGTTCCTCTGAAAATCGAGGTGCTATTTGCTACGCATCAGAAAGTACGTATCCTAGCATAATACTTACAAAAGTGTTTTATTATGGAGCATATTTGGTAACTGCAGATTGTAACTTCAAAATGACAACTTACATTTCCTCACACAGGCTGATTTGCGTGCCAGGAAACAAACTTGAAATGGGGATGGGGTGGTATGCACCTGTTGGTCTTCATACACGTTACAAATGAATTCGTCACGGGTGCGTTGGGCCAGACTGTACCCTCCATAATCTCTCCCACTTGCATGTGGAAGATTCAGCTACCTCTGTACTATTTACATCTTAATATAGGGACCTCCTGAAATCTCTTCAGACTTGAAAGTCTGTACAGGGTGGAGGTACATGACGACATGGAGAACGAAGATGGCAGGTAGACACTGAATTGAAAGGTGTAAATTAGTCATCTGCAGTTCACAAACCCCTTCTAAATATATACCAATTACAGCAAGATAGGTAGGGATATAGCAGAACATCTTTTTGGGGGGAAACATGTAGCATGACCCTTTTCTGAAAAGTAAAAAAGATCTTTCTGAGAGATCATCACAGATTTCTTCCCTATGAGACCATTACAATTTGTTTTGGCCTTTTTTTTTTCCATGAAGGGACACAGTTAAGCCATTGTTGTACATCCTGAGTCACAGTAAATTGTATACTTGGCGTTATGACAGTCTAACTATTTTGTGATGGCAACCTGAGCAACTGCAGGAGTCGTTCTCGCTGCTCAAGTATTAGATAAAGCCACAGAACTGAGATGTGTTGCCAGCTATGAAGGACCTTATTTCTTACAGTGATCTGCCTTCATACAAGACGCAAAAAGAGTTTTCAGTTACTAGTCCATACGTAGCACTCTTATGTAGGGATTTTATTCTTAAGCCTATATAACATAACAATTGTGAAAAGTTACAACCATCTATATTCTTCAATAATGCTTACTGCTGGTTTTGTTACTTTTAAAAAAATCACCATCATGGGGAAACTGAAAGCAACAATGTATTACATATTTAGAGGATGGCACTTAATTTGTCTTGCACATTTTCAAATGGCACCTGAAAGTGTTTTGTGGTATGTGAGGTTAAGTGTTCTTTTATTAATAAGTCGTGTCCTGAATATTGTCTTTGCCTTCCTTAGAGAAGACTGAAAAAGAACAAGTTACACAAGTTAAGTGCCCACATAAGATTAAAAATACACCCTGGATATCATTTAGAAACAACTGTTACTCTTTCATGATCACGAAAAATAGATGGAGAGAACTGAAGTCTCAAGAAGCTCATCATTTATGCAAGAAAATGAGTAAGTACTTTGTCATATTACAGGTATTTATGGACTTAGATCAGCCTGAGGGAGAGGAGTTTTAGATCTGAGTCACTGTCTTACAATGACAGCAAAGCGAGCGTTGGGAAAAGTTGTAGCATTTGGAAATGTGTATTGGTTTTGCACTGCCTGATGCTGTTTTCCCTTGTACTGCTGTGATAAAAAGGGCCAGAGCATGGGTAGGAGTTTGAAAGAGAGATGGCTAGGAACTATTGAATTCCGAGATCTCTGGAAAATTGCAAGTTTGGGAAGTTTTTTTTCCCGTCTTTATAATATGCACACTTTAAATAGGTTGGGTAATTGTTATCCCCTTGGCAACATTCTGGCTTTGCAGTCACATTTACTTCATGAGGTTCCCTGCCCCAGTCCCTTGCTGTGTGGAACACTTATGTGAACAGAGTGAGAAAAGCATGTGGGCTTTTCCTGTCCATCCTGAACAAAGTGTAGGCTTAGGAACAGCTTCCCTCTTATAATAAACCACTGCTCGTGGCATGTCAGGTGTGCATCTTTCCAGAAACTGTTTTTATTTTCCATGAGTTGACTTAAATTCAGTCTTTTTCTTAGTATGTTTCTCTACTAGGCAGTTCAAGAAAATAATGAGAGATTGCTGATATTTTTATGTGCTATGCAGAGAATTTTTCACTACAAACAACTTGAAGTGACAGTAGAACCCACAAATATCTCTGGAGCTGATGTTTTTCACTTGTCCACAAAATCAGGGAAAGCACTGTTGATAATGCCTTTGAAAATTGTTTTTGCACTGTTCATTTAGTTATTGTGTTATAAAGGTCTAGCCTTTACATATTGACCCGTCTGTAGTAATTATTAAAAATAATAGCAAAAAAGTATTTAATTTATTTTGTAACTGAAAAGTGAGTTTATAAGGAACTTATTTTTAAAAAAATTCAACAGACCCAGAAGCATTTGTTCTGAGCGTTCGAGATGAAGAAGAGAACAACTTTGTTACTGAGCAGCTTCATTCATTCAGCGGTCTGGCTATGTGGGTCTGGCTGGGTGTGATTTATGATGACAGTGGTAAGATTTAAGGTTTTTTTTCTTAATAATTGGATTGGAGACAAAGTTTGCAGCCTTAAATGCATATTTCTTGCGTGTTTCAGTATACAACTAAAGTCAAACTGAATGCAAACCTATAATAATGCTTTATATTTGTTTTATCTTCTAGAAGAAAATAACTGGACATGCTTTCTTTTTGAGTGATAATTAGATTCAGTATGTTCTGTTTAGTTTAGATTTGATTTCCCTGGAAAGCAGGGCTTAAAAAGGCCTGGATTAGTAATGCTAACATACTTAGCATTGTATATGGAAGTGATTTACAGTAACAGAGTATCGCTGCATTTTTTCCAAAGTGAATATCTGTTAGTGTCATTAATATATGCAAAGTTAAATGGTATTTGTGCACATAATGCCAACATTTTAATAAATATGCAATGTTTTCCACAGATAAAGTTCTCAAGTGGTATGATGAAACTCATCTGACTTACAATAACTGGAGGCTGGGAAGACCTAACATAAAGAAGAACAGTTTTTTTGCTGGTGTAAATCTTGATGGTTTTTGGGATATTTATAATTACTCTCTAAGTTGGCATGCTCATCACTATAACGTGTACAGTATTCTTGCCTGTAAGATCGAAAAGGGTAGGTAGTAGAGAAGATTTATGTATACTGTTCAAGTGTTGGATGAGGGTCATAATTTAAGTCCTGGTTGTGCAGTAGCTGCTATAAAAGGCTTTGATTTTGCTTCCAGTGAGACACGTATCACAGCTGTGATAGGCTTCTGGGGTTATATGGTCAGCCTGTGCATCACTGCTGTCATGTTCTGATCGGGAGCAATGTGTTTGCTGCACTCCAACTGCTCACAGTGGTCAAAGTAGCAAAAGATAATTTGCTTGATAGAGTGGCTTGCACTGAACACTTTAATGCTTGAATGGCATTGATAGAGGTGGATTTTAATGCTTTCTGTATGTTCCTAGTAACGTGAATGAAGAACTTGTTTTCTTCTTATTCTTTGAAATAGGACCCCAACAGCACAAGCCTCCATTGCCTGAATCTATCCCACACGGAAACAGAACATACAGGATCCTTCAGAAAAAGTTAACATGGTATGAGGCGTTGAGAGAATGCAAACACAACAGGAGTGATTTAGCAAGTGTACACAGTGAATCACAACAGTTATTTCTAGAAGATATTGTCAAGCGGGATGGCTATCCTCTGTGGCTTGGGTTGTCAATTCATGATGTAAGTATATACTGCTGGTGAGCTCAGTATCAGAGCTTGTAAATAACTTTCTGTACAGGATACGAAATATTTTCAGATGCTTTTTTTCAGTTTCTTGGAAATTCTATTCCATGTAGTAAATGACCTTTTTCAACCCCATGTAACATATGTTAAAGTATATTAAGTTTTAGCATATGTAGTCACACTGACATATTTTTCCAAATCCTGGAAATTTTGAAGTAATATAAAGGTCTCACATCATGCCTTGTGGCACAAGGAAGTGAGATTTGTACTTGAATGGAAAATGCAAAATACATTGTACATTTATTCAGTATGGATTTAAAAAATGAGGCTCTTGCACTTTAATTTGTCACTCTACAAGTGAAAAAAATATTTCTACATGACTTACTAATGACTGGCAAGATCTAGTATGCAGTGGTTTAAAAGTTGTGGTTTTTTTCTTTAATTAGGGAAGTAAAGCTAATTTTGAATGGTCAGATGGAAGTGACTTTGACTACTTCCCTTGGGAATTAGAAAACTCAAATACTACTGAGAACTGTGTTCTATTGGATACTAAAGGATCTTGGAAGCGTACAAAATGTACATACATTGCTGAAGGTGCCATTTGCTATAGCCCTCCAAACAGTAAGTGTTATTTCTCATGTGCTGTGTAGTTGTCTTAGGTATTCTATCTTTACATGCTGTATTTAGAACTAGAAATGAAGGCTGAAATGCCGCATGCGATTCCCTCTTTAAGAAGAGTTGTTTATCAGGAATGATAAAACACTTTTTGATACTTAAGGGAGATGAATTCTCTCTGTTCCAGTGGTGAAAATCTAAACTGATCCTGATCACTTTTTGATCACGTGTGATAGGAATATTAAATTATATGTATCTTTTCTAAATTCTAATCTGTATCAACCACATACACCAAACTTCAAAAACCCCCTAAAAGGCAAGAAAAAATGGTTCCCAAGTCTTTGGAACTTGTCTTGTGCTCGTTTTCAAATAAATTTATCTATGACACATGAAGAAGGAATGCAAACTAATGGAATCATGGTTGTTGGCAGGAGTAGTCCTTGTTAATACTTACTGTCCTGTTAATACAAAGAGAGTAAGCGCAAACTCCTGCAGCAGAAATAATGTCAATTTCTTTGTCTTTGCAGAGAGACAGTTAGAGCCAAAGCAAGTGAGCAGAGCCCCGGGATGTCCGCAAATTGGTGGTACCCTACAGTGGATACAGTATAAGGATCACTGTTATGCATTTGACATGGCGTTCTACAATTTTTCAGTATATAATGTGGAAGATGCTAAAAAAGTCTGCCAGAAACTGAGTATGTTTAGACTCTATCACGTTACAAATTGTTTAGTCCATTATTTGAAAAGAAAAGAAAAAAACAAAAACAATCCAACAATTGGAAAAAATACACTGGTTATGCTTTAGCTTTTATGCTGCTTTAGTTTAGGAAAAGTAACAGCAAGCGTTATTTTTGCACATTTGATTAAGGTTAATATTCTTAGTAAGACTCTGCAGTGTGCTGACAGTTTGTTTGTGTAGGGACATCTGCAAGTAAAATGCAGATAGCAATTGATAAAAGAATCAGAAATTTACAGCTTACAGTGTGAAGGAAAACATTTTATTTGTATATAATTAATTTATTATAAAGTTAGTGCTGTTAGCCGTGTTTTCTTATATCCTTGCATTAGCTGCTTGCTAATAGGAAACTTGCTACCTATCAAATGGTTCAAAGCATGTATTTTATAGATATTATTAAGGCTCATAATATCACTAAAAAACTTAATTTTACGTCAAATTAAAGGATTTTTCTCTCTTCTTTGATAAGCTATGTGGGGAATTATATTGTAGATGACGGTGTTAAGCAGTCTCGTATACAGAATTTTTAATCACTTTCTTAGCTTAGAAGCTAGTGGCTGTCATAACTTTTATTGAATTGTCTTAAGGTGTGAACTTGAACTCCCTATGTAGGATGAAAAAGAAAAAGTGCAAGTAGTTCCAGTCCTGGATGCAGTTTTATAGTCAATCTTACCTGGCCTGGTAGTTGAAAGAGAAAGTGATCTTTCTCTAAATTAAGCTTTTGGCTTGTATTTGCATATACTTGTAAGGAATCTCTGTATACTTGTAAACAAAGTGCTCTGAGCCTGTCTCCAGTATACCCTTTCTTCCCTCTTATTTCTTAATTGCTATAACACTGTATAAAACCTGAGGCACAGTGAGGGATTGATTCAGAAATTAACTTGACTCAGCAAAACGCTGAGTTTTTCTTCACCTGTGTTTTTGAAAAGGGCTTATTACTTGGACAAGACTAGTAATTCAGAATGTGGTGTATCTTCCAGGTACGTAGTCCACAGCTCCAGTTTTACTCCCATTTTGTTTTGTATGACTTACTTGAATAACCAGTCATCTGAAACTGCCTTACGCTGTATTTTAGGGAACAGGGGGGTTTACGTCTTTATTCCGCAGGTTACTTCAAGCTAATTTTACAAGCCCAGATCAGCAAATCTTTTCCCACAGAAAATTCAATGTACAAGCACCATAAAAAAAATCTCTGAAGCTGCAGTTCTGACCAGTTTCCTCTTCCCCTTAGATCCTTCAGCGACCCTTCTGACTATTGTGGATGCTGAAGAAAATGCATTTGTGAGCACACACATAAAGGAAAATGATCTCATCACCAAGAACGTGTGGCTTGGCCTGGCTCAGAGCTCTAAGGGTAAGAAGTAGCAACCACGTATGAGTTGAGTGTCCCACATGGTAAATAAGAATACTTAAATCCTCAAACAAGAATACAGTTTTGTAGTGTTGGCGGCCTACAGTAACTTCTGCCTGAGAGCCCCTCATTTAGGATTATAAAGCCCTTTGGACTTCCTTGTAGCTTAAGTCTCTTCCTGTTGCACACTTAAGGTAAACAGGAGCCACTGAAATTCATTATCCCCAACAGTGTCATTGATGCAAATGCTAAAAATCTGGGAAAACAGGTGTGGCTAAAAGTGATGGGTTCATATTTATTGCTTTTAATATATGGGATAGTCAGCCCTGCTTCTTTTAGCAACATAAAGTGAATAACATTGTGTAGCATTGCAGCATGGTTTGGTGATCTAAACTAAGCAGGTTTTTTTTCCTCAACAGATCAGTCTCTGAACTGGCTTGATGGCTCATCAGTAAATTACGTCAACTGGGAAAATAAAACTGCAGAAGTCAATGAAAAATGTGGTGTTATCCTGTCCACAACTGGCACGTGGTCCAAAGTTGACTGCAGTCATAGTCAAAGCAGAGTGGTTTGTAAAGCTCCTTTAGGTATGGAAACATTGATTTTTAGCAGAAACTTAATTTTTAGTGACTATATTCAGGATTTTCTTTTTTTTTGGTGGTGAAAGTCTGTGTTGAAATAATGGAAGTGCAATTCACAAAAGAATCTACCAAGTACCTCTGCCTAAGCAGGACCCTTCTGTTGCTGTTTTGCCATAAAATTGCATTTCAGGACCAAATTTTCTAGAAATTTACTTCTCCCTATCCACATAAAGGGTAAGGGAGAGAACTGAAATTTTCACTTGGAAGACAGCTTAGAGTAGTTGCTGTCACTTCTTACCACGGGGTATCTCTCATGGGTGAGTCTGTGTAGGTGAGAACAGAAAGACCTGCTTGTAAGAGATGCCAAGTAAGCAGGTACTGCAGATTGTGTTTTCAGTCTTGAGGAACCTTCTGAAAATGGTGCCCCACAGCTCCGTTGGGCCTCATGCTACTTCTTCCAACTTTGCTGTGTGCAGGAAAAAGGAGTTACCTGAGCATTAAGCAATCAAGTTCCTGAGAAGCAGTGGAATCTTCCTGATTTTATATAAGTCTTCACTGAATTGGAAATGCAGTAATAGATTTGACTTATACTGCTAAAGAAGACATCAACAAGATCTTTTCAATCCAAAGGAAACATAATTCCCTTCCACTCCAAGAGAGCCCAGGAACTCACTAGATTTCTGAAGTATAGTGCTGAGTGCAGCACTTACTAATAGGTGTTTTGGACCTCTAGGGTCCCTTCCAACTGAAAGATGAGGAAATTAACAACAGAATGATCAAAAATAAGCTAATAGGAGCTAATTTGTATGGGAACCTAACTACCATGTGATGAAGACTATATGATGAAGCAGTTTGCCCTTAACTTCAACTAAATGCATGCAGTATTAGTGTAG
The DNA here is from genome assembly GCF_036417535.1 of Chlamydotis macqueenii. Classification (NCBI taxonomy): domain Eukaryota; kingdom Metazoa; phylum Chordata; class Aves; order Otidiformes; family Otididae; genus Chlamydotis; species Chlamydotis macqueenii. The sequence goes on along the minus strand of NC_141561.1, from coordinate 17,944,495 downwards.
AGCCAACCTAGGTGTCAAGCCCATGACAAAATATTCTTACTAAGACTGTTAAAGAGTAACTATTTGTGTTTCGTTCTGTTACAGGTTCTAATCACACTGGGGTGGCTGTAGCATTTGTCCTGCTAATTGTCTTGGTCGTCATTGTTGTCTTGGTATGGTATCTCTATAAAAAGAAGCATCTTCACTGGAGTGCCTTCTCTTCAGTACGCTATCAAAGAGGGATGAACGATGATGAAACTGATGTGTTCACAAAAGATAGCTATTGAGAAACTGTTCCTTCTGGACAATTTAGCATGAACTTCACTGTGTGAAGCCATAAGGAATGAACTACTTGATGTTTTATTACTTCTTTTTGGAAAAGTAATAAGAAGGTTATTAATGAGAGCTAAGTTTTGTTCTTTTATACAAGTGCAATTTTTATTCAAGTCCATGGTAATTATTGACATTTGGCCTCAGCCATTTAAAGTGCAAAGTTTCTAGAGTTCTGTAATATTTTTTAATTTACAGTATTTTCTCTCTTTACTGGAAAGAGTTTTTAATGGAATAATTAATGCAAACAGTACTTCATGCAATATCACCTTAATTAATGCACTTAAAATTGCTACATGAATTCTGTAACTTTGTACAATTATCCATCAATAACTTCATGCCAAATTATGTAACATTTTGATATGCTGTAAGAGTTCTGCTGCTAGCATTGGGTTAACCTGTAGAAATTAACACAAAGATGATAAATAGGAGACAAACATATCTTTGTGTAGCAACTTTTTTAATAAGCGGTTATAGATTTTGATATAGCAGGGGAGAAGTGTGTTAACAGACAACTAGGTACTTAAATTTTCTTGTTATAGTGGAGGAAGACCATATTGTGATTTCCCCCCCGCACCCCAAAGACACATGTAAAAAAATCATGTTATAGTAGTGAGAGAAGAATCTTCCTTAGAATGTATATTTTGAATAAAGAGTTATGAGGAATACCCTGCTCTAAAGCTACACCATCTAGGAGTAAATTAAATAAACGGAGTGTTTGAAGCCTGAGACTGTCGCAAGCTGGCAGATCACTAATTTTATCCCCTGAAGGTGGTAGTGGGGCTAACAAAGGTACCCGTTAAGGGCTAACTGCAAACACAAGCAGAACTCAGGTTACAATAAAAGCCTTGGCCCTATAAAAGCAAAGGCATGAATGTTGTTTTATCCTGTGACATAACTGTTCTTTAAGTGGTTCAGTTTCTTTTCACAGCTCCTTTCAAAAACCTTTGAAAGCACAAAGAGCAGGAATGTTTACAGTGAAAATCAGTATCTGGACCTAAGCATTAATTAAATAAGATTTTTAAAACTGCACTTAAAGTAGTATTTAGAGAAAGACTTACTGCATTCTACCTTACGTCTTCAAACTACTCTGAAATTAGACCTGAGTCTAAAACACAGAAAAGACCTGCTCTGTTTTATGATCTGTTGCACTGTGACACGCAAGGACAGGAGTGTTGCAGTGACAGTGTTCCTTGTTCTGTAATGAGATTCTCCTGACATTTATTTCCCCTAAGTTCTCTTATTTATACTAGGATTAAATGCCTAACTTGATAGATGAAATATGTCCAAGAAACAAGATAAAAATGTATCTAAGGAAAGAGTGAGAAAGAATGTATGGTAAATAAATTTATATACATAAATGCTAGAAATACTTGAGGATTTTAAATAGAACTTAAACTTGATTTTTGTATGTGATGTGTCACTGTGGCCTTTTCTATGCACTCCAAAGAAAGCTATAAAGGGAAAAAGGGAAGACAGAATTTTATGTATTAATTACTCTAATGATTTGATCAATTAATGTTTTGAGAAAGTCTTTAGACTTATTTAGTGCACAATACAAAGAACAGGCACATTTACTTTCATGAAGGAGGGTTTGTAGAAGTCCCAGTCCCTTCCCCGTGAAATGGTGATGTGGTGGTATAATACAATAAGTGGTCTGGCGTGCTGAGAAAAGTACTACTGATTTTTCTGAAGCAATGGTGCGAGGTCGTGATGTCCAATTGCCTTTTTCCCCCTGCGGTTTACTTACGTTGACAGCACTTTTCTTTGTTCCTATTTGCACTATTTTGATAAGCAAGTGTTTATCATTTGTATTGATAATTAGAGAACTTGTAGGTATCACTTTAGAGCCTTTTAAAACAGCAGCCTGAAGGGGCACAGTAAGGAACCGTTGTGTTAGTTTGCTGATCAAAGTAATAAGCACTTTTGTTGTGTATTTGGTACTTTGGGCACAACTGAGAACATTTTCTTTCTTCTTTCTTGAGGTAACTTGTAGAAAATGTAGTTACGATGCTAGTTACTATGTAATGAAAATAACCCTCACCTCCTCCTTAAATACCCTGGTGTGAGAAGTGTTTGAAACGTAACAAAGCCTGGTTCCTGTCATCTTCTGGTTTAGCTTATATGTTTAAGCGCTTTGTCAAATGACTTCTAACTTAATGGACTTTAAAAAAAAGTTGTTTATTGTCCTTTTCTAACAACAATAATAAGTGGGGAAAATTATTTACAAATTCTCATGTTTTGAGATTTACTAGTTTTATAGGTGTTTATACTTTGAGCATTTTTAGGTGTGAATCTGAAACTGAAAATTTAAATTAGTAGTAAAATCCTAATTATCCAACACACATGGATATATACTTTTAAAAAATGTATATTTTATTCTTATGAATGATGTAAATAATTTAAGGCCTCTTTTCTCCTGTTTGTTTCATTATACCCAGGTTGTCTAATCACTGGTAATTCTTATTTGAGTAAGCACAACTGCCTTAGTGCAGGTGAATAACCCACTTTATTTGAAATACATAGAAAGATTATTTAGCAGTATTGTTATTGAAAGAATAAAGTTAAATAAAACACTAAACTGCTTACACTGGTTTTATTTCCATGGAAGCAGTTATCAGAGCTCAGGTACAGCTCATTAATCACTGGGTAAAAAAAGCACAGGGACTGTAATCACAATTACAGCAGGTAAATGTGTGCTACCACGATAAGAAAACTTCAGAGGCAATCCACATCTTTGATGTATTTAGAAAGAATGCCAGTAACTTTCTTTTTGCAGTTGAAATCATACTTTATCATGGAACATGGTTATATACCTAGCTTTTATCAAGCTGCTTCTGGGTTTGCATGGAAAGGGAACATTACTTTTTTTTTTATTCAAGGTACAGTTCATTAGGACTTTGTGGCCCATCTTAGCTCCAAAGCAGTTTATAAGGGCTGCCAGGACAACTCCTCATAAAATATGGGCAAGGTTAAATTACTTTCAGCCATGTAACATTTTCAATTAAAGCATGGGATGTATTCATTTTAACTATCATCTGAACTCTGAATTTCAGACCTCCAAAATCTGCAACCGCTGGTCAAAGGGCAGTGCTATTTTTAGCTACAGTAATGGCTTGCTGTGCTTGCTGGGAGAAACGTTGTATTGTGCAAGATTATGAACGATGTCATCTGCTTCAAAAACATTAATCTACAAACTGAAGATGAGCAGCAGGGAAATAGAAGCACAGAAGTGAAGTGCTTTTCCCAGGTCCCGGAGCAATGACTTTGGTAAGACATCCTAAAAATCCTTCATCTCAGAGCACAGACTGTCTGCTGGACTGCGGTACCTCTAGACAAAAACTGTCCAACTTCAGGTAAATGCACAAGGGTTTTCGCACACGTACAGCTTAACGTGTGAGACAACACTGGCCCCTTTGCCTCCCTCCTGTTAGGGCTGAGCTCACTGCTGTGGGAATGAGCTCCTCCTGGAGTGAGTGGAGCAGTACGGGTTTTAGTTCCTCTTCCTGAATTTTGCCCAGTCTGAAGGCTGTGTCATGGAAAGGTTAATCCACATCTGCCACTAGACCAGCCAGCATTGTTATTTTAACACTATTTCTGTATCAATAACTTAATTGACATGGAAATCAAACATTGATTTGTGGTTGATAAACACAAGTGCTTGTGCATGAGCACTGTGTGGGCCAGATGCATTTGTTCATTTTTTCTATTTCTTTAAATCAAATGTACCGTCTGCTCATTGCTCTGGACGTATGTTATACATCTAAACATTTTTGAAAGGAGGAAGTAAATTTCTTGGCCTGTCAGTGATTATTTTTTGTATGGTTGCAAATAAACAAAGACCAAACATTCAGTTTTTGTTGCTGGAAGTCAGAATTGCAATTTATACCCCTTATGCATCCACAGTTACTGTGTGTATGGAGCACAGTGGGAAATGCAACCCAAGTTCATAAAAGTCATTTGAAGTCATTTTGTTGTTAGGAAGTTCATAAAGTTCTTATTCACCAAATTAAACAGACCTTGCACTGTTTTAAAGTGAGAACTGTGATCAGTATTAAAGAACTAAGCTTAGGAAAAACAGGAGATTAGCTACGAGAGAGAAGAATTCAATTGTCACTCTAATGGACCTTTCCCATTCAGTTCTGAAGAGTTTTAAGATGAGAGCTGACAAAGCACTAGAAAAGGTAATTTTCTGTTGACAGCAAATAAACTTGCAAATGGTGCATAGCATAAATGCCAGTATAAAATGCTGTTATCTATCTTGGTTTTATTCCTTTACGGTATTTTCACATTGAAAACTCCTGTGCGCTCTCTTGTAATACCTGCCAGTAGCAACAAAGATTTTTAACAGATTTCAGGGGGTAGGGGAGGATACCAGATGAGGTTTTTATTGTGATTACACAGTAATGCCACCCAGACTGTAAGTCCTTCTGGATTTTTATTTGGCAATGCAGAATGGACTATAATTATACACAGAACAGTTGTTTGCTAGCTTTGCTCCTTTTCAGCATAAATAGAATAACTTAATCAAAGGTGGCTTTTAAGAAAGCAGAATTTCAGTGATACAAAATAACTGTTGCAAAATGTGCTTTCTTCATTACACTGGCCCCTTATGTGGACATTATTTGTTAGAACAAATGAGAATAAAGATACTTTTCTGCACACTGCATCTCAGGATGCTCATGGATAGGAAGCATTCTATTCCTGCTTTCTACTAAACTTCTCTTTTCAAATGTCATATGTCACAGTTCCCCTTCAACAGATGATACAGAACAGATAATTATACAAAAACGTGGCGCTTCTAATCAGTAAAAACTAGCAAGCCTTGTATGCATATTCAAATTAAACTTACAAAGGAGTTGGTTGAGATGATTTCACAAATATGGATGATTGAATGTCATCCCCATTAGCAACCAAACTGCTTTCTGTTTCATTGAAATGTGTTTCATAAACACGATCTGAATATTTAAAGAGCATTTTGCGTCAGGGGAGTATGAGAATTACACACGTATGTGGATAATACAAGGGCATGTTTACCCAGGGCTTGCATTGCTACTTCGAGGAAAAGGGCTGGATTCCTGAAACTTCCATCTTTTGTTTTCTCCTGTGGCCAGTTTTCTGCTTTGTACCTATTCTGTCTCATACCAACTTTGCAGCACTGATGAACAAGCCACCAAATAATGAACACGCCACCACAGACACGAGAGCCAACCAGGCAGCCTTACACCAGCGTAAGCTGCTGGGAAAGGAGACCAGAAGCCACCACTTCCTAAAGAGGAGCAGCCAGCTGAACACAGCTGTGAGCCATAAAGGCATGGGATGGGCCAACAGCCTCACCACACTGGCAGAGGGTGCTGGGAAAAAGGGCCAGGACAGGCAGCACAGACAGCCAGAACACCCTGTATCACCAGGACACCGCAGCCTCAACAGAGGTGGGTCTGTTCCCTTCCTCTGCCAGCACTAAACCTACAGCAGCCAGGGAGAGAGCAGCTCGCTCAACACTGGCCCAAGCACTTCCAACGCAACAAGGAGTTTGCCATGGGCACCAGCCAGCACACCCCTATTGCAGCCCCGGGGGCTCCCTCCAAGCCTCCCCTCCTTCTGCAACCAGGGTTTCTCCTACCACACAGACTCAGCACCTTTGTACCTCACGGTCTCACCTTGCAGGGCCAGCTCTGCTTCTGAGCACTTAATTGCAGGCCTTCTTCCACAGTGCTTTGCTCACAGAGGATGACAAGCCAAGATGCAGCCATGCCCGGAGGGGTGGAAGGGGAAGGCTCCTGGTTTAAATACTGCTGTGCCCATGGGCACACCCTGACAAGGCCCAACCGGGAACAGCTGAGTTGCCCTCACAGAGCCTCACACTGCAACAGCAGAAAGAAGCAGGACAGGTAAGTTGCTCCTATGAACATGTGTGCTTCATTATGGACTTGCAGAAACTGTGCCCAGTGCCTAACCCACTACAGAACCAGCTGAATTTATACTGACAGGATGTCACTATTTTGTTATATGAGTCATTCAGGATTTACAGGTGTTTTTTTACAGGAAGGATACATTTGTGTTGGTAATCCTGAGCCATCACAGCATTTTGGGGGCTGCGCCTGGGGGCTGTGGGAGGCCACAGCCCTGTCCCCGGGTGCAGTGTTAGCAGGAGATGGAGCTGGGCTCCCTACCAGCCAGCTGTACTCTGCAGCTGGCTGGGCTATGGGGCGGCATGCGGCAGTGTGCACCTGGCGAGAATCAGGCATCACCCAACTTGATGTGTTTGCTCTCCATCACATCCAGGCCTGGACACTGGTGCGGAGACACCGTGCGATGGCATCCTGCCTGCTGCGGTTTAAAGGCTGTCCGGCGTGCAGCCCTCCTTGAAGAGCAGCACTTAACAAACAGGCAGGTAGAGATGAAGTGAATTTTACTTGCAGTCGCATTCTCAGCACTCACCTCTGTGTTGACAGTGGCATGTGGCCAAAGCGCATAGCCGGCTGTAGCATTAGGAATCTCTGGTATAAAATGTGGACAAAAGCTTAGTAAGTTTGCAATCCATGGATTTAGGAACTTACTTACTTATATTTCATGGTGGGGGCTGGAATTAATGTGTAAGGGATTTGCTTAAATGCCCAAGGGGAGCATCTCAATTTGAGGTCAAGGCATAGAATACAGACAGCCTGCATAAGAAAGGCTGTGTGTTTTACAAGAAGAAGATATAAAGAGTTGAAGTTTACGGTCAAACTGGTTTAGTAATTAGCTACGTGTGCTTGTGATATAACCTATCAGGGGCTGTGATTTTGTGTATAAACTATTTTACGTTTATGGTGCAGGTGCTGATTAGAACTTGTACCCCGGTCAAAGCCTAACTCTAGCAACCATTGGCATGAAATGGTTTTTATACAAAGAAACATAAGAACACAGGACTTTTGAATTAACTATTTGCCAAATAGTGAGGTGGAGTCCAGCAGGAATTGCACATCACACTGACAGGGAGATAAAACAGAATTAGAATGGCGGGGTGGGAGAAGGCTGTTCATCGGCCATTGCCTTGGGTGGTGACTCACTGCAACCAGTCATAAGTGACGGCGTGCATGTTGTCATAGTCGTGCTGGAACTGCAGCAGCACATGTTTAGTGTCATGACAGTGAAGTCTTACATGAAGCAAGCAGAGTTTGAAATTCAACAGCTGCAAACAAGCGAGACTGGCTAGCTAGCTCCTGCTTTAATCTGTGGCAACAGGGGTTGGCCTCTGCGTTGGCCACCAAGGGAAAAAAAAAAAAAAAATCAGCTTCAGTTAGTTGCAGCCCAGCAGACAGCCAGTGGGGGAGATGCCATGCCAGATTCTGATGTGACTGATAGGTGTTTTATAGTACGAGGGCTATTCAGGAGACATGTGTAGGCCAAGCAGCCTGTGTTTGGTTTTTGACACCCTCCTCCACTTGAACAAGTCACCCACGTATGACTTCAGGCTTCCTAAGCAGAAAGATGCAGAGATGGTGTGGTTTCAGAAGTACACAGAAAGGAACATAACAACTGAGGAAAGAAAAGAAACTGCAGAAGTAAGCAGAGGCATTTCCAGCCTCAAATAAATACCTGGAAAAAAATATGCAAGCTGATAAGGGTGAAGAAACTAAATTTCTGTGAACAGTTGGAGAGACAATTGCATAGACCTATCTCCAGGGTCCCAAGGCTCTCAGAGCTTTTGACCAAGGGATATGTTCGAGCACATTGATGGGGCTGGGCATCACTGCTTGGCTTTCATACCTGTGCATGAGTTGAGGGAACTTTTGTCTGCTAGATAGCCTGTGCTGACAGCTCAGCTGCCCCCAGTCCAGATTTACCACTTTGGTGATACGTGCCCAGGTCACACACGTGAAAGAGAAGTGCAGTTGGCAGCTTATTTGAGCCAGAAGTGATTTTCTGTTATTAGTGACTTTGGAGGTACTGAAGAGAAGGGATGGGGCTGAATCTGCAGACTGAGCCCTCGGATAAGATTCACTCCTTGCTCTGCTTTCACCACAGTAATCATCTCAGAACCAGTCCCTTGAACTTGCACGGGACATCTCCCACTGACCAATGGTGCAGCCCAGCCCCAGCATGAAGACCAGAAGCTGGAAACAAACCTTCCCCATTGTAGCAGCAAATTATTTTCTATAATTCAACACAAAGGCAAAATTTGCTTCTGAGAGGAAGGGCTGTTGTCTCCTCATTCTGTTGATGCCTACTTTTCCCTTACAAGTTCTGAGTGTTAGATCTCTGAGTAACCATCTTAACACAAGCACACAATGTCTGTGAGTGAATACAGCCTGTGCAATCCAATAATTTATTAAACTTTCATCTTGTAAAGCCAGTTACAAATTAAAAAAAGACAGCTGAGGAATTCTGTAATAGAAATAAGCAAAATTACAACAAATAGTAATGGGAGTTACATTCCCAAGTGGGTTCAAGCTGCCTGCAGCAACCCAAGAGCCAGAACACAGAGCTAGGGCAGAGTTAGGACAGGGATAATCAAGACTTCCGATACATAAAGAGATCTAATCAGTGTATGGACTGATACAAAGTGTTACGTCTCAGGTTGCCTCTGCATTCCTGTTCTCTCTCACTTGTGACCTGCTCATGTTTTATTCTTTGTGACAAAAACGGGACAGTGGTAGGATCCTTCAGTAAAGCTATTTAAGGCAAAACTCCAGTTGAACGTACGATATGCAGTAGTGGCTATCCTCTCACGCTGGCTGTGTGCAAGTGACCACAGTGTTTGCACATGCTGCATTGAAGGGGAAATGAGAGAGAAGCACAAATTACGTAGTGTTTTTCTTGTACTGTCAGCCTCAAACCTACAGCCTTCTGTGACACAGCATTAGTGACGTGGCACAATTTGATAATGAATTGGAACAGAATCTGTTTCATACTGACTCCTAGTTTTCTTCCCTATGAAATTTCTATTTCATAGCTCACAGGCCTTAGCTGCCACTTCTTCAGAAATGGAGCCATCTGATTTTTAAACAAACACGCAGTGAGGCCCCCATTACCTCCAGCTCTTCAGTTTCATTAAGAAAGCGAATGGGCCTTTGCATCCTTGCATCCCAAGACTAGACAAGGGTCATAGAAAATGGCTAGCCATCAGGTTTCTTGATTGCTAATGCAACCAATTTATTGTGTGACTGATACTGAATATTGTTTTAAACAATGAAATCAAGTTTCTGAAATCAAGAGACTGAAGATAACTGTAATCTTCCACTGAGAAGAAAAACAAAAATCTGCTTCTTCAAATCGCATGTAGCTATAAAACCCTCCAAGAACCAGTTGTTTTGGCAAAACAGCATTGTTTTCAAGTTTTGCTGATGACTAGGGACATAGAGACACTGGAAGGGGATCTGGGGTTCCAGTGATGGGAGCAGTTCCAATTACAATTTGGAAGAGGATGAAGGGTTTGGCAGCTGCTTACAGTAGTACAGAGGAAGTGAAATTTTTGCCTATAACTATTTCTCTAGGCACATATTCACTCAGTAGGAAACAGTTCACTTAAAACCAAAGTTCAGGGAACCCAGTCATTCTGAAATCCCATAAAGAGAAAAAAGGAACTTAATGTAGGCAGTTAAAAACTCCTGACCTCCATCTAAAACCTGGAGTTTGTGAAGAACAGCTCTTCTCTAAATGCGACTAACTCAATCTCACCTCCTGGGCTGCAGAGGGAAAGGCAGTCATTAATTTCTAGGCAACAGATGCTGCTTGAAATGTACCCAGAATGGCACCTGGTGATCTGTTTCAGTGGTGCTAGTCCCTAAGACTTTCTCCTATGTTGGAGTATTTAGAATTTTAACTTAAAGTGCCGCTTTTTACAGTCATGTACCTGTGAACTTCTATCAGAAGGTAAAGAATCACCTCAGGTGTTCTTATTTGTTTGGTTTTTAATGCTCTCTCATGGAGGGTTGGACCACTTGGCTTCAATTATACAAAGGCATTTTCTTTTAAGACCAGATCAGTACATTAGTGTATCCTGAAGAAAAACCCACAGTGACTTATATTTTAGAATTGCTTGCCAAATAAATAAAAACCAAATATTCTTTTAGAAGACCATGCTGCGATCCCATGATCCCAGATGTATGTTGGAAATTCATAAGGAAGCTTAAGTCTGCCCTCCGTAGTGCAGAAATGGTTCTTGTGAATTTTTCTGACAGTATGACAGGTAATGGTGAAAGCAGCAGAGAAGACAGGCAGGAGGAGGAGGATGCTTCTGACTTTTGCTTCTTTAAGGGACATTGTTCATCAAACGAGCAAGGGGAAAACAAGTTTTGGGTCATTAATATTTAGCAACAGTTGTTGCTGTCTAATGTCTTTGGGCAGAGGTGCAAATCCTATGGTACTGTAGATGTCACTTCAGTTTTTAAATACAGTAGTCAGTGAAGTGGAGTTCTTGAAAAAACATCTTTGCTACACTTGTGCTGGCAAGTTGCAAATACCAATTATTAAACAATTGCCTCTCTCTTGTGGCAGTTCATTCATATCACCTAGTCCAGATGCTAGCACGACTGTCCACGCTGGTGGCCGATTTGACGCTGCAGCGTTTCTTCACAATCATGTTGATGTATGCTTTCATGATCTTTATTATCTCACCCACCTAGAAAAACAACACAATAACAGAGGATAAGCACATTAAAAACCTAACTGTTGAAGCATATCACAAATTTTGCAGAAAAAGATTCCCCTTGTCCGAAGTCAGGGCACTCTAAATTTTGCATGTAATACTAAATGCGAACATGACACTAAGGAAAGAAATGCTCAACAAGTTTGTGCTCTGTGGTAGTGACACTTAAAAGGCTTGTAGCTCAAAGAAAAGCAATTTTAATGCTACCAAACTGGAATTTTTTTTTTTGAGGTTGTGAACTCCCCATTCTTATACGGGAAGGGAATGAAAAAGCTGAGCATGCTCATGAGCACTCAAAATTTGAAATTCCCAGTGCATTGGAAGACCATTCAATCTCCTTCACTCTCTAACCAGCATCGTATTTTTTTGTTGTTGTTTATTCCTGTATTCAAGAAAAGGTACCGTGCCACTTTAGTTGTAAGCTCCCTTCATCTTTTTCCTTGGCTGCCCAGTCCATTCAGCAAGAGTTCTTGCATAAAATTTGTCTAGTCCATGGAAATTAGAGCTTTGAACTGCCAATAAAACTGCATATACAACAAGTCTTGTGCTTTCATATACCTGGGATGTTTCAAAGAACATTTCTCTCTCATCCACTGTAATTTTGAAGGTGTTAGGCTGTGGTGCTCCGAAGAACACAATATGCTCATACTGGAAAGTTTCTAGTGGCTTAGGATCTCCTCGTTTGTAGACAGACACATTCTCTGTGCTGACTCCAAGCCAAAGATCATTTGGAAATCCACCCTCCTTGCACTGCAGAAAGAGAAATATAAAATTTGGCATAAACACAGTGGAGTATCAAATCCTCTTTGATTCAAGGAAAAGCCCTCCATTTCTGGCTCCTGCAAGATATTTCAACTCTCCACCTCAATAGAAAAAAAAAAACCCGATGCCTGCAGAAGGAATCTTGTAGGCAGTCCTGTAACAAAAATTTAGAAGTGACGTGGCTGAGCCAAATACTAGTTGAGTAATAAATAACTGTAATACCTAACACTTCTCGTTGGATTTCTAAGTGATTTAGGAAGTCAGTATTCCCCTCATTATTTTACAGAATATAGTGAGGGCAAGCAACTTTCCATGGTAATCCACCTAGGCAGCAATAAAACTGATAGAACTGGAACTCTGGATTCCTACTCTAGCAGGCTAAGCGCAGTGGTCTAAGTGACCCAGTCTGAGTAGGTTCTGTTGTACTGCTGCAGAACAGTATTGCACTTTTTGCCAGTAAGGACAATAGAGCTAAATTTTACTTCTGCTTTCACTAGCTGTCATCTTCTTAAACTCAGGAAAGTTTCCCAAATTCTATTGCTCTTCTAATGAAGTGGGAATTAGTTGTCTCCCTTTATTTACCAGGACACAGCAGCTTGCTTGCTCTGTGCTCTCTGCGTCACACCTCTTTGGGTATGTGGTGCTGCAGGCTTACCCTTGCTTAGTCAGGCAAAAGGCAGCCATTTCCTGAAATTCCTTTCTGCTGAGAGCTGTATCTGTTCTCCAGACTGATGCCTCTCCTTGGCAGTAGTTACATGAGTTTATACATCACTCACCTCAACATCAAAGAGGGTTGACCCATAACCCGGCCACTCCTTTACAATGGACATGTATTTCACCATGGCCTGATGCTGAGAGAGTCCCTGCAGCTTGGTCCATTTCTGTGCTATGCTTGCCCGAGCAGCAGAAAGCTCTTCCTTTACCCACATCTCCATCATCTGCTCCTCTTCTACCTTCTGCTTCTTTACAGAGCCTGTCTTGAAGCTACGTTTCAACGTCCCTTCAAGGAAGCTGGTCCGTCTCCTCTCCAAGGTATGACTGGTAGTGCCGCTGCTCTTTGTTGAGTGCAGTATTTTGGATTTTAGTCTGTTAACTGGGTAGATTCCATCAAGGGTCCAACTTATTTTAGAATAATCTCCATGAAGATACTGCAGGCGTAGAGCTGCTAGGCGCTGCAGAGTGTCCTCTGGTGCAGGAAAATGACCATCTATGAGGCTTTCATGAGCCTACAAACAAAAAGTCCCCCACACTCATTAGAAAGCAAAAGCAGACTTTATTCACAACTAGGTCCATGTACAGATTCCTATGGCATCTGCCCATGCCAGCATCAAAGCCAATCCCAGCAGGAAAGACATAATTCAGAAGGTCAGAGCAGACATTATAATGAAGAAGTCAAGTCTGCAACTGGTCAATGTGGCAGGAACACCTCTTCTGTAAGCCTGAACAGGACAGAGATCTCTGAGGGGCCTCTACCCTGTACTGAAAGTCTTAAAATTATACAATTAGGACTTTTTAGGTCTGCAACAGATGGGAGAGATGGAATTCATAAGAATTCATAAGCACAATTTGGTTTTGTGCTGTACCAGCTACAGCAGATTATATTCAACACCAGAGAGTTAGATGTAATAAACTCAAGACTCTTAACCTCCATCTCATTGCATACCAGCACCTCCCACCTCCTCCTCCTCTTCTATGTCTCAGCCAATCTTCCTGTTTCCCTTTGCCTGTTTTTCTGTGAAATATATTTATGGTGGTTTTTTGCTACACCCATCAAATGCCTGGATAACATCTACTCTCTTACTGCTACTTCTCTTCCACCACTCTCTGCCAGTAAAAGCCTCGTCAACTGGGAGTTTGGCACAATTGAGTTTCCACAGAGTACTGTGATGTCTTGTTCCTGACTGTTTCCTAGATGTTCTGTAGTTAACAATACTTAGTTTTCATTTCAGGAAAGCGCTCGCAGGGAACCATTGCCTGTGTGATGTACATGCCATCCACTGCACTGTCAGCAAGTTTCAGTCTTCATTACGCTGACCCTTTTAAACACATATTAATTAATTTTCAACAGCTATAATTTTCTGAGAAAAGATCAAAGTGTTCATTAGAAGTAAGAAAAAGGGGATGAATCACACAGCCAGGTACTCCAGTCAGTTTAGTTTTGCATCCCAAATTGCAAGGTTATTTCATACCAGTGCGATCTCTGGCCTAACCAGAGTATATGCTATGGAGTATCATGACTTAAAAAAAGATTACTCCGCAGATAAATATTGTCAACTACATTCTCTTTTCCTTTTTTCTGTACTAGTCTTTTGATGCCAATCTTAATTGAAACAAATTGGCCAAAAGATAGGGTTTTTAAAGTCAATTCCTCTAACACCCTAAGGATGTGCTGTCCTTGTAAGCTGATATGTAGATAGCAGATTTTCCAGTTTTCTTTACACCTATATTCTGCAAGCAGCTACTTTTAAAGATTCTTCTTGAATAATTATCCAAATTTCATTATCTTTAAAAATTAAAGATAAATTTTAAAAGCATTTTGTTATCATTGGTCTTCCAGTTTTTTGAAGCCTTTGTTCATTTTTCTTGCTTTCGTTTTACTACTCCTGTTCCCTACAGAACGTCGCAGTGTATCTGCTCAGTAGATTGCAGGCCAACACACTAAATTCTTCTGTTCAAACTAGCATTCTCACTTCTAATGCAAAGGTAAGCCCATTTTCTGTATACTCTCGTGTGCTTCTGCCACCCTGGAAACCAAATCATTCTTCCAGAGCAAGCCTACCTGCTCAAACATGAAGGCAAACTCCACCCCATCTTTGGGAACATTCTCAACATCCAAGAAGCAATAAAGCTTAAAGTACAGCTGCCACTGTCCTTCCTCCTCCTCTTCTTCAGAGCCAGCAAGTCTGTAAGATAGGAGAGAGAATGAGAGGGGGAAAAAACAGTAATCAGAAGCACTACAGTGCTGGGATGTCCACAGTGCAACACACAATACGAAGGTACCCCTGGATTTCTGAAACAGGGAGCACACAGGACAATCTCAGTGCAGCAGACTTTTCTGTAACTTCCATTTTTTCCTCTGAGTCATACGAAATATTGATTCAGAAGGACCCAAAGATCTTATTAGATATACTTGATGAAAAAATTAGATCAGTGTTTCTAGATAAATGCAAGATTTGGGAGCAGGACACAAACTATTCCACTTTTTCAAGATAGTATTTCCATGTAATCTTGTGACTGTGAAAATCATCAGCCTTGCCATCATTTGGAACAATTTTGTTTTTGGCTTTAGAATAGATACATAAAATAGACAATGGCATTGCCAGCTTCTTTCAGAATTTATTGCTTTCTTTGTACATCTGGCCACAAAATCACAGTAAGAAATTAGAGCTGCATTTCTATGCCCAAATCTTTGCTCTCTCTTCTGGTATAGATATTATTATGTAAATTGACAAGATCATTATCATACTCAAGTAAATCTTCCCGGAGCTCTGCCAGTAAACCATTACTCTTTGATAAAGGCAAAATTTGATAATTTTTGTCCTGATGAGCCTGACAAAGATTGCTTCTTTATTACCAAAATAGATGTGAACATGGTTTTCCACACACTGAGAAAAAGCACTTGAATGTTACCAAAAGGAAGTTCAAACTAGAGTGAACAATTGAATCGCTGTGGCTGGTTTGGACGAAATTATCCGACTGTACTATTACTTAACTCAGTGTTAGGAGTTAAACTCAATTAGGAGTTAAAGATTTTACGAAACATTCTTCTACCTCTCAAACTTGGCCAAGATATCAGCCACAATCACCCGACTCTCAACAGCACGGTCCACCTGCTGATTATGTTCAAAGAGCGCAAACATATTACGGCTGTCCTCCATTGCTAAACCTCGGATCAGCTTTTCAACCACCTGCAAAATCAGAGAGAGACAGATCACAGCAGGCATTACACACGCTTTCACACCAAAGAATCAGTACTTCCTCAGGACACTCATCATTTCATAGACCTCGATCAAGTTTCCCTAACCCTAACAGATCATTCCCTGCAGGGAAGTCATTACTTAAATTTGATCATCCTCTCTGTTCTTCTCTGAACCTTTTCAATCTCCACTACCATTCTGGAGATGGGGGAATTAGAACTCTGCAGAAGATACAGGCAAATGATGGATTTAGATGTCATGATGATATTCATTCTTGATATGGTTCCTCTATTAACAAATCCACCCTTTACTACCATTTTTTACCTCTGTTTAGCACTAATGTTTTCACAGACATGCCTACTATAACCTTGAATCTTGCTTCTGACCTGCTAATGATTAAGTTTCTGGTAGAATATCCCCTCTAGAAGGATTAAATGATGAACTGAATTACAACTTGTCCAGAAAACTGTGATTAGCAAGTCTTCAGGATTATTACCTTTTCAACGGGCAGAACACCAAAAGTGTTTAGATTTTGCAACACAATTGTTAAGTGATATTCTGCAATGCAGGCATAGGCCTCGCATAATTCTGAACCTGCAGAACGAGCTGAACTTTCCCTACAGACTTTGGGGATATAAAAAAAAAAATTGTACTTTAAAAAAAAAAAAAAAAAAAAAGAATTGGAAACAAATGGGAAAAAGGAGTCCTTTAAACAGACCCAGTATCCAGACACAGAGGTGTGCTTACACCTGGTTAATGCTACTACTGCATTACCTCCCCAGCGCTTGTGTGGGAATTGATGGTTATTTTACAGGAGCCACCGCCATGGCAGTACACCGTTGTGGTCATTTCTTCACGGGTGAGAAGAGCCTGTATTTCCTCCTGGGAAGGCACAAACTCCCTCGTCTTTGTTTTCTTCAGTGAATCACTTATGAATTGCGCATACCTGTCTATTTCTGAGCCTGGAAAGAGGTCTTTTACCCTAATTGTAAAGAGAAGCAAAAAAATTCCCATCACACAGTGAACCAGAAAGGACGCACATTGCCATATAACTTGGACTACTGCATGCAAAGAGCTCAGTAGAGATAGTGATATCAAGTGCAACCCCAGGAAGGATGATCCTGCTTATTTCAAAACCATACAACCTGTTTTTACTGGTCATTCTGAAGTCACTTCAGTGGCATTTCTCAACAACGTATGAAATAAGCAGTTCAGACTTTCAGGAGTTTAGTACCAGCTGAAGATGGTAGGATTGACTATCTCAATTTACAAAATTGAGATTAAAAACTATGAAATCAAATGTAAACTTTTTTTCATTTATTCTTAATTAGTATTAAGTATTTTTCAGAATCAAGAAGACAGAAAGTAGATTCTTGTATACAAGTCTCTTCCCTCGAGGGCCAGCAGTTCCAAGTATAACATTTTATCTGCAACTCCAGTGATAAAAACATGAAATGGCAACGTGGAGTATTCCTCAGCATCTCTTAGAACCAGGCCCTGGATGTAGCTATTCGGTGTATTGGCACAAATTTCACCTCATTCTTTCCTAGCCTGGAAGGAATGAAATAGATTTTATTGATCTTTCTTATGGTTAATAAATGGAGTGACGTTACAGGGCTGCAGCTCAGCCCCAATGCAAACTGCTTCAGAAAGCTGCATTAGGTACTGAAGATCAATTGGGAAGAAATATAAATTATTTAGTTAATGAAAACTGGAGGTTAAAGCAGATTAGAAATACAAATTGTAAGCATTATATGCTTCATTAAGCAAACAAATACTGAAAAATTATAAATTGGATTTACAGTATATGTACTACTCCACAGTACACATTCTGCCTGAGGCAGCTGCAAGGTAGTACATATTTCAGTGTATATAAAAGTATGGTCCCCATCTCTCCTGCAGGCTGAGAATGTTTATATGGGCATTAGTAAGCAGCAGATCGTCAGCTCTAAATCCACTTGAACACAGTCGCACAGTATTCTGTTTGGGTAGCCTTACTTTCCACATCCTTTTGACACAACAGGTTGGTGGTAAGGGGGGAGTTTGAACACAACAGAACAACTGGTAGCAAGAATTGTGCACAAAGGCAGGAGGCTGTGACACCACAGGCAGGAGGCTGTTTGCACAGGAGAAGGGTGAGACACAACTACAACAGGCAGTGGAAGAGAAGCAGAGAGAAAGGCTGCAAACACAAAGGATGTGTACCGTCTAAGGTGGAACTTGAGGTAGCGCAGGATTCCTCTACTGGGCAGAAAAGTGCAGCTCATGCACGACATGAGCTGCCAGTGGTGCAGGTTCCCGGTACTGTTGGGATGCGGCATGTGATTAGTTTGTTTGATGAGCTGACAGTACACTTCATCACGAAGCGGCTTTAAGTCATGGCAGGTCTGCAGAATGCCTTGGATAATGGGTATGGGGTCAGACACCGTCTCAATTTCCTGAAGAGAGTTAAAGATCTTCACTGCTTCATCCTGCAAGCTGCTGTAACCCTTCTCCTGTTGCACTGGGGAATGATCACAAAGGTCACAAGAGGTGAGCATCTCCCTTATTTTCTACTGGCCCAGCAACACTACACGCAACTGTACTAGCCTGTCACAGAAGAACAGCAACCTGAGCTGTTCATCTCCTGAACTTAAATTTATATTCAAAATTCATTAATGCTTCCCCTTTAAGTGTGCAAATGCAGTTTTAATTAGTATTTGCTAACATCTAACTTGTCACCACTGCAAATCTGTTTTTGGACATACTGTGCAGAAAAGCAGAGTGATGTTTTTAAGGGAAACTAGCTTTGAGATCTAGTTCAGGCCTCAATGTGTGCAGATGCGGTGCCAAGAGACAGCTTTTGGCACCTCATCTGCAGAGACAGGTGAAGGGGTGGCAGAAAGCCATTTCTGTGCAAACTGTTTCCTCACCCGAAAGCAGCTATAAAGCACTCATGCTGTCAAAGCTTAGGTGCCCGAATGCAGACACCAAAGCCTGGCTTACATACTTCCAAAATTCTGTGTTCTGCCTGTATTAGCTGACCCCTGAGCCAACACAGAATTTTGCCAAATTGCTGTACTGCAGCCGCAGCTTTTACCTGTTGCTAAGATTTAAAACGCCCACACCAACATCGGTTACGTTTTTTAAGCACTTAAATGTCTGGTTCGTATTGCTCAGAGGCGTGTGATACTACCATACTGCTGTAGGCTTGCATTCTCCTTCGCACATCTCTGGGGCTGCAGGTCCTTCTGAATCTCCTATACAGCCATTGCTTCCCCAGTGGCCATGTATTAATTGTATAATACAAATACACAGCCCTGTAGCAATAAATCCCACAGGGTAAGTACTTGCTCTGTAATTTTTCTGTATTTCAGAATTTTTCTGTTTTTTTTAATCTGCTGCTTAATTTGATCCTTGTACCATGACAGACAGTGAGCAGCTACACCCCTTTCACTTTCTCCATGACAGTCTTATAGCCCTAAAAAGTTATTTTTGAGGCTGAAGACTCCTGCTCTATTTAGTCTCTTAATTGCAGGCAAGTCTTTCTATGCCTTCGATGAACTTTGGGTAAGTTTTTACTTCTACTATATCTTTACGAAGATGTGGAAGGCTAAACTGCATGCTGAATTGAAGATGCAGGTGCATGATACATCAATACAGCTGCACAAAGGCTTTGTTTTTCTTTTTTTAAGCTTTCAAAACCTTTCATTAGCTGTTTTGTTTCTGTGCTCAGCACAAGAGTTGACACTTTCATAAAGCTAAATAAATCTGTGTTCACTTTCCTAAGCAGAACTGGATCACTCAGACCCATCACTGCCTATGTGGCAGACTGCTTTTCCCATATACATCACTTTGCATATCCAGATTGAAATTAATTTCTGAAAAGATTTTATAGCCCAGTCACTCCTCATTAGAGATTCTTTTATAGGTCTTCAGCAGGAGCTTTCAGTTTTAGTATGCCAAACAGTCTGGAGTCATCAGCAAATCACCACTTTTTGGTGGCCTATCAAAGTCTAGCTCTTTTCATGTTCCTGAAGCATTTGAAAAAAAGATTCATTTAGTCTGGTTTTACAGCAGCTTCTGTGTGAGTACTATCCCACTGCCAGTTGCATGATGTAATCCTGTTGTAAGATTTGCACTGGAGCCATTTGCAACCCAGCTGCAGCTTAAGGAGGACAAGCTGCACATCCCCCAGAGGGATGCTGAACTGTCTGCCCCCATTTACTTTAAGATTCCATGTTCCTAAGATATGAGGTAGAGGACACAGAATACATTCTGGGTAGATAAAGCGACTGCTCCCTTTCTCTGAACCCTGTGGGCTACACTGCCCTACATGGACTTCACCTGCATAGAGAGAGCTTACAGACTACTTTTGTGGTGCTTGAGCTCCACACCGATCCTCCAAATGTGAGCAGATTCTGTCAGGTGGGTAAAATACTTACAGTTGACACTAACATCTCCATATGGTAGTGGGAGCAACGGGGAATGCAAAGGGTGCTGGGTATATCGCAAGATTGGGTTCCTCCTGTATGTCTGTTCCACTACTTCAAAATTCGCGCTGTTTTCCTAAAAAAAAATATAAAAATTCTTCTCAAATGGGGATAGTTTTTCGCAGGATGTCCTTACACATTTAGGTTCAAGCTCAACCCCCTTATCAAAGTTTCTGGAGGTCCATAGAGAGACTAGGTGACCAAAGTATAATTCACATATAAAAATTACTCTGTGCATTATTTCTGAAAATTAAACCAAGAATAGCCATGCTAAGTGGGTCATACCAAAGGTCACCAAGGACAAGATCTTGACTTCAAACGTGGCTTGCGGCTGATACCTAATGCAGGCATGTAACAGGAGAGTATGACAGGATTCCTCCCTGGCATATGCTTCAAACTTTCAACAGTAAATGTTTGATGGACTTTCTGACCGCAGATGCACCATGTTTAGTGTGTATTAATGAGCCTGACCTCCCTGAATTTGTCTGCTTGTACTGCATGTGTTTACAGAATGGACAACTAAAATGCACACGGTGTTCAAAATCTGGCCTGTCACTATCATACACACTGGCCTCGCACTCTTCCACATTTTGTCCTATATTCCTTCCCTAAAAATACTTAACGTTCCTTTTGTCCTTGAACCCAGAACTGAAGTTTTCCAATACCCTCCACAATCACTCCCAGCTTGCTCTTTCTGAATAGTTACTATCTAATTGCATCTAGTTTATAGCTCATCACAATATATATGTTTATGCATACACTTCTTCTGAAATATGCTTTGGTGTATGACTCTACCTTTAATTTACCACAGTTTCTGGAAATAAGCCTTTTCAAAAATTACTCCTGCTACAGTGACACAATTTCTGCTATTTTGAAGGACATTTTCTTTCTACCATTTACTCTGCTATTTAACCCCAGAAGCCTAAGGTATGAAGAGGACTTCAGGTTACAGCAAAGTCACACGGTTGGTACGAATGGAAATTTTTATATTTGTGTCTGTAGGAAGCTTAGGAGAGGAAAGGATAAAACACAGATTTTCAAATGCTTGATGGTGTAATCCTGCATGCAATTTATAATTGCACACAGTTGTAGCCTAGACTTATGCAGATCAGCTAACATGCTAATCCAAAATAAAATTCACATAAGAATTCATTATTTAGTTGCACAGTCATTTAGGTTTCTTTCTCCTTTTTTTCCCTCTCTAAGACAGCAACTCCGCTTCTTGCCACGTTCTCAGAACTGACTGGGTAAGGCTAGTGGTGATCTGGCTGTTCCCTACTCACCTGGGAATTATCACGATGCCACTTACCCTGATGTCACGAATGAGTTGCTGTGTAGGTGTTTCTATGGGAACTTTGCTGTCAATGACACCTTGAATGGCGGAGGCCCAGCGCATAGCTTCATTCAACAGCTTTGTGTACAGTCTGTAGGAGTGCTTTCGCCCATGGACAATGATGTTCCAATAGCCTGTGGAGAAACAAAGAAGCTGGAAGGTCAAATTTGCTTCCATGTTATCTTCTCTTTTTGTCAGTAACATGTGCCTGAGGAAAACCCTTGCTGCTTTGATAGCAACGTATGGTGTGTCTGGTTAAAACTGACTAGGCAGACATTAACATCCCCCATTCCCAAAACATATTTATCAGCAGGAAGGTCCCAATCCAGGTTTTGGTACAAAGCCAGCTTTCCAAGATACAAGTATCTTGCAGCGTAACATGAACGCTTCCCTGCCAACCCGGCAGCTCACTTTCACCAACAGGGTTTGGGCTACACTGTGCTATCAATCACTCAGAAAATGATCACTCGACACACCGCACCCAGTCAGATTGCCAAATCAGTTTTTATAACAGCTAAAAATAATGTGTTTGACATAAACTGAGAGAACAGGTCAGGGTGATGACAATTCACTCTGCTAAAGGCAGCCCTACACATCTGTTGAGATCAAAAACATGGATGATTTCTTGTGAGTGAGCAGAATAAATGTCCTCTACTAAATAAATTTGCTTTACTAAATACTTCTAGCCCTTTCTAAAAATATGCCAAGTAACTCCACTACCCAAATGTCCAGTCTTAAGTCTTGTTCTAAGATTTACCTTCTTTGTCAGGGAGATCCACCCTTTTCCTCATAACCCGAGTTCTGCCCTCCAAGTCATAAGGCAAGCAATGGAGGAACATGCCAGATCTCCATGCCCAGAAAGCAAATGTAAGCTGTTGTCATCTTTTGTCTCTACAACCTGAGTGATGCTACAAAAAAGACTTACAGTGTATGCCACTGCTGTTATTTAAGAGAATAACATTGACCCCAGAGACAAGTGTAGGTCAGGCTAGAAAGTGGCAGTTATTTACGGAGATGTACTGATAATTACAGTGTCAACTACAGAAAGTCATACACCTTTCCCTTTATCTGAGAAACCCTTAGACAAACAGTGACACTACTCAGTGAAAAAACATCAGTACTCTGTATCTCCATCAGGTCTAAGGAACTTACTGTCACTTGCACACTACTCTCTGGTCCTTTGCAAGTCTTTCTCAGCTTCTGCGGGGAAAGATATTTGCAGCCAGACACAGAGCCTCAGATAACATCAAGACTACCTTCTCAACATGACACACTATTACATTCCTGCACCATCCCCTCTACAGGCAACTCCGTGCATGGAAACTCTGCTTATTACCGCTTCCTTCCTCTTACCTGTGTCTTTGAAGACCCTCTCATCAGGCTGCACTATGGAGCAGAGGCTATTGAGCACAAGTGTCCCAAGTTTGGCAGCTGTGCGCTCAGATGACTTGTAGTAATCGAGGGCAGTGTTTGTCAGAACAAACCAGCGTTTCTTCATCTTCAGAGAGGACATCTTGTTGCTGCTCTGAACCTCTTTATGAAGCCAGCCTAGCACAGGAATACCAACATGTCAATGTTTTCACCACCACAGCAATCCTGTCTCTTGCCTGGTGGCTCTCTAACTCTGGGACCGGAACTCCACCTCTCTGCAAAAGGCTCATGCTGGGATCTACCAGCTCTGTTTTACTGGCTATAGCAGTATTCTGCACAGTCACTGTAAGAAATTAGCCCAAAATTTTCCACAGAGCTGTTCCATCCTTCAGCTCTATGTATTTTTTTAATCAATGATCCATGGTTTAGTTTGCTATCACCATGAGGACACCCTCTATGAGGGTTTGCTGTCACCATGAGGTCACCATGTGAGGATACTTCCCTCACAAGCATCTGAATAAATAATTTATAATTCATTCTTCCAAAGAGATGCCAAACGCCTATCCAAGTCTCAGAGGAAGAGGTTTGGTGATACATGTATTTGAGTAGAAAGATCTGTAAACATTACACACATCTCTTCTTCCCATGGTCAGGAAAAGTAATTTCTCTCTCATTTTAGATTCCTCACAAAAGGAATTTAAAAAAAAAAAAGAAAAAGAAAAGAAAATTCAATACTATAAAAGAAAAAATGACAGTCTGCATTGCTAAAGCCATCAAAAAGACAATTTTCTATTCAGAGCTGTAGAAAGCAATGTCCACCCACATGGCAAAAAGTTCAAAGAATGTGGAACTAAGCCCAGAGGTTCCATAGAGAGAAAAGAGTCAGACCTTCCTGAATATATGCTTTGTGGCTACATCACTGGCACACAGATATCTTACTGTGAAGTGCAAAGCATACATTGACTTTGCAAAGGAGCATTTGGGTTTTTCTGGTAAGTAAGGAACAATATGAGATAAAAGGAATTGTTTCCTTTCAATTAAGTATTTTGAATTTAAGGTACTCAAACTATTGTCTGATAATCTGCTTTATATCATCCAATCTCCTTGAAATGTTTAAGACTAGGACGGAAGGCTTGTGTCACTTTTTGGTGACTGTTTCTTCCTGTCCTCCTGCCTTGCCATGACCACTTTCAGACTTTCATTCCCTCATAGATACTTTCTGGAAGATGTAAGGCAATTTGCTCACGCTCTTGCTTTCCACAGATTGGATCACGAGTGTCTTCATACATTTAAGACCACGTGAGGAGCTGAAAGTACTAAGGAAATTTTAAAATATTTGAAACAAATGCGGGAATATTTTATAATATGTGTGTGATCACTCCTCATGCATCAGCTCTTTCATCTCCACCTATGCTCTAACTACAGACAGGAATTAAATCTTTTGCGCAGCCTCAGAGAATTATTCTCACCTCACTAAGTCTACCCTAATCAGGTTAGTTTGTTTAGCTGAGGACAGCAGCAATCCCACAAAGATCTCTCTCCCTCCCTCTCTACATGACAGGTGTCAGAAGGAACAGAACTGTCTGAAAACAAAAGCTGCAGTGTCATGTTATAGTCAGTCTAAGCCAGCTGCTCCTAAACAGCAGCCATGTTCCCTCCTATTCCCTGACAGCATTTGCTGGACATGTTGAAATAGGCTACATAACTAACATCAGAAAAACAAACATATAAAGAAGTACTTATTTTTTTCTAGCTTTAGCATTCTTAATCCACCTGACAGGGAATCAGGTAAGAGCCAGTGCTAGCACAACACAACACGTGCCAAGTAGTGGGCAGGAAGGTGGAGAGGGGCAGAGAACGATTGGTTTTGGGAAGCAGCTAAACCCTAGATTGGATTAGCTGCAGTCAAATCTCCCCATCAGATCATAAACGGAAGATGAGTTTCACATGTCTTGATTGCATGCATTTCCTTTTACCTCTCACAAGGAATTCCTGGCCATCGACCTTAGATTCGCCTTTTGGTTTCTGCAGCAGGGAGATCCAGTGATGCATCTCCTCTGGGGTGTCGCTGTTGCAGTGAATCACTCGATTTGCTGTGATGATCACAAAAGAATTCGGTCTGCCAGAAAATAAAAGCATTAAAATTGGTTGTAACCATACAAATATCTCAACTCACAGCACGCCCAAAGCCATAGCCTCTACCTTCCCATGAACAATGCAGAAAGATTCTCTGAATGCATGCTACAGACAAGTGTAGAAACCCTTAAGAGCATCTCCTGTGCAGCTGGTCTGCAAACTGATGAATGCAGCGACCAGACAAATGGAATTAAACATCTTTCAAAAGCTATTTCCAAGGACTAGAAAACATTAATTACCTAGTGACTAGTTGTAAACTGTCCTGGGTTCATAAGCAAAGGACTTTGTTCTACCCTCCGACTGGGCTGAGCTGGTGCCAGTACCACTGGGCTGAGCTAGTTCAGCCATTCGCCTTGTACTTTTTAAAACCAGTGATGGAGGGTCAGCTAGAATGGGTTTGAGATTGGTTTTAAAAAGGATGAGCTGATCCTGATAAAACAGAGGAAAAAAACAGAGGAAAACCTGGTATGTTGCTCCTAGATGACTTTATCCTTCTCTTGCAACAGACAAATGTGTCCTACCAAAAGAATATTCACAATACTGCACAGAAATTATGCTTTATAGGAAAATGGAAAAATAAAAATATGACCAAAAGGATAGACTTAGCTTTGAAAGCAAACAGGGATTTGTATGAGAAAATAGAGAAATTGAAAAGTAGGATGCAACTATGAAGCAAAAAGTAAAATGTGCAAATCAAGCCACTGTATAAACATATGGAATATAAAAATAAGCTGCATATAAACCTTGGTTGTAAAAATAAGCATTCTCCTCAGAAGTTGATTAATGTTGATTCAAACATTGATACACTAGAAGAGTGTATCTCGGCAGACACATGAACAAATTTTGACTCTTCAGCTTACTATTTGTGCCTAGCTTTTACTGGTACACATATTAACTATGAGAAGTCCAGGCTGAGAACTGACTCAAATATTTTGATCAATGAAATCTTAGTTCGCTACTGAGATATGCATTTTCTAAACTAGTAACCCCAAAGTTTAGTCAACCTGTGTGAGAAAAAAAAAAAACTGACCACAGAGGTAAATAACTTAATAGCTAACGTTTTACTTCAGCACTGCAGTGCTTCAGCTTTGCCCTGGCTGAACCTGTTAACACTGCAGGGAATAATTAAATGTTAACATAAAGTAATATGAAATGTCTCATAATCTCTTCTCTGAAACTAACTCATCTGTGAACTAAAGGTCTGTGCTCTGTTGCACTGTAAAGATTTCAAGAAGAGTGCAGATTTTAAAATTCATCCATTATTCTTCCACAATGTTTTTTCCCCCTAAATTTACAAGATTAACTCCAAATTACGCTGTTGAAAAACTGGAAGTGCTGCTTTTGCTGGACACTTTTGTTCAGTGTTAGTAATAGTTAAGACCATAATTTCTTGACATTGAGAGTATGCTGTTTCCACTTTCAAGATGGAAAGAAGTATCTAAACTTTCACTCAAAGAAAATACACGTGTGAACTTCATGCCTGTGAAGTGACACAGCTTGAAGCAACCTGAAGACTTAATTTGAGTTTATTTGTTTGAAGATAAATTCTTTATGAGTTTAAACAACTGCAAACCCCAAACAAAACCTGGACCTACCCACAAAAATATACCAGAGAGTTTCCAGTCTAAGAGGCGGTGAGATTGAGGTACCTACCTATCAGGATTGTCTGAGGCACAGACTGAGTCAATAAGCCCAACATCCAGGGTTCCCTGCACAGTGAGAGAGACACAGATAACAGGAATTGCTTGCATCTTCAATTACAGACATTCTCCTTCATGAATTATATTGGCACTGAAAACATTCTTCTGAATTCCAATAGCTTGAGTAGAAATAAAAGCACAAGCGAGTCATCTTTGCACCCTAAATAGCATGAGATGATGTGCAAGTGCTCCACAGGACTAGAGAAAAAAAGAGCTACAAATTTCCAGAGATCACGATGAAGTTCTAAAATAACCTCTGCCTCCACAACTCAGTACCAGCAAAACACAAATATCCTGTTCTTCCCAACTGCATATCTTCTGTCTGGAATAACCGTGACCCAGATTAGTCCCATAATCCCATCCAAAGACACTTTATTTGCATGAGGCAGCCTCCCTCTCCCCTCCAAACCAAAGAGCCACCGGTGATCAAGCTGAGCCAACCACAACCACTATGTTCCCCACTCCTTACCCTCTTTTCTACCAGCTTTGCTGTTTCTTTATAATAATCATCCAACTTGCTTTTACTGCTCATGAACTACAGCACTGCAAGTGCTGGAAGAACATGCACAAAATAGTTAAACACAGAGGGCTCTAAACATGCCCACAGACTGGTTGCACAGTAACTTACCACTGCGTTCTTCGGGTTGGCCTGTTCATCTTGCATGTCCCTCAGCTGCTGCGCTGTCGCGCTGTGTACTCGGCTCAGGACATTAAACCAACCGCTGTTAATTGAAACAGACTCAAAGTTAAGATTTGGGTAGTGAAGCTAGCTCTACAATATGATCAAGGAACCTGGAAAGCTGCGTGTGGGAAAATTTCTTCATTCACAATTTCCTGAGGACTATGCTACAAAATATCTCTTGAGTTGATCATACCAGACTCTAATGTCTTCCTTCTTCCTTATTTATCCATGAAAATTCTGTGCGTGTTCTCCAACCCACTGACAGCTGGTCTGGCAAAATCCATTTTTTTACTTGCTATTCAAGGAACTGCAAGCAGTGGCCTTACGAGGGAGCACAAGTGAGCACACCGAGAAGAGCATACAGTTGTAAAGACAGGGTCACTTGGGAATCTTCCCGGACTAGAGTCCTAGAGACGCCTGGGAGCCTTCTG
This sequence comes from Chlamydotis macqueenii, assembly GCF_036417535.1. Classification (NCBI taxonomy): domain Eukaryota; kingdom Metazoa; phylum Chordata; class Aves; order Otidiformes; family Otididae; genus Chlamydotis; species Chlamydotis macqueenii. The sequence goes on along the minus strand of NC_141561.1, from coordinate 17,916,749 downwards.
AACTAGTCTCTCTCTGATCTGCTCATAAACTTGAAAGTCATACGGCTGTCAATTAATCTGCTTTTTTAAAATAAGTTAATTTGGAGTGAAGTTATTTGTCTGTGAAAGGGCTTCTTGTTACAGACATATCTGGAGGCTAATCTATGTTGCAGAACAAGCAGATTCTTATCTGCAGCTTCCAGTGAGATAAGCAAGTACCTAGACTGCATGGAGCATTTTCAAACTGGATACTCTACAACATCTGCCAATTTGCCCTTTGCTAGTACAAGTGTTGGTGCTTTCTTCTCCCTCGGAACAGAGACTGACACGGCATTGACAGAGGTCACATTTGATTTACACTTGCCCTAGCAATTCTGCAATGTTATCTTAGGGCAGATCTATTCCAGTTGTGGAAGTTCTGGGTTAGGAAGTTACTGTTTCTTCTGCTACTGCCCCTTGAATTTGCCTGTTTCTTGTTCATGTGGCTGTGCTTTGGTCTATTTCTGTTGATTTATTTGTGTTCAACCACTTTCTCCCTTCCTCTTCCTATACCGTAATGAAATAAACACAGACCCTAAATAACTTCACAGAATCTGATTAAAGTAGATCAGAGAAACAGTTACACTGGCTGGGCTGAGAGAGCAGGAGCCTTGGTAAGAGTGGGAGAAGTGGGAAGACCTGAGCAGCTAGGGACAGTAACCCCTTCATTTGGCTTTGCATAGCCAGAACAGGTTGTCCAACCTGCCCTTAAACAACTGATTCCCACTGCCTGGCCAGGACGCCAAGAAGGAAGGACATGAGTCATTTATTTGCTTTGTGCTGGGAAGATTTTATCAGATGACACTACAGACTCTGATAAGCTGCAGCCTTTTCTCTGTCTCCTGGATAAAACCCAGCTGCTCTCGCAATCATTTACAGACAACATGAATAGACTTTTTGTTTGATTCAGGATTCCATTTAATAAATAAATCAGCTATTAGACATTCCAGTTTATATTAAGGTTTTATGTGGCTTCTGAAGTAACCCTTGAATTCAGCATGCTCACAGCCACACAAGAAGGTGGCAGTCCTGGGACTAACCGACAGGCTGAACCACCATCTCGGTAGCTGCGACAGGGAGTCCCTCAAGTAGGTGTGGTTCCTCCCAGTAAGCACAAAATGATACTCTGGAACGAATCCCCTCTTTTCTCCAGCAAAAAGGAAGTGATTATGTTTCCCAGGCTCTCCCATGAGTAGCTGGGTTGGATCTGCATTGAACGAACAAACCTGACAAAACTCCCTTTTATACCTGGCATCTTCTGGTGACTCTGCAACAATGTGATAAACTCTGTCTTCTGTCACAATGTCCAAGGCATTCTCCTTTTCATGGATGTCTACAATCTCCCTGGAACACAGCAAATCAGAAGAGCCAATACTGAAAACCTTTCACAGATATAAATTCCATTTGGACAATTTTTTTCACATTGTACTGTTCACCATACAGAAGGGAAATCACTGGTCTGGTTCTAATGGCTTGTAACTCTGACAGAAATATAAAATTCCTCTAATAAACATTAAGACTTCAGGGTCCCCTTAAAAATATTTGTACAGTTAATGCACTACAAAAGCAAATCTTAAGGCGTTAAATGGATTTTCTTCAAGATACCAGCAGACCTCACAGAAGAAGAGATAACAGGGAGACTGATACAGTGGGCTGTTTACAAAGCGGGGTGTGCCACTCTTTTTGGCACTTTACAGGCCCTCACGGTGCTAAGAGGCAACTAGTCTCTCCCTGCTTACAGCAGGAGCTGAGGAATTGGCTATGGCAGCAAAAAGAGCAACTCAGGGCTCAGGAAAAGGCATAGTGCACGGTGCCAAATTCAAGCCCTGCTGTGAGCTTCATATCACCTCTGTGAAATGCCTGGAGAAGCCAGGAAACAGATGGAGTCAGGACAGGGGAGAACGCATGGGGTATGTACTTAATTAGCTCCTCCTGGTCTGACATTGTCCACAGCTTGGAAAGAGCTTCTGACAGATTATGAAATACAAGACTGGAAGACGAACTATCAAGTAATTCCAGGCTCCCTCCAGAGTAAAACTAGAAGCTCTAATTGTCTTTTCCTTCCCTTATGTTTCTGATTCTCCTAGCCCTATGGGAGATACATAGGCCGATAAACTGCAGCACTGGACACTTCACTATTGATTTAAAGCGTGAATACCAGTGATCAAAAGAATTTATTTCTTCACTCACTTTGCCCTTCTGATATCAATTGTCCCCTTCAGCTTTTCCTCACTATCATTCTCAAAGTACATCAGCTTGGATTCTCGAAGCACAAACCAACGGCGTTTCCAGTTGCGACGTGAAAGCGTTGACATGCCTCCACCTTTCTTATAGAGCCAGCCTGACTTCAGTGCCTCTTGCTTGGTGCGGAACCACATGAAGGCCTCATTCTTCAGAACACACCAGCGCCGCCTCCACGGGTTCATGAGACCTCCTGCAAAGCAAAAAGGAGCAAGTTTTCATCAGACATACGACAAGGGCCATGCTTCCATTCTGATCCTGCTGCATGGGCACTTAGTTGCCACTTCAGTTCCTACATGAAACAAGAGAACTGAGGGAGAGAAACAAGGTTATGCTTACGTTTGGACATAGAAAAACCGGAACAAACTAGTGAAACAAACACAATAGACAGAAATATATCTGCTGCTCAAATATTTTCGTATTGTCTTCAGTATTGTAGCTCAGAATGACTCATTTAAGCCCATACCAAGTGGGCACAATTACCTCTCAATGGCAAAGCTAACTCAGTCTAATTCCCTGACATCCACCTCCTAGCTCTTTGTTTTATTTGCTTGTTTTAAATAAAAGAAGAAAAGAAAAAGATAAACAGAGAACCAAGAGCAGATGAGGATGACAATTCTGGAGAAACAGAAGAGGAAAGCATGTTTCCTGGGTTCCATCCCTCCATGGTTTTGGCTAAAGTTGCTTACCCTTCATGTAGAGATAGCTATGAAAATAGGGGGGTCCTGAGCCGTTGAAGATAGTGACTCGTCCATTACAAAACTCTTCATCTGTATCAATGTAAACATCCACTTCTTCTTCACTGTCCAGAAACTAAAAGGAAAAGAAGAAATACAGGCTACCTGGGTTCTCCTGGTGGCAGGAGGACTCGAGTCAAGTAACAAGGCTAGAGAAGTCACATGATCAGAAGGTGCAAAACTACACATACTCCCTTTACAAAAAAAAAGCAATACAGCAAAACCAGAGGCTTGACAGCTTACCCATTAATGCCTAAAGCAAGAGTCTCCAGAGCATGGAATTTTCATACCAGAAAGGAGAGTGACATTTGGCAGTGGACATGGCTACAAAACTCCAGTTACCTGCAGTAACAAACCTTCCTGTTTCAAGGCAGAGTCCACAGTCCAAAATCTAATTTAATGGGCTTAAGAGGGAATTTTTCATTTTGGAGAAGTTTTCTGATTTTTTCTGGCAGAGAGGCCAGGATGCTGGACAAGATGTAGCACTGATCTAACCCCAGCAGGGAAATGCCTTGCTTTAGGTTGATTTGGGGGAAAAAAAACATTTTCCAGGATAACTGAATCCTAAAAACAAAGACCTAAATTACTGAAATAATAGTACTGTATTTTTCATCCCTCTTCTCCAACTACATAACGGCCCTCAGCCATAAGAAAGTACTTCACACATGAAATCACAAATTACCATATAATTTCCTTTACCTTAAATACAACTTCCTTTGATTTGCTTTATTAATTTAATACTAAGGGAGGCAGCTCCTTAGACTTTCCTTCCTCAAATGCACATTACTTCTTTCCATTTTTCCCTTCTGTCCTCTCTGTGACCCCTCTGTGCTCCTCTTTGGTCTCATTACTGTTCCACTCATTCTCCCCTTTCTTGCCATTAAGTTTCAAAAAGCAGGTACTCTTGGATCAGCAGCTACTGATAGGATCTTGACCCAGCTGCAGTTATCTCTTCCCGTGGCTCACGCCATGACATAGTATCAACTGGATTTTTTATGAGTCTTACTCACTGAGGAGCCCAGTAAAAGCCTCCACTTCTATTTACATTTTAAGAAGAATGGTAGAAACTGGCCTAGGCTGTGACAGAATGATTCATGACTTGAAGATTTCCTCTCAGTGACCTGTGAGTACCTGCCCACAGGAAGGTACCTTTACTCAAGCAGATCACATCATCAAAAAATCTGATGGCTAGCAGCTGACATTAGGGAAATGCAAACAGGAAAAACCATGCAACTTTTTAAGAAGGGTCACAATCTGCCATTGGAAATGAACAGCAGACGAAGTAAATCAAATTCCTTAAGAAAAAAAAAATCAATCGTTTTCTAAAAGATATTTTGTAGTTCAAGCCTCTGTTCTCAGGGACATCATTTATCTTAAGTATTTTTATGGCTGTCATTGGCTTCACACCTGAACTCCTCACAATCTTGCGTGGGCTTATCTGACATCCTGTTCTGTAAGGGGATTTATCGTCGCATTATTAAGCGACCAGCCTGAGGGCACTCAGGAAGTCCAGAGCCTACTGTGGGATCTAAGCTGAGATGCTTCAAGTGCTCCAGAGCTCTACTACCCTGTCGTTGTCCCTGTGGTAGGAACAAAAAGCTTCAGTGGTCTTGGTTGTGTGCACCAGGACCCAGCCTGGATCAGCACAGTAATTTCTTCTCGCCTTAGAATAGCTTAACTTGTACACAGCTGCTGAAAATAAACCCTTTACTCTGAACAGTAAAAGGACTAGAACAAGATAAGTTTTAGTGATGGAAACAAATCAAACCCCAGCCTTTCCCATTTCCTCTTGTGTTCTACCTCTCTAAGGCAGAACATATGCCTACAAGATACTAGTTGGCTGCTTTCAGTCTTCCTAAAGGGTCCTAAAGTCTTTCTAAAATAGCCTTGGTACATATGTGCTACCTTGAGTACCAGAAGAGACTGGATAGTCACAAGCCCTCTGACCTTCAGCCTATCTATGACTCTTGCCTTTTTTGCAAGCTGATCGCTGATGTAGGAGAGAGTTATATATTTGTAACAACACCCAGAGCGAGCAAGTGCGCAGTAAGAAGGCAAGGATGCTATAAATACCAGCAAAGTCACACTAATGTCTAGAAAGGTCAAAGGAGGGATTCTTACCGAGTCCAGACTGCCACGGTTGGAGTCCAGGCTGGTACCATGGGAGTGTCTCAGACCTTCCTCACCGTTCAGGGGCTCAGCTGAGGCGCTACCTGCATCTCCACAGCCATCAAACTCCTCGTGATCGTAGTCAGACTCCACATCTGGGGCGGAAGAGTAAATTGGCTCTCCCACCTCTCCGCTGTTACTCCTCTGTGTATCTGAAACAGAGCTGTAAATGCTTTCTGCTGGGTCAGATAGGGCACTCTGCTCCTTGAGGCCAGTGGTTCTTTCCACAGGTTGTCCTGGAGCAGGGACATCTCCCACTTCCCTTTGGAGAAGTGAAACATTTGTGTCTGCAATTTCCTCTGAGTAGTTATCACTGTTTCTTTTGCCATGCTGATTCAACACCACCAAACTGGAAGTTGGCTGTCCTTCATCATCAGCATGAAAACCCTCATCCACTTCTTCTTCAGCCAGTGGTGCAACCAGGCTGCAGTCAATGTTGAGCGTCCCCTCACTAGAAAGTGAGCGCTCTAAGTTCTGCACACTTTCATCCAGATTGCCAAAATCCAGTAGCTCCAAGAACTCCTGGGCAACCCTAGATGCCTCCTTTTCCAGCCTCTGGATTTCTTCTTCTCGCTGACGATTGATTTCATTCCTGGTGTTTTCACAGATGATAGACATGTGATCCTCCTTCTGTTGCTGCAACTTCTCAATCTCCTTCTCCAGTCTTAAGATTTCCTCCATCTGACGTCTCTCTTCTTCTTGCAGGGGAATATCTACTTCCTCAGTCTTTACTGCTTCCACCTTAAAGAAAATGTAACAGCGTTAAAGCAGTTTCTTCAACCTGTATGAGTTCCTTGCCTGGACCTTTCACTCTTCTTATTTCCTGTGCTTGCCTTGTACTTCCTATCTGCTAAAAGATGACTCTAAACATCCTGCAATCATCCATGGTGTAAAAACTAAAGGTAGAACTACTGGATCTTCAGGTACCTCCTTTTGTTCAGCAGCCTACCTCCTTTCTGAATCATACAAAGAAGCTCACTGCAATCAGTGAATTTTTAGAAAAGCCTCTCTATCTGCTGCTTATGTTACAACCCTATAATTTGGATAAAAGCATTCTGAAAGTCTGTTCTGTCTTTTTAAATTATCTCACATACATAGACACATCTAGGAGAAAGCAACTATACACAAATACATGTACACAAAGTGTGCTTAACAGTTGGAGATTTCCCAGAAATTCATTAAAAGATTTGGGGATTTTGTTGCTTCCCGAGTTGGGGGTCTGACCATCAGAATCTAGGTCTGGAAGGGCCATTTGCAACGAAGCAAGACTGTACCCATTCCAGCCCCACCCCATCAAAACTCCACTTGGAATTTCTTGGCATCCATCACTGGATGGATGATGGCTGCTGAATACTCTGTCTTCCTCTATTCTCCACACTGAAGTAACAGGAAATTTCTAGTAAGTACACAATAACTAAAAGATGGAAGATACTAGTAACTTTCACAGACTTCAACTGTAAGATAAAGCCACCCTCTCCTCCATGGAGGATGTTGAAAACATATACAAGAACAAGTAAAAATAAATTCCAAATGGATTTAATGTACTTCCTGATGGGAGTATGACATTGCAGGGAATTAGTTGGCCCATTTAAGCCACAATCTTTGTTTTCTTTACAGTTATGCTCTTTCTCCTTCTCTACTTTATTCTTACTTGTGGACAAATGCATTTCTGTACTCATCTGTCATCTCTCCTGAACAGAACTGGCCTGAATCTGGGGAACAAGTGATTTGGGAAAAGAAATTAGAAGATACACAGCTGTTTTCACACACCTCAGGGTAGGTGGTCTGCTCTTTGATATACCAAGTACCAACAATTAGATCAGTTACAAGGGGTTTATTTTAGCCATGGTAGCAGCCGCCTGCACTCCGATTTTGGCTGCTACAGGCAACAATCCAGCAAAACAGACTGTGTCACAGTGTAGCACATCACAAGGTCATGTCACGAGCTCAAGCAGTAGAGATAAAAAAAAAGGATGCTGTATGTTCAATATACAAATTTTCAAATAGGAATGATGCAAGCTGGTACATGAGCCTTGAAAAAAAACCCTTCCTCATTAACTCTATGCACCTCTGCCAAAGCCAAACACCCGCACGTTCTGAGAGAACAAAGCCCAGATTTTAAATAGTGTTGCCACAATAACAATATTAGCTCCAGGGGAAGCGTGGGCAATGAAGGACCCTTCACAGATGCTCCAGAGAAGGTACATGAAAACTTACCTGAGCCACCTGGAGTAGCACATTCAGTTGCTCCTTTTCTCTGTTAAAAAAACAAGACGTGACAGTCAGAGAAAGATCCAGTTCTCCTACATGAGGCTTTCAGAATTGCATGGACACATCATCCCTCCATGGATAAGGTTAAAATAAGGTACCTGTTCTAAGATTGATTTAAAAGCTTTTGTAATTTAGTAAAAATCCAATTCTCTGTGGTTGGCATGACCTCTGTGGATACAACAGATTCTCCCCACGTACTTAACTTTCAGATCAATTAGGAAATTGGATTACTTGGAACACACTAGGAAGGATATTGGAAACAGTGACAGAAAGACAGATCAGTTAGACTTACGATAAATGTAAACAAAATCTTCTGAAGTACCATACATCTGTGGATAATAAATGAGGCTGTACGTGCACAATTGACAGATATCAGGAAACTTTTTTTTTAAACAGAACAGAATTATTAAATCAGCATTGATTTGGTGTTTTACTTTTACTGTATTAAAGCCCCCCAAAAGGTACCAAATTTTTGTACTTTGTTAAATGACTAAGCTGAGGGCTTTCTATTCTGAAGACCTGGGTGATCCAGCTTGCATAACTTCTCAGTGGCATGCAAAACCTAGTAAAGGCTGTAAAGGTCAGAGTTTGTTAATAAGCACGAGCAGAGGAAAAAACTATCCAACCGTGCTGCATCTCCACCCAAATCAAAGACGACGTACTCCAAAGTAAAGCTGTCACAACGACCAGTTTCTCCACAATAAGTATGCTACAAGCACCCGAACCAGTAGACAGACAAATGCCAGGGTCATGCATAGGGAGCAGGGGTATGATACAGCTGGATGGAAGAGTCTGCCTGTAGCAACAACTGTGCAGCTAAATTCAGACAGGCAGTGGTAACTTTCAAATCTATAACTCAACCCCAAGCAGAACAGGAGGGCAACAATATTTATTTCCCAGGACCTGCAGCTTTCCCCAGCCAAATTCTAAATTGCAGCTGCAAGTCACAAAGTCCTTAAAGCTCTCACTCTTGCACTCTCTCTCTCAAAAAAAAAAAATCCAAGAAATGTTTATAAATGAAAGCTGATATTAAGTGAGATCCAGATGGTTCCAACTCTACTGAAAGACCTCTAACAGTAGTCATGAGTTAAACAACTGTCTTAAACGATAAGAGGGTTCAAGAAGCAGAGCCATTCTGAAACAAATTGGGAATACCACCTGCAATCTACACACTCCTCCAACTGTTCCTCACATTTTTTAGACCTCTGATATTTCTTGCTGCTTTCCATCCATCTTCAGCTGATCCACACTCTTCCTGAAATATGATATCCAAAACTAGGGACAGTACTCCAACTGAAGCCTTACCAGTGCCAAGCGGAACAGAAGAATCATCCCCACATCTTACAGAAACAATCCTGTTTACAGACAGCATTTGCTTTCTCCTCTCACACAGCATGACACTGGTGACTAATACCCAACTTAGCCTCCAGACCTTCTTCCTGCTGTTGAAGCAGGCATTCCTTCTCCTCTCTCTGTGCATTTGATTATTCCTAACTGTAGATCGGTGTATGTCCGTATCGAAAGTTATCCTATGTTTTCCAGACCATTTCTTTAATTTGCCAAAATTATTTGAATTGTAATCCTGTCTAGCTATATATTTACAGTCCCTCACCAGATGGTTTTATCTGCAAATTTAATAAGGATATTCATTTTTCCTCATCCAACTTATGAAAACATTGCACTAGTACCATATCCAGCACAGACCATGGAAGAATCCCATTCAAGAGTTCTCTCCTACTTAACAAAAAACTACTATTGTTTACTAATTAAAATGAAATAATACAATGCAGTAAAAACACAAATCCTAGTCTTGCTTCATGTACTTTTTTTTCTAAACCACATTCCTTATAGTGTCTTAGAGTATTGTCATAACATGTCAAAGCCCTTACCCACCCTTTGCCTACCCAAAGTCAAGTTTCCTACCCTCTGTGGCTTTTCCCTATTCACAAGGCATGTCATAAGCTATCACAGAAGGAAACAGTTAACCTAAATGCTGTTTGTTCTTCAGAAATCCAAGTTGGCACTTAACTGCTTTATCAGGCATTTACAACTGTCTGATTATTTGTTTCAGTATCTTCCCGAAATTGAGGTTAGGCTGACCGGTCCACAATTCCCTCATTCTTCTTTTTCCCCATTTTAAAAGGAGGTCATTATATTTGGAATTTTCCAGTTTTATGGAAGTTCCACTGCTATCCGCAATGGAGGAGAAAGAGAATAGCTACTGATTCAGACTGCTTCAGTTGGTTCTCAAAGTACCCAAACATTAACTTCACCAAGTCTGGATGACTTCTTTGTAACCTGATTTATCCGAGCATTCTCCAACCTTTTATTCCCCTGCTAGCTTCTGAATTCTTGCACATCTGTGCTAATTGTATTTAGTCTCCAACAGTTAAGTCTTTTAGGGAAGACAAATAAAAATAGCATCAAATACCTCAGCTTTCTCAACATCATAATTTTTTCTTTCTATTGGGCAGTAGACCAAGTCGCTCTATGTCTCCTTTTTACTAATAGTGTACGCACAATAAGTGCATGCCAACTTTTAGTTTGCTATAGCTCAAGTTGCATCTTGGTCCTTCTAACATTGTCTCTGCATGTGTGTTGGGTTTTCTTTGCCTCTTCTCAGCAGATCAGCCAATTTGCAATTTCTCTGGACTTCCACCTCATCTTCTGAGGTCAAACGGAAGTTCAGGATTTAGCCAAGTTGGCCTGCTAGTACCTTTTTGGCTACTCACTCTGAACGAAGTCATTTGACATCAAGTAGAAAATGAAAGCAAAATGAACAGTTCACCTGATTCCTTGAAACACTGACACTTCTTTACAATGAAGCTGGGTTCAACACATCTTTCATGGCCTAGGAGCTGAAGGGCAGGGGCAGAAGTACACTAGAACGAATAAGCTAAGTATGTGCTTTTATCTAAAACTAGGTAGGGACAAGCTTTACTTAGCACAATGAGGACTTTAAACCCGAGAGAGCGTTTGGAGCACTTGATATCTGCAAACCGGTTATTGACGTTCTGAACTTGCACAGCTTTGTGTTGCTGATGAGGCTGTTGTTGAAAATTGACACATTGATAAAATGGAGCCTTCAGTGTTGTTCAACAAATTACTTGACCAAACTGTTCATCACTGGTGTGACTGACTCCATGTCTTTTGTCCCAACAGATACATCACCCTACTGTCTCTAGCAAAACCACAGGCAATCTCTTTTCCTTGTGACATGCTTCTAACCTTAGAATTTTCTGATGCTTGTCACACATCTTAGTCTGACAAGATCCAACTTCAGGACATGTAACAAAAGCCTATAAGAAATGTAACCAACTACTTATGAAAAACTTAAAATGTCACAGGATTATTTGTTCAAACTTACATAATAATCTTGTAGTAGAAGTTTTATGCTTCTTAAAACAAGATTATCAAGAGAGACATCGAGTTTGGATAGGATTTGGGTAACCATGGAGTGAACAGTAAATGATGCATGAGGTGCAGGATTCTCAATAGGTGTACTGTCACTGCTCACAGATTGCCTCTTTTTGCCATATTAGCTTTTCCTTTCCCCTCTCGATCTCTTGACACATCCATATCCCTGATGAGGGAGAGACAGCAGCAGGAACAGGGAGAGAGCACATGTATTGTATTCTCACGAGTGTAAGAACTGCAGTGGCAGCACAGGTGTGCCGTCCATCTTGCTCTCTGACCCAGCTTACCGGACACACTAAGACCCATGATACTGATACCTTCTCACACTGCTAATCCCTCCAGATTTTTTAAGACTGCATAAAACTTCTTTTACCACTGCAAAGGGAACGAGAAAATTACGCACCTCTGCCCAATCAGTGAAACTGTCTCCTTTCATGTACATCTAAAGCAGAAAACCACCAGAGGTAAAATAAATCAGAATTAGCTTTCCTAAAGGAAGCGGGACACTCATTTTCCATGTTGCTTTTCTATTCTAAGCTGCCCACAGTCCACCCCAACTCTACGGCCGGCACTGAGACACTGTCTCATGCAATCGCTGTTCCAGTGTTACCATGGTGCCAGTGCCCCAGGCCCACTTTTACACCTCAGCAGCTTTAGTGGTAGGGAATGATGAGAGCAAGATACCATCTTGTACCTTTCCTTCACCTCTTCCTCTTCCTGTTTCCTCCTACGCTCCTCCTCTTCTTGCCATTGTCTTTCCTCTTCCTCTCTTCTGATCTGTTCTTCCTCTTCTCGCCTCCTTCTCTCCTCCGCTTCCTGCTTCCGCCTGAGTTCCTGCTGCAGCAGGTGCTGGTAGAGGCTGCGAGCCAGGCGGCCACGCCAGTGCTTCTGCAGGGTGACCGCAGAGGCCTTCAGTCGCAGCAAGCTCTTCTTCCAGAAGTACGCTCGGTAGTTCTTTTGGATTATAACAATACTGGCTAGCACCTTTTGATACTTCTTCCTGAAAACAGAACCAGACACTTAATGCGCCATGAAGTAATATGTGCTTTGTGTTTCTCATGCCCTGGCACATTGACCAATCTTACCACACCCACAGAAAAATTAATTTGGACAAATATTGCTCAGGAATGACATAATTGCTGTTCCTCTACTGGCACTATCTGTAAATCATATTCTCCTTACTGTTCTTATTCCTATACCTACCACCAGTTTGTTTGCGTGGGCACCTACTTTTGTGAAGAAGCTCAGAGGATGAAGGACAGATATTTGGCAGATGGAAACAGAAGGTCCACTGGCTCAAAGTCTCCTGGTGTTGCACACACACACATTCACTGTGCAATTAGCATAACCACTCAGTATGGATTTATTATAACAAAAACATACAAACGGCCTTACTTTATGAGAACAAAGTCCCATATTGTCCCATCTTTTAAGGGGCCAAAAGGAAATTACATCAGGAAAAGGAAAAATGGGGCAAAAATAGATCTGGCCACATTAATCTCGTATTGTTTAGGGGAAAACACAATGATACCACAACATTGATTGCTGAATGTAACATTGTAACAGGCTCCCATAAACATATACTTACATTGCACAACATTTTGCTTAAACAATAATTATATCAAAATCAATTTTGCAGTACTTTAAAAGCAAAAAGCATGGTAGGGCCCCCAAAGAAAAGAATCGTAATTCAGTAACTCTGGAGTCTGGTGAAGTTCTAGAAAAGTCAGTTCTTGCCTCTGCATTACAGACTATTTTTATCAAGGACTTGAAAAAAAAAAATCACCGGTAGAAGTTTGTACATGATACACAAACTGGGCAAATAACAAAAGAGTTACTATTACACAGTAATCTGGATCAATTTGTAAGCTGGATTCAAGCAAACATTAAACAATCCAAAAGAGCCAAACATAAGGTCCTGTATTCATAAAATCAAAGGCCAAACACACGTGATGTGGGACTAAGTTAGGAAGCAGCAAGTCAAAAAAGGATTTCGGGGCCTCAGGGATCATCAGGTGAAGGTAAACTCCCATTACAATGCTATAGAAAAAAATACTACTGGGATGCTTATGCCTGCAAGCAGAAATACCGCATAGGAGGGGACTGCACTGCTACTTTTATCCTGTGCTCAGTGTTAGCACCTCCATTTCAAGAACAATGTTAGACCTCAAGCAATTTCTGAGGAAGCAGGATTGCAACCAGAAATCCTGGCTTACAGAAAGAGACACTTGCTCCATGACCTTAAGAGAAGGCTAAGGAAAGGCTTGATCCCAGTCAAAGTACCCATATTTTTGGGTGGCATTTCTATTTATCCAACAGGGGACATAAACAAAATTTAATTGACCTGAAGTTGAAGTCTATTCAGGCTGGAAACAGGTGGATTATTTTTTAAAGCTACTGAATATATTCAGACACCTTAATATCTTGCTGTAGGGAAATAATCATTGGTACTATTCAAATCACAACCTTATTTGCTCCAAATCAGAATCTGCAGAGGGAAATTCTATGGGGCTGTTACATGGGATCTTAGCCCAGCAGGCTACAGTAATTCTGTGAGGTCTTAAAGTCCTAGAAAGCACGCTGGAAATAGCACGGTATTCTCACATATCCTTCCCACAGACCTTCTGCAACCCCTTGAGGAAAAGACACACCTCAAAATCCCCTTCCTGGTAATCAACTCCCCTTCAAATGGCAACAGAGACCCATGCTGACAACTTGCCACCTCCCTGCACATCAGATACGTCAGCCTAGTCAAGACAACCGGGAGAGGGATGCTAATAGCAGTACTGTGCAGAGGTCACACTCTTTTCCACAAGTATTAAGTCAAAGGGAGGAAGCACAGAGAAAAGAAGAGGAAAGGGAAGAGGTGATAAGCAGTGGGAGGTTTCAGATTAATTGCTCCTGGGCTGCAGTCCCCTCACCCCTGCTCTCTCTGTCCTCCCTGTGCCCTGCACACGGGGTGTGAACAGCTGCACACGCACCCTCTGCCAAGGCAGACATGAGTGCATCAAGAAGGGCACTCTGACTTTTACAAAACGCATCTGCCAGAAACTTTCTCAGCTGCAACATGTGCCAAGCCCTGCCCAGCTCCAGGCCAGCTCTGCCTGCTAATCTGCCAGGCTGGAGTGCCCCCTCATTCCTCACGACCGCAGCCAAGCTCGCAGATGACCTTCAGCTGGAACTGCTGCACACAGGCTGCGAATTTCATTTCCCTTGTTCAGCTTCTGCTCACCCTCCTGCACTGCCCAAAAGAAATTCAACCTGCAGTCCATGCCCAGGGCTTGGGAGACATCCTGGCCACATATCACAAGAGAAGGCGGGGTGGCTGCAAGGCTCCAATGTTGCATTTGGAATTTAGTTAATTACTCTGTCGATGAACTGTAGTTAGCAGTTATGCCTCCAAGGACTAGAGAATACAGAGCTATGGAGTAATTTCCTACTGTCTTCTGCCCCTGAGCAGTAAGGTCCTGCAGAATCCAGGGACACAGCCAAATTTGTTCACAGATCCCGCAAGCCTGGGAATGGTTATGTGTATTTTAACTGGTGAAGCTGTTACCTGCCTCTCAGAGTTCCACATATTAGCTATGAAAAATGGGATGATTTGAATGATCTTGATTTTCTTGTCTCACATCTTAGTGATCAGTTAGAGACATTAGGCTGCAGGGAGTGAGAGCAAAGAAAATGTTCTCACCCTTAGGACTGGTTCTCCAGGCTCACAGAACAAGTTCATAAAGGGGGAAAAAACAGTAAAATCCTTCCTGTGGCATAGGTACCCTTCTTCATCAACCTACTTTGCATGAGACCAAACAAATTCAAATACACTTATCCTTGCAAAACTAACAGAAATGGTATCAAGCCAAGGCAGCACACACTGGTACTCCTGACCTCTGCCCAACTCTGTGCAGACCACTCAGCACTTGCACAGATGAACTCCCTCTTGCTGGACCTTCTCCAACACAGGTGCAGTGCAACTGGAAACTCTTCACAGAAAAGTTTTCCAGTCTCCCTTCCCTAGCTCTTTCCTCACTCCCTGCTCTCCTCCCCTGCAAAGCCCAGTTACCTCCAGCTGCGTCTGAACATTTCCACTCTGGCTGCAGAAGCACAGCTTGTTCTTAAAGATGAGACTCAGAAGAGCAACACGTGGGGCAATGAATTCAGACCAGTGGAGACTGGAGGACCACAGGATTTCTAGCCAAGAGGAATGCTACTGCAACACTGGCTCTCATCACAGCCATGCAGGGCAGCAGCTACCTTCCCAGGAACCCAGAAAAGCAGTAATCCAGTTTGCCTGCAGTGATGTTTCCCAGAAAAATCAATTTTCCTGTGCTAATCCCTACCCCTCTCTCCAAATGCACAAAGTAAAATAGAGCAGAGGCCCTGACACAAAGAACTTGCAATCTCATGTACAAACAATAGAGCTAGCTCATTTGTCTTCCTAGAGGGAAATAATAAATGAATAAAAGCCCCCGAGACCAAATGTGTATTTTGCTGATATTCCACATTGGCAAGGCAGGGTACAACCCTTGCACACTTTTCCCAATGCAAAACGAGCTACCTGGTGTAAGTGGAGCTCTAAGAAGAGTGCCTGCTGAAACAGCTCTGCTGGCCAGTGATTTCACCTCCTCACACCCCTGATTGACAGGTGTCTGGAGCAGAGACCAGCCAGGAAAGAGCATCTTACTGGGATTAAGTGTGCATGCCACAGCCATTAAGGAGTCAGCTGTCACACTGCGTGCGAGGGGCAGAGGAGGGGTGGTTTGTCTGCAGTTGGTTCTCCCAACCCTCCTCTGGTCAGGTGCAAAAGGGAGCGGCAAGAGGAGATTACTGGTGCAAAGCTGGCCAAAAACCAATTCTGAAGAGTTAATTAAAAGGAGAGGGAGATCACGAGGCAAACAGGCAGGGCGAGGAAAGAGGGCGAGCAAAGGCAGAGCTGCAAGTGAGGAAGAAGCGATTTGCAGGGGGGAGCAGAAAGCAGAGGTGACAGGCATAAGGCAAAGGGGGGGACCCAAAGGGTAGGCTGGGCCCAGCCAGGAGAGCCCTGAAGGCAAGGTGTCACCAGAGGCAGGCAATGGGCACAGAGCCTGCTGAGCGGTGCTGAGGTGGGTGCAAGCGTGCACAGAACTGAAGAGGCAGCAAAGGTGCAAAAGGTTTCAGCAGAACTGATGCCAGCAGGGAGGGCAGACACAGCAACTCTCCCTTGGAACACAGGCGGGGAAAAGGGGAGGGATGCCAGGGCACTGGAGAGCAAAGCAGGGGGTCGGGGCAAGCCAGGCGGGCGAGCACAGGGATGGTGGGGCAGCCCCCAGCACTGACCTTGCCATGTAGCCCAAGACGTGGGCCCGGATGACTACAGCTGCTTTCCTCAACTCCTCTTCCCGATCCTTCTCCAGCTTCTGCTCAAGAGCTTCCTTCAGGAAAACCTGACGCCACGGGGAGGAGTTTCAATAAACACAAAGAGAGGAAAGAAGTCAGTCCCCGGGAGAGCCGGGAGGTTTCATCCCCGGGTGACCGGCGCTGAGCGCGCTCCCTGTGCGGTCCGGGCCGGGCCGCCCGCGCTCCCGCGCCAGCCTGGGCGCCTCGCCCCGGGGCCACCGCGCTCGCAGCACCAGGAAAAACTTTGTGCGGCGACAGCAGCCAAACTGCGCGCCCAACCCCCGCCTCCCTCCCTCTGTGGTCAAGACTTAAAAGAGAGAGAGGGAGGAAGGAGGGAAAGAGGAGGGAGGAGGAGGAGGAGAGCCTGTGCTCGCGCCTGGCATTAACTCTTTCCCGGCTGACAGCTTTCCGTGCGCAGCCCAGTCCCTCCCCGCAGCAGGCACTGGTACCTACTCGGGTGATTCAATATTTTGCAAAGAAACTCCTCCGCATTTCAAGGAAAGGGAGGAGAACATTTAGATTTCCAGACTCCAGAAAGCAATCTTAACAGCAATCCTCACCATGGAAGACAGCCGGAAAGCTAAAAGCCCCGTGGAGGTGCGAGGCTGAGCGTACCCTCAGTCCACCGGAGCCGAATTCTCCACCAGCCTCCACAGACTCTGAGGCGGAGACGCTTCCCTGCTGAAGAGGCTCAGCAGCGCAGCATGCGTTAGGGGGACCTGAGCCCCGGAGGGAGAGGTCTCCAAGTATTACTGGCTGCACTTCAGCATCCAGTATTTTAATTCTCAAGCATCTTCCATCATCTGTATCTCAAACAGTGCTAAATGTTTGTGTGAGAGATGACAGCGCTATCTTGGAGACAAAAGGACTGAGATATAAGCAAGATAAGGGCATGTTTACAGGAATTGTGCTGACATATCTGAGCTACTTTAAATCAGCTAGTTAGCGCAGGGTTCAGCACAAATTTCTGATATGAATGCTTTACTTTTTGAGATGGACTGCAGCCTGCCTGGAGCTCCACAGCCCTGTGGGTGCACTGCTAGCAGTACCCAGCCTACAGTAAGTTGGCTAAGGCATGTCTGTACAAGCTGCAGTCACAGCAGCAACTGCCATATGGCCGTGCTCGTGTGACCCGCTGCCTGACATCGGCTAAATCACTGCCAGGGCCAGCAGCAGAACAGACCACGCTAGGAAAGCGCTGCCCTGCTTGTTAAAGCACTGCCGTGAACACAGGCTGTGAGCTGACACTCATCAATCTGCAGAACAACGTTAATCAGTAAAAACTCCTTACAAATTTATTGATCCATGTGGCTCTGCTGAGAGGCCAGAGGGATGTTCAGAGATTTGAACAGTCCAGTGTTCTGCACAAACTCTGTCCCTCCCCACTTACCTCCCCTTACGTCTCTCTATACTTTCCCTTCCATCCCTGCTTTTGGCCTGATCACTTATTTAGGCTCTTTTTTTTTTTTTTTCTCTCTGCAATGACCACCATGTACTGAAGCCTCTCCCTGAGTTCGTACCCATTGCCAGTGGCTTCCCTGGACTAGAATTTCTCCTGGGGAGCATTTTCATTAAGATGGCCTTAAGAAATGAGCTGGTTTGTAATGACTGAGTAATTGTGGGTAGCCTTAAAAGAAGGTTCATTATCAAGGTACTGCCAACCATGAAGCTGGCATCCTTCCCTGCAAGTTGCACATCCACTCCCTCTGTCAACTCAACAATCTTTTAAAGACTTCTTTGAGGCAGGGATTGCTCTTTACATTACACTGCAGAACCAAGCAGCAGTCACCCATTTCAAGAATGCAATCAGCAAAACACTGTCTCAGTCCATTATCTTCATCAAATTGCAAAAATACTCAGTCCATCAGTATTGCCCTAGCAAGCACCAACTGCTGTGCCAGTGAGGAGGGGGAAAAAACTAAATTCAGCATATGCAGAATTTAACAAGACCCAACCGTAACCTTATAGTGTTTTCTACATATGCTTCAGAGTGAGGGGTTAATCTCAAATAACATAACAATATCTTGTTATAAGCTATTGCATTTTGTGGATTTTTTTTAGACTCCTGTAGATGACAAGGAAGAGTAAAATGTATTCAAATCCAGAAATATTTTTGATGCCTTGTGGAAACAAGTTGGAAGGTGGTTGTTTCTTTGTCATAATTCATCGTCACTTTCTGAAAACATGAGATCACTTTCATCCAAGGAAAGAATGATTAAACAAAACATACAAGGTTACTTCTATCTTATCTGCTCCTGTTAGACACTGGCCAAGTTTTAAAGCACAGTGCAGCACCACAGTGCTCCTCACACAACCTCAATGCCTGCATGCACCATCAGTGCAACAGTGAACATGTTTAGGTTACGTGTAGATCAGCAGACACAAATGCAACTGTGTGTGCACCCATGTGTACGTAAGTGGGATCATATGATTCTTGGGGACAACAGTGGGAAAGCGGGAAGTGGGTCGCTGTGACCTAGATGCCAATTAGTATACAGAAACCTCCTCCTTCAAACAGGTCCTGGAAAACAGCAGGTTTAAGCGGAACGAATGCTTTCAAACCACAAGGATTATCGTGTTAAATAGCCATAGGAAATCTGTGTTGTGGGTATGGACAAGTATGGCAGAAGGTCCAGGTGTTCTCAGGAAAGGGGCACAGAAGCTGCTGCTCCATCCCAGAACATCCCCAGTGAAGACAAGAGCACCTTAACACAAGCTCTTCCGTCATCACATTGCTTATTTGCGTCCAACCCCTCACCTCAGCCATGCCACTGGATAAAACCTGCCTTATATACATTAATACCTCTTATAAACATTAATTTGACAATTGCCAGCACAGCAGCTGCTCTATTCTTAATGAAAAACACAAAGATCATCCTGCCCTTCCTCCCCCATTTCCTTTCCCAAGCTTCACAATCCCCTGCACTAATTCACAGAGTCTTTTCCTTCCTCCTGCAAACAATTGCTAGGGATATAATTATCCTTCCATTCATTTTGCAGGAAGTATTCCCCCTTCTATAAGCCCTGCTCTTCACCCACCCCTTATACTTCTTCCTAGGTTACATCCCCATTGGCCTGTCACACCTTTTTCAGTAGCTTCTCCTTCCTCTGTAAGCCACTAGTTCTGGGAATTGCTGCCTGGGTACCCAGAGGTGCACCTGTAGCAGCAAAAGTGGCAGCAAGGACACACAGGGGACCTCCTCACCAGGACAATGACCACACTCTGTGCCCCTTAGCTGGTAGCTTCACTTCACCCTTGCCTGAAAGCCTCTGGGAAAATTAGGGCTCTGGAATACCCAAGTATTCCGGGCCTGTGTTACCTAGCACCAGCTAAAACATGAACACAAAGCGCTCTGTAATCCAAACCCGAGACTCAACAGCTGAGTACGGGCAGCAGGGAAGGAACGACCAGGAAGCAGTGCTGCTCTGCACAGCCTCACCTTGGCATCTGCTTTCCTAAGGGCAGGCTTCTGGAAGAACCTTCACAAAGCAAAGTTGCAAGAGGGAGCAATAAAATGGCTTTGCTACCATCTGAGCATAGGAAAGAATATCAAGCAACTCATCTGAAGAATGAAATGGCAGGGCAATGGTCACAGCACCTTGGAGCAGCCAGGGGCTGGCCAGCCATTCAGCATGGCAGCAAGGACAGAACAGGCCAGGACAGCCTTGGAGTGATGGATTCCTTAGAATAAATAGAACTGCTCCCCTCCACCAGGACACACAGCTCTAATTCAAACCATTCCAAACATAAAATAACTTCTACAACCAAACAAGATGTCCCAACTGCTTCCCAACTCCTTTAAATTGTCCTTCTCAGCCATAAAGAAATAGAGATACAAAGACTGCCATTCTTAATAATTTCTTTCTTCCCACAATATTCAGACCCAACAGCAACCACTGCCCTAGCAGAGAGACTGCTGTTTACCAACATGCCGCATACAGCTCTTCAGACAAGTTTTAGTTTATAGGACAGAACTGTTTTTAAAATTACTTTAGAGTACATCCAGTGTTTTGGCAAAATACAAATACATTTTGCTTGCCACAATTTACCACCTATATTGTTTTTCCAAAAGAATTTGTTTGTGCAGGTCAAGGAGTGACTGAAAACAGACAGATGGACTGATTCCTTCAGGATGCACAACGGGGACTGAAAAGAGATCCTATTGCTGCCAGGGGCTCAAAGTAGCCTCGATTTCCTGCTTGTCAGCAATCTGTTCTAGTCCCTGGACTCCAGCTATGTAGCTTATAACGTTTTATACTCCAAAAGGTGAGTATGTGCATGTGAGTTTGGTCCTCACATGCATTTCCCTGCTGCCCTTGCTGTAGCCCAGCAATCTTCCATCTCTTGTCATGCTAGGAAGAAAGTTCAAACTCCATGTTTACCACCCCTTTCTAAAGCTTCCCAGGCACAGGCAGCTCTGCAACGCACACACACTCCACACAGGCTTTAACACTAAAATGCTGTGAGACTGGAGTCACCCAAGCAGTGTAGGTTATCTAGGGACAAGAATGACTGAAATGGTTCTGGGTGGAGGGGTCAGTGAGGAGACACCAGGTTCCCAAGACATAAATAAGGAACACTTTAATCATAGAGCAGAAATACGGCTAAGGGATAAAACCTTCTTTCTTGAACATCAGTGGAGGCATGTGAAGGAAGGCCTTGGAAACTTCAGGTTAACACAGCTCCTTCCCACAGCAATGGCCAGTGGTTTCCATGGTTGTCACACAGTTCATAGCACAGACTACCAACTGGGCTACCACCACTCCTCTAAGAAGGGGAGAGAGAGATCTCACTAAGAAACATTATAGTCTATCTACTCATTAAGAAATTATTGCTCAAAGCAACAAATATCATTATCTGATCTCCTGGACAAATTAAATGTGAATACTCACTAGAATCACTTCCAGTTCCATTGTGACTCTGAAAATAGTCTGCACTACTTTTTTGAAGGCTTAAGGGCAAAAAATGCAAGAAAAATTGCTTTGATGGACTACTATCTGCTCTGGATATGCACTGCATACCCACTACTTAGAAACACTATCTGCACTGGACACCATCCGTCTTGGAATATTCTTTGAAGAATTTATTATAGAATCATAGAATGGTTAGAGTTGAAAGGGACCTTCAAAGGTCATCTATTCCAACCCCCCTGCAAGAAGCAGGGACATCTCCAACCAGATCAGGTTGCTCAGAGCCTCATCCAGCCTGGCCTTGAATGTTTCCAGGGCTGGGGCATCCACCACCTCTCTGGGCAACCTGTTCCAGTGTTCTACAACTCGCATTGTAAAAAATTTTTTCCTAATATTGGCATATGTAGAAAGTTGTGATAGAGACAGTTTCCCACTTCCAGATTTCTATAGCAATATACTTCACAATGCTCACATCTATTTCTGTGTGAAGCTGTCTCAAAGCTCGAAAAAATTCAGAGTGAAACACCCAGCTCCCTCCCCATTAAAAGAAAGATAATGGTACATTTTCAGCTGGATGTCTGGAGAAAAATAAAAACAAAACAAACCCCAAAAAATCCAGACTATACCAGGCAAGAGAGAAGTGTTAAACATTCACCAAAACAGAAGCAAAATCTGAATTATGCAAGCAGGGAGAAGCTTTTGGATACCTTTTCCTAGAAAATGTATGCTAGCATCTGGGCTAACTGCACAAACCATCAGCTGAGATTCCACAGTAGAAAGCTGTCACACATCTGGTGATCTAGCTATCTCTTCACAGTTTAGATACATACCAAGCAGCAGCTCATTGCCTCATGCAAGAATTTTAGTTAGCCAAGCAGAGTGAAATATCTGGCACAAGAGGCAAGAGTTAATGGCACAGATTGCAACTGCACACAGTGACACCCATGCTTGTTCTCCTTGGATTCATACATTGGATCAGACACAACAAATCAATCTGGCTCAGTCAATGAGAAGGAGTTTAGATAGAATCAAAAAGCCTTCTATATCTCTAGGTACGTAGTATGGGAAATATTTGAGATGCTACAAGTCAGCGGCACAGCCCAATGTATTTAAAGGGTCATCGCTACTTTGCGCTTTCTACTGGCTGGAATCTCACCAGAAGCAATCGCATCCCCTTGCAGCTGGAACAAAGCCATACCCTGCCTGACACTGATGAAGTACCTTGGTTTTACCCAGCTGCCATTCTTTCTTGCTGCTGTCATAGGTCTGAAGAAAGCTTGCACATACAGCTTTGCTGTTGTCTGAGAAACTTAGCCCCTTCACAAGCATCTTGTACCTAAGAACCAAACAAAATCTCATGAGGTTATGTATGACAGTAACCCACCTCCCCACCGCCGCTCCAATATTTTAACTCTAATTATCCTCCTCCCATTAGTCCTTCTTCCTCTGGGACCTCCCTTCTTTGTATTTGCCTTCCAATTTGGAAATTTCCATCCCTCAACCTTTATCTGTTCCTACCACACTGGCAATTATTGTTGCAATCCCAGTAATAAAATACAAACTCAACAGTATTTTTCAGTAAAGAACAACTGTCTTTCTGAAACATGTGCTTTCATCAGACACAAGTTATTTTGTTCAGTATAGGGGTGGCATTTAATGCTCCAAGAGACAAAGGAAGCAATGTTTAATGGTCCCTTCTAGCCTTAAACTTCAAGAAATCATTTTGATACAGCTAATTAAAAGAAATAATCACTCTTTACAATATTAATAATCAACTACACTGTCCATTAAAATTTGCTTCAGCCTGACAGATGAAAGGTTTTAAGTATGATATTTTCTTTTTACATATTATGAACAGCTGGGTTTCACAGCATCACACAAGCAAATCTGTGGCAAATCCACAAAAAAAAAAGAAAAAAGAAAAAATGGACTGTCTGCTCTTCTTCCATTCTGACTTTCTTTTACCCTGAAGGCAAGTCTCCAAAAGGACTTTCAAATCAGACTATGATACAGGCAACAAGGGCATGGTTAGAAAAACATTCCACAAATTATCCATATCAGTAACAGCAGTTACAGAGGGAACAAACATATAGAATCATACGGGACTGTTACAGCATGTAGGACAATGACAGCAATTACCTGCTGAGAAAGTCCTGGAAAAGGCGCCGTATAGGGAAACCTGCTCTCCGAACTTTGACTGTCTCCAGCATCCCTGAGTACCGGAGCTGATTTAGCACCACATCTGGATTGAAGAGGTTCGGCGCCTACATAATGATCCAGATTCAAAAACAAATAAGAAGAGACAGAGAGAATAAGTGTTGATCTTGGTACTACTACTTTGCTGACTTGAACAGCGAGTGTTTCTCTGAGCACACTCAGTCACAGGCTGTATATCTGTTTCTCTGTAAAAAGTCAACCCTGCATATTTGGGCATGCCAGGTGAAAAGGGGGAAGTTTGGGTCGAGGGGAAAGCAACCTCACAACACTGCATGGTGCAGAAAAAGAGACAAAAGGGAGTTGGGCCGATCCTGGAAAAAAACAGTTTGCAGAGTGCTGTCATGGTCAGATCATGGCAGTACAGCAATGATACAGTGCATTAACATATACAAAATGCAGAACGCTGACTCAGTTCTATCAATTAAACTGGAGAGAAACTGCAGAATACTTTTCTTGCATAAAACCCCCAGTAGGCTTTCCTCTGCCATCTCATACACAGTTTCAAAACACGCAAAGAAAATGATCAGTTCAGAGCTCCCTCCCAATCCAGTTAGCAGCATATCCTCCCATCACAGTCCACAATACAAGGAAGAACCAGTCTGTCTCTAAGCACTGTGACTTGTTCACGAAGCACCCACCTCCTCTGCCTCAGAGCCAGGGAGCTGCAGGAGCCGCTTCCTACCACGCAAGCTCTGCATTCCAGAACAAATTGTCTACAGGCACCACAAACAGGAGCAATTGCTTCTTCTACCACAGCTCTGGGCTCTGCACAAGCCTGGTTCATCTTCCAGGCCTCATAACCACAGACAGAGGTGGGAATGGCTATATTGTATAGTACTTAGCATGTAGTCTTTTCATCTGATTACCAGGAGGAGACTGTATTTTTCCTCAACTATAAAACAACTAGAAGAAAAAAAGGAAGGTGAGGGGGAACTGATCTTATCCTCAGTTTGGACCCTGAAGAGGCACCTGTCAGGCATTTGTGCAGGTGAGTGTTCAGGGAGGCCCATGTCACATGCATACATTTTGCTGGAAGACAGACTTGCCTTTTCTGTGTTTGGTTTGATGCAGCGGATGAAGAATGGGTTGGAAGTGCTAAGTGTAGCCATCAGGGAATGGAGAGAATCCTAAAAAGCAGCAAGACAAAACCCAAAGGATCAGTCACTACAGGAGGGAAATGGGTTACATTTGATGCAATAGGGTCTTTATGCAGCTCTTCCATTCCTAATGTCCTTTGACTCTGCCTACAAAAATGTCAACAACCCAGGAGATGCCTTCCTGTCCAAAACATACCCATAAAGTTAATTTATTCTAACACTGTTTATGTGGCCATCCTTATTCTCAGAACTATATCGCTGATGTGAGTTATTTTTACAAGTCTCTCAAACGTTAAATATAGGAAACTAAAACTGTGAAACTAACAGGTTTGCAGACAATCTAAGGGGGTGAAATTCATACTTGCAAGGTCCCCCCAATAAGGTTTTATTTGAATTGCCGCTATATCTGCAAAATATGTGGCCTAAAAGGATACATACACTTAGCTGAAACATCAAACCAACATGAAAGATCAAAGAACCTCAAGAACTTAATACACTTAATAAAGTATTCTTTTCCTCTGCCACCCTGCTCAGTCTTAGCATCTCACATTTTACACCAGACAGAAATCCTTTGGGCAGTGGCACTGTCTTTTTTTTTAGCACTACAACACTCCTGCACATTTTCAGTGCTGGACACAAAACAAGGATGAATGACTCCTCTTGGCTGCAGGCCTTCCTTTACCCATCTGCTCCTCCTCAGAAGCCTCCTGCTCTCTTGGAAAACATCCTACCCTGAACTGGGAACTGACAGTTGGTCTGCGCCTCTGGGTGCCCATCTTCACTGTCTCTTCACTGCAACGACTGCAGACTCTTTCAAAAAGGTCGTAGATGAAGTCCAGCCTAAGGGAGAAGAAAAGAATTAAAGAAGACGCAAGACATGCACCACTTGTGAGAAGATGGCTCTCATTCTCAGCTACTGCCCTGTCCCAGTGTGAAACACCTCATTTTTCTTCCTGCTGTGCCGCAGAGTGTCTGCAGGAGGCAGTTCAGCTGGGCACTTCAGTGAGGAAATGAACACTTTCCCTGTGGCTGCCTAGACCCCGTGGGCTGCCCTCTATGCCACCCTTGGCTGCAAAGCCAGAAACCCTACCTCGCACTGTCAAGCAGGATATTATGCAAAGGAAGATCTCCATTCTGCACTTGCTAGGACACCTCCCTTGAGCTATATGCCTGCAGGCAAAACTACCTTGAAGGTATTCCAGCTAGACAGTGTGCTGTCATGCCCCTCGCAACCTAGCTGTCATGGCTAGCACCCATGACATGCTCACGCAATTGCAACCACAGCTCTTCTGTGGCCAGAGGACTTCTAGAGTTACCCTCAGTGTAGGTCAGCTCTGGGGAATCTTCCACCACTCCTTCAACAGTGGTGCTGTTTCTTACAAAGTGGCACAAAGTTCTCCAGCACTTCCTGTGCCAGTTTATTGTTATGACTGCTTCTAGCAGAATTTCCTTGTCTGGCTTGCTGAAAAACCCTGAGTCCTTCTATTATGCTGGACAATGATGACCACAATTCTGGTTTCAAGCCTTGTGTAAAATATTCCCCAGATGCCACTGCGAGCAGCTCATACTCTCACCTCCCTTAGGTTGTTTCAATGCTGCTCACGGTGCAAACTCTGCAGCAGGCTTCAGAAAAGATGCATTTCTGAAACAGTCACATCAGGCTGGAGCCCAAAGGCAATATATGGACTGTGGTAAGAAGCATGTGGTAGAGTTGCTACTCAAAAACTTCTAGGGTCTGCCAGGTTATAAAATTCCTCTCTCCTTCTACTAGGTCCCACCTCTGTCTTCCAGACCTTGCTTAAGGCCAAAGGCAGCTCATTTCTCTAGGGTCATGCTGCAGCACTGGGATATAATATTAGGGGCCATGCCCAGTCCCACAGTGAGGGCTCAGTCCGGCTCAGGATAAGGACAGAAGCTCTCCACTAACAAGCAGGCTGGAAAACAAGCAGCCTCTGTACAAAAGCTGGCATTTGACAGCATGGCAAAGAGCCTTGACTCATTTGGGGCAAATTTGCCCTTTTTGGGACAGGGAGGTAAGAGGAAGAAGAGGAAAGTGGGAAGAGAGGAGGGAGAAGACCAGCACTGCCTGGAGGGGTTTCTGTCATGCTTTTATAGCTCTTTTCAAAACTGGGACAACAAGAGTACTGATTAAATCTGTGCCTCATCTGACTTCTCCAGCTCTCCTTTCTTTTGCCAGGTCACTTAAGCACAAAAGAGAAAAACGATAAAGAATGATGCCTGATGCTCAGACAAATGCAATTGCTTTCCTTGGTCTGGTTATTACATGAATGTGGCTTAGTCCAGCCCAATAGATGTGGCCTCCTCACAAGCGTAAGGGGGGCATACCTGCTGTCTTTCAGCATGTTTAAAATGTCATCTCGAAAGGTGTCTCTGTTCTTCTCCAGAAAGCCTCTCACATCATATAGCACCTGCAACACAGACAGAGCCACTACAACAGTGCAGTACAAATCATTTAGCACTTCTACACTAACATGCCAACGTACAAGACTTCCAGCAGAGCTACACAGTAATGCTGCAGGCATGTGCCAAGATCCAAACTTCTGGGGTCAAAGAGCTCCAGAGCTCTGCAGTTACCATCAAGAAATTGGCTTTTAGCCATCAATTTTAAAAAATCAAAAAAAACCTTCAAAACAGGAGGCAAGTGAAAGAGCTGCAGAGATTTGCCTGGGATGTACATGTGGGGAAATCCTCTGCAAGGTGTGAGGTACTCCATTCACTCCAGGAAATGCCAGCCAGTGCCCTAACGTCCCAGCCACTAGTGCTCAGCAGTTACCATTCCAGGAGGGGGTCAGCCCTTCTTTAGTGTGCAGGTGCCCTCCCTTGACACACCTCCCTCTACTCCATATCGCTCCACAACAATAAGCAGCATTTACCCTGGAAGACTTGGAAGCCTTCTCCTTTTTGCCATAGGTATTTAGCCTTTTCTCCTCCTTCCCAAAAGTCAAATTTTCCTTGTGACTTTTACTTTGGGTTTTGTTTGTTTGTGCATGTCCAAGAAAAGACAACATGAAGTACAGCAGTAAGCAGAGTTTATACCCCAACCGAAAGTTACCTGAGAAACAGACATCCAAGCTGGAGAACATAGTCCTGGAGAATGACATGCTATTTTAAGCCCATCACACTCCCTGTGCTCTGGTATGGGGCACTAACTGTGCAGAAACACACAGCTCAGATATTCTTGATTTTTAGAATCTAAAATCCAGGACCTCAAGCCCAAGTGCAAGCATCTCGGAGATATATAAACACCTACCTCGCCAGCATAATGTCGTATGCCAAATTGATGGTCTGTTACCCGAGGCTTCACATAGTAGTGGTTGCTCTGAAATGAAAGAAAAAACTCTTCTTATAATGCCGATGTAAGAATAAATAGGCTTAGTCAGGAACTCTGCCATGACTATGACAATGCTGGCATGGGCAAGGACCTTAGCTATTGCAGAGCCTGACCACATCTGCTGCAGTTATCTGCAGCTACGTTACAAAAATATGTTATTCCAATAAGATGGAAAAATCCAGCCCTTCAAGGCATTCCTCATATGAGCAAGGGCTTGCAGAATCAAGGCTGGATCGGCATGCCACAGATGAAATGTTAATTCTTGCATGTCTGACACGTGAGGAGACTGGGCTCCACACAAACCATGTGGTGCAGGACATGGGATCAGGATGCAGGGAAGATGGCAGCTTTGCAGAACACCTACACAACTTTTCTTTGTCAAAGGAAATATCATACCAATCTCTTGTCTTCCTCTATATTTCATCTTTCTTTGCATCTCTCTTCCCCTTTTAAAATATTCATCTTTCCTTTCTCTTATTTGCTGTTCTACTCTCAGTTTTCCTCTCCTTTCTTTGTTCTATGAAAACCATAAACTATGTAAGAACTCCTCTCCCTCTCTACCAAGCCCTTATATTTCATCCATTCCTACAACACTTCTGGTTCCTTCTTCCGTCTCCCATATTGCTCCTCTCCCCAGTTGTATCAGAGGTCATATTCTCTTAAATCCCATCTCTATGCTTTTCCTCCTTAAGCCTACTGCAGTCCACAGAAAACATAGACAAGAGGGCTTGTTCTCTTATAACATCCTTCAGGCTTTCCAGCAATGCTGGCTAGATGCCTTCCAGTGCTCTTCCAGCCAGCACTAGACACCTTATCTGATAGAAAAACCACTTTTGCCTTCAAAAATGCAAACCCTAGAGCACTATCTACTTCAGCATTCCTCCCTGCACTCCAGCTCCTCAGCCTCTTCCATCTCTTATAAGCTCCCTAGGGTTCCACGTTAACTGCTATACCCTCAAAGCAGACAGAGGTGACACTATGAACAGCTTAATGGAAAAGCTACTCAATGCACAGAAATCACCAGAAATAGCAACCAAAATGTTGTGGGGCATAAAGGAATGCAATATAATACTGACAGTCTCATGCTGCTGTACAATAAACCACAGGTACCTTCTTACCAAGGGAACTGCACTCTGGTCTGATTATTTATCTCAGAAAAGAATAGAGAAAAGATGTAGAGGAATTCAGAGACAAACAGCAGAAAGAAAGAGGAGCATTGAAATTTCTCCATTTGGAGACAAGCTGAAGAGGTTGGGACATTTCAGAAAGAAAAGTCAAAAGAAGTGATGCATTAAAATATTCTTAAGTTCTATATTAAAAGTTAACAAAATATCAACATCAATAAAAAAGGTAAATTGGGCATTCTCATATACCTTGACCCATAATACAGGAAAAGCTGGATACAGTGGACTAAATTGAAGGCATCACTTTAAGCCTAAACAAAGGAAATATTTCCACAAAACTATGCATAAGTAGACAATCAGAAGTCATTGCTATTGTATCCAATTTGTAGTCATGGGTATTGCTAGCAGAATTAGATGCAAACATGAAAAATAAGAATATCTGCATCAATGCCAATTAAAAAAAAATTGTCAGATAAAGGATACAAATTTGTATGTTTTCAGGCTTGGATGAAGCCTGAATCAGAGGACTAGGAAACATTTTAGCTGACAATATTCTTACTAAAATAGTAAATTATTCCATAAGTCCCTGCTATGAGGTTTAATGTGCTTTGTTTTAAGTCTGTTTACTATTAAGAAGAACAGAATGTTGGCTGTACCAGAGACAGGATAAGAGATTGCTACAGTGATCTCACTGTGTTTTCTGTGCCCCCAGGATAACTTTCTGACCCGCATGAAAAAGTCGTTCTACTCCTGTGTCCAGATTACAAGAAAGAGGAGGAAAGAATTTAATTAATTAGTAACAATGAGAGAGCTTTCATTAAAAGTCATGAGGCAAAAGCCATCCCCAGCCCCGGGAGATAGAGATTTGACATGCTCTGGAGCAGACTGCTGGGAGCTAGCTGGCAGGAGAAACCCATGCACCCTGTGCAGCCGCATCCCATGCCTGGGGTGCTGCCTTGTGTCCCGTTGCAGACCAGAGGAACCTGACCTCCAACCGGTGCTACAAACTCAAATCTCCTCTACCCGCAGCCTGTGGAATGCACACTCCCTCTCTCTGTGTGCAAGAGATCTTTTGCAGGTTTCTCCACATACTACTTTTGTTCAGTGCAGCCTTATTAAACACTCGCAGGTTTGGGCCTCAGGCATTTTAAATTTCCTGCACAAAGCACGTATTTTACATCAACAAAACCTTCACTTTCAGTTTTGAAATGCTGATGGGGCTAACATACTGATCATTTGCCTGCCGGGTTATTTTCTTACTTACCATATGCTGGCTGTGAAGTTTTTCCAGAAGGGTGTTGTCTGTGCCTTTGGGGAATCGACTCTCTTCGTTCACCAAAGCCAGTAGACCCAGTTTCTACAGCCAAACAAGAGACAGGCTTTTACAGTCAGTAAAAGCTCTAAGTACACAGCACCGAGCCAAGAACTGGAGATTGGACAGCACATTGAGCAATAACTCCTGACTTACACCCAGCAAAGCTCGAGCTGAAGGCAGAATTCTGGCCAGTTAACACATTCAGCAAGCAGAACATAAGTGGAGATTATTTATAAAAAAATCACATTAAGGTTTTACTTAAACACTGCTCCCTGTCTAACACTGTGACACCCTCCCTAAGCTTACTCTCAACAATGAGCAGAGATCTGCTTTCTTGAGCTGGGACTATGGCTAGAACAGCTCATACTTTTGTCAGGTCACAATGGGAAGAGGATCTAGGCAATTACCTGTTTTTAAAAGCAGGAAACCACAAGGGAAGGTCTCAAGACAATCAGCAACCCCTGCTGTGATCCCTGGAAACTGTCACAGGTAACTGCTTACCTTCTCGATAAGGTCCAGGCACTCTGCATTATCCATCCAGTCAATGGCTTCCCAGTTTATCCCTTCCCTGACAATCAAGAACAAACAGAATAAAGATGTGAAATACAAGATCCAATGCCCTGAGGTGCAGAAGAACAGAAGTAGATGAGCATGGCAGCTGTCCCAGGACTCAAGAGATGTGCAGGAATCAGGCTTTGCCATGTCTGAGGAAAAAGAATAAGACACACAATGAATGCACTGCTAACAGGAGATGGAAGTAGGAGATAGCCTTTCTTATCCATCCCAGTGATTAGACTGATGCTTATCTCGTAGTAATTTGGCAAATTCCACATCAAGCACTAAGAAATTGTAGTTGCTCTCAGTTGCTCTTTCAGGAGTGATGAGCATCAGCCCAAGTGGTGGTGATGATAGACAGTTTGCTACACAGCTTCAAGAATCAGCTGCTGACCCACCAATCTGGAAAGCAGGTCTGGAGCACATCTGCCAAAAGACTGAACCACAATTCATAGCTCCACCAGAAGAAGAGACAGGAGCAACTTTTCAGGGAAAGTTTTGAAGAGGATGGCACAGACAAGCTTTGGCCTGACAAGCAGGGGACCTACAGGGTGGCCCTGCATCTTTCAGAATGGGAGCTAAGGTAAGTACAGCAGTGCAATAAGCATGCTTTGAAAATCATCCATGAAATTCTGTAAATCTGTGCTGATAGTGTTTTCCCCCTTACCACCTTCTTACACTCCCATAATATAGGCCGTTTCTGTTTACAGAATTCAAAGAAGCCTGGGAGTAACTCTTGCTCAGGAATCGAATGAAGACTACAGGCTATGTGTGAAGCTACTTACTGACATCCTGATACAGACACCTTTCAGGTGAAGGCTAATGTTTTGAAGATAGTGAAGCTGCTGTCTACAACCCCTTTAATCACATCACCCTAGAATAACTTGATGAGTAGTCAATAATAAAATTCTCTTGCTCTTTTCAAAGTTCAGCCGCAGAACTTAAACTCCTATGTAATCATCAGGAAAAAATCTTTTGTCATGATGATACCATTCTTAACACAAGCTTCCTGCAATGGTGTAATTGGCCTCAGAAGTGAGTGCATAAAGAGCCTTGCAGTTTTGTAATCTTTAGAATTTCATGAATTGCCTATTCAACTGCCTCCCTTTACAAGGCTGCTCTCATTTGCCCTCACTGACCCTATTCAATTGCTTCTTTCACAAACATGAAGGCTTCTGTTTCAGAGCAAGAATTGAAGTATTTGTCTAGCAGCTTTCTCTAGAAGCAGAAATACTCTAGAACATCCCAGGTGCTTCACAAAATACAATCCAATATGAAGCCCACAGAAGAGAAACAGCTGTGCAGAAGGCCACATGCTCTTTAAGCTCAGGAAACAGCCTGATTTCTGTCTCCTTGCTGAGGAAAAGAGCCCTTTTTACAGTGTAGGAATCTCTAGGACAGAAAGAATGTTGGGTACCTATCCATGTATCTTTAGGGACTTTACCTTTTTTGCACACCAAGATTCCACCTGCATAACACCACCACTACCTTAAGTGAATCATTACTGAAGTCAGTAATCACACCAGTGACCATGTGTTCTAATGGGTTTAAGCCCAAGATATTCCCATTCAGATGAGAGATAGAAGGGAATCTGGACTATTAAAATACTACAAGGGAGAAAGTTTTTGCTTGGAGAAAAGTGACAAAGCTGGCAAAGCACATGGACAGTGCTTACAGAGACACATCCATGGTCAGGGTTGCACTAAGGCCCAGCTGCCTATCCTGCCTTAGTGGCTGGGACTGGACAGCCCAAAGGAGGAATGCTGTCCTCCATTCTACCACCCAAAAAAGCAAGAGGGGCCCCACTCCGTCCATTTGTCACCTGTTGTATTCCAGCTGCTCCAAGGAGAAGATGTGTTTGTTGAAATATTCCTGGAGTTTCTCATTTGCATAGTTAATGTTAAACTGCTCAAAACGATTCACCTGTAAGAAGAAAGAAAGATTATAAAACTTAACGTTCTTTTCCCTGGGCTCTAAAAGAATCTATAACAGCGATGGGGAAGGTGCCAGGCCTGGAATAAAGCCAGAGAGCATAGAGGGAAGGGGTGTCAGATGGACATGAGGAGGGCAGTATGGGGAGGTCCAGTAGGAGGACAGCTTTTGTAGCTCATGCAAGGTTAATTTAGTAGGCCTAAATGGTAGTAAAGACAATCACAGTTCTCTTCTTAGGAAAAAAGAAATACAATTCCCTAAGTGTATTTCTTACTGAGCTTTCTCTTCTGTGAAATATCTGAGCAGTCACTATATGGCTGCTCAACATACATCCCTCATTAGTTGCAATCAGAAGCATTACACACAGGATTCTCAACACAAGGCAAAACAGATGTAAACAAACAACGTTTGTTGTAGAAGTTGGACATTTAAGTTGTATACAAGTCAAAAATTCAATATTACCTATCACAGCATATCTGCTTAGAGTCTGTGTCACAAACCAGACCTTGAACATCAACCTACCTGAATGCAGGTGTCAGAAACGGGCAGCTAAATATATCGTGCTGCTCCTAGAGGGAAGGGGCATGGTAGAAATCCCAGAATGCCCGATGCTAACCCAAACAGGATGCAAACCTACCAACATTCCTTGCTATATGCACTGACATCTCCAAAACCAACCCACCCCGCAAAAGACAAAATCCTGACCTGAAAGTTCTCGAAGCCAAAGATATCCAGGATGCCCACAGACTTAAAGTTTTCCTTGCCTTTGATCTTCGTATTAATCTTGCTAATGAGCCATGAAAAACACTGGGAATACAGTGCCATAGAGAGGGAATCCCTGGAGTCAGCTGCCTGTAAACGCAGAGAGAAAAAATGAGTCACAGAAAGAAGAGAAGGAATAAGAGGCACCACAAATCTTTATGGGACTTCAGATTCCTCCACCCTTCTTTAGATGTCTCAGCATCTGTACTGGTTGTGTGTGGTGGAGTGTCTATACAATTAACATTCAAGTTTGCAAGTAGCCCAGCCACACACAGACGTACCATGTCTGACCTTTGGGTAACTGAACTTGAGAGGCTGAAGGAAGTACCAAAATCCTTGATATCTTTTGGAACAAGTGCTGGGGCAGGGAAGGCCACAAAATACCTCATGACTAAACCCATAGCAGTCATTTGCATGACCTGAGCTAACATTTGCAGTGACAGGCAAAGTATCTTGGTTCAGTACACCTAGGACTGCTGTCAAACGGATGTCCACTCAGTTTTTCAAAATCTGGTAGGGCAGGATTTAATAGAGTATTCTGTCACCAAATTAGCCTCAAAAACCTCCTTTCCAAAACTTCCCTGCAAACAGCATTATCTTACTGGAAGACAGAGTAGGCCAGCCAACAGCCAAGATACATGACCCAGAAAAGCATGGGTTGAGAGAGCTTTCTGCAGCTGACCCAACATCCTATGCAGCGATCATAACCAAGTGTCACAGGTGGAAAAAAATAACTTAAATTCTGATCACTAACAGGCAGTACATAATTTGGTATATGTAAGTGAAACTGAACTTTTGAAATCTCAAGCAAAAGCCTGCTACTTGATAGCTGTAACAGGAACGGGCTGGTTGTAAGTTTTGATAACACTTGGAGTAAATGAAAGTAGCATGCCCCAATCCTCCAATTAATAAAAAAAAACATGAGATAGAACCACAAATTAAGACTGGGAAACCAGGACGAACAGTTCTGGCAGGCCAAAAATAAGGGTTCCCAAAAAGAAGACGTGATCCTAGAGTGTAGAAAAAGGGGTCAGGTAAGAATACAGCAAAGATCTTAACTGGAAGAAAGATGCTGGAAGTGGAGAGAGATCTTGGAGATCAGAGACATGTGGAGACAAATGTCATGGTATGCCCAAGGACCTTGGCTGGTAGTTCCTGAGACTCATAACTGCAAGGAGCTACACAACATGAACCAACACAACTTTCTGCCCGACTCTCCTGGACAAGCAGCAATCTCCCTGCTGGGAAAAGACATTGACATCTAGTGAAGTAATAATGAGGGGTGAGTGAGCAAGTAGGATTAATGAAGTAGGGTAAAAGCTATAATCTTGTCATTTCATAAATAAACCACAATTTCTAGATCAATTACAGGTTGTTTACTCTGTCTTGCCTGTGACACCAGGGTAATTCCTTCAGTAGGCCTGGCCAGCAATGACAGATCTAAATGCACCCTCATCCTCTTCAGTTTTACAAGCCTGAATAACACAGCTTTTCCCATTCTGCTTTGTTAATGGCACAGGCCAACAGCCCCTCTCATCTCAGCAAGCTCCTGAGGCCCAGCCTGCAAGATCCTCCTTTTCACCCAATCCCACCATTTTTCTCCTCTCTTCCTGGGTATCTCCTCTCCAGCAGCCCAAGGCTGAGAACACATAGCAACCTCCCTTCTCCACACAAGAGAGCATTTCAAAGCATGGGCACACACATCTTTTCTGGGTATTTCTTCTCTCCATCAGATGGTCTGTCTTATTAGTTGGGACTAAGAATGCCCTCAAGGCCATGTCATAGAATCATAGAATAGTTAGAGTTGGAAGGGACAGTGTCTCTGGCTACACAGTAAGTTGGACTCATTTTCCAAGAACGGGACCTCCCCATCCAGCTGTAAGCAAAGCCGCTCTCCTCACAATATGGCTCAAATGAGATTCTCAAAGGCTCCTTTCATCCTCCCAGCTTTGCCCGCCTTCAGGCCAGTTCATCCGTTCAGCCCACTAAAATGTCAAAGCTCAGATACGTAACAAGCTCGTTACACAACGAGAAATCCCTGGCAGCTCTATCAGTGCATTCCCGCAGCAACAAGTGGGAATAGGTGGGCACAGTACTTGAGGGCTTAAGCAGGAATGTTCTTTACAGGCCAGAGCAACAGGCTGACCTCATGAAGACAGCTAAGTAGCAGCATCCACTTGCTATAACAATTTTCTTGCAGTCTTAGTACTTCACTGGGCTGCAAGCAGTAAGTGTGAGGTCCAACATGCACAAATGTCAGGAATAGTTATACCATCAGAGAAAGCTCTGTTCAGGGAGACTCCTGTAAATCCTACAACTGCACACTGTTGCTCTGGACTGCACAGTGTCTCTGGCACTATTTGTTATCCATCCTTGTGCACTGATATAGAAAGATGTCACTTATTTAGGACAGACAGCTGAGAAGAGGCACTGTGGTACTGGATACCGAGGATACACACCACAAATTATAGGCTGAAAAATAATTGCCACGCGGTTTAATCGCAAAAAAAGGTCACAGACTGTGGGGAAAAAAAAAAAAAAGATAACAGTTCTTAAAGGCAAAGCTTAGTTTGTGATATATTAGCAGGTGTGTTTGCAGCAAGAAAAGAAGTGACAGCTGAAATGAGTACTGCTGAGACTTCAGCTTGAATACAGTCTCCAGCTTTAGGCACTCTACTTCCTGAAAGATGTGGGAAAACAGAGACAGAAGAAGAAAAGAGTTAGAAAATTACTTACAAGGAAACATTGAAGGAACTGGATTGTTTAGTTTAGAAAAGAGAACACCATATGAAAAACTTCACTGAAGCGGAAGCTTATAAAGGTGGACAGTTGGGATGTCAAAGGTAATCTAAATATGAGGAAAATCTTTTCAGCAGGATACTTAAAGAGGCTGTGAAATTCCTTCCATGGGAAATCTGAAGGAAAGTTTGACAGGCATCCGTCAGAGAGAGCTTAGTAACTCTGGTTTCTCTGCCAACGTAGGGGTTGGATCGATAACCCTCTGCAGTCCGTGTCAGCACAAGATTTCCACTACAGATGTTCATTTGCTATAACATGATGCTTATTCCATCCTAGTAATATTCTTCTTTGTTTCCCAGTCTTGCATTTTATTAATGACAGAATATTTCCTACGTGCATGGACCTAAAACACCACGAGTGCCCTCAAGTGATTAGCAACACCACAAGTTAAAGTTAGTAGACACAACACTGTAATGAACCAAAGAAATGTAACAGATAAGCAGGACTGGCTCCAGCACACGGTACATGTTCAGATGATGAGAACTACATATCAGTTTATGTGGTCCTCCTTTGCTGTTGTATGGATACGCAAAGAAACTGCTGTGGGGTAACAGCCTACCATCTGCCAGATGTTTTGTGGTAAATGTGAGCAAGCTTTTATCTTCCAGTAAATGCAGCGTAACCTGGGAGTTCTGCAAGGCAAAAGCATGCAAACACACAATTACCACAAAGCATCTGATGTACCTTCTGCATGACATGAGCATGACCAATTCCTGCTGAGTCAAGGTGACTTAAAACCAGTACTGTGCATTGCTGCTTGCAAGTGATCTCCCCTGTAAAGCCTATAAAGCAGAGTCAACACTGGGACTTGAACTGCCAATACAGGCAAAATACTTGAGGACAGAACTGAGAACCTAGAGGGTGTAGGATGAAACCCTAAACTTGAATGGATGATACAAGAGGGCCTGGAAATGCAGACATGGCAGAAGCAGTAGCATACACTAGGACACTTACCTGCTCCACAGTCAGAGGGGAGCTGATCTCTTCCCCACGCAGAATCATGGACCTCTGTGTCAGTACTTCGGAAAGCTGGAACGCGTCTAATCCCAGGAGGTCACTGGCAATATTCAGCACTAATAACAAAGGAGGACACACTTTTTTCTCCTGCACAGATCCCCATCACTCATGGAGGATCCATATTCTGCAGCTCAGTGAGGAAATCCCAGGGAGTCGTACAAGGCAAGTGACTAAGCCCCGACACAAAACTCACTCCCCTCCGCTTCATTCTCTTTGGCTTACCCAAAGCTGTAAGCTTACGTATCCTATCTGAGGCAGAGGCAGTACTTGTTACAGGCCACAGTCAGACACTCACATTAGTCAATCTTTCTGCTGACAACAGGAACAGCAAAGCACTGTGTAAAGCTCAGCACCAGCAAAATATTTATTGAATGAGAAGATATGTTTTCCTAAAGGCACAATAGTGCAGTCTGAGCGTGAGACTGCTAAATTTGGATGTCAAGAAGATAGGCAATTAACTTAAGATTTGAAGCACTTGTAATATGTATTTATTGTTTCTGTCTGTTTAGAGATTCACTTTACCAGAGCAGCTCAGACTGGATAACTTAACAGAGCGCACACTAGCAGATGCTTCAAAGGAAA
The DNA here is from genome assembly GCF_036417535.1 of Chlamydotis macqueenii. Lineage (NCBI taxonomy): Eukaryota > Metazoa > Chordata > Aves > Otidiformes > Otididae > Chlamydotis > Chlamydotis macqueenii. The sequence goes on along the minus strand of NC_141561.1, from coordinate 17,878,860 downwards.
ATGTGGGAAAGTCTGTAACAGACTACTCTTATCTCAGACTGCTCCGTTCCTATTTCTTCCTGCTCTTTCAATGCAAAAGAGAAATTGTGAGACTGTGGACTCAGTCTGAGAACATCCAGGAGAACAAATGGATCTCCTAGATCTGGCCACAACCAATCTAAACCATACTGGTGCTCTGGAGCCATGCATCCTGTGGCAATACTTTTGCAGGGTTAAACTGCAGGAAATCTGCTGGCAGAGGCACTGCAGACCAGCATAGAAGAGGGAGAAAGGACAATGGAGTGAGCTTTGTTGGGGTCTTATGGTGCTTTGCATAGTCTACCGAGTTGCTAGGGTCCCACTTACCTGCTTTTGTTGTAATCTGGGCCCCACCAGCTGTCATGAATTCAACGTTTCCCAGATGAAGTGTGCCAGAAAGAAGTTTGAAGATGTCTCTGATTTCTTCAGTGCTGAAGTCCACCACCTTCATGGCAGTCTATGCAAAACCATACAGCTAACGTTGGCTGCACATACAGCCACAGTACAGTGCAACCCTCACGCTCATGCCGAGCCCATGTGAGATGTAAAACTCAGTCATCAGGAATCAAAGTGAAACTGGGGGTGGCACACCCCTCTCTCAGCTATATATCTGTCAATGATCTTCACTGCCTCCCATTCTCTCCTTCATTTACCCTATCCCCATCAAAGGCAGGTGGGCATTTGCCCCATCCTCAAGTTGGACTTTGCTGCTGCTGTTGCCCATCTGTCACAGGAAGAACACATTTGTCTGTGCCTGTGTGTGGAAATCCTTCCCTGAACACTGGCAGTACAGGTTACAGATGTCACTGGACTGCTTCCACATTCTACCTTATTGTCTTCCCTGAATGACAGATCATAGAACAGTTTGGGTTGGAAGGGACCTTTAAAGGCCATCTTAGTCCAACCCCCCTGCAAGGAGCAGGGACATCTCCAACCAGATCAGGTTGCTCAGAGCCCCATCCAACCTGGCCTTGAATGTTTCCAGGGATGGGGCATTTACCACCTCTCTGGGCAACCTGTTCCAGTGTTTCACTAATATCACCGTAAAATTTTTTCCTTATATCTAGTCTAAATCAACCTCCTTCCATATAATATACTTAATTTGCTCTGATCCATGTAACCCCCTTAATTTACTCCAGCTTAGAATAGTATATTTATGCAGCAACATTTAAAACCAGGCTTTCAGCATTAACTGCTAGAAGGCTAGAAACAGGTTACCAGATAACGAGAAGTATGGCACACTCCCTATGTCTCAGTGCATCTGAGCCCGGGTCTTGGGGTATAAATTGACCTTGAGAGCTAGGACCTAGCTTTCACGCATTAGCCCTGTCAGTGGGGCACTCCAGGGTTCTAGTTCTCTTCTTTCCTCCAGGTCTCTCCTCAGCTGAAGTATAAATGCTGTGTTGCCATCGAAACCTCTGCTGTACAGGGGACATTTCCTTTCCTTAAATCACACCTAAGCAGGAGCTACTGAAATCCTAAGCTGACACCTCTCACCTTTCCTATCTGGTTTCAAGTACATTATTAGAGCCCTCAGGCTGACAACCACTTATCAAACAAAACATGAATTGCATATTCATCCCGCTAAACCCATAACCTCTGGTAAAGTTACAGATGTCTATTGAAACCTGTGTGGTATTTCAGAATATACCATTTACACAAGTGGTACAGTTTTACTAGAAAATTTCTGGAGAAGACTACCTTCAGACCAAACTGTTCCCCTTCTAATAGTCAATGTGAGGTCATCTAGAGGGCTCCGAGGAACCTTTATGTGGTGGGGGGTGAGGTTCATGCTCCCCAAAGTTTCCATCATTGTAAATTATTATTCATCCTCAACTGTTTCCCAAATTCCCCCATTTCTGTAGACTAAACCCACTCTCTTAGTCTTGTTTTTACCATTAAAAAAAGGTAAAGCTGAGTTTCAGACTTGTTGAACACCAAATTTTGGCTTAGGGCAAATAAATTCTGCCTGTGAGATCTAGACCCTGCAGCATGTTTAGCCCATGAGATTGCGCCCAAGGCTTTCAGTAGGAGTTAGGACAGGACTCACCATGACCTTACTGAACATCTCAACATCATTCAGGTTCTCATCAGTCACACAGCCAGACTGGTTTAAGTAGCGATAAGTCTCTGGCTCAGAGAGGCAGAGGCTCTCTGCAACACAAGAAAAGGGGCAGGAAGGAGAAAGACAACAATTTATTTAGCAATCACAATTTATTTAGCAATCAGCCTTTTCATTCTGTGATCTTGGCCCCCTAAACAGTGTGTATGTTTACTATAGGGAGAGTTTATCTGAACAGCTTCCATATCCCTCAAAAGCCACATCCAGGTAGTAAATGCACTGGGAAAGGGGAAGAGGGGGGTGTATGGTAACAAAGCTTGCAGATGGTATGCAAAATGATTGAGGACAGTCAAATCCCAAGCTGCAGAGTCACAGAATATTTCAATACTGAGATGACTCAGCAAAAAAAACCCCAGAAGATGAAATTCAGTCTTCTGAAGTGTACGGAAAAATAATCTTAACTATATACTTCCCTAAATTAGGAATCACCACTTAAGACAGAGTTCAAAGTGTCACAGTAAGATTTCTGAAGACATCAACTCAGTGCTGAGTTAACAACCAAAAAATGAACACAGTTCAGTTCCTTCAGATTTAGAAGACAGAACGAAACATAAAAACAGAATCAAGTCTCTGCACATTATCTTTTGCATAACCAGATCTTAAATCATAGAATCATATCAGAGAATGGTTTAAAATACTATTTGTATGTTTGATCTCCCATTTCAAAAAAAAAAAGATTGAGAACTAAAAGATCTACAGAGAAAGGAGACAAGGACGATCAGGAGACAAAAGCACATTACAGATCAGGGAAGTGAAGCAGCCTAGGACACCAGCTTGGAAAAGGAGATGGGGAAGAATAGCAGAGAATTGCTGAAGAAAATAACTTGTTTTGTATGCTTTCCCTAAGTACCTGCCCCTGATCAGGTCGGTACCTGACCTGATAACCATGGTCCCCACTATTTCCCTTTGCTTTAGCTGGATCTCTGAATCGACCCATGTGGCCATTCCTGCATGAACTCCCTAGAACCAAAGCCCTACTCCCTTCCACTAAGTGTCAGGCCCAATTATTTCATCTGATTACTGAAGCACACACAGAACAGAGGCATAAAGAATTTCCCTAGCCCCTCAAAACCAGAGTGCAACTGTAACATGTTCCTGCCCATCTATGCGACCTCCTCAGCAGACTGTCAGTGCTCAGCAGCGCCTGGGGCAGGTACATGCAAATGTTATTAAGGGAGTGCTGCACTACAAAGAGGATTCTTCCACAGCCTGCAGCTGCTGCTTTCTCTGCATGCCACCTTCCAGACCCACCTCTCCCCTCCCCGTGTACAGAGCTATAAACCCTTTGTTCAGATACTAGACATGTTTTGACTCTAGTCCTACCACTACATTGCTGGTTGTCTTATTCTTATCTCTCCTGTTACCTATACTGAAGGTTTGTTGTAAAAGTATGTCTTTCAGTTCAACCTTCGAGCTCCTCGAACTGCTCCCATCAGCATCTCAATCAAAACTCTTTACCTTTTCTTTGCCTCCAGCGGGTTTCACTATCTCATCTCTCTATACCCTCTCATCATTTTGCTCAGACTTTTTCCTCCAGCTCAGAGTGACTGAAGTATCTTTTCTCTGATAGCACCTCTGTCATCCTCAGCCTCTTTCTCTCTACTCCCCTTTCTGCGTTTCCCATGAAATCACCATATGGCCTTCAAGAAAAAGTTATATATCAAGTACCTGAAATATCCATGCTTTAACAGAATTACATGTGCTTCACATGCTGGAATCGAAAGAGGACAGAGCCATATCCCAGAAAATGAAATTACCTTTCTGCTCCCCACTCACACCAGCTAGCAGAGCATAAAATATGTGGTAATTCCTCTCTCCAGGGTTCTGGTGTACCACTCTGTTCTGAAACAAAGAATACAGGAGTAGCCAGTAGAAAAAGATTGCACCGGTTGTTGTAAAAGCAAAGAGAGGACCAGGGTACAGGTAAGTCTCGAGGGTCAATGATCAGAGGGGCTTCTTCCAGTTTAGTGATGGTGCTGTCTATATATGCTCTACATCGAGATCTTGTCTTGTTTGGCTGTGCAACTGAGCATGTATAGACTTCTCTGAACTCACGTAGAGAGTGCACACACTGAACCTTGTCAGTTCTGATCCTGCTGCTCAGCGAGTTCCTGAGTGCAAACTACCTCAGAGCAGAGATGTCTGCATTTGGAGTTGTACCACCATATTCCTCTCCATGGAACTGAGTTTCCAGGTACTTGTTCCCTCTCCCTTTCTCCTGGTAAACAGGGGGATTTTTTGAGTCTTTCTGTAGTGCACAGCATTTATAAAAAAGACAGGAGAATAGGTTCTGAGAACAAATATTGTTCCTCTGCCATTCTCCTCCTCGGCTGGGACAGTTACAGTTATAACACCTGAACTGCTAATGTCTATGTGCTGTGATGGAGGCAGCATCATCCGGGAGCAGAGACGGCACTGCATCACCATACTGTGAGGAGAGGGCCCACCCAGCAGTCAGTAGAGGTGATACATACCTTTTCCAGTAAATCTGAACAGCATGTTAAGGAGAAAACATTCAAATAACATATGCACAGATCTCATGATGACTGGCAAAGAATCTTCTAGACACATTGGGATGAACCCTGTAACAAGCCACAAACCATTAAATAACTGATGGTTTGGAAAGTGGACAAAGAGCAGTCCCAAACGTCATCTCAGATCCTCCTCTCCACTCCTTGTCCATGCAGGTATTATGTGCCAAAGAGATATTTAAAAGGGCAGGGTCAGATAGAACATAGGACCTGCACAATGGTGAGGTAACGTAACAAAGGATAAGCCACATTAGGGACACCTAGGAAGATTAGAGAGGCCACTCTAATCTGAAGGTGTGTATTGCACACAGCAAGTCTTGCATCAGTTCTCACTGCTTCTGCAAGAGACCACTATCTTTAATCTACCAACAGCACAAAGAGCAAAGACTAAACAATCCAAGCCTGTTATTTACAACAGTAGTAAATTCATCTGGTTGCTACTACCGTGGAAATTGGTGTGGTTTGCAGTCATCAGCAGCTTTGAACATCAACATCACAACATGTAGCCAGGGCAGCTTTAGCTGCCTCACATAGACAAAAGATGCGTCAAAGCCGTTGGGAGAGGGAGGGGTACATGGGCATACAGGGAAGAAAGTGCCCATAGCACAATATAATTCAACTATATCCAGTCTTCCCTATCCTTGATTAGGGTTCCAAGGTCCACTAGAGATGGGCAGCCCAAAACAGGGAGTCATAGTTATCCCTCTAAATTCTTGTTTTCCTCTGCATCCAAATATTGTGCAGAATATATTGATTCTTAGCTGGGTCTCACTTTTCTAAATTATGAATTCATTGGCAGAGCTAACATAAAGGAATCATCTGGGAAAAACAGGATGCAGTCAACATGAGGGATCTTCCTAGGCAGCAAATTCTAAGGATTTAAGTATCAAGTGTTGTGATTGCCAAAGTGAGAAGTCAAACTATGTCCCTACCTAGACAAAAGGTTTCCAGAGTTAGGTCCTGCAGAGCCACAAAACAAACACTTCTTCCCACTTTAAGTTGCAAATTTGCCCACAGGTATAAACTGGCTTTGAGAAATTGTGACGAGGCATTTCCTGATCCACTCTGAGCTCCTCCTCGTCTCCACTCACTCCATCCATTTCTGGTCCACTGAAGAAAAGGATACAATCAGTCACTCGGCCTCCCTGGATGTGTCCATGTTGAGAGAAGTGCAGCTGGATGAACTTGCCAAAGCGGCTGGAATTGTTGTTATAAACTGTCTTGGCATTTCCAAAGGCCTCCAGAATGGGGCTGCAGAAACAAGGCAATGAAGATATGATTGGTGATTTGGTACCATTACAACAAAGCGTGTGCCCAGCCTTTTGCCATTTGTACAGCGTGCTCTGCCATGTGAGATTCATTTGTTACAGCACCAGACTGGACAAGCAGGAAGAGCTCAAGGGCAAGGAAGGATGGCAAGGGCAATTTAACATCCTGCTAGATAAATTTTAAACCTTTGAGATTGGAGTTAATGAAATCAGTCTCCAATCAGGGCAGCTGGTGTTCATGCTGTCGAGGGCATTCCCTACCAGTGTGGCTTCAGGAAATGAAAGATGGCAAGACCCAGCCAGGTTGTTCGCTTAACACAGCCGCATCCCACGAAATGGGCTTGGTTTTTTTTCCAAGATTTTCAGAAGCATCAGACATACAGGGCAAACACTCTGTAGCTCTAAACCACATGCTGCTTTGTTTCTGCTTCTGCCTTTGAAAGAGCAGACAGAATAAGCCATCTCCTAAAATTACAGGTAAACATCTTCAAACTAACAGACAAACATAGTACTAAACTGATTTGTTTGGTACTAACATTTGATACTGGAACACACAAACCCTTGTTGTTACTTAAATCTTGGTTAGGTTGATACAAGCCACATGGTTTCCAAGCAGAGGGAATATACACAAATTGTATATTTGAGGACTTCATTCTAAGAGAGCCACATCATCCACGTCAGAAAAAAAAAAAGGTAGCAAAAAAAAAAAAAAAAAAAAAAAATCTATCACCAAACTTCAGATGGGTGATGAACTGAAGAATTTTGTCTCCTGACCAGGAGGTTCATACAACATAGAATGGAAAATAGTGAGTTAAAATGCAGCTTGGTTCTTGCTCCACAGAACAATACAAGGAAAAAGCCTAAACCATTCAAACTGACATGCTGAATCCAGGATTAAAATATTAACTTTTGTGATTTAGCCAATTCTAAAATAATCTGAAGGCCTGACAAGCAAGGAGACACAGAGATGCTACAAGAACAGCCTGTATGCAGTCACGTTTAATTCTAAAACATACACAGTTTTTAGCAAAAGTTATTGCAGTTACTACCCTGAGAAATACTGGCTTTTTAAACATCTCCATCAATCTACTGTGCGGTTCCATTTGAGACAGGGGCAGATACAGGATTATCCACAAGTTAATAACTACAACACGACAAATAATCACAACTACAGATACTGCTGGAGTTTGCTGAAAGCTTCAGGCCTTGCAAGTGTGAGCTAAATGAGAGCTGTGGTTGTGGGAAAGGCCCAACAACCTTCAGGAAACTTCAGGCAGTATTTTCCTAATTTATCTCTTGAAAAAAATCACTTTAAGCAAACAAAAGCTTAGAAATGAAATTTCTCCATTGTAATGCATTACAACCATAGGAAACCCGGTCACAGAAGTCAGTGTGCACAGACCAGGAGGTAAGTTCCTTGCCCTGGAGAAACTGAACTCCAAGACCCACGCCTCTGGAACAAGTATGTAAATAAGGACACTGCATGGGAATATCCCATTGAGCACACCAATGCCATGAATCCACAAAAATCAATGGCGACAGCCAGAAAAAGGGAGGACAGAGTTATGTTATATGACGACCACAGTTGCAGGGAGAGTGCAGTAACGAGCCAGCCAATCTTTATGGCTCTAAATCATGTTAAATTAGATGAGCAAAGCACAAGGAAGTATCTTTAGAGTTCAGTTTGGCAATTGGCTTGTGCACATGAGCACGGAAGCCTTTCAGGGACGGGGGAGGAAACAGGCACATGGGTGTTTGAGGCTGGTGGCAGCTGCAAGGCAGAGGGGTGGGTGAGCCCATCCAGCCAGGAATGAGGGCAGGTGGCCACGCCAAGCAAACTGCCCATGGCAGCAGGCACATCACTGCGTGGAACTTGACGCAGCGGTGAACTGTGCGAGGCAGAGCGGCACATCAGGATGGTGATGCTGGCTGCTCAGCCGGATTGGGCCAAGGTGTGTTGCAGGGCTCAAAACAATGGGAACCAGTTTCAGCTGGGGAGCAGAAAGTGAAGCCTAGATTTTAGAGATGTTGCAACATATGCAGCTTCAGGATTCAGACGTATAGCTGAAGACAAGAAAGAAGATGCAAAGATTAGAGGGATGAATAACAGGAAAGGTGGCTATGCTGTCAGCAGTGGCACCCAACATGGAGAAGATGGGAGCTTCAGAGTCAAGCAAGCAAGAAAGAAAGCTGAGAGGAAAGTTAGCAGGATTTTTAATGGACTGATGAATATTTTCAAGAAGAAATACAGACCAAATCAACAGTGCCAAGGGAGTTTTCAGAGCCTTATTTCTGAGAAATACACCGAGCATGAAATGTTACAACACACAAGTGATAGAAAGCTGACGTAATGCTTTGTTTATAATGCTGTCTGAAATGGAGAAAGAATCCAGCATTGTTCCTGGGTATGTGCTAGGGTGCAAGGACAAAAGTCCACCATAAGCTAACCCAAGGAGGGCCACTGGCAGAGCAAGTGAAGCTGAACTGCAAACATATGAGGTAGACTCGTTAGGAGTGGCAGCAGCTTCTGGCTCTGGGCCAGGCCTTCAGCTTCTCTTCTTCAAAGAAAAGGTGACAAATGAAATTCTTTTGCCCTCGCATTGCAATAGATCACATAGCACTAGAGGGTACACCTCTAAAAGGCTCACGGCAAAACGGCTCGTGAGCTCTTACTCTGCCTCACAGCTGTGGGATCTTGCAGACTGAGGAATCACCGACCTACCATCATAAGCTTTCTGGATCACAGTCAAGTTACCACTTAACCACTAAGCAGGATTGAGCCTTCTAAGCCACTTGCCTTAAAGCAGATTTTGCAGATCTTGAGTCATGACTGCATTGCACTTAAGAGCTTTTTCCAATTTGCCAACATCCCTGGTAAAATCTGCGCACCTACAAAGGATACATCGTCCAACAATGGTCTCTGAAGTACCAGGTCCAAAGGCAGCAACCCTGCTGTTCAATGCTGCTCTGCTTATAAGGATCCTAAAAACTGGAATGCTCTTGCAGCTGCCACATTAGACTCTGCAGGTCTGCATAGGCTATTTTCACCACAGTTACAAGTAAATTTTTTGCCTCACCATCTTCCAGGAAAGATTCCTTCTCTCTACTCTTTGGGCCCTGAAACATGTTACTTGCATGAGAGTCATTTTTATACAGATGGTTCAAAGGATTCCAGCTTATTACATAAGTAGATCCTGTTGCAGATATCTGATTTACTCCTCTGGAGGTTTCTGCAACTATCACACGCTCAAACTGGGACCAACTTGCAGCCTCCCCCTTGGCAGTACCGAACTGGGAGACCCCCAGCAAGGTCCTCCAGGCAGTCTTGCGCTGGGAAATTTTCGTTTCATTTAAACTTCTGATCGTGGATTCAGGTGTTAAGAAAACAAACACTTAAGTAAACATCTTTGCCCCTTCTTCCCATGGCTTACCTGATGCCAACTATTGCTCCCCCTTCTTAGCTTCAGCTTCCATTTTTACCTCAAGTTACCACCAGTCCCTTGCAACTCCCTCTGCAAGGCAGCGCAGGAGGCTGGAGTCCCACACATAACAGTTTATTTCTGTCGCTCTTTGCCTCCTCATTTTCTCTGCTGCTCTTTGCCTCTTACTGGTTTTCTTCAGCTGCACTTTGCTTCTTCAGGTTTTCCTGACACTTTTTTCCTTTGGTATCCCCATTCCAGCATGGGTTACCCATGGGCCATGGCTCCTCAGAGGTGTTCCTGTCCTGGTGTGGGCTATGGTCCCTCAGAGGTACCCCTGCCGTGGCATGCGTCACGGTCCCTCAGAGGTGTTAGGATCTCCTTTGGCATGAAGGATCCCCCATAGAGTGTGTCTTCATCCCTTCATGGCTGCTGGTTTCTTTCCCAAACACTTTTGATCTGGGTGCCATGCACTTCCCTGCCCTGATGCCTTGGCAAGGTTTTGGTGGGTGGTGGCTATTCCCCAGTGCCAGCTCCTGCCAACACCAGCTCTGACTAGCCCAGGGCCTCCTCCCACACAGGCCTTGCTGCAGCCTCCAACTAACCTCCTCACTTGTGTCCCTTACAGCTCCCATGGACATTTCTCCTTAAACATCACGTGCCTGGACAGCAAGAGAGCTGCAAGGTGGCCCACAGGGCCTCTGAGGGCAGGATGTACCAGCAGCCGGAAACGAATGGAGGCTGGGGGAGATCGAGGGCTACAGGAGTAGACCAGGAGCCAGAGTGCGGCCGATAGCTGTGGGTGACAGGGACAATCTGGGACAGCCATCTCTGCGGCAGGGAGGGACATTACCCACGTCCCCTCCAGCCATCGCCATGAGAGATGTGGGCTTGAGAGCTGGAAAGGACAGTGCAGTGATGTGCAGCTGAGCCCAAGGGTGCAGCTGGATGGGTATGGAAGATGAATTACCCAAGGAAGGAGAAATCTCAGCCTTGGACAGAACATTAATTCTCTGGCTGCCATACACACCCCATGTTGCTATTGGAAAGAAGCCAAATTAATCCACAAGCAGCTGGGATCGCAGCCAGCATGAGGTGTTCCGGCGGGATCACGACCTCCACATTTCCCTGACATGACACTGTTCAGCTGCATGAGCCTCACTGCCCTGGTTCGGCTCCATCCGCAGCCCAGATGCAGACACTGAGCAGAAGGCAGTGTCCCTGCCAAAGGCAGCCTGCCCCAGCACGCTGGTGTCCACAGGCCTGCCCGGCCTCTGTGGGACAGGACACACAGCACCTGTGGAGGTGACCGTACCTGCTTTCCAGGATGGCTTCTTCCACGTGAGTGCTCTTCTCAGAGGGAGGGGCCCCAAGGGAGGTCTGGCTCATGGCTGACAGAAATTTCAGCAGCAACTTGGTGCTCTCAGTCTTTCCAGCTCCGCTTTCTCCACTGTTAAAGAAAAGGTACACGTTCCATTCACAAATCCAAGACTGACCGAGCTAACGACCATCCCACCCAGAGCAGAGAAGTGATTTCCAGGAATAAACACACGGCATCTCCAATGCAGCAAGCAGGGGTCAGGCAAAGGGTAGGGTAGGATGGTGTGGATATTCAGGCAGATGTCATTGCAAACGGAGCAGCAGGAGCAAGGCGTGTAATGCAGTCAGGGAGTAGCCGGTTCTCCCATTTCTAACCTTATCAGAACACACTGGCTGTCATGACGCTTCCACAAGCAGCAGTAGCACTCGTTAGCGGTGGCGAAGATATGGGGAGGCAGCTCGCCCAGGCGGTGCTGTCTGTACAGGTCTATGGCATCCACACTGTACAGACCAGGGATGGGTTTGTAGGGATTTACTGATGCCAAGATGGAACCAATGTTTGTCTAGGGGGAGAAAACAAAACACAGCAAGGAAAAAAAGCTCCTGAAAAAAAAATTCATGACAAACACGGATCTTGAAATAACTCATGGTGAAGGGAAAAAGCCTAAATAAGGATGTTGGGCTTCAGCAGAGAGCTCCCCAATTTGGCAAAGAATGTCAAACCCCAGGGCAGGGGCTCCGTGCCTGGGTATGGATGGGGCAGTTTGTATTTCGCTGCTTTACAATAAAATGTTCTTAGTCTGTTGTCTTTGCTAAATTAAGCTTAAACAATTTAAAAACATGAAGCTGTCCTCATACCCAGCTACCTCGCACTGTGCTTGAAGCTGAAAAGCAGAGCCAGGACTGAAGGAGTGTCAGGAGCCACCTTTCATGCCCCTATCCATAGCCTTAAGCGGAAGAGGCTGGGCAGGGTTTAAGCACCTTCTGAACAAAGAGGTGGGACACAGAGACACACATACCCCCATGTGTGCAAAGAGCCACTAAAGCATATCATTTTTCTTCTGCTCCAAAATGCTCTTTGAAGCCACTTAAATCATTTGGTAAGCCAAATCAAAATCGACAGCTGAAGATGAAGCTCAGGATTTCAAGTCAAAATGTTTCTACATTTTCTAAACATTTTATTTTGAAAAAATATTTATTTTGAAAATCTCACAGTTCAAGAAAAGAGTTAGTATTATCTAAAATAAAATACCCAAAGCCTAATGTTGAATTTCAAATGTATTCTTTTGTGAAGTCAGAAGGAAATTCATTTTGTTTTTTGGGGCATGACTTTTTCGGTTCAGCCAACCAGCTCAAATCCAGTTATTCTCAGAGCTGCAGTTCAGAGCAATGGTGCCACCTCTCTCCTAACAATGGCTTTGTAATATGGTCAACATCCAGCTTAAAGCCTGCCGCTACCCGAGTGGTAGACTCTTTCACAAGGACATCTTGGGCTGCTCTATTCCAGGAATACCCTTTCTCAGCAGCGGTGACAGAGGAAAGAGAGCACTGCAGTATGTGCCAAGCTTTGTGGCCAGGGACAACATCTAGTATCATTTCCAAACCACGAACTACGAGTCACCACATACATATACAAGGATTTGCATGCATCCGTTAAAGAAGCTATAAATGAAACACTTGGTGACAAGAAAGATGCATGCTTTCTCCCTGCCAAATGAAATCTGGGGCCATACTGCATGCCAAGCTTTGAAGCCAGAAGTCAGACTAAGATGCTGTAGGCACCAAAATATTTAAGATCTTTATTAAAGCAGCAGTCACAGATCATCAGGGGAAAAAAACCCCTTGCATTATCAGTATGAGCAGGCTAGCACGGAACAAGTCCTGACGACCCTCTGGCACGGACTTTTGTGGGCAAAAATATAATTCATTGTTGATGAAAGCAATAAGCAAGCAGATGATCTTTGGCAAGACAGGTGGGAGGAAATGGGAAAGCATTGGGAGAGAAAACATAGATCGGGGAAAAAAGCACTGTACAACCAGTTGAGCAATAGACATTGTCCAGAGACTGCAAGACAGAGACGTCCATTCTAACACTTCTCCCAGACCTTCACAGCATTTTTTCCTCTCAGATGTTTTATTTTGCATTTCTCACTCTAGTTTCAGCTCTCCCAAGGAACAGAGCTCCCACCAGAGTCCCTTCCAGAACTTCTTCCACTACAAGCATCTCTTTCAAAGGTGTTTGTTTCTAGGAAACTTTTATATCTCCCAGTTGCAGTCTCCTCACCATCTGCGGTCCCTTATAGATTATTTCTATTCACAGTTTTTAACAGCAGTAGCACTTGTGCATCAACCGTGTACATACCAGTCACTCTATTAGCAAGGAGTGATTGTCCCCAGAGAATCTGGTACAGCAGGACAAGCCACGCGTGGCATGTCTACTTCTCAAGACAATAGATCCTACTTGGGTGGTTAGGCGTGGCAGAGCTAGGGACAGCACAAAATGTGGCAGTACAGCCCCTGGCTCATTTATACATCACTCGCATTATGTTTGGCCTACTTTTATTAAGAGATACAGGAACTGCAGGAACAAAGGGGGAAGATGCACTCCTAAAAGCTGCAGGCTGTTGCTGTGCTCACATAATTTCCTTAAACAGTTTAGCAGAGCTTGAATAGTATTTCTTTGAAAACAAAAGGAACTGTTAAGATTGTCAATATTCCTGTAGCACATTAATTATGAGTACCACACTAGTCTAGATATACTGCCACCTACACTCCATGAGCTCCTTTAGGAGCTCCTTTAGGAGCTCATGGTAGGATGCCTCCAGGCATACAGTTCAGAACTGCACTGCCCTTTTTCACAGCAGTTGTCCACTTCACATTCTTAGTTTTCCAGTCTCTCATTAATTATTATTATTTATTTATTTTTAATACTAGTTGCCAGTATTACAAGTTACCCATTCCTTCAGGTGAATTTGTTTTCCAGAAATGATTGTATTTTTCACCTGTTTCTGATCTCTCTGATTTTCTTCCAAATATTTTTGGCCCTAACTGATAGGCATCACTCCTCTCAGTACAGCTTCACCTGCAAGCTTAGCCTACTATGTTCTATCTGTGGAGACCACTGAGAATGATATTAAACTAAGTCAAGCCCTGTAACGTTCATGATATTCGGACATCACTGGAAGTCATTAGGTGGCACTACAGCTGACATTCTCAATTTCTGTATCATGAAAACTATATGCAGCCAGGCTATGGCAAAAACTAATAGTTAATGATAAGGTAACTGCAATATTGATGTCTGCACTGCAGAAATGTAAATCAGCACTTGTACACTTTGGTGTCTTCCAGGTCAGGCATTTCACAAATATATGCACCCAGACACAGTCCCATCTAAGAAGGGGCTTATAATCCTGCACTAAGGCGTTCTTCCCAGCGCTGAGCATGTTACAGAAGTCAGGTCCCTTCATAAATCTCAAAAAAAAATCAGATTTGATGTGTACAGCTGACATTCATGCACTATGCACAGGCAAAAAAATGACGTCCTATTTAAACTTTAGCACCTTTACACACGGATGGAGAAGGCACAGAACTAATTCTGAACAGGAGAAGGAATGACATGTCAGAGCTAGAGGAAAGGCTTAAGGAGATATGGCTGCTGTGGCACTGTCACAGTGCTGGTATTGTGGCATTTCTGGTGCAAGGCACAGACTGAAAAGGGAGAGGATCCTGCCTCACATTTCCAAGTGTGAGGAAGAGGAAATAGGAGGAATATACCCAAATGGGCAAAGAGCTGCACAGGCACATAGCACGTGTCAAAGACAGGTCAGGAAGAACAGCAAGGACAAGGGCCATCAAAAGAGTGCATGCACATGGGTACTGCCACAGGGTCACAAGGCTGTGTTGACAGACAACAGGCAAGGGGATCAACAGCAATAAAAAAGAGAATTTGCAGTCTCCTCTGCATCCCAGCGCAGGAGATGGCTCAGAAACGGGGTCACTTTATTGATCATTTCCTGGAATACAGGTGCATATGGTTTGGTTGCCTTGGTAACAGTTGCTACGCAACACAGAGATTTACATTTTTTTCTGTCATAATCTGAAAAACTCTGGGTGCATATAGCATGGACAAGCAAGGTAAGAGTAAAGCAAGGTAAGGCAGTCTTTGTAATACATCCTCTTTGTCCTCTCCACATCTCAGCAGAGCACACTGCCATCCCAGCACTCCAGACATGCCTTCTCCCAGGTGTGCTTTCCCCCCACAAGTCCCTTGTCTGATCCTTGCCTCCTTCCTGAGAGCCCAAGAGGGAAATCAGGAGATGCTTTGAGTATTCATCTGTTCAAGGAGAGCAGAGCAACTCAAAAAGGCACAACTGCATTTAAAAGCAGAAGAATTAGGCAACAGGTTTGCTTTTCTACTTTTGTCGAGCAGTGGATCAGGAGTGATACTCAACAACAACCTGTATACACTGCACTTTCCAGTCTGCTTGGCCTTATAAACCTCTGAGCAGCAATAATGGGGGACCTGGGGAACGTGAATGCCAGCTTGTAAAATACGGATGTTCATGGAGGATACAGAGGTGCACAATTACCACAAAGCCTAGAGATGAACGCTCATGTTTTGGAAGTTCTTTTATAGATGCAAAGAGCCCCCCTTGGTAGGGGTAGGATCTCACAGGGCTGATGGAGCTGGTAAGGCAGAAAAAACCTCAGTTTCTATCCACGTGAAAACAATGCTCAGGAAACAATGCCAAAAATCAGTATTTCACATGCAAAGTGGCAGCCCCCAAGCTAAACAAAAATCATCAGCCAAAAGGGATGTTTGAGTACTTACATAAATGTTACCCTGTTGGTAGCGCTGGTGCAGGTTCAGCAGGATGGCAGCTTCATGCAGATCTCCCAGCATGGACATGTCTTCTACACCATCAATGCTAGTCTGGTGCATTGGCAACACCTTTTCTCTGGAAAGGGAGGTCTTGGGGTACTGGAATACCTGGAAAAATGGGGAGAAGGAGAAATAAGCTCATGACACCTGGGCATGTGGTCTGGTTTCCTACCAGAAATATGCCCCTTTCCATAGCTTTATACTTCAGCACTGGAAAAGGAAATTAATAAGGCACAGATCTGCTCCCTATTTTCATAGCCATTCTTCTCTTCCTGTTCCTACCTATTTGAGCTGTCTGGCCAGAAACCATACAGCACACTCCCTTCTTTTGCTACAGAGTCAATCTCTCACCTTCACTACTGACAGGAACAGATCAATGCAAGGTTACTTCAGTTTTACCAAAATCCCCTTAGCAGGAGCACGGCACCTGCATTAGGCTGAACAGGTATTACACTGCGCTCATGACTGTGAAGAAGGGTGGCAGCTGCTCCCAAGAGACCACAAACAGTCTTTCACAAGAACGTCAGTGGGACCATATCTCAGATTGTGGGGAGGTTGAGGTAAAGCTTATCCACATTCCAGGTTTGGCCCTGCACTCTCCATAGGAGCAGCCAGAGTGTCTGGGAGAGGTTGCCATGCCAAAAGCAAAGGAAAGCAAAGCAGATGAGAAGCTGAGTAAAGTAGTGACATCCTGTGTGCACGTGGCATGTATGTATATGATGCAGCTTTCAGAGTATTTGTACAGTTACAGCTATTAACCTCTATCGCTGCTCTGGGAACTACCCACTTCTCTCTCTATGCAGTTGCGCTCTTCTTGCCTCAATTGCTGCATCCTTCTTCCTGCTAAAGCTTCCTCCTCCTCAGCTATCAGGTCATCTTCTTCACCCCCTTTCAACACAGCTGAGATTATGTGACTATTTTCCTCCACCCTAGCCACATCCCAGCCCTCCTTTCCTCCTCCTCAAGCACGATGCTGGCATTTCAGTAAAGTTATTTCGGTTGCTTCCCACTCCCGGATTCAGCCATGTGCCATCTCCCACCCAGCATCCCAAGCTGCACTAGATGGTAAGACCCAAGACAGACAGATGGGAGACTTCATACAGGCAGCCTAGAGAAGCAAACTGGCCCTCCTTCCAGAGGAACTTGGGCTTTTTCTTCTCTTCTGGGGCTCTGGTCCCTACCTCATTTCCACCCCTCCCAGGTGCCAGCAAGAAACTGACAGACCCCATAGGGAACGAACCACGATCTATAGCATTGATCTAACTGGTTTCTCCCGCCTGCTTTCCCGGAGTCCTCAGCCTGCCGTAACTGCTAGGGAGAGGCCAGCCACGCAGCCGCAGGCTGAAGACAGAATGAGGTCGCCCTGCCCCCTCCAGCGAGCCACCTTCGTGAGCCCCTCGCCCGGAGCCGACTGCGGCAGCGCGTTGCAGGTGCCCAGCGAGCACCCCTTCTGGGCTCTGAGCCTGCACCCTCGTCACCACGGGGAAGGAATAGCCTGGCACGGGATCCCTTTAGAAGACCTCTGTGACGCCTGCACCATCAACACAACAGCTCTGCTCTTGGAAAGAGCTGGGGAGGAGAAGCAGGCTCATTTCCCCAGATGTGTTCACCCCAGGCCTGCCCAGTCGCAAGTAATGGGCAAGGACTTGGTCTCTTCCACCAGGAGACTGCCCCACAGCCTGATCTTCTTGCCAGCTGGGAGGCTTTCAAAGATACTTAGTTCATTGTTCATGAACAGCTTAGAATGAAGCCCACTCCAGAATGCAGATTCTCTCCAGGCCTCCCTGGTCTTCTCCATGCTTCTGCACCTGGCTGTCAGAGAGGTACGACTCTGCCAGCAGCAGGACTCCCACTTGGCAAGCATGGCCCAAAAAATACATCTCTCTGTTTTCTTCAGAGCAGAGGCCTTAGACACTTCCACAAAAGAACTAGGGGAGCAGGAAGAGAGAACAGGACACCTAAATTCAGAGGAAGAGTTCAAGCTGCAATGCACAACATGAACCGGACTCTGTCGGAAGCAAAACCACTACAGCGCTTTCAAACCATGAGGCAGCAAACCATACAGGCGCTCTTTTCTCTGCTGACTTGGACAAATTTTGGAAGGGGACAAGTCCAAAGTGGTATGACGTGATCTTTCCTTACATCTGCCTGGTGCTTACTCACTTACCACTGCATTGTCAGCGCTTGTGGCCATTTGGGCCAGAAGGGAAGCATCAAGAAAACGCCTAGGGAAAAAGCTGAGTGGACAAGCATCCCAAAAGATGCCAGGCAGTTGGCAGCACCTGTGCCAAGAGGCTGCTATGCATGAAAAATAACTGTCATGTGATGGGTCAGAGCTTGTTGACTTGCTCTTGCAGACAACACAGGAGAAAATGGGACCCTGAAGAGCAACGGGGGTCCCTAAATACATGAGTGAATGATTAGTAGGGATTAGATCATCACCAGTTACACCTATCTTGAGCTGCCTGATTCAGGTTATTCAGTCACCCCTCCCTGAAAAAAAATCTGGTCCAAGATCCTCAAAGGGTTAAGCAGGTGTTCTGGCAGGACTGAAGCAAAGGTGGAGGAGAGGAGCACTGGCTCTGGTACCCTCTGGACAGAAATGCTGCATAGGCGAAATATACTCCCTGAAGGAGTGGACTGATGCCACATTGACACCCTGGCGAGGCCAAGATGTCACCTGTCTGTCCCCACAGCTGGCGAGGTTCACCAAATACCCTTGCCCATCTCTGCACCCCCAGCAGCTTGCCATTCCTCAGGCAGAGGCTATGATTTGGGAGGGGAGGTCTCTGTGCCCCTGGAAGGCACTTGTGGCATGTGAGAGAGGTTTCATGCCTTCCCTGGCACTAGGAGAGTTAGCTTTTAATTTGTTCTCTGCCTTCCAGAGTAGAGACAAGTTTCCAGTCTCTGTATCCCAACAGGCTGCAGGGATCATCCAAGGTCCTGGAGAAAAACACATGGTGGTTTTTTGTTCCCAAGATTGTGTCAAAGAGCTTTCCCTGAGGAGCTCTGAGGTACAAGACACAAACATGATCCAGACACAATGACTCTCCACCCCTAGAGCTTGCAAGGTTCTGCACTGACCCAGGCCAGCCAGGCCCTTTCCCACCTACAGCCACCCCAATAAAGAGGCTCTTGTTACTCCATTGCTCACTTCTGGACCCCTCCGGCAATCTGCCAGGAGAGCAGTTTGGAGGAATATCCTCCTCATCATCCTGTTCCTGGTAAGGTAAGCCAAGCTGGCTTCAGCAGCTTTGCACTACTGAGCTGAATACGATGGCTGATTTTGCCTGAAGCAAGTGAGAATACAGACAAACGGATCTCTCAGCAGAGTTGCCTCTGGAATATCCCTTTTCCAACAAGTTGATACTTAAACAGAAAGTTATAGGTGTTAATAAGCAGATCTTTATTATTTAGGAAGAAGAAACATCAGCTTTCAGTCTAATTACAAACAAACCATCAAAAACCACACAGGCACCTCACAATACAGCCAAAGATTTCTACTTTCTCCCCAGTGATAAACTGATTTCGTCTCACATTTAGCCCATGGTCAGAACAAAGTGACCAGGACTCTGTCCAAGCCCCTGCAATGGTCAGGAATAAAGCAAAACCTGGCTGGCAGACAAGCCAAGGTGAGGACTGCCAAGCAAGCCAGGCTGAGCAGGGGAGAAATGATTCCTCCTCAACCTCAAATCCATACATTAGTGCAACCCTGCACACACGAGCAGAGCTCCCACCCAGCATCCAAGTTACGTTTATCCATAAAGCATTCTTGTGTTTCACAAATGTTGGCTCCTCCTTTCCTCCCAGGAAGTCACATTTCTGATGGACTTGTTGCTTGAGGCGTTTTTAAGCAAGTGAAAACAAATGGCAAAAGCCCTGAAGCATGACTTCTTACCTCAGAGCTGCAAGGATGCTGGGCCGTGGGAAACATGAGGATACCAGATTTAGGGATCAACTGGCCCATCCATCCCAAAGTAAAGTGCAGATGTTTTCATCTGTGTTTTCACCTGGAGTAATACAGCCAATCCCTCCCACAGTTATCAAGCAATGAAGGTGAGGGAAGGACAGCTATTGTGGGGGGCACTGAACAAAAAAAAAAAGCTCTTTAATGATCACCACGTCCTTTTTCTGCATAAGTCATGTAGTACATGCTCCTTCAGCCTAGTGGTTTCTTCTTTCATAGAGGAAAAAACCCAAATCCAGCTTTTTAAGACCTATGACTCCACCCAGCATTATCTGTGCACGCTTTCTAGCACGGACACAAGCTGGTGGTGGGTGCACCCACTCAGCTGGCTCTGTGGTGGGACTTCTGGTGTCCTTTCAGAGGTGCCAGGTGGGTTTGGAGGATTTTCGAATGCCACAACAGCATATCAGGAGAGACAGGAGCAAGTCTGTGAGAGTCACAGAAGTACTCATCACTGGCTGACCCAATGCAGGCTGCTGCCTCTCTTAAAATGAGTTCATCACTATCCAGCACTCCCAAAAGAAGGCAACTCCTCGAGAAAGGATTTGAGAGACTAGAGTAACCAGATGGAAAACCTACGTGTCTGCTAGGTGAGTTTCTGCCTCTGAGAAACAAATTGGGCTCTTTAAAAAGGAATGATGATTTGTAATCCAGCCTTTTCAAAGCAAGACTGAAAAATATGACAGTCCTACCACTGACTCTCCACAAGCTGGAGTCCTAAATCCCCTCTACCCCTGCCCCTCTGTTGTTTGCCAGATAAGAGGCTGAAAAAAAAACCTGTCCAATTTTCTGTAAGGAAGAAGCTGCCTGCAGAGCACAGTTCACCTAAGCAGCTGAGCTCACTAATTGCTCACTGCTGGAGGGCACAGTCCTGCCCATCACCCCATCCTCCTCCCAGCCCAGGCACCAGCTTGACTCACTAAGAACCCTCACCAAAGGCAGCAAATATTTTCCCCAGGGTTAGGGAGCCGAACTGACTCACAGAGGACTTGGATGATCCCCAGAGGTCCCTTCCTACCAATATTACTGCAGAAGCACCGCACAGGCATGCCAGGTAACCGCAAGGAGCTCAGCTACCTTGTTGAACCATCCTACACGTAGCTGCTGCACTTCCACCGCCGACTGACCTGGGGAGCTCACTTCCACATGCCCCTGGCCCAGAGGGCTGATGGCAAAAGCTGCTGAAGCAGACGGTGGCGAGCACAAGAACCCTTGCAGCAGCATGGCTTGAAGAAGCACATCCTGGCAGAAAGGGCTGCTTAGTCGGTGGAGCTGCCTCCTTCCTAGGAGGATTTTGCTAATATAATGGTTTTGCTAGGCTGTTAATGCAACTCCTTCAAAGATAAGACAAGAAAAAACAAAGTGAGGTGGGCAGACAAATGAACAGAAGAACAATCTTCTCTTTTTAACCTTGTTGGACCTTTGGCATAGTTTGTAACAGAGCTGGGCCACTTTTCAGGCAGAATTGCAGCATTTCAGTTGATGTATTTCCTTTCAGCATGAAGGTCATGCAAGATCAAGAAGTCCATCTTCCAACTTGGCATAGGCTACAGCCTCATGCAAACTTCACTTACCACACCATAATCTGAGGTGAAGAGCACGTTTCCATCGGAGCTTGGGCCAACAGTGCATGGCTGCAGCTGGTCCTGCTCCCGCAGCCATACCCTGGCACCCTGCAAAAAAACAGAAGACCTCCCGTTAGAAGGAACTGGACCCTGCGAGATCCACACATGGGCTGCAAACACCCAAGGAAAGCCGGGGGGAAGCTGCGGTGTTCAGAGGCTACTTCCAAGCTACAGCTGGTTAAAATTTTTAAGCAAGTCCTACTTACATTTTCAGATAAACTGCTTTTGCTTTTTTAAACTTAATGTGAGAGGAAGAAAAAGCAGTTTTTATCAGCTTCATGCAGAAACCAACATAAGGAAATACCAATTTTTATTAGAAGGAGTCATGGAAACATACAAACACGCAGAACAGTGGGTTTAACTGTCTAAATATTTTCGAACTTAGAATAGCTGCTCGTTAAAAGTCATGCTATAATAATAATAGAAAATGTAAATAAAGCATGTTTACAGCTTCATACACCCACACATCACTAAGTCAAAAAGCTTCCAGAAATCATCATCAACAGCTAAGTAGACTTCACAGAGCTCTGTTTGCCTCTCTTGCAAGAGTTTCCTTGACATAATTTCAGTGTTTCTCTGATGTACATACACACTGATATATACACATATACATATGAGGGCCCTGATGTATATATAGTTTCACACACACTACAAGATTTTAAATTGCTCAGTGTCACTCAAGAGCACAAAGGCAGACTTCTGGTAAAACACATGCAGGGATTTGCAGGGCAAGCAGATCTCATAGCTCACCTACCAAAAAAGTGCAGGGGAAATCAGTTTGCTGGACCGGCCTCTTCTGCCCTGCTTGCCTGCGGGACCCGGTACAAGGGAAAGAGCAGGAACACGAAGGCAAATCAGGGAGAGCATGACCCACAATTACGCAGAATTAGGCATAACGTCACACTGCATTTCAGTTATTGCAAACTAATCTGTTCCATATCTTTCCATAGAAATCACACAAACTCTGCTTAGGTAAGTATTGAGAAAAAGCCAAAGTGCTGAACTGTTGAGTAACGTTAAGGCCATCCTGCTTTTCATCGATTCATAGACCCACTTTCTTCCCAATTTGTTTTCTGCCCCTAAGTTATTGATTATAAAAGCCCTTCCTATCCTCTTAAACCCGTCAGCAGCATTAGCTCTTTGCTTACAGGCTTATTATGTTTGAAGAGATACAATAGTATTTCTATATTACATTATCTAGAACGTGGAACACTAATTCTATTTTTAATGATTTGTTTTAGTTTAGGTGGGTTTTTTAAAAAACTACTTTAGTCACTTTAAACACTTTAGTACCCTGGATTTTCTTTACTGTAGAAGATATGTCTAATCATAGAACAGTTTGGGTTGGAAGGGACCTTTAAAGGCCATCTAGTCCAACCCCCCTGCAAGGAGCAGGAACATCTCCAACCAGATCAGGTCGCTCAGAGCCCCATCCAACCTGGCCTTGAATGTTTCCAGGGATGGGGCATCCACCACCTCTCTGGGCAACCTGTGCCAGTGCTTCACCACCCTCATTGTATTTTTTTTCCTTATGTCTAGTCTAAATCTACCCTCTTTTAGTTTAAAACCATTACCCCTTGTCCTATCACAACAAGCTCTGTTAAAAAGTTTGTCCCCATCTTTCCTGTAAGCCCCCTTAGTTACTGGAAGGCTGCTATAAGGTCTCCCTAGAACCTCCTCTTCTCCAGGCTGAACAGCCCCAGCTCTCTCAGCCTGTCCTCATAGGAGAGGTGCTCCAGCCCTCTTATCAACTTCATGGCCCTCATCTGGACTCGGTCCAACAGGTCCATGTCCTTCTTATGCTGGGGGCTCCAGAGCTGGATGCAGTACTCCAGGTGGGTTCTCCCAAGAGCTGAATAGAGGGGCAGAATCACCTCCCTCAACCTGCTGGCCATGCTTCTTTTGATGCAGCCCAGGATATGACTGGCCTTCTGGGCTGCGAGCACACATTGCTGGCTAATGTTGAGCTTTTCATCCACGAGTATGCCCAAGTCTTTCTTGGCAAGGCTGCACTCAATCCCTTCATCCCCCAGCATGTATTGACACCAGGGGTTGCCCCGATCCCTGTGCAGGACCTTGCGCTTGGTCTTATTGAATCTCATAAGGTTCACAGGGGCCGACCTCTCAAGCTTGTCCAAGTCCCTCTGGATGGTATCCCTTTCCTCCAGCATGTCGACCCCACCCCTCAGCTTAGTGTAATCTGCGAACTTGCTGAGAGTGCACTCAATCCCACTATGTCATTAATTAAGATGTTAAACTGGCCAACCTCCAGTCCTCCTAATAAAGGAACTGGTTTTAATGACACTTTAAAAAGCCTATGTAATTCTACTTTTGCTACTGTGTTCTGCTCTAGAGTTTCCACAGCAGGCAGATTCATTTCCCCTGACCAAGTGACTGAAAAGCACCAGTGCACATGGTCAGTACCTAAACTCAAGGATGGTGTGCGAAGATGACCCTCATGGCCAGTGAACAATAGTAACAGAAAAATGTTTTCTTATGTTGCAGATTCAGGCTTCAAGGTTCCAGAGAGCTGGTATGCAACGCATTGAATACAGTTTTTGCGGAACTGTATTAGAGCTTTTCGTGACATCTTCTTACATTTTCTGAAACTCTTGATGCTTAAGACAAAGTGTGCTGAGGCATTTGAGCAAGACATTGCTGTTGAGAAATCATCCCTTTCCCAAATCACATTCTGTTGATTCTGCACAAACATATGAACAGCAACATGTGTCAGCAAAAGATCTTTATGCCATTTTCACCAAAGGCTACTACTACTACCAAGAGCAAAGAGTCACAAAACAGCAAAGTTCTACCTGGAGTTCCCAACAGTGGGATGAAAGAAAACCTTTTCTAATACTGGTACTGTAAACACTTATTCCCAACAGTGCATTTTGATGCCTTCAGACACCAGTAACCCAGGAGCACATAGATGAGAGCCTGCAGACAAGTGCAGTTCCATCAGGAGCCAGGCGTGCACCCTGCCACGCACACCTCCCACCCCAATGCCGTGGCACTCGGGCACACACACACCCCCCACACACACCGCCCTATATTAGGAGCATGCCATGCTCACAGAACCCTACGTGGTCTGTCCCTGCAGACCAGGGGGGTCTGGGTTACACACAGTGTCCACTCCCTGAGCTCAGAAATTAGTTTGGAGACAGAGGCAGCTGATAATCTGACACGCAAGAGACACTCCACAGGCATGAACACTGTTATTAGGTACCACGTAGAGGGAAAAAGAGGGGAGATAGACAATCAGATCCCTCTGATATCTTCAACACGTAGAAACTATCAGAAAGTCCAGACTGACCGAGACCCCTTTCCCAGTAGAATTCCATGTGCAAAAGTAGTAACAACTACTCCCAAAAAGAGACTTAGTTCTTTTGTACAATATCGTACCATTTCCTACAGACTTATGGGAGATCCTTCTGTGTGCTGCTACAGAGCAGAAGGCAACATGATGAATCTCCCAGCCACTGTGGAATTTCAGTTGCCCAGAATGACTTACTTCAGTTTACTTTGATGTTGTAGAGCAACTGCACCCATTTGTGTTATTTCCAAAAGGAACATCATGCTGAGACAGCCAGAATAGGAACCACAGAGCAAATAATTATTGTAACTTCTGCCCAGCATAGCCCCCATTTCCTGAAAGGCCAAGTTTGTTTTAGTGCATCTCCTTCCATCAGCCCTTTTTTCTAAACATGAAATTCCCCAGGGAACCTTGACTAAATACAGAAACAGATGGTGACACCAGAGAGACTGCCCTCACATCACTCCCCTCTCCCCCAGTACCACACATTTCATTGATCAGTTGAAAGGATTAAATTGAGCAGAAAACTTCCCAGAACTGCCAGGCAGCAAGGCTGAACTTCCATGGGAGAAGCAAGGGCAGCAAAGCAGAGCAGGGCCCAGCACTGCAGAGCGGCCACCCGCCAGCTCCTGCAGGCACCACAGATGATGAGAAGAGTTTAATGAAATGAAGCAACAAGCAATCACTGATTTGAAGAGAACACCTTAAAAGACACCTAAGGAACAGCAGAGCAATGATTTTGTGTAACCGCTTTCCATCAAATAAAGCTGGTTAAATACTGATAATACAGTTAACTTGAGCCCCTTACGTAGTAAGAATAGCTCATCCCCTCCCAATTCTTCATTAACTAGAAGTTTATTAGGGGGTTTGTTTTGTTTTTAAGTAGAGCAGCAACAGCAAGTACTGAATTAAAGAATAAAGTAGGAATGTACCGCAGTTCCTGTATCAAGGGTAGGTCACTCAGATGTTAAACGAACTCTCAGAAACCAACATCCTCATTCCTACGGCCCAGTGACAACCCATCCACGAACTGGCCTCACCACAGAGCGCCTAGCAAAGCACAATCCTGAACACTGATCCCATAAAATGGGACTATAATTTCAAAAATAAAGTTGCTTGCATACCAAGAGTACTGTTTCATCAGTACTGCCTCACTCACACCATGATGTCAATTGAAATAAATTGAAGCCCCAGAAATCTGTGGCCTTCCATGCCTTTTCCAGAGTGACTGATAGCAGGAGTTCTCTTGCATTCACCTGTATGTACATCTCAGCAGATGCAGCACACTGTGTGGCAGGGAAAGAGAAGCAAAGCACCCGTGCATTGAAGCAGAGTGCGCAGCTATCAGTGGGTCCACCATCCTCATCAGCTACCCAGCTACTGAAGGCAAAGTACACTCCAGAGGACAAGACACAGGACTCTGTACCTGGAGGTGCCTTTGCCCCTCCACAGCCTCCCAGCCCAGCAGGAGACACATTCAGGGACCAGCACGAGCAAGCCACTGCTCTGCAATTATACCACGCTTCAGAAACAAGTCATCACATCCTGCTCTCCTCTTATTTCTGTAGCCTGGACTACCCTTGAATCTTCATTTTCCCCCAGGACCTCCTCTCTCTTCTGGAAACTGCTGTTTCTTATATGCAAGCGAGAATGAGCTGCCTTGGCTGCACAGGATTTCAGGAGACATGTAGGAGCACTGTCTCTCTCCCACAGTTCTCACATGCCCCATTCCTCCTTGTACACAAACCCGCACAACTCCCAGGAGTAACATGCTTCACAGGGGCTACAACCATGATGGGTGCATCCATTTTCCAGGAGTTATTCAGAGAGGAAAAGTGCTTTTGGCTGGAAGACACCTTAAAGATGCACACAACTGCGCACGCTGTTCCCACTATTTGAGGGTTTTGGCAATGCTTTCTTTGTGAATGAACACAGCACTCTCAGTCTCCAGACCTACCTGCAAACACAATACTACGGGAGGCTCTTGCAGTGCCTTGGTTTGAGCAAATATCCCAAATCACCGCTGCAGCTATTCTGCAAGGGGCAGAGATGTCTCAAAAATTAACCCCCCTGCACTGTAAACCCAAGTCAAAAATTGCCATTGTGCTACACGTGTTTCAGCCGTAAGTATTGTGTATACATGTACCTGGCATACTGAAGCTGTTCAATGGGTATTAGGTGTCCAAGTCTTGCGTTTTTGCTGGCAATGGATCTGTACGCTCCTAGGCTTGGAAGCAGCATCTCACCAAGCCAGCTCTCTTCCCAGGCTCAATGGGCTTTGTGGTTGTAAACCTCGCAGCAGAGATTGGCCTGGAAAGGCCCTTGCAATCCAGACAAAGCCAGGATCGGGTTTCAATAAATGCACTTTTCAACAGATTGACCTACATGATCATGAATAAGTGATAGGGCAGATACAAAGAGACTTTGCTAATGGATACAAAAATTGGTGGGGAGGGGAAGTCTCTGACACCCTAGACCCTTATGGGAAGGAATGCAACCTTGCTGTTTTTCTGATATCAGCCTGAAATGAAGTCATACAGCCAGTCCCTGGGTTATATCTGATCAGCAAAACCTGGACCAGCTGCTGGGAGGGAGGGGGCAGCCCAGGAGGCCACAGGTAAGGAGAGAGGAGCAAGAACAGCTGAGCTGGCAGCAACCAAGATGGAGCAGCTGGGAAGAGGGACAATGCCTGCAATAGCAGCAGGGATAACAGAAACTAAAGTCTACTTCTTGCAAGGCACAAGGATGACATGGTGCAGAGCAAAAAGGGACAGGATTTCACTGGGGAAGGACCCACACAGCAGCCCACTGAGCCTCCGCAAGCCAGCACAGCTCAACCCTGCAGCCATGGGTCCTGCTGCTCCCGAGCTGCAGCCCAGGCTGAGCCCATGACTCAGACCCATTCTGCCAATTAGCAGCCCTATTCCCCACTAATTAAGGAGCAAAGCCCTCAGTCTGCCAGCAGCTCTGCAGAATAGCAGTAACAGGAAAAGGTTTATGCATTTTAAATCATCTAATCTAAGAGTGGTTTGTCACTTCTGGTCACTGATGTATGTGCACTGCTTCCCACCCCTCTTTTGCCTCCCCCTCCCATCTGCTCTGTTCCTCTTTCCTCCTCCAGTTTGGCTGCTGCACGCTTCTCTTCTCCCCACTCTCCTGCACGTCTCCCAACTTCAGATATCCCCCAGGAAATGCCTGGTCCTTGAAGGTAAATCTTGATCTTCTCAAAGGAGCAACTACCTGCCACAGCAACTACACCAGCTCCTCACCGTGAAAGTGGAAGGAGTGAACCCCCAACTGCATCCACGTGCATCAAGGCTGCCCTTTTCCACCAGTACAAGGTGCACTGAGAGAAGGAGGGGGCAGGTGTGCATCCTTCCAGGCTTCACTGCAAGTGCTCTCCAGGCCCAGTATGAGATGATCTGCCCCCTACCCTGCAGTACCACCATGGGCAGTGGGGTCACTGCCCTTCTCAGGTGAGGCAGCAGCCCTACAGAGCTTGCAACCACCTGGGAACTTCTCACCAGCCTCAAAAATGCATACTAAAGTTGGGTTCATAAAAGCCAGCACCGCTTCCATAGCTTCTCTATTAGCTCTTCCCCACCTAAAACTGGAATTAAAGGAAGTCATTCCCTAGGGCACAGCACTCACGTGGTTATCTACAGATGTGTATTTCCTCTCTCTGACATCCCTGACACATCACAGCAATGCTGCCTTTCCCACATCTTCTCCATAGCCCTAAGAGGAAGGAGGCAACAAGGCATGTGCAAAAGCCTAGCCTGGCCCTAGCAAAGCTTCCACGGACCAGACAGTGGCCCCAAACTGAGCAAGTGAAGAGCTATCCCTGCCCTGCCCTCAACCTGGACATTCCTTTGGGTCTCTTCTCCCTCTTGCCACCAAATATACAGTGAGGCAGCTTTGTTGCAGCTCCCTCCCTCTCTCAAATTCAGCCAACGGCTTCAAGGCTGAAGCTGGGCTGATGGATAGCTGAGTGGCATTCAAGGTCCACAGAGCCTCGAGAAGCCACCAGGATACAGCAGTCTATCACAGAGATGTCAGCTCCAGCATCCTGCCTCCGAGCAGCCACAATGCAATGCATTTTGTAAAAATCTCAGAAGAGAGCCCTGAAACAGTATTTCTTCTGCAATGTCTATTATGCATAATTTGGGATTACGTCCAATACCTTTTTACATCTTGCCACATCCTTGACTTCAATAATTCCCTGCCATGTGGAGTTTTACCACACACTCACACATTATCTGGGAACGTACACTTTTTAATCAATCAGTCTCGTCGCTGTGAAGCAGAAAATCCCTTTTCCTCGCAGCCAGAGGTGGAGGAACAGAGGAATCCAATCCACCTTCTCTGTCTCATCCATTATTTTCTGCTCTTTTGCCATGTCTCCCCCTATTTGTCATTTCACTAATAAGGTATTCTCAGGGTTTTTAAACTCTTCACGTGAGACATTTTCCTGGTGTTTGATTGTCCTCAGCGTCCTTCCCTCAAACACCACACAGAAAGCAAGCAGCGTGCCTCTGAGCTGGGATGTGCTGTCAGCCAATCTGAACATGGCGAAAAAGGGGGAAACAGCCCACACAAGTAAGAAGCTGGGGAACAGTAAAGACAGTAGAGTCCATGTTCACTGTTTTCTCTTCTAAAATTATTGGGGACATGTGTTCTAGTAGCAGCATCTGACTACTAGATGGAGATTGCAGCATTGTGAATAACAACAAAGACATGCAGAAGTTTTTAATGAACACCCCTGGAAAGTACCCCGCTTGCATCACACCAAGATGCTGAAGTACTTTCCCATATATTAGCAAATGGAAAGGATGTAAAACATTCCAAAAATCAACAGGTCCAAGAGTTCCCAGAGATCTGTCCAATAAAGTTTCTCACCAGCTGATATTCATTTTTGATAAGCCTGGAAATGCTGAGGAAATTCCAAGAGAGTGGAAGGGTCAGAGCCTAAACAAGGGCGACAGCAGGATTATCCCAAGTAACCACGGGTTGCTTAGTCTCACAACCCCAGAGAAAGTACAGCTATTGCCTCCAGCTTTTCCAACTTAAAGATACTCTAGCTTTAATCATTGTCCAGTGCACATCAACATGTGGGAAGAAGTCTAGTCAAAAAGACTGTTTTGTTCTTTGCATCCAAGCCTAAGAGATAAATAGGACAGTAATAGATGCTCATGGCATTGATCATACAGAACAGAGTATTCTGATAAAAGTCATCCCTTGAGGAGCAAACAGCCGCAAAGGGATCTCAAAACAGTTGTTATGAATGGGGAAAATCATGACTAACTGAGGGATTTTCTAACAAAATTCTGCAGAGACCTCAATACAATTTTATATTCTCATCAAGGACCTAAAATCAAAAGTAGTGCTGACAGTACTAGCAGATGCCAACATCTGGTAGATCAGTAAGTACCCGCAAGGATGAGACCATCAGAGCAGTGTGGATTCCACAGTCGGCTTGTTTGAACAAAATGGGATTAAAATACAGCCAAACTGAAAGGTCAGCTTCAGGGGAGGAGGAATGCAAGGAGCACTTCAAACGGAGGAATGTCTTCTGGAAAGTCACAGACCCAAAGAGGCTTGTGAATTGCTGAACAGAAACTCCCAGGACATTTGGTTGCAACAAGAGCTGATGCATGTCTGGGATGTATAAAGAGCAGTGAGGAAGTTTACTGCTTACTTATGCTTCGAGGTGTGAGAAAGAAGCCTTCCAGAGAAAATCTTAAAAATTCCCTCATTTTTGCTATTCAGAAAGATCCCTTGTAATGCAAAAGCACTGGTGAAAATGTTAATGTCATTATGTAGATTTGCCAGAGCTAGGGCTGCCCTATCTCGCCCAGACGCTGATAGGGGAATCACAGCAGCGTGTGGCCCAGCATGGGCTGCGAACCTCACCTCGGTCTCTGCATGCTCAACTAACCCATCCCTGCTGAGAGGACGCTGTTGCCAGCAGTCCTGAAACCACAGCTCTGCTACCTGCTGCCTCACCTCTGCCGGCAACCCGGTGCCAGGGAATAATGTCTTCCAGACAGAGAAGCTATCTGGGACGAAACAACCCTCACAAAGAAGAAAAGTAGGACCCAAAAATGGATGGAGCTGCCAGACACTTTAGAAATGAAGCAGGATTTATTTTAAAACAAGGTTGTGTAACCACTTGGAGGAACTGCAAAAAGTGGGGGATCCTCCAGAAATAAGAAGCCTTTCCAGAAAGTGTGATTCAGCCAAATCTTCACCATTGGCTCAGGACGCAGGTAGCAAGAATAAACAGAACTAACACATAGCCCTGGTCCTAACCCAAATTTCCACCTTCTCATCAAATATGCTGATCACTGTATCTATGAGAGGCCCTGCCACCGGTTCAGTTATTACTATAATTATTGCATTTATACAGGACCCAAGAGTGCCCAGACGCTGTGCCAAACAGTGCATAGCAGACAGCCCCTCCGTAGGTGTTTTTCCTGGGACGCGGCTCCACAGCAATGCTGAACCATGTGCAATCTCAGATGGAAATAAGGAGACAGAACTGCAGAGCTTGGGGTAACTGGAGGATAACCAGGGAACCCAGACTCGCAGAAGTTTCGGTCTTAATGATCGCATTTAAATAGTTCGCACATTCTCCTTAGAGCAAAATGGGAAATAAGAAATTGTGATTATTACGTGAAAAAAAAAAGTGAGGCAAGAAGTGAAACCAGAGTGGTACAAGGTGTTTCCGGAGGCAGCGATGGGGCAGCTGCAGGCTGGCCCAGGAAGACCCGGCTTCCCTTCCCATGGGGGCTCCCAGCCAGGGCCTGCCCTAGCCCACCCTTGTGCCACTGATAGGATCTGACAAGGTCACAGCTCACGCAGCCTGGCTCCAGACAAATGCCCTAAGAACAGAGCTCACTCTCTTCCACCAGACACTTCTTCATGTCACCTTTGGCACTAGAGCCTTCTTCCCTGCAATTGCTGCTCCAGAACAGGGCAGCACGGCCCTCTCACCCTGCATCTGCCTCTTTATCACTCTGGATGCTTTCAGGGAGATGTAGCTGGGATGGAGGATTCTGCATGTAGGAATATCCATGCTACCCCAGCCCCATGGATACCATAAAGGACAGTGGTACTTCCCTTTAGCTGAACTACAAGGACTACATAAAAAGAGAGGGCTTGCTCTGTTTGGTATTGATGCAGAGAGCACATACAAAGCATGGGTGTAATACACAGCATTTCTCTGTCTCTTCCCAGTCTCTCCAGATCCTCTTTTCTAAGAGGTCACAATATTCTCGGTAAACTAAGAAGAGGTCGTCAGGGAAAGCTGGTGAAGCACATGGTCCTCAGGGGAGGAGAGAGGCTTGGTGGGAATAGTCCTTCACAGAGCAGCCCCACTGCTGACGAAGACGATGCTCTATCTACCATTTCTTTCCAAGACGACATTTTCCTAAGCTCATGGTTGTTAACACAGGGGCACTCAGCTCACTGTTATCTGGAAAGACAGCACATCACTCATGGTCAGCGTCATCCAAGTCAGCTGAACCATGTGCCTCATCTCAGACAGGAGTCTCTGGAAAGATTCTCCAGGACATCTGGCCACACTCTGCTCTCACAGGAACTCCACCTTCTCCTAACGACAGGGAGCGTGGGGAGGGCAAACCAAGCTGTTGAGAAATCCAGTCCAGGATGCCATGTACAAGCCCTCCCCACCCAGTACAAGCTGGTCTTCCTGGGGATGCTGATCTCTCAATGATGCAGCCAGCCAGCTTCAACCAAGAGCTCAAAGCTGCTGAGAATCACATGCGCAACCAAAAATCAGACCAGTCCTGTACCTGCTGCAGGAGGCAGGCTCCACACTGCAAAGATGCATTCACAGACAAGTCCCTCCAGCTCTCCTCCTTACCCACGTACCCTGCCTGTGAAAGCTTACACACATGAGTTTACACCAGGACCAAGGACCCATCAGATGCCTGGAGGACACCACGTGCAGCTGAGTACCATGTGGCTGCAAAGGGCCACACTCTGCAAACTAGCTGATGATGGCTTTGCGGAGTGGTTGGACACTTCCCAGTTGCACCAAGCAGTCAGCACACCTGCACAGCAGCCAGGGCAAAGCTGCCAGAGCAAAAGAGACCTGGCAGAGCTGCTTGCTCCCACCTCAGTCCGGGGCCAAGAAAGCAGCTCAGATGCGTGCACAGTGGCAACTCAGGTAGCCCTTGTGCTCCTCCACGGACTTGACCCTGAGACTCTCCACTGATCTGCGTGTGTCCCTGGGGGACGTGGCTCTTCTCCACACCTCCGTGGCAGATGTCCCAGGCCACAGAGAAGAGATGGGCTGTAGCCAGGGGAGGATGAGGGACAGTAAGTAAAGACCAGGCCAAGCTGTAAGGAGGACAGCTCAGACCACTACAGCCATGCAGGACACAAGCACAGGATCCTCCCTGACTTTCTCTTCCTATGTCAGAAAGCTTAAGGACTTTGGGGGAGTTATTTTACAACACAGATGAAAAGCATTGCATTTCACCAAAAGAGCAATGAGAAAAACTGTTTAACACTTAAAATGGCAGCATTTCTAGGCCAGTGGCATATGAGCAGAAGGAGAATGGCATCTGTGACTCCACCGGATGCTGCTACTCAGTGCAGGCTGACCGTGGGGCTGTGCCGGCTGGTCACTCCAACTGGAGAGCAGAGAGGGATGGGATGGGAGAAGTGTCTCCTTTAACCCTCGCCACGACATTCCTGCTCCTCGGGGGGAATTCGAGAGCGAGTCACATCCTCTGTGTCACCCCACATCCTGCCCACACTCCAGACGCGCAGGGAAACCATCATCCGTCACCATGCCAGAGCCCTGGCCTCCAGGGCCCCTCCTCCCTGTCTGGGCACAGGACTCGCTGCAGCGGCCAAGAAAGGAGACGGCGGAGCGCACACACCGTCTCTGCTCCTCTGCTCATACCCAGCTGGAGCAAAGGCGTCATCCGTCATGTCCCTGAGCCATGTCGCACACCAGACCTCAGAGGGCAGAGGCGCACATCCTTGTGCTGCACCACTCACCGAGGAGAAGGCTTTCTAACCTGGCCCGCTTGGGATGTCATGGGGGAAGAGCGGTGGCAGCATGCACCTCGCCTGCTCGCCATACCAGAGATCAGCAGCCAGAGGAGGGCACGGCACATGGGAAGCCCTTCAGCAGGGTCAAGTAGACACACAACTGGCCAAAACTGTTCCCCTCTGGGCAGAGCCAGGATGATAAGTAGGTTGCATCCATCACTAAGCCACTTACTGTAGATAAACTTCAAATAATAGGAACTCCAGCATGCTGAGGGAGGAACCAGGGAAGCTGGGAAGATCCATGGCATCCCCATGTAACCCCAGACACTGACAACATCGCTGAGCGTGGTATCTAAGTGCTGCAAGCACAGCATGGGAGCCTGCTAAGGCAAGACCAACAACACGCTGAGGTTTGAGCTATTCATTGTAAGAGATGACATGCATCCCCTGGGACAAGCTTGGCTTCTGCTGCAGCAGAAAGAGGTGGAGCAACTCCCTTCTGCTCACGCATTGCCCTCCCACCAAGAACCCCCCATGGAGAAGGAGGAAGAGTGGCTGGGGTGCAGCAAATACCAAACATTCCCGCTCCAAGGAAGCCGCGTTCCCCCCCTCCCGCCCCCACTGCCTTTCCTGCAAAGCAAAGCTTGATGCTTTCCCAGGCACGCTGGTTCTGGTTCTCCAGCCTTGGCCACCTTGGTTCACCAGGGTTGAAACCTGTGATTTACAAGAGACGTTAGACTCCTAGAGAGTCCCTGGCTTCAGGGCTGCCCCTCAGCCCTCCCCTGGAAATCCCTGTTTCTCCAGAAGACGGCAGAATCACGCCTGGACAAGTGGAGCTGGACAAAGCAGGCAGTTCCCCGCTGGGTGCTGCTTGCCGAGACAAGCACCTCTGGGCATCCCCTCTCCATCCTCCCTTTTCCATCAGGCACTTCAGGCTCCTTGGCAGCTACTCCTGTTGCAAGAGGCCAAGAGGTTCCTTGTGACAGAGGGGTGGGCATAAAGGCTGTGGTGAAATGGCCCTTTGGGAAACCCTGGCCTCCATCTGATTAGATACAGGCGGCCCAGGCTTCCAGGAGCAGCAGGTTAATCAGTTAATGGCTGAAAGGATCCCGGGCGATGTGCTGTGCACGCCGCAGGGCAGCCCCAGGGGCAGCCACTCCTTCCTCGCCAGGGCCAGATCTGGGAAAACATCTGTTCTGATAAAGAGAGTGTTTGGTCAGGGAAGGGGCAGGCCTGAGCCCATCAGCTGCTCCAGCCCACCCACTACAGGCTGCTCCAGGGGGCTGCCACCCAGGACACGGGCAAAGGCCAGATACTGGGTTTAATGGCCTGGAAAGCATCCAGAGGTTGGAGGTGTGGGGGATGTCTGATAGCCCTGGCCCCAAATATGAGGCTTTCAGAGCTCAGCCACAGACCTTAGGATGGCCCCATTGCCCCACAGAGCCTGCAGTGCCCACTGCCAGTGCCATGGGCACCCACCATCCCCCACGGGGCCAGCAAGGGCTGCCCCAGAGAATTTCGGAAGGTCTGGGGTGTGCACGGCACCGGACTACGTGCATTAAGGCCGCACATCCCTTTCCCCACTCCGGGCAGCGCCCCCCCCCCCCCCCCAAAAAAAAAAAAAGGGGACACCGGAGGCAGGCGTGGGACAAGAGCCCATGTCTAACAGGTACGAGCCCGGCTCCGGAGGGGCCCGTGCCGCCCGCCAGCGTGAAGGTGACCGGCCAGAGGCAGCCAGGAGGCAGAGGACCGAGGCGGAGGCTCCCTCCCGTTGCTGCCCGATACCGGTGCGGCGAGCCAGGCCGAGCCGTGACTCGCACACATGGGCAGGAGCGGGTGCGGTGCCCAGGCTTCGGACCCTTCGGGATTAGAGCGGCCTGCGAGCCGTCCCTGGGCAGCCATGACTATCATGCGACAAACCCCCTCCTCCAGCCAGCAGCCCTCAG
The DNA here is from genome assembly GCF_036417535.1 of Chlamydotis macqueenii. NCBI lineage: Eukaryota > Metazoa > Chordata > Aves > Otidiformes > Otididae > Chlamydotis > Chlamydotis macqueenii. The sequence goes on along the minus strand of NC_141561.1, from coordinate 17,843,419 downwards.
CCCCAGTTGCGGGAACCGCGCATCCCTCGGCTCCGGCTGCCGGGGCAAAGGCTGCCCGGTGCCGCGCGGGGCCTGGGGACCGCTCGGGAACAAAACCACCGCACCTCAGCGCTCCAGAAAAAGTGCGGCTGGGACTGCCCAGGCGAGGCGGGCAGCGGGGATGGCAGCATCGCCCCCCCCCCCCCCGCCCCGGCCGCACCCGCCGCGGGGCAGCGCCCCGCGGCCCCGAGCCTGGGCACCCCACCCGCATCCTCTTCCCTCCCCGGGACCCTGATCCTGGCCGCCGCCTCCCTCCAGCCCCCGGGGTGAGCGGGTGGGCAGCCTCCCGCCCCGTCCCCGCCGCTGCCCACCTGGCAGAGAGAGGCGTCCATCGGCGATCCCGCCCCGCACGGAGCGCTGCCGGCCGGGCAGCCACCGCTCGCCGGCCCCGCGCCGCCCTGGCTCCGCCTCGCCGGCCGCGGGCAGCGGGGGAGCGGCCGGGCCGCCCCGCTCCGCCCCGCGCTCCGCCCCCCGCTCCGGGGTGCGGGGAGCGGGGCTGTAGCGGGGCTGTAAATGTTGGCTGGGCTGGAGCGTTCGGGAGCCGAGGGGTGGCGAGGGGGAAGCGTCTCGAGAGGGGGATACTGAGAGGGGTTTGGGGTGCGGGAGGCTCCTGTGTGCAGCCACAGCGGCCAAGCGAGGGGCTGGGAAGGGCGACTTGGACCCGACTTCTGGAGCAGCGAATGTTGTGGGTCCGGGGTCCCTTCGGCAGGTCAGCGTAGCGCGATGCCGTGAGAGAGACCCGCAACAGGAATCCTGACAGCACCTCAAATTGTACCTCTCGAATCTGAAACAGCTGGCATAGAGCGACAGGCTGGGTGGAGTTTGTCAAAAAAAGTGTGGCCCGATCCCGCTCCACGAGTACCTACACTGTGGGAGGTGTTTCTTGCAGTAGTAAGAAATCATTTCTTTATTCTGAAAGAAAGAAGGAGATCAAACAAAGCGGGGGAAGTTTTTGGGTCTGGGATTTCTTTGGTGAATAATGTGCTTTCTGAACTACTTAAAAGACACGGGGTTCTAAGGGAGGTGTCCAGCCTCTGCCACAGCACATAGGCCACTGCAACAGATACCTGTCCAGCCTATGACAATCACCCCCCGCAGCCTTTTCCACCTTCACCATCTGGACCTTTTGGTAAGGTTTCCCAATACGTGTCACTGTCATGTGTGCTTCCATTTTGATATCAAGTCAATGAGAGGTATGACTATCCAACCTCTCTTGTGCTTGTGCTGGATTATGTGCTTCCCTGTCTTATGAAATCATCATGCAAGACCACCAGCAGCCTAACTACAGTCCTTATCTCCCATCTAATATTTCTATCCACAAGGCCAATTGCCCTGTTAGTGAAGGGGATTAGATCAACTCAACAGCAATGTGTCCTTGACAGTCCTCTCCACAGCCACGAGTTTGTCATTGGGCTGTTTCTGCCACAGCCAGCCCTCTCCCTGCAGGAGGACAGTTCGTCCTCCGCTACTGCTGCTTCTGCAGACCATTTTGGCTGTCCAGCTTCTCCCTTCTGGGTGGTCAGCAGAGGGACTGTGGAGCTCCTCACAGCCATGGGAAAGTTGAGGAGCACATCTCTCCTTTACCTCTTCCACCTCCCTGCCAAGGCTCTCTGCCAGCAGGCATCACCAGCACCAGATGTCCCCTCCCAGACTTCTCCCATGAGGAAACTTTTACCATGGTTCCTGTCATTCAGGGCTGGGCTGCTCGTCAAGGCATGACCCTCACAGCTGCATGTCAGGGAGCTCTGACAATGAAGTGAAGTTGCAAGCTAGCAGCAAACCTGTTCCCAGCAAACACACCAAGCAACCCAAATGCACTCTTCGTAAATTGAGGCCTTACCCTTGTTTCCCAGGCCAGGGTTCTTGTGGATTCCCTTTCCCATTCATCAGCTCGCAGACATGCATCACGGAGAAAATTTTCACACACACTGAGGAAAAAATGTGCAAGTCCATAACTGCTGCAGTTCTCAGCACAGTGCCAGCGGTGCAGCGCATGTGTTGCTGGGCTGTAAAGGAGCAGTGGCTGTTCCAGCCTGACCGATCTGGCGGCTTTGAGCCAGGGGGCTAACAGGGCTTGGAAAGCCCAGGGTAAGGTAAGGAATGAACCTTTCAAAAGACAAGGGTTTTAGAATTAACGCTACTGTCGAGTGACACCTTCTAGGAGGGAAGAAGAAGGTGGCTTGACCCGGTTCTCAGAACAAAGGACCTTTCCATACTATCCAGGCAGTAAATCCAGGATTCCCCAAACACTGCAGCAGCGAGTGATGCTGTAAGCCCTGTGTTCCATCTGCCTGGTAGGAAAATGGCAAGAATCTTGATAAGAAACTTATGCCTGATATTTGTTTCTGAACTGTCTCATAAATCTCTTTAGGTGCTGCTCACTGGGAAGGGGTGGCTTCTTTGCAGAGCTGTGATAAGCAGGCAAGTGCTAACTCACCATCACTGTCTACCTGAGTGCTGCCACCGCCATGGATCTGGCGCCTGGCCTCTGCCACCCCGGCAGCTCCGGGGCAGGCTGCCACATCAGCAATGCAATGAACACAAAGCAGTCAACAAGAGCCGGCATGGACCCCACTGCCCAGGATGAGTGCGGGACTCCTCTCCAGCCCATCACCCCTCTCCCCACCTTGGGGCTGCCTCTTGTCCCCAAGCTTGGCACAGCAATGCTGCCTGCGTGCTTGGCAGCGATGCCTGCAACCCAGCAAGCTCCCAGCCCTCCCGCCAGCCCAGCTGCAGATGGCACAGAAACCAAGGTGGCACAGCTGTTCTCCTCTGTTTGTCGGCAGAGACCTAGTGTGCCAGGGGCCTGGGCGATGAGCTATTCCTGCATCCGTGAAAGGAGCAGCCCTCCAGAGCTGCAGGCAGCAGGGCCCCGCACCCAGCCGTGGCGGCAGCAGACAGTGAGTCAGCTTCCTGCTGGGCTTTCCACACCGAGGGAAGGTCGGCGGGGGACTGGCAGGAACAAGCCGAGGCAGGAATTCCTCCTGGATGCCAGACAATATCCTGATTTCCTCCTCTGCCACGGGTCTGGCACACGGCTGGGAGGTGGGCAGGCCAGCGTGCCCCAGCCGCAGGCAGTGAACATCTGCCAGCCGTGCTCTCCCATCGCCTGCGAGGGAACGAGCTGTGACACCTCAGCCGCGGGTGCCACCTCCCCAGTGGCTCATGGAATCCATCCTTGTAGGGTGGGGAACAGATCCCCGCCCTCATCCCTGGGATGATCTCATTTGGGAGAGCTGGCAGCAGAGGCAGGGTACCTTGGACCCAGCCGGGGGCGCAGGGAGGCACAGATGCAGAAGGGCACCCACGCTCTGCCATGCGTCGCCACCATCATAGCCCCACAGGCAGGCCCTGCTGTTTTGCCAGGGCCACCACATCCCCCCTTGCCCAAAGCACAGGGCAGCCAGGAGAGTGTTCTTAAAAAGGGGAAAAACTACTGAGAAACAGCAGCCAAAAATCAAGTATGTCCTTTTGCAGGAGTGGCCTGACACTGGCTGTGCACCAGACACTGAGGTGCTCTCCTGCCACACATCTGTGAGAGGATGGGGACACAGAGCAAGGCACACGCTGTCCCCCAGCCTTGGCTCCCTCCCCACTCCAGTTTCAGAATTGCTTGAAATCAGCTTTAAAAAAAGGGCAGTTCCTCCCTTCTCCCATTCCCAGCCTGCGGGGAGCCCGGCCGCAGCTCAGGTCCAGGCAGGGTCTAGCCAGGGCTCAGGCCACCCCAACGCAGGAAGAAGCTGCAGTCGTGCCCTCCCGCCCCACAGCCCACATCCAGCCCTGTCCCTGTGAGGTGAGGATGGCAGCGATGAAAGCCGCTGCAAAGCTCTCCCTGCCTGGGGCTGCTCTGGGGCTCTGTGGCAGGAATTAGCCTGGGGTTCCTTGGGGACAGGATCATGTTTGTGCCAGATGTGTCCCACTCCACAGGAATGTGATTCCTGGAGAGGCTTTCACGGGGTCACACCAGGCACTGTGGCACCTGCTCCCTTGGAGAGTGGGAGCGTGAGAGCGAGCCCTCCTTGCAAGGAGGGACAATGTGGGGTGAGGGGTGTTTATCTGGCCTGGGCACTCCTCTGGCTCCTGTCTCACTTCAGGCACCATCAGCAGCGAGCTTGTTTCACCGCAGCACTGTGTGCTGCCTTTGCACACTACAGAGCCCGGGCCAAGGGTGGCTGCACCCCTGCTTGGTCTGACCACAGCGGGAACAGCTTCATATCCCACTCAGGCGCAGGAATGCCCTCCAGGGCTGCCCTTGCTCCTTAGGTCAGGAGAACAGGATGTCTTCTTGATTTTCAGCCTAAACACACTGTCACCTCATGCCACTCCTTGGCCCCCTGAAGCATCCTCCTGAGCTGGGCCAGCACGAGTTGTGACTTCCTACCAGCCCCATCTGCCCTTGGCCATGCTGGATGGACCAAACCCATAATCATGTATCCCCAGCTTTCTCTGCAGATAGAGGTCCTGGTCCTATTCCCCCAGCCTGACCCTTCCGTCCCTTCCTGGCCACATCCCAGGCCACAGGTCCAGCTCCCAGCAGTGACGAGCTGAGGTTCCCTGCCATGGCTCCCTTTGTGCTGCTGCAGGTTTGCTTGGGGCCAAAACATATCCACGTGCGGCTTTTACACCTCGGTGATGAGAAATGCAGTCCTGGTGGTGAGATCACTGAAGAAGAGAGCCGAGCTGCACAAGGCTGTAATTACAGCAGGAACATGCTGCAATGAGGCCAGCCAAGCGCATCCACCTAATTTCCTCTCCTATTAAGCCTGCCCTGCTTTTGTTTGACCCAGACCAAGCCTTGCTATTAATGGCGTGGTGCTGTGGAGGTCACAGACGGCTCTGCTGCAGGCAGCCTTATGGATTCTGCTTAACTGAGTGCGTAAGCAGGGCTTTGCTCACAGATGCCGTTACTGCTGGCTCCGCGCTGTCAAAAGTGTGTCAGCCAGCTGTGGTGCAGTCGCTTCCTGGAGTGGGCTGTTTTACCCGGCACAGGTAGCTCTCTGTCTCAGGCTGCGTGCTAAACCCAGGCGAGCACGCGAGCAGGTTAAATGGTGCTGTATCACCACCCTGGCCATGGCCAAGGTCTGCTGGCGGGCGCTGGTAGCCAGAGCTCAGTCCGTTTCCTCTTCCTGATATCGGCCATGCAGCTTCCTCCTGCAAAATCATTTCTGCGCTAAAGGAGAAAGCTCTTCTCCTCACTGTGCACCTGCAGCCAAACCTACGCCAATCCCTGCCCTGTTTTGGTGTACATGTCCCTTTTAAGTCCCCAGGAAGCAACCTGCAATGCTGAGCTACTGGTTTAGCAGACCCATGGAGCAGGCGAGGCTGTGCTAACACCTCCTGCCTGCCAGAGCGCCCGATTTCGAGGTCCGTTTCAGGGCTGAGAAGTGAGTGCAGCCCCGATTCAGAGCACCAGGAACTGGCCCCAGCATCTGGCCGTCTATCCTTGCTGGGGATGAGAGCCGGAGCTCTCTCTCATCCAGCAGGAGCCGGCTGCTCCGCAGCCTCTCTCGTTAGATGACGCCACTGCGCCCTGGGTTGCTGGAGGAGGGGGACACCCTTCAGGGACACAGGGCTGACAGATGAAGGCAGTTGTGCAGCTGGGCTCCCGCAGAAGCCTACAGAGCGGAGTTCTGTCTTCCCTTAGAAGTTTGTCCTGCTCAGTGGCAAGGTCACATCTGGTAGCCTGTGGCCCAGGAGGTCACAGAGCAATGTGGCCGGAGTGATGGGGGATGCTGTGCAGCCCTGGTGCTCTGCGCTTCGCCTTGCTCCTCCAGCTCCCGTTTAGCCCCCTCTGAAGGAGGTAGGGCACCCATGGGCGCCAGCCCACCTCCCTGCTGCTCCCTGCAGGGAAAAGCTTTGGCAGCCACATTGCGGAGCTCAGGCTGAGCCTTCCCCGTCCCAGCCTTAGAGCAGCATTGCCCCTCTCTGCAGGGGAACTCACATGAGCCACTTCTGCACAGTGAGGCACAGCAGCTCATGGGTAGGTGCACCCCAGCCAAAAGCGTGTACCTGGACAGGAGAACCTCGTACAGGCACAGGAGCAGTGTGCCAGTGCTGTCCCCAGTGAGGAACTCCCAGCACCCTCTCCACAGCGTCCCAGCACTGGGCAGGAGGGCTGTGCACAGCCCTAGCCAGCTCGCTGAGCAGAATGAGACATCGTGGTCAAGGCTCCCACTCCCACGGGCAACCAGGTGGGGGTGGAAGGGGAACTGTTGGGGTCAGACCTCTGCTTCCAGGGAACTGTCCCTGTCAGAGGTTTCTAACAGAGTGTTTGCTCCCATTCCTCATTCTCACTCGCTTGAGAGACCACTTACTTTTCCTAAGAGTCCCTTTGGGGAGCAGAGCCGGCACAGGCACCTCAGAGAGCCAGGAGCCTGAAGAGCCCTGGAAGGATGATAGACAGGGAGGAGAGGGCAGCGGCACAGGGCAGCAGGCCAGCGAACTGCCCGAGGCTAAGGAGCCTCCCTCTTGCCAAGGTCAGACAAACCTTTGGGACAAATTCAGGGCTGTGCATAGTTGTACTCACTTGTATTGAAGAAATGTGCTCCCCGAGGCTGTGCCCTGTGCCCAGGATTCAGGCATCCCTGCAAGAGAAGTGTCCTTGGCAAAGACCCGTGCGAGGGAGAGGGGCTGGAGGAAGCTGCATCTCTGCCCTATAGCTCCTTGGCAATGCCCATGGGGTTGACAACCAGCTCTGGGAAGGACTGGCGCCAGCGCAAGGGACACGTCCAAACGTGCTGTTCCCATGGGGAGGAAGGTTTGTGTTCGTGCCCGAGGAGGACAGGTTCCTCCCCTGGCAGGCAGCAGGGCCCAGCTCAGCCCCTTTTCCTCTCCCTGATGCCTTTCCTGGGGCCGGTGAGTCCCTTCTTTCCATGCAGAGGGGAGGTGGATGGAGGGCAGACGGGGGCAGAGAGCAGGGACTGGTGCAGTGGGAGGGACATGCTGGGTCACCAGTGCTCAGCAATACTCGCTGGTGGTCCACAGCATCTGCAACAGCTAGCCAGACCCCAGCACCCGTGAGCTGCAACTGATCTTTAGCTGGTCTCTGGGGCTTCGTGCGCAGGCATCTTCCCCCTCGGCATCAGCTCTGCTCCCCTCAAACTGGTGCAACTCACACTGAAACAAACCCACTTGCAGTCGCCTGGGGACAAATAACGCAACCGAAGCCGCTCTCATCCCCTCTAGCCCTCAGTGCAAGGGAGGTGTCATGTTGCCCCTTCTGCTATTTTTACCTGCCCCCTTAGCTGCTGCGCTTGCAACCCCTTCCTCACCAGGAAGGGGTAAAAGGCTTTTTAAATTTACTTTTATGAAGTTTGTGTTCCTAGATAGCAGACAGCATCGTCCGGGCAAGGATTTCCAGATAGACTGGGGAAAGGGGAAACTTTGCCAGTGGCATTGGTTCCTGGTTTTGTCGTGGGGGTGGTCGTAGCCAGCAATTTCCTTAACTTCCCAGCCACACAGGCGTGTGAATGGGTGCCAGTGGTATCTCACAACAGAGATGTGCCAGCCCCTCCTGGCTGCAGAGAGTAAAAATAGCTGGAGAAGATAGCTTGAGTGTGGCAGAAACAGAAACCCAAATAGTTTGCCTAAACACACAATGGTTTAAAATAATACACTTGATGGTTTTGGGAACAGACCTCCTATTTTTAGTTTTCCAGACAGGCAAGGGTGGCTGCTTACTCTTGTGAAGACAAACCTCTTCTCAAACAGGAAAGAGGTGGGAGAAGCTGCCGGTTTGATTTCAGATCTGGTTTGGCACGACTGAGTCCCCTTCTAGGGAGCAGGGGGACACTTGCCCCATCCTAGAGCATCCCGCAGGGCAGCTGGGCAGCTGCAGGCACTCAGGCTGTTCTCCCCTCATCCTGCATCCCCTGGGGCTGCAGGCAGCCTCTCTGCTCTGCTCCCTGCACTGTCAGCATGTTGCCATCCGGCGTGCTCCCTGGTTCTGTAGAAGTGGGGTCTCTGAGCTCACCCCTTGCAGCTCCCTCGCTGCTCCCACCCCAGCCCATCTCTGTTGCCCTCCTCCCCACCCACTCACCATCTCCTCTCCAGCAGAGCAACCGGGACCAACTCATCCCAGCTGGCCAGATGCCCCATCCTCCGAAGCGGCACACTGGCCTTTGGTAGCACTGTCTGTTGGACAAGCCCACAGGTGACCCAAACCAGAGCCCCCGCAGCCATCCTGCCTGCACCATTGCATACCAGTGTACCACATTTCCCAGCACATCCAGAGCCCAGGACTGTGTGGGTGACCCGTGACCCCTGCTGCCTCCTCTCCGTCACTGCGGCCACCCATGGAGGCCCTCTACTCGACCCTCGAAGGGGAGATCAGCGCCTTCGTGGGGTACGTGCAGCAGTGCCAGCGAGGCTTCAACCTGCGCAGCCTGTACCATGTGCTGCTGCGGGTGCTGCCGCAGAGCCCCTCAGGGAGGGTGGAGAGCTGGCAGCACCTGCAGAGGCTCGCCCAGCACCAGCCCGGCTCAGCCAGCCCCGACGTGGCCAGCTACGTGGACTGGTTGGCCTCTTACCTGCAGCACCTGAGTGCGCTGAAGGAGAGGTTTGATGCCAGGGTGGTGGCCCCACTCTGTGAGAACTTGTACATGCACGAGGAGCCAGCTGCCCGCCCCACTCAGTGGTCCCCCCCAGCATCCATCCCACACTTGGCCGCACAGCTCTTCGTCCACCGGCGTAACTGGGGGCTGCTGCTGCAGGGGGGGACCCTCAGCGAGCGAATCTTCAGCCCTTGCAGCCTGCATGACCTGCGTGGCTTCACTGGTGTGGGGCCCTTTATGAAGGTCTTGCGGCTGGTCCCCGATGTTTTTCACCAGAGCCTGGCCGCTGCGGAGCTCGCCCAGCAGTGGGTCCATCTCCACCGCAGCAGGTACAGCCTCTGCCTGCCACCATTGCCATCACCGTCACCATCACTGCCACAGCAGCCACCACTGCAGGCCAGAGCAGGGCTGGCTCCCAGCACTGTGCAGCCCCCGCTGCGTGGCAGGGCCCCCCAGCAGCCCAGCTCTCCACTGGGCTTGCCTGACCTCTTGGTCCCACCACGGCCCTCCGGTGCAGGCAGCAGCACCGAGGTGCTGCAAGCTCGGCTGCAGGAGAGCCAGGAGGAGCTGCTGGCCCTGCTACACCGCAGGGACTGGGCGGCCACCCTGCGCGCTCAGGTCCGTCACGTCACCCAGCGCATTCATGCTCTACGCCTGCAGCAGTGGGGTGAGAGGACGGAGCTGGCCCGGCCCCAGCAGAGCCCAGGTATGGGTACAGGAGGTCGCCAGCACCCAGCTGCCCTGGCTGAGGAGCTGCAGGAGAGCCTGGAGCTGGAGGAGTACCACCACAGCATCCTGGAGGCCGACTGGCTGCTGGAGCTGGAGGTCAGGCCCATCCTCATCCGGAGGATCGATGTGGTAAGAGGCACATGCTGGCTCTGCTTGTTCTCCCTGCCCTGTGTCCCAGGGTGAGAGCAGGGGCACTGCTGCAAGCAGGGGAGCTGCATGGAAAGGGCTGGAGATCCAGGTGGAAACATGGATCTTGTGGGACTGGGTAGAGCCATAACCTCTCCAGTACAAACCGATGGCCCATTGGGCAGCCCTGGGCATTCAGGTGTGAGGAAGGATGGCCATGGAGTGGGGAATGGGAGAGGGAGTGTTTCCTAATGTGGCAGAGCAGCCTGTGGGAAACACTCGTGGATGCTCCATCCAGCCCACCTGGACGCTCAGGAGCTGGGCACCCACGCTGCCTCCTCTCCCACAGGTTCAGCAGCGCTGCCAGGACCTGGAGAGGATGCTGCGAGGCCACGCGTTGCCCAGCCCACGGCGGGTCCATCTCAGAAGCAGGACAGCAACCACCCCTGCGCCCAGGCGGGCTCAGCCCTCTACCACAGGTCCCATGGCAGTGGCCAGCCCCAGGAGCAGCCAGCGACCCCGACCATGGCAGGTGGGACCACCGCCTACTCCCAGCAGCAGTACCGAGGAGAGCACAACTGGAGGATACCCAACCCATCACCACGTGGGCTGCGGGCAGCTAGCAGCTCACAGGGACGTGGCTTAGCTCTGACCTGGGAAGAAAGTGTGGAGGGTACGTGTGTTTTAGATGTTTCCTCCATGCTCAGTCCATGGTCCTGCCATTCAGCGTGTGGCAACGGGCTGGGTAAGGAGATGGGCAGTGGGTAACAAGGTGACAGTCCCCACTCCAGCTGGGGCTTGCTCCCTCTCTGGCTCCTCTTGTGGGCAAGACACAGTTTTGTGTTGGGGAATTTAAATCAATTTAATTAATTGTCGATTAACAAACAAAAGCGGAGTGCCAGACGCGGTTCCTGTGAAGAGTTTATTGGTGTAGCTGTTTCCACTACAGTCAGAGGAGTCACAATGCACAGCGACAACAGGCCTCCTACACTACACGGGGAGGACAGGACACACATGGCCACAGACACACAGAGACACCCATCTCTCTGCCCCAGGCCCTGCGGCAGGGCCAGGCCGTGGGGCAGGAACCTGCCGCGGGGGGAGGTTTCTCTCGCTGGTGGGATATTTCTGCAGCCTCCTGGGGAAGGTATTGGACTCTCCCGGTAATGAAGCACCCACCATCTCTCACAGGAGCCAAGCTGATCAGTGGGAACCAGGGCAGCGGCTTGTCCCAAATCCAATGGTGGAGTGAGCATCCCAGCCTCCTCCGCAAGGCCGCTCCAGCTCCAACCATCAGGGAGAGGCTGGGGTGCCCATCTCCTCTGGCACTACCCTCAGAGCTGCCGCGGGCAGCAAGGGCACTGTCAGCGTTTCTAAGACAGCTCTGAATGGGGGCCGTCAGCCTGGGGAGACCAGATGGGACAGCCCTCCCAGGTAGGAAGATGTTTGGAGCAGCCCAGAGGTGAAGGGTGCTGAGTACTGGGCAGGCTGAATGCTGCTCCTTCCCACTTGAAAGGCAGCCCTGGACGTGAAAAGTCATCCCAGAATGACAGCAGAATTGGGGCTGGCGGTTTCAGTGACCTCCTTGTAGGGCTGCAGGGAGCCAGACCCAGTGGATCACTGCACAGCGAAAGGGAGGAGACCCAAAGGAGTGTTTTGTGCTCCAGCACTACATCTCTTGTATAGCTTCTTAAATATGGTTCATTCCCAGGGACAGGAATGTGGGGATCAGGAACTGAGACGCAGCCCTGTGATGAGTTTTTACCCCTGCAACCTTTGTGGAGCTGCAGAAAGGCATAGGACTCCTCTTAGTCCCTGCAAGAGGGCAAGCACCTGAGGCTTCAGGATACCTGCTTGTACCCAGCCTCTCCTCCCTGTGCATTTTTCCTTTGGGAAGAGGGTTGGGAAAGTTGGGAGGAAGCAAACAGCCTCTCTCATGCTGTGCAAGAGCAGAAACCAGTCCTGTGGGAGGGTGACTGGGCAGATGATAGTCAGGAGGACCGGGCCAGAGAGCTGGTCTGCCAGGCTGCAGCAGCCCTGTGGGCCAAGGGCTGTGGCACAGGCCCAGCATCAGCACTCCTGGAAGGGGGCAGAGGGAGCAGGAGCAAGGCATCCGCCAGCCGAGCAAGGGGGCTACTGGCCTGGGAGAAGCCCGCTGGGCCATCCGCAGGCAGCATCCAGCCCATCCCTGTGACTGCTTGGTGGCATGTAGTGCTGAGACACCCAAGCTTCACGGTAGTGAAAGGGGACACAGTGGTACCAGCTGGCATGGCTCCCCTTCACCACCTGGAGACCAGGCACAAGCTGCCTCCAGCAGGGAGTGGGCAGACCCCTGACCCATGGGCACTTGGGACCCACACAGCTTTGGGACGTGAGAGGCATCTCTCAGCCCACCAGGTCCAAGAGGAGACAGACTCACAGCGATGGGGCAGCAGGAGCCAGGGCTGCCTCCTGCGGGGCTATGGAACAGCCATTCGTTGGTCCAGGCAAGAGATTGCTGACTCACGGCAAGTCTCCAGTTAGTCCTTGGGAGGATAAGCAGCCGCGAGCAGCCTGTCCCGTGAGCACGGAGGGCCTCCCAGTTCATACAGGCATGTGCAGCTCGTTATACTCATCCCGGCCATCCTCATCGAAGTTTGGCTCTGCATCTTCTGAATCCAGCTGGGGAGAGGCAGAGATCAGGCTCTGAAGGCCACAGCCGTCCCCAGCGCGGGGTCAAGCCTGGCACAGAGGGACCAGTGCACAGCGAGCTGGGCTGTGCCGGAAAGAGCAAAGCTCTTGCTCCTTCCCCTCCCAACAGGTTCCTTTTTTTGCCCCTCATGCCTGTCCACGCGTACCCAGCCTGATGCTCTTTCTTCTAAGTGTTCTTGACAGTGCCCCATCACCGAGGCTTTGGTCCAGCACAGCAGCTCCTCCCTCCTCCCCTGCTGGCAGCACCCACTTCTGGGTGCTGCTCCAGGCTACTTTCCCAACAGGAACTCAGGATCTTGGCAGCAGCAGAGGAGCTGCCAGCACCCTGGCACTGTGGTTAGGTGCTCCTGTGCCAAGCAGCCATAGGCTCTGGTGTTCTGCTGGGCTGTCCTTGCTGCTGTCCCAGTAGGGAAACTGGGTGTCTTTTGATGAGTGAGCCACAAATGAGGAGGAGGGTGGAAGAGGAAACCCTTATTCGGGGCCTCTGTGTGGTAGGATCCTTTGTCTCCTTTCCCTAGGGTGCCCATCTGTCGCACACTGCCCTCCCAGGGCTACAAGCCCTAAGGAAGCCATCCACCCACCTACGGATGTTGAACAAAGAGCCACAGACAACAGCAGGGAAAGCCAAGGCTTTGTCAGCTCCGGACCTCCCAGCCTTTCAGTCTGCCAAATCTCAACCTCACTCCAGCATTGCAAGCTAGACTATGAGGACAGTTATCTGCTTACCGCTTTGAGCTCCCTGTCGTGGAAGAAGCGGGGCAGCACGAAGCGTCGCAATGGCACTGTCATGATCAGGACAAAGGGGAAAGCCAGGGATGCCACTGTAGATTTCACCACCCAGAGCAGCACGATGCAGGCCAGTTGGATGCAAGTGAAGAGATTCATTCTCCAGGTCTTCACCTAGGGAGGTGAATCCAGTCTAAGGACACATCCTTCCACACAGGTTAATGAAGACCCACCTGGTGAAACATAACCCTTCTGCGCACCGCACCTGCCTGTACTCTACAGCCAGGCAGAACTCCGTAACACATCAGCCTCTGTGCAACCCAGTAGCATACCCACCTGGCAGTGCAGTGTCCCAACACCCACTCAAGCAATCCATCATGCCTATAAACAGTCTGTCCATACAACATCCTGGCAATACACTCCTGTGTGCAGCGTATCAGCACACTGTCCTAGCATTGTATCACCTCTTGCACTTAGTTCTCGGCACAAATTTGCAGCCAAGGTGGGGCACCAAGCCAAGCATCACACTAGTAAAGCACCATCCTCCCCTCATCTGCCTCTTCTTCCTCTGCTCCTCATTACCTCGCTCCCCACAACCTGCCTTCACTCACCTTGACAACATAGATGTGGTCAGGGTGGTGCTTGGACGGCATGAAGATGAGGAGCAGCCGCTCGTAGAGCTGGATGCCCGTGAGCGACGTAACACCCATATAGAGGAAGATGCCGAAGAGCACAGCCAGTGGGATCTGCCGCAGCATGTTCCCCATCACAATGGACAGACCTGCACAGACAGAGCTCAGGGCACGGTGTGTCCCACGCCAGCGCCTCCGCAAGGCACCTCAGCCTCTGTCCCTCTCCCGCCTCCTCTCTGTCTGGCCCAGGGTACAAGGGGAAAGAAGCTCAAGAGGGCTCTAGCTGAAAGGGTTGCAGAGGTGGAGTGACCGTGGCAGGGTACCGAAGGCTGCCAGAGGAGAGTTGAGTGTACATGGGGGCAGTCCTGCAGTGAGTGGGCAGAGCCGGCCCATGGGGCAGGGACGCTGCCAGGAGATTCAAGTGGTTGGCCCTGACCTCCCCACTCACTCCTTCACCCGAGCAGAGGCTCACCAACGAGGGCAGCAATAAGCACTCCAGTCACACGCTGCTCCTTCACCTCCTCGATCTTGGGCTTCTCTCCTGGTGCGATGGCCTTGCTCATGACCGTTAGGGCGTTGACATGGGTGACAGAGCGCACTGTCGCTGCAGTCAGCCAGGGCAGCCCGAAGAGCGCACAAAGCCCCCCCATAGTGCCAATGAGCAGCAGGTCCAGGTGGAAGCCAGAGCCTTTCAGCAACTTCCTCTCCTTCTTGCTCACAATCAGCCTGGAAGGAAAAAGAGCCTAGGTCTGTGCCAGGCCCAGCCCAGGGACAGCACTGTGGCTGGGGACAATGCCCACTTCCTGGAGAGAGCACACATGGGGGACAACAAGGAGATGGCTGAGGAGAGGGATGGTGGCTGTCAACCTGAGGTTAGAGGTGTCCTCCTGTGCTTGGCTGAGGTAGGTCTCCACCACACTGTATGCCAGGAGGGGAGCCATGAGACGATAGGAGAACCCAAGAAGGTACAGCCCAAAATGGCCAGGATCCCGCACTTGCTGTCTCACTGGGATGCCAGGTGCATCTCCACACCAATGACACCAGCACCCATCTCAGCCTTGCCTGCCCAGGGGTTAGTGATGTTTGGTGCTGGTGGTACTCACGTAGTGATCTGTGTCTCCATGAAGATAAGAATGAAGACCAAGAGGGCAGGGATGGCAGAAGCAAACATCATCCACATCGGAAAGGTCCCACTGCTGCCCATGGGGTGAATGAACCAGCCACGTTTGTGAGGAGATGTGACCGACAGGCCAGAGGGGACATTCAGCTTCTGGTGGTGTAGCCGCAAAACCCAACAGTTACTCATCAATACACACATGTCCCCAGCCTCACACAGGACTAGCCTTGATCCTCCTGGTTTCCCTGCTCTGAATGCCTCAGATGATGGGACAGCCACCCTGACCCAAGTGGGAGTTTCTCATGAATAATCCCCTTCAGTGCAAAAAAATCCTGTGTCCCCTAACATGACTCTGTCTCATTTCCTTTCAGCTATTTGAATTCCCTTGGTTTTTGTCCAAGAGACCAAAGAAGTATCTTTCCCTCAAGAATCCCACCACCACGTCAGAGCTCGCAGACCATGCTTAAAATTCTCCTTGACCTCTGCTTGGATAAATCAAGTGTCCTTAACTGCCTCCCCTTCTCTGAGGTGGCTCTCCAGACTTTCCAAGCCTCTTCTGAGACATTTTTCCAGTACTGTTTTTGCAGTGTGGACCCCAGAACTGGCCACGTGCTCTGGAAATAACCTCACTCACGTGTTCCGAGGAAATACCATGTTTGTGCTCTGCTCAGAGACCACAGACTCCTAGCTGTACGTTGTCCTGACCCTGCGTTCACTAGCATTTGAACTCTCGGCTCTTTGCTGCTCTACAGCAGTTCTTGCTATCTGCCTGCGTGAGCATTGCAGGGAGAGTTTATGATTTGCATTTATGTTAATCAGCGTAAGTATGAATAATATTCCTGGAATGCTTGTACTTGAGCTAAGCTGCGTAACTAAGTACCGTTTTCTCGGAAAGCTTTGTACATATGCTGAGTTAATACTGAAATGATAATGCTTTTGATATCAATTGTAGAAGTGTAGAAGGGTATGAAAAAGATGTAACAAAGTCCATGATTTTACTAATGTCTGATAGAACCAGATTTTTCATTGAAATTTAAATGAATAAAAATGCATGTGGATTCCATTAAGCCTTGGGCTGTCGACAGAAGCTTGCATGCTGAACAGGAACTACCTCTCACCCTCTCCCCGCTGTTAGTTGAAAGAAATACCAAACCAAAAAGATATAACTACACATCTACTAAAAAGGGGGGCAGGGAAGGAAACTTGTGAGATGAGTTTGTTTGGTAACATTTAAACTTGTGAATAAACTGGGAAAGAAATCCTCGTGTTTGAGATAAAGTGATCAAAATATTTAGTAGCCTATAGTCACGGAGAGTATAAATATGTGAAGTATTAAATCCATGACAAATACCCCTCTGAAACCACTCTCTATGTCACTCCCTTCAGTGTGCCTAACCAATTTATGCCTTGCCAACTGACTGCAAGTTTTAAGAGTTACAAACACAAGGAATTAACTGCACTGAATCTCTCTGGTCCCCTAAAGCCTCCTCTACTAACAGCTGGAGTAACAGAGGAATACCAGGGGCACTCCAGTCCCTGTAGCTCTGGTCTCAATCTCAGCAAGACCCTTGGAGACTCCCTTCAGCGTGGGAGGGAGGATGAGGGGAGCATCTCTGTTTGCTTTGTGCTGTTATGACTAAAGAGACAGGAAACACAAATCCCTCGTTGCATAAGAGCAGGCCATGGCACGGCAGGGATCACTGCCGGGCTGCAGGAGGGGCTCTGAGGGCAGCGCTGGCACGTACCTGCGTGTATGTGTCAGTGATGGTGTAATCCACCAGCACCATGACCAGGATGGAGATGGGGATCCCGAAGTCTCCGATGATCCGACGAGCCTGTGGAACAAACACTCTCGCTGGCAAAGGGAACGGGCTAGCTCTGCACACCCACCCTGCTACAGGGAGCCTGTGAGAAAGTGAAGCCCCAGATGGGGCCAGGCACCACCGCAAACCTGAGCGGTGCTGATGAGCAGGACAAGGAAACCCAGCCCTGGCCACACAGGCCTCCAGCCACTCTTAAGTGACTGGCTAACTGCTCCAACTGGCCTATTTGGATGGTGCTCCAGATGCCCTGCACGTACCCAGATGTCCAAAGGCAACAAGTTGTAAGCTCTTCCTCCTATATTCTAGTTTAACAGATTTGTATCCAGCCAAAGGAGCTTCCCCAAGGCCCAGGGGACTTTTTGTCAAAGCTTACTGGAGCAGGACAGTGCAGATACCATCAACAGCCAGCTCTGGTCTGCAGCCTAGGTCAGGCTACCATCCCTTCTGCATGGTATTTAAGGGACTGCTGGTGTTTCTTTGGGGGACGGTCCAAATGCTCTGAAGAACAAAGGACTGTAGCAAGATGCATTATTTGCTTGGCACGTCCCTTGTCCTTAACATCTGGGAGCCACAAACTTCTCACCTTTCCTCCTAAGAAACGGCTGTTCTTGAACTTGCGCATAAAGAAGGCAATGAAGAAGGTGCCTAGCATGAGGATGAGGGAGAGGAGAGCGGTGTTGGGCTGCATCCTGATACCCAGTGACATCGCATCCGCGGAGAGCATGCTGGCATTCAGGCCGCTCTGCACGTTCGGTGGGTAGAACTTCAGGAGAGGATGTTCTGCAAACACCTGGGCAGGTGAGAGAAGCAGCGGGCACTGTCACCGCAAGGAGGGGCAGGGGGCACTGTCACTACTGGGGGCAGGGGGACGCGGAGGTGTCCTGCTCCTTGGAGAGGTGAGGGCAGTAGATGGTGGGTGTGGACAATCCCAGCATCCATCACCTCGCCTCGCAACCTACCCAGCTGGAGAGGGCTGAGGAGATAAAAGTGGCCCCTCTTTAATGCCTCCTGCAGGAAGACAAGGGGAGACAGACATTAGGGCTCATCTTGCCAGCCTCTGTGGTAGCACAGGGGCCAGCTGGGCTGAGGCATGAGAGGCCAGCAAAGAACTGCTCTGCAGAACACCTAGGAAAGCTGTGGCTGAGCTGACCCTGTTCCCCTGCCTTCTGGATGCTAAAGCAGCAGGTTCCTGGGGGACTGAGAGATGTGGCAGCCTGTCTCCCTGGGGAAGGTTCACCTTGTACAGTTTGTAGAAGGTCTCGTAGATAAAGATGAGGGAGATGAGGAAAGCAAAGATCTCCTGGGTGAAGGGTGAGATGTAGCGCACCAAGAAGCTTCCCTCAGCTGCCACAATAATGAAGATGAAGACAATGAGCCACAAACCAATCCACACTCTGCCTGTCAGATACTCAATGCCTTGTGTCTGGCAGAACTGAAAAAGAAAGGGGAAGGAGTTACTCATGGCTCCTCAGGCTTCCTTCCACATCTGCTCCCCATTAAGATCAAAGACTCTCCTGGAGAAAAGCATCTCCCTCTGCTTGAGCATCCAGCAAAGAGTGCATTCAGGGCTGGAGTGACAGGTAAAGTTGCAGGCTTTGCATTAACACCAGCCAGCTCACATCAAGCAGGTCTTTACAGCTCCAGTTTTTGTAACAGTACCTCCTTTGCTCTCGGCTGAAGCCATCCCATGCATGACGTTCCCCATCCTACCGATATGGAGGTGCCATTACTCAAACACAGCTGTCCACTGCTTCACGCACTCCACAGCACAAGGCTGTTCCCCGCAAAGGAGAGCCTGAGCAGCCTGCTATGTCTGGCTGCATACAGGCTACGTTAGCTGGGGCATGATCCCAGACAGCGCCCTGCATACACACACAGTCGGATGCGTGTGGAGAAAAGGCTCCAGGATGTCACCACAGAACATCTCTGCTGCCTCTGCTCATCCAGACACAGCAACACCAACTACTTCCAGCACAAATTACATCCCTCCCTTTGCAGCCTTCCTCAGTACCACGACAGGCGATGCCCTCACACAGGGCAGAGGTACACCTTCGTACACAATGACTGGGAAAAGCAGAAGCAGTCAGTGAGAAAAGCAGTCACAGTAGAGCAGGTCACAGTTCTTCAAAGGAAGCCCCAGGAACAAGAAAGTATTATGGGCCAGTATTTTAGGATACAGCTACAAGTGCCTGTTGATGGGCTGCAGGACAGGGCTGGGGGATGATGCTCCCCTCACAATGAGCAGTGGTTACCACTGTCACACCTCAAGCGAGTCAGCCCATGAGATACAGCAACAGGAGGCAGAAGTCCCTGTGATGTGACCTGCAAAGGGTCAGCAGAGCCAGGGCCAGCCCCAGCTGAGCTGAGGGCAGCTCAGCAGGACCGAAAGAGTCCACACCACCAAAGATCCTTTGGAGAGCTGAGAACTGCCAGTTGTCCTGTCCAGCACAAGGGCAGAGCGAGGAGGTGCCGAGCACGGACACTGCCTCACATGTACCTTGTAAAACGCTTCTTCAAACACCAGTAAAGGCCCTGAGAAGCCAATGACCAGGAGCGGCTGGGCTCCGAGCAGGGAGAAGAGGATCCCTAAAACCGAGGTGGAGATTATCAGCTCGGAGACACCCATGAGACCCTCAGTTTTCTCTCCTGAGAAAGAGAACAACATGTGAGTGAGACCAGACACAGGTACCGTCACCGCAGGCAGGCTGCAGACACAGCTCCAGATGGAGCAGGCAGGTTCCTGTCCCGCCAGTCAGAGGTCCCCTGTATTGGGCAGGGAGCACAGAGGGAGCCTGGGGAGCTGAGGCTGGAGAGGCTGAGTGGCAGGGAGGGGACAAGGCAGCAGCCGAGGCGCAGCGCTGCCGTTCTCCGCGAGCAAGCAGCACCGAATCCCACCCCAGCACAGCATCACACAGAAACAGCCAGTGTCCCAGCGTGCAAAGAGCAGACCAGAAAGCAGGCCCATTACCTAGGAGTCCCCCGAAGGTGATGGCAGGAGAGAGAGCAGCAAAGTAGATGAAGAGAACGGCCGCGAGACACTGGCTGTGCAAGGCGTCTCTGATGTCACTGAGGTATTTGGGGTACCTGCGCTTTATGTCCCGAACCAGACCTCCAAAAAATATCCCGGTCCGCTTCAAAGGGTCGTCCTCAGCTTCCTCCTCTTCTTCCTCAGCTTTCACTTCACACAGCTCTGGAGGTGCATGGAGGGCAGGACATGAGCAGGGGAATGAAGGTCTGCCCTTGGGCTGTCCTTCTGCCCCGTACACCGCAGAGATCTTCCTCCAGCAGCGCTAACCTGGTGTGCCCCCCACGACTGCACATCCCACTGCCTCCAGCTGTCCCCAGCTGCCAGAGCTGCTCACAGCCACTGTCCCACCTCCCTCTTGCCCCTCTCCCCGATTCCCATTGCAGGAGCCAGGCCCTGCTCACCCCTCTGCCAGGCTCTGTGAGGGGAGGGACCACTGAAGCATAGAGGGCACTAAGCACAAACTCTTTCGCCCAAATGTGAGTGGAGAGACCTTTGGCTTCTTGGACAGCCCCCTCCTTCATGGACTTCTGCTCCCTCTCCTTCCTCTTCCTCAGCAGCAACTTCTGGAAGGTGGCAATGGATTTGAGCAAGTCTTTCCCCTCCACCTCCGATGGTGGGATGACAATGCTACAGTCCAAGAACTCGTTGATTGCATTCAGGAGGTCTTGACGGTCATCTGCCATGTATGCAGCCTCATGGAAGTGCTGAGAGGGACATGGAAAAAGAGAGAGGAAGAAGGCTCAGACCAAGACTGCACCTAGCTTTCTACAGCCTTGAAACACAATGCTTGCTGTGACCATACAGTAACATCCCACTCCCTCAACCCCACTACTTGTCTCACTACTGCCACTCTGTGACCCACACTCCTGAATCCCTCCTATTCAAGTATCCAATGTTCCTACTAATTCATGTCTGTCATCCCTACCCTGTCCATCCTTTCCAGTGACCACCTTGCTTCTGGTTTTCTCCTCCAAGCCCCACTGCTCTTGTCCAAGATCATGCTCCTGCAGCATCTCTGCCAGCTGCATGCTCTACCAGACCACAGAGTGCCCCTCATGGGACCACTTCACAAAAAAAAAAATCAGATCTGTGCTTCCCAGCTAGCCTGGTGCCTCTCTGTCTAGGCTGGATGCCACACTTGGCCAGCCCATGCCACTGTTCACACCAGATCACTGTGGTTGCATCAGGCCAAGATCCTTGGCCCTACAAGCTCTGCAAACCATTGCTTGGTCTTGCAGGACTCTCATTCAAAGCTCAGCTCAGAGATGCACCAGAAGCCAGGCACCACAGAGATTAAAGACTTTTCCTGTCCCTGCAGCTCAAAATTAGGACTCCTTAACAGACTGATGTCCTCCTAGTCTGGTCTTGGGTTGGGTTTGATGGAGAAGCTGGTGGAGCCCTAAAGCACTGCAGATAAAGCACAAGAACCAGGGTGTGAGACATGTGAGCAGGGACTATAAGACTCTTGAGACACTTGGACATAAAAACGTAAAACGTGAGAGAGGGAAGGAAAACAAGAGTCTACAGAATGACGGAAGTCATGCAAGGGAAACCAGGCAGAAAAGGAGAGATACTTCTGACAGCAAGGGCAAGATGACAAGGAAGGACTCTAAGGAGACCATGAGGAGGCAGTACTACTGCAGATAGTAGGGGAGGTGCTGGCAAATGGGCAGAAGTGCTGCATGGCCTCTGGAATGTGCCTGCAGAGAAAGGGCTGGAGGAACACGGACAACAGGTTGCCCAGAAAGGTTGCCCCAGAAAGGGGATGCCCCATCCCTGGAAACATTCAAGGCCAGGTTGGATGGGGCTCTGAGCAACCTCATCTGGTTGGAGATGTCCCTGCTCCTTGCAGGGGGCTTGGATTAGATGCCCTTTAAAGGTCCCTTCCAAACCAAACCATTCTATGATTCTATAAGTGAACAGCCTGTAAAGCAAGTAGGGAACAGCTAAGGTTCCTGCGGCACACAGACTCCCTGGAGCCACAGGTTCAAACTGTAAATGATACTGTACTCTCTTCACGGCGCCAGCCACTGTGTAACCTTGCTACGGCCAGCTCCGGCTCCGGCAGCCGGCTCCCTTCTTCCAGCAAGGGGAACAGAGGCTCAGATGAGGGAGATGAGCCCACAAACGCAGCGCTGAAGCTGGAATATGGCACTTCACCTCTGCTGGCTCAAAACACGGTGTCAGCTGAGCCCTCTGCCACTCCTGGGAAGGGCTCTTTCAGCTGGGAGCCCCTGTGGCCCACAACCCACCTGCTCTGAGTGGAGCTTTTAGTCCTCAGTTGAGGGAGAATTGCGCACTGATGGCAGGACAGGCAGGTTTGTTACTTCATTATAGTTACATGGCACCAGCCAGGAGGACTCTGTGAACCTCTGGTTCTCCTGTCCTGGAGACATGCAGTAGATGCTCAGATTGTTTTTTCTCTGCCTTTAACTCCTTACCAGGATAATGAATTTCACTTTCCTGCCATCTAGCCAGATGTGGACTTCTAACAGTGCACACACTTGGCAGAAAAACCTTTCTGCCTCATTATTTCTCCTCCTGCACTGATGTGCTCCTCTTCATGGATGCCCCATCCATGGGACTCAGCTAGAAAGCTTTATTCAAAGTCTTGACAAACTGTCCCCAGGCATTGCTGGGTCTTCTCGTCAGTGTGGCCTGGGCCAGGCATCATGGTCACAGGCACCACTCAGCCTCCCCTCCTCTGTTTGTGAAACATGAACTGAACACAAATCCTCTAACCTTAGGCAGTCCTTTGCTCCTGCTTTTACATACAGCCCTCTTCTTCACCCAGTCTAGCACTCTGTCCCAGCCAAGTGTCTGTCCTACTCTTCCCTCCATGCTGAAGAATCCTACCTTGGTTCAACCAGGCTGCTCTTGAAAGTCCCAGGTGCTCACGCCTGCCTGCCTCACTGGACCTTAGCACAGCACCTCTCAGCCCTCTTGTCCCACGGCTGACTTCTGAGGAGCTATGGAAGCTGCCTCACCTGTGCCAGCATCACCGCCCGTCAGCTCCTCACCTTGTCAGACATGAGGGTGGAGATTGAGCGGCCAATTTCATGGTAGTCCATGTTGGCCTGGCTTGGTCCCAGCAGCACAAAGATGAATCTGACAGGAATCGGGACCTCCAAGACAGATTCCAGGAAGATGGCCTCATTTAGTCGGACAAAGGCCATAGTTGGCTGCTCCAGGAACTGCACACAACCTACCAGGAGGCAATGTTTGAGCAGAGTTAATCATTGAGGTGACTGTGCTGGGCTGCCTTCAACAGTGGAAACAGTGCTCTGGGAGGCTCCTGCAGTCCTGTACTTGTCTCCAGACCACTGACACCGCATCGAGCTTCAGACTGAGGACTGCTTCAAGTGCCCCGTTCACTGACCACTCTCAAGCAGTGCTACTTTCTTTAGCTTCCCAGTTAGCCCGTTCTTAGTCTATGGATGGGCTCTACTTACACTATCAAGGACTAATTTTAAATCAGATGGTTGCTTTCCACTAAGCCACTGCCTTATGGAAGGAAGTCTCTTACATATTACCTTCATCAAACAAACTTTTAATCTCATCAAAGAATGAAATCAGGTTTGCTTGACATGACCTATTTCCCACAAACCTCACTGCTTGGCAATAATTACATTCTCATGCTTTAGCTCCTTATTAATTGAATCCCATATTAGCACTGCCATTATTTTGGCTGGGAAGGATGTCAGGTTAAACAACCTATAGGTACTGGAGCACTGTCCTTCCCTTCTTGAGCACTGATGCTATGAGCTTTCTTCTGTTTTTCTTGTATGTTCCCTGTATTCCTAGACTTTTTTTATTTCAGATGAAAATGAGCCAGTTCTCTAAAGACTCATAGGTGCAAACCACACGGTTTTACAATGTCCGCATCTCATCAATGCTTGGCAGCCTCCTTGGTTCCTAACAGATTGGGAAGTACTCCTGCATCCTCCAGCATACCAGCTGCTTCCTTCCCATACCGAACACAAATGTTTATGGAATACTTGTATTTCTCTGGCATTATTACTGACCTTTCTGCCATCTGTGTCCAGCAAAGAGCTGTGTTCTGTGCTAGACTGGTAAATTGGGGCCATCTGAGTGGCCAAGCGAAGCCCAAGACACAGCCTTACATCAGAAATGACCAGTGTTCTCTGAGTATTCAGTGTGTTTATGAAGCTGATTTGGCCTCATTGTGGTTAAGCATCAGCTTGGTTGAGCTGCCAAGCCTCTGTGCC
Source organism: Chlamydotis macqueenii (assembly GCF_036417535.1). Taxonomy (NCBI): domain Eukaryota; kingdom Metazoa; phylum Chordata; class Aves; order Otidiformes; family Otididae; genus Chlamydotis; species Chlamydotis macqueenii. The sequence goes on along the minus strand of NC_141561.1, from coordinate 17,819,727 downwards.
TGAGCTTTTCATCTACTGGATAGGCAATAACATTTACTCTGCTTGTAGTGTAGCTGTGTTTGCTGAGATGTTAACGCCAGCAAAGTGCTGAGAACGACTGCTCTTGTGGTCTGAAGGCATCAAGCCCACTGATGCTTAAGCCTGCCCGCCCACAGCCCTCTTGTACAGAGAAATATCTCCTAGCAGCGCTACGGCTGATACCTGAGACCTTGCCACCTGCCAGGCCCTGCTTCCAGAAACTCAAAGCTCCCTGGCACACACAGCAACCAACACTGGCCAGGGCAGGGCCCAGCCACTGGTGAAGTGTGAAGAGGCCAGAGGGAGGGCAGCGATGGTCAGAGGACAGCACAAGGCCTTTTAGCAGTCAGTGCCTGGCCATCAGTCCCTTGGGCACCACTTACCCACTTCTGAGAGGCAAAATGGGATGTTCTGGTGAGCCTTGTGGGACTTTCTCTTCTAAGCTGGGCCCCAGCTCCCAGCAGCAGTGTCTATCAACCTCTTAATTTAGGAAAGGAACTACCCTGGTACCCCTTACATTTATCACAGACAAACAAAATGTGTGCTGTCACCAAAGCAGAGACGTACAAGGCTCCCTCCCATTTGAGCTTTGGGAACATGTACAAGATGTCCAAATATCCCTCAGGAGGTAGAACACAGATAACTGGAGCCAGAACAGGACCTGAACTGGTCTCCTTTGGCGCCAGGGGACTCTACACGCTGCCTCTTACCCACAAGGACCACTGTGGCCTCTGCATCTTCAGGAATTTTCTCCATCAACTTCAGGTATTTACGGTGGCCCTCAGAGTTATGGAGATGTGGATTCTTCTGCCAGGGAAGAACACAAAAAAGTAAGGGCGGAGTCCTCATGTCTTGGTCTCCCTACACAACCTTGCACCCCACTGCCAGATCTGCAGCCAGGTGTGCCTTGGCTGTGCTCAACACCCTGATTCACAAGCAAGGTGCCCTCACAGCGAAAGGCCACCCGGCAAGTGCCAGGGCTGTTGCTGCCATTGCATGCACAAACTGTCATTTGCATACAGTGTGAGGCTAAAATTAGGTCCCAAAATCATAATGCAATGACCTAATTTCCAGCAGTCCAGTGGAGCTCAGCCCTTGCAAGTACAAGGTCCCCCATGAAAGGGCCCAGAGGTGGGGACCAAGGGCTGCCGCTGGCCAACAGCTGGCCCCAGGGTGTGGATAAAGAAGCAGTAACCCCCCATGTCAGCCTCACCTCCTTGCACTCGGTCTCATTGGCTTTGGGGTCGGCCATCTCGATGCGCTCTTCCCCCATGAGGGGCACGCAGGTGTCGGTGGTGTGGTTGTGGTGGTGGTTCCCCACGATGGAGTTCATGCTGGAGCTGGAGTGGTTCCTTGGGAAGAAGCCCTCTTTCTCATCATTGGGATGGCTGAGGGGGAGAGTAGTGGCCATGAAGGGACTCGCCTCCCTTGCCACCTGGGGCTCTTAGATAATCCCTGAGCCCTGGCAGCCCTCAGCCACATGCCACCCACCTATGCTTCAGCAGCAGGGCACGCAGCACATTGGCTCGGTCTTCTGCTCTGATCTGGTCAGAGATGATCATGGTCTCCACCATGAGATGAGCGATGCCAGGCAGTGTGGTCTGCTCCAGGTCAAGGAGGACGGCACCTACCAGTGGAAAGGGAAGAGCCCTGCTCCTAGTGTGCAGCGCTCCTCGCCACACACACATGCCGGGGACACAGCTGTCTGACCGGGACACCGGCTTTGGCTGGGGTACAGATTCTCTCAGCTGAGAAATGCCCCAAGCTCAGGTGTCCCATGTCCTCCATGTAAACTCTTGTCCCAAGAGAACTCAAAAGCTCCAAGATGCACTGGTAGCTCTGGTATCTCCCTCTTGTTTTGGGCCCCCACTCTGACCAAACCTGCCTTTCACACCAAAGATGGGCCCAAGACCTGCTGGCCCAGGCATAGCCAGGTGTTGCAGCTGCTACGTGCCTGAGAGCAGCAGAGCAGAGCAAAGAACCAACACAGGCACTCTTGAGCTAATGCAAACCCTGGCAAACGAGCTGCTCCCTACATGAAGCCCAGACACAAATGCTGTTGGAGTGGCTCCAGTGAGGGGCCAAACAGTGCCAGAAGCTATCCAGCAAAACCTGTCCCAGAGCAAGACACAAAGCCTGGCCTGTGGTTCCTGACTTACCATGGGCAATCGTCTTCCTGAGCTCCAACAGACTGCGGAAGGACAGTGAAGCCACGTGGGGTTTCCCCCACCTCGCTGTATCCTCCTCCACATCCTCCTCAAACTTGATCCAGCGGGCTGTCTCCCTCCAGTGCATCTCCTGGTTCTTATCCACCACCAGCTCATTCAGCTCCACAAACACCTAGCACGAATCACAGCGAGGACATGAGACTTACCCCAATGCATACAGCTCTATCAGCAATCGCAGAAAGCCTCAGGTTTGTTCACTGCTTGGTCTAAAGCACTGCCTGAGCAAGCCTGCCTTAGCTAACCAGAGGTTCAGTGAACAGAAGCACCAGGACAAGTATCACTGGCAGCGTGGCAGGAGCTTCCATCAGCACATGAAGCACCAGAAGGCTCCAAGTCAGATCGCGTGGGCAGAGGAGAGAGGATGATGCAGTGCTGCATCCCCTTCACCAAACTGTGACAATTTTGTCCTCTGCCTGCTTCTTGGTTTCCCCCATAATTTCCCATACTTACCAGAGATGGTGATGTTACTGTGCTGCCAACTGCCACAACAGTACTACCATTTCTGTGACTTTTTAACACGTTTCCTAAGGTTGATTTCAGCGATTCAATTTGTTATTTCAGAGAAATCTCTGCTTTTATTGAAAAAAAAAAAAGTATTTACAGCCCTCCTGGTAAAAGATAAGAGCTTGAAATGTCACCCCCAAGGTTATGTAAATAATTAATTATATCAAAACCACATTTATCACTTTATAAAGTGCCTGTTTCTAGTCCTGATTTATGGCTTCCGAACAAGTGTGGGAGGACAGCACATGGATACCTCATGGGGCTTCCTATCCAACTTCTTCTTCTTCTTCTTTTTCTTGACAGATGGAGTTGATGTTAATTTTTTGCTTGTCCTGGTGATCTGGCTCCGAGATGGTTTTTTCATCAGATGCCTCCTCACACCAGGATTATCTTCAAAACGGTGGCCTGAAGACACGGGAAAAGGAAAAAAGACCACCAGTTTGTCTAGTGATAACATGCTGTCTGGCAGGGAAAAACATCCAAGCTCACTTCTCTCTCATTAGCTTACACTAGCAAAGCCCTGGCAGCTGGAGCACTCACCATCATCCCCCAGACCTCTGAAGATCCTTCCTGCCTCATCTGTCTACTTTCAGCTCTTCCAGACATCTGTGAGCCAATTCCTTCAAGAAGAAGGCTTCCTCCCAGGCTGTGCATACACTGGAGCATCATTGCAAAAGCTTTTATTCACAGTGCCCAAATAAGTGATGCATGAACCCTCCCCACACTCCCTCAACAAGAAGCAACCTGAAGCGTTGTCTGCACAGCTCTGCACCCAGGCAGCGCAGGCAGGCACCTGGCCGGGGCTCGTTTCTCCCACTGGAGGAAGGCCTGGTGCTCAGCAAGCACTAAGGGCGATGAATGGCAAGGACATTTAGCTGCTGATCTGGGAGACATGTGGAAATATCCATGACTGCTTTATGTAGGACAACGGTGCAGACTGGGGCTGGCATGGAGAGTGGGCTGTTAGCTCCAGCTATCACTGTTTCTAGGTGATCCGCCGTGCCACTGTAATGCCCTCCAAAAGGTCTGTGTTACGGAGTTTGACTGGCCAAATCACAGCCTCCAGAAGCCTCCAGAGAGGCTGTTGAGGCTGCATTACAGACCTATCACCTACCTAGCCAGACCTACCTAGCCAGTGCCCACCAAAACCTGGCCACAACCATGCCAGCCCCTTTTGCAGTGCCAGAGAAGCAGCACCTGGGCAACAGCCTGCCACGGAGAGTAGTTTCCCTGGACACCACTCAGAGACAGCAAGTGTATCTTCCTCAGCACAGACAGCCCAAGGGGATGGGGAACGCTGCAGAGCCCAACTCCAGGATGGGCAGGCTCCCTCAGGTAGATCACAGAGGCAGGGGTTTTGCTCAGCTTCGGTGCATGGAGGCTTGCTGGCCCTGCTTGTAAGGCAAAGCCAAGGTCTTCTCCCTGAGGGATGAAGGGCAGCTCTCCATTGGCTGGGATGAATATTCAGGCTCCGTGTACCATTCTGCACTTGGCTTCAAGACTTGCAGTTCTCAGGGCATGAGAAGTAGCGAAAAGCACTAGGCTTGAAGGCCAAGTGGTCTCTTTGATGTTGCAGGAAAATATCTGTGCATCTCTGGTATGGAAAGACACAGCCTAGCATCAGGCCAGGCATACCACAGCCTTCCTCCTTGGAAATCTGGGTCGCTAAATTCCATACAAAATGAATCAATACTGAGCCTCAGGGCATTTTTCCCCATTGGCTGCCCTGCTGATGCACGTCCCGTGGACGGCTGGACTCCTCCCTGCTCCATTTACTGCACTGCAATGTTGACAGGAGCCAATAACTGCCCACTGGTGTGAACCTTTCTGGGAGCCATGCAGGTGTGGAGCTTCCTCAGAGTTTTGCATGAATTTCTCAATTCCTGCCTGCACGGCAGCCACTACATTGCACTTGGTGTGGACTTGTGCATAAACAAACAGGTCACTAAGCAGATGATCTTGGTATCTGGCATCTTTGCTCCAAACTCTGTAGCTTCTGGTTCTCCCATGCATCCTGGGACTGATCCTCACTGTGTCCCTAGAAGAACAGGGCCTGAGGATGCTCTGCCCAGCAAGACAGAGCGCCCACCCAGAGCATGGCAAGCCTCCTCCATGGCAATGCCAACCTGCCACGCAGCGCTCTTCAGCAACAGCCCTAGAGAGCACACACAGATGTTCAGCCTCAGCCACCAAATGACTGGAGGACAGACAAAACAAAAGGAGCCATGTTTCCTGCCAGCATCTCCAGTGACTTCCACACTTGCTGGCAGGGATAAGAGCTGGAGTGCTGCAGGCTCAGAGTGAGCCAGTGAAGGGACACCTCCAGAGCACTACAGAAGAAAAGAGCGATCCACTTGCTGCTTTCACTTGGCAAAGTGCTTGTAGCCACTGAGATGGCAGCTGGGGAAGGCAAGTCATAGGAGCAGAGTCAACACATGGGCTTAATTTTGGAAGAGGCCACTGGCTTTGGGAGGCTTACGCAGAGCCCAGATGAGGTGCTCCATGCTGCTCTACAGAGACCCTTTCTGTGTCCCGTAAGATTGGTGCTTCCCCCAAATGAAAGTCAAGCTCAAAGTGAGCACCTTGAAGCCCAGCGTCCTTACTCAGGATGGGATCCTGCACCAAGACCAAAGGGTGATGTGCCCAGGGTATAGCTCTGCCCTCCTTGATTGAAGCCAAACTCCCGAGGGTGAGATGAAGCAGCCAAGGACATCTCTCGCTGTACCTTCTCTCCAGCGTTCCCTAGGAGCAGAGCATGAGATAGTGACAATGTCTGAGGACAGAGCATGATTCCTATGGTGGCTCCACTACAACAAACTGGTATGTCATCCTCCCACATAGCATCTCCTACAGTCTCCTCCAGAAGATCTTCTTGCCATGTTGGCTTCCATCAGTCAGATTTCTTGGGAAAACCAAATTCCTTTTCCACCAGCTTAAATCTGAAGATAACAAATACGACTTTGCACTGGTTAAAGTCTTCCCTCAGAGTGCCTGTGCTAATCAGTCCAACTCAGTGGGCAGTTGCCTTCAATTTCTGTGTTACCTCTTGCTTTCCTCCTTTCATTACCCTCTATCCACAAGCAGGAAGCCCAGAAAGAGGTGTCAGAGTATTTGTATCAGTACTAGAGAGCAACATACTAGCCCACTATCACAGGAACAGTGCATGCTTCCTAGGTACCCCAATGGTTAATTTACAGCCAGAAAAAAAAAGAGATGGAAACCCCATATCTCAGAATATTTAAAATTAGACTAAACAAAACGCTAACTAATATACAGTAAGTCACACCCTGTGCTGGCTTCCAGAAAAAGCTTCTGCCCTGCCCTGCACGGAGCCCAAGTCTCTCCTGGCTGATGCCGAGTTCAATGCAACAGGGACAGCTGGACCCCAGCTCCTCCCTGCTGCCACCCAAGTTTCCCTGCGCAGCACTCCTCATGCTCTGAACACTACAAGGAGTGCAAGGAGACCAGTGCAGGTCCAACAAGGACTCTACTCTGCTCAAAAACTATTAATTTCTTCCTGGATCTGAGCTGGTCCTGGAAGAGGTACTGCCATGGAGGAAATAGCTGGGCAAGTGGCACTGGCTGAACGACTCTGGTGTCTCTGCCATATCTCTCTGCAGGATTAATCCACAGCGTGGATTCATTGTGCAGAAATAATTATAGTTAACTGTACAGCACATCCTATTTCAAGCACCTGCAGTATTAGCTGTAGCAATCAATGACTGTGTTAACTGCTGGCAAGCCAAATTTCCCTGCTTTATAAGTGATGCATATCACACCTTGCAGAAGTGATCTGCCCCTTCTACCTTCCCAAGAATAGCCACCCTTTCCTGGGTGAACATGGGCAATTTCTCACACTTTTAATGTACGTTTGCTCAGCTCAGGACAGCTGATGGAGCCAATTTGCTCCAGGTTTCTATTTTGAACTCTGTTGCTATTACACTGTCTAACAATTTACAGTAACAAGTAGCAGACCCAGACAGAAACAAATCCCCACTTGCTGGTCCCTGCAGAAGCACACAGGCAGACATTTCTTCCCCAAAGGCTTGTAAGGACGGGCCGGCTGAGACGGAGAGGCAGGTTCGTTAAGTGTTTTGCCTGAGATCACACAGAAAGGCTGTGGCAGAGTCAGAAACTGAACCAAGGCGCCCCGAGTCCCTGTTGCAAGCACTCTGCCTCCCCACTCCTCCATGCAAAGCCGGTAAGTGGGAGAGTTCTGGAGCCACGCCACCCTCCTGTGTGCACTTCTAAAATCCCTTGAAAAATTAAGACATGATCTGGACAAGGACATTTGGGCAGCCACCACAGAGCTACGGATATGAACAGTGTCACTCCCAAGGTGACAGACAAAGCCACCTTTTAAGTGTGAGTTACCACCATCTGCTGAGGAAGGACTGCCTGTGCGAGGTGGGCACGAGTCTGCGGTTTCCACGCAGTCCCCGGGATGGCTCAGAGATCCAGCTCTCCACAAGGGATGTGCGGGTACGGAAACAGATGCAGAGAACAGAAAGACATTCTCCGCTCTCGGGATTCCTATTCTCTCCCTCCCTGCTTCTCCCACTCTTGCTTCCTTCCTCTTTTCCCCCTTCCAGGCACCCCAGCCAGCCTGCCATTAGCTAGTTTCACAGCCACACTCAAGCCTGCAGACACAGGGACTAGGCTATTTTTCCCTCCAGGCATTATGCTCTGGTGCAGAGCCGAGAACCCGATACCCACCACTGCTTCAGATCCGCAGCCCAGCTCGAATTCCAGCAAAGAGAGAGCAGCAGCACACTGTCACCTTGTGCCACAGATGGAAGGGGAAATGTCTCTGTCCTTATACACACCTCAGAGTAGCTGCTTTTCCTCTGGCCACGGCACGGGCCACATCCTGATAAGCACAAACAGCAAGATGCAGCTGCCTCTGGAGCGGCTCAAGCAGGACATACACAAGCAAGCACCTCAGCACTACAACACAGATCTGTACAAAGACCTGAGACAGACACACAGACACCAGACAGCTCCTCAAGCATCCCCAGGCACACAGTGGGGTGGACCATACCTCCTCTAAAACAGGAGACCAACCTGACACGGAGGGGGCACGGACAGCAAACACCGAGTGGGGAATACGCACGTTAGCTGGGGGCTCTGATCTACAGCTGCAACCGTGGGGTCACTGCTCCGGTACTTACAGGTGGGCTCCTCGCCTGGGTAGCCCAGATGGTTTCTGATGGCCTCCCATAAATCATAGTCTTCAAAATTGAAGGCAAATTCATCAAAGTCCTCATAGCCGAGTGAGTTGCGAATGCAGGTGCTTATCGCTACCTCTGGGCTGCTGCCCCCTTCCGATTCCTTCGCTGCCTCCTGTCTCTCTCGAAGGGCTGTCATTTTGTCCTTGCGAAGGTCAGGGGTCAGGCGCCATGAGCCACTCATCTTTAGAGGAGGGGCTGGGCTAGCCAGGCTGATGCGGAAAGCAAGCTGTCCCGGCGGGCCTTCACCGCAGCCCTGGGGCCAGCCCCGGTGCCTCGCTTCCCTCTTTACGGGGCATGACGGTGCCAGCTGCAGCAGCCCCTGGGGACTGACGTGGTCTTGGCAGGGCTGGCTCCACCCGGGGATGCTTCCGTGGGGGGCTGCCCCACCAGCTCCGCAGGTGCAGGATCTTCGCTCTGCCACGGGGTCTGGTGCTGGCTGCCCAGGGACGTGGTGCCCGTGGCCCGGGGACAGCCAGGCAGTGCGTGCAGCACTGCTTCTCTCCCTCACTCCCTTCTGGTGTCTCCCTCCCTCTCCAGCCTGCAGAGCAACCTATTGAATTCTCCATGTCCTGAGGCCCGGAGCGTGCATTTCCATGACGTCTCTTCTGTCTGCCCTCACACCGCGCACAGGGGCAGTCTCCCTCCGAGGCGCTCTGGAGGGGGCAGCTGCCTCTCCGGGAGGAGAGCAGAGGAGAGGGGAGGCTCCTCACCTCAGGTTTTCTGCAATGCCAGAGCTGGCGTGTCACAGAGACCGCTGATGGCTGGGAAAGTGTGTCAGGAGAGGAGAGAGCTGGGTCTCAGGGAAATGTAGGGAGACCTGAATTGGAGAGGGCAGTGGGGCGGATGGAGGAGCAAGCATCTGTGGGGTGGGTGTGAGCAGAGGTGCTGGAAACACAAGGACCAGCACTGTGGACATTGCAAAGCTCATGGAGAGGAGCCAGGGCTGGAACAGCAGGGGCTGGGGGACAGGGAGGTGAGGACCAGGTCCTGTGGCAGGCTGAAGACCATGCCTGGAGCTGCCAGGGAAGAGGGCAAAGCAGGGAGAAGCAAGGGATACATGCACTAGAGAGGTAAGTAGTGTTGCAAAGCCTCACTTTTCATGCCATCCAAGTCAGCAGATGCCAGCATCTGAGCCTCAGCCTCGTCTGTGGGGACACGTTGGTACGCTGCGCTCTCCAGCGTGGTCATGCTGCCGATGCACATCCGCTCCTTCAAGTCATAGGTAACCCGTTGTCCGCTTGGCACCTGGCCCCAGGGCTTGCGCTTCTCCCACCCGCGAGACAGGCGTTCCCGAGGCCCAGGGAGGCTGTAGGAACCAAAGAGACTGATGGCAGCAAACAGGCTGAATGAGGATGGGCACTGGCCCCTCCCAGGGGCTGAGGTCCCTCAGCCCAGCCCTGACCAACAAGTCCCCGAGAAGGAGCAGAGCCAGGTGTCCCAACACCTAAAGACTGCCCCTTCTGCTCCTCCTCTCCTCCACCACAGAGTGGGATCAGCTTGTGGCCCATGTTGGGGACCCACCTCTGAGTCAGTGGCCTCATGGCCCCCTGACTCGGACAAGCCTGCAGGTCAGCACGACAGCACAAGTTAGCTGGGAGGAAGGGTACTCCACGTGCGTGCCCCAGTGCCCCCAAACCTGCACTCAGGGGATCTCACATACCCAAGGAGGTCACAGGAGTCCCAGAGAGTGACTGTCCCACCAGGGAGCAGCTGTGTTGCTCACAGCCCGTCTCCCTCTGGGCCCCACATCCCCTCTGGCTCAGCAAGCGAATTCAGGCTGGGCACAGCCGCTACACCCAGAGACAGGCTCTGTGCAGAGACGCTGAGCCACAGAGAGTGGCAAGTGGCTCGGCACATGCTCGCCTACCTGCGGAGGGAGGCAGAGCCCTTGTCCTGCAGCAGGTCCGCAAAGCGTGGCGCTGGGGATGGGATGCCACATTCCTCCTCCACGTGGAACTGCGCGGGGGACAGGGCGCTGCCAGACTCCTCCTCATCGCTGCCGATGGTGAACTGCAGAGACGACAGTCCTGACAGCAAGAGCTGGGGCAGGCAGCCTTCACCCCAGTCCCGGACATGCAGATCCTCCCCGGATCCCCACAGCCTAGAAAGGGCCACACTGACTTCCCTCATGTGCCCCGTACCCTGGGACTGGTCGTACTGAGCCCCTCCATATCCTATACACCTTAAGAACAGCTACATTGATCTTCCCTCATGGCTCTTACACCCCCAAAATGCTCATGCACACTCCACTCCAAGCAATGGCTTATCTGTTACTGTGCCCCAGTGCCCATCTCTGCTAGGCAGGGACAAAATCACTTTTTCCCACAATATTGCAGATACAACCTCTTCTCCCTGCGTGGCACACTCCCATAACCACACATGCTGGCACCCTCCCGATATCAACCCTCCCTCCACCTCCCCCGAGTCTCCGAGACCCCTCCAGGTAGGGATGCCCCAGCCTTGCCTTTGGTTTGCTTGGGGGCTCCAGCTTAGGGGATGTGTCCTTCCCACGAGCTTCACCCTCAGACTCTGCAGAGATCTCTTTCTCCTGGGCCTCCTCTGCCTCAGACTCTCCTTCTTCCTCTTCTTCTTCTTCCTCTTCTTCCTCCTCTTCTTCCCCCTCCTCGTCCTCTTCCTGGATGGTGGGGGTCACCTCTGAGGGGGGTACTGAAGTTTTCTTCTTTTTCCTCCTCCTTTTTTTCCTCCTGCTGGCACGGGGGGGCCTCTTTTGGAACTTGAGGGCAGAAGGGAGGTGAGTGGAAAGGGGATGATGGATGTGGTGCGAGGTTTGGCGGTGGACTGAGAGAGAAAAAGAGAGTCAAGGGCAGGAAGAGGCTGGGAGGAACCTGCCAGGCGCCCCTCCAGGAAACAGCATGGTCTGGAGATCAAGGGCCAGGAAGGGTAAGGAGAGCCACCAGCCCGCAGGGACATAGCAAAGCTCTTTCAGTGATGCGGCAGGCTGCGTCCAGCCTGGGGTGGCTGGGGAGGCAGACCCCATGCGGTGCCAAACTGCCCCAAGACAGCTCCACTGCCCTGGGAAAGGCAGGACTCCTCTCCCAGTGCTGCCAAAAGCCATTCGCACGGCTACGCAGAGCTGCAGTGACCTGCCAGAGGCACCATCCCCTTCCTAAACACTGGGAAACGTTTCTCGCATTCTCAAGCAAGCATGATTTGGGCCCATTACAAACATTTATTTCCTGCATAGTGTTCTTTGACTTAAATAGATGTGTCTTATTTATCCCCCCTGGCTTTGACATAAAGTCCCTCCTGCACACCCACAGGAACCACAGACCAAGCCTTTTAGTGCAGATGCAACCTAAGTCCACATCCCAGGTAGTGTGAGGGCTTGTGCCTACCAGCCTCTGAAATGCAGGTTCAATTAGGAGGCTGTCTTTTAAAAACCAGGGTAAAAAACAGGGCAGGAGGACTTCTCTTTAAACTAATCTACAAAGAGAAATTCATACAGGCTTGACCTAGGTGTCGTGGGAATTGTAGAGTGAGAAGAAATTAATGGCATTTCTGAGCCTTCACTCCAAAACAACGATAATGCACCATGCAGGGAAAGGGGTAAGCTCAGCATCTCCCTGTGAGAGAGGAAAGCCATTTCTGCCAGGTCGATCTGCAGGCATAAGGCCTCCCATAGACAGTCTGCAGGATGCACAGATCCCGGGGCTGCACCCGGAGCAGCTGAAATAACGGGGGCACCAGCCACTTTGCAAGGGGGCTTTGCTCAGCAGCTCTTCCTGAGGAATTGTTTCCAGTCTGTTTTGATTTGGTTCCTTCCCAGCTTTCCTGTGACATGGCAGCAAAATCTGTTTATAGTGAAAACTACCTTCAAAGGACGTTTTCAATGGAAGCTGTAACCTTCTCCCTGGGAGAGCCAGGCAGGTTCATTGTTCTGCTGTCATGTTTCCTTTCCTTTGGTTTCTCAAGTCTTTTCTCCCTTGTTTCCCCCCTTGGGAACAGCAGGGATGTTTCACACATCCCCCTGGTTCAGCAGGAGAGGCCTGTGGCAAGATTAGAGGAGACTGGGAATGGTCAGACATCTGCAAATTGGAGAGAGTTTGGGCTCTTTATAAGCTTTTTCCTCCAAAGCATACTCTAGTTCTTTGACTTAACTAGCTGGACCCTATCTCACTCACAAGTTTTGGCAGAAAGGCCCTCCTGCCCGGCTGCTGTGCTCCCGTAGCACTGCTCTGCATGCCACAGATAGAGCAGGCAGGAATTTCTAACGTCAGAAGAAGCAACACAGGCCCCAGCTGTACCCACGTTGCTCCTTCTACACCACAAAGCTGCTGGGGAGGACACAGCCCATCTTTCCCTTCTGGCTTGTTCACATCAGCCCAAGATAGAAACGTTTGCATTTGGGATCAGAAGGAAACCAAAGCCTTGGCTGCAGGGAAAGGCAGCGATGGTAAGTGGCTGACCTGGCACAGAAGAGGGGAGCACCATTCTTCACCCCTGCACCCAGCACTCCTCGTGCCAACTGATCACGTGTCTGCAGAGGCGGCCCGCAGGTGGGAAAAGCATACCTCTCCCAAATCCAACGGGCTTCACGCCTCCCTCTTCTTCCTCCCTGTCCTCCTGCAGCTCAGCCGCTGCCCTCCTTCCCTGCTCCCTTCCTTGCTCTGCCTGCCTGTATGGAAAGTAACTGCCAAACCAGTGTCCTAGATGTGTGATTACACTTCTCAGTGAACTTGACACCAGAAATACGAAAAAGTAATTTGGATAGGGAACCCAGAAGGAAGAGCCTACATATTAGGAATTCCTGGCTTTGAATAGGGAAGGAAATATTTCTAAACCCAGAGAGCATTCACCTCCACGGGCTGGTATGTTATCTTTCAAAGTCTAATGACCTAAGCAGAGCTTCCAGCTTTATGAGTATCAACTGTATAAAACTTCTGATAACCAGGGTTGTCAACAAGGGTTGACGTAGTCCTAGATAACAGGGATACATCAAAGGAAAACAAGCTTCATTCTGAAAAAGAAAGGAGGACTCTCCTATTAAGAAGAAAACCAACCCCAAACAGTGCAATCTCTAGTCAAACTTTCAAAGAAGCTTCTGCCATGCATGCTCAAGCAGATTGTCCGTGTCCTCCAAGCCAACCCACACACTTCTGCACACAGGCAGGGCTTCTGAGCAGCTAAGTCCTACCAGCATAGGACAGGTATTTGACCCACAGCAAAGCTACTAGCACCTTGCAGCCATGTGTGCGAGTACTCAAGTGGACAGTATTATTTGGATGGAGCCTCTGCAGAGAAACGACACAAGCAGAAAGTAGCAGCTGGGGTGCACTACAGTAATAGACTATTACCAGCAAACTTTTACAACAGCTATTGGAAATGAGTGGCCAAGCAGAAAACAGCCTGGTGATGTACTTGGAATATAATGTTCCTGAGATTGTACCCCGTCAAAGCTAAGCTGGAAAATAAGGAGTATCTGACTGTGGAGAGCCAAAGAGTGGGAAACTTTCCCAACCGTTGCTACTTGCCAACACATAAGCAGGCTACTGGCTGGGGGACTCTTCTTCCTGCCCTTCACTGCTGTTACTACAAGCTAATGTGACCCATCTACACCAGGCAATAGTTTATGGCCACTCTTGGGGGCACACTCTCACTTTACAAAGTGAGTCTGGGCAGACTGGCTGCCCTCATCACGGAGGGGCAGTTAGAGGAATAAATACGCAGATCGGAGGAATTCAGGTGAGATAGCTACAGCACTTTAAATTCACACCCCATTTTTATTTTGCAATCTTTTCTATGAGCAGATAAGCCTGATGGTTTCATGGTTGCTATTTAGAAATACACAGGCATGTCTGACTGGAGCCATCTGCTTTTAGACTGGGGAGGACAGCCTGGCTTCTGGCCATATTTGGATGTTTCTTTGCAGCCATATGGAAGAAAAATAATGTCAAACTGGAAATTTCAATGGGGGAGAAGTGGCTGCAGAGGTCCTCAACACTGGGTGAGGAGGTGAGCAAACACCCCAGGCTGAGTCACGCTGTTACATGGGCTGAGCAGTAGCTACACCACCGAGGATGGGGAAAATAAGGAACAGACTGGGAAGAGGTCATAGGCACTGGTGCTAAACTGGGTGTACATAGTACCTTGGGTACACTCTGAAGGGAGGAAGTGAATGGCAGGCTAACACAATCTGCAGGGTCCTGGCACAAGGACAGAGCACGTGGGGCTGAGTGAGGGTTGGGGACAAGGGTGGAAATGGGTACAATGGTTCAAACCTACGTACATTCAAAATCTCTCTCACTGTAGCTGCGTCTTTGCTTCTCCAGATTGCTTGATGCTGATTTGCTTATTAGGTCCCCAAATCTCTCGATTGACAAAGTTTTATCCAAGTCCTCATCGTCCTCGGCACCAGGAGAGACTGTCTCTGCGCGATCTCTGCCCTGCACAGAAATCGCCAGACAAGAATCAAACACTGCAGACCCTCTGGATCCACCCGCCCTGCAAATGGTGCTTGTTGAGGAGCAGCAGGCTCCACACGACAGGGCTGGGGCATAGTTTCTCACTGAGAAACACAGCTCCGCTCAAAACCAAGAGCCAGAACAGATCAGCAAGCCTCCAAGCCACGCTCTGAAGAGATCTCTTAGCGGTCCTCCACACCTCCCTTGAGTGGCAGGTATCAAGGGGCTATGTCAGTGCCTGTCTTTCCTACTAGAGGAGATGTGTCACTTTTGTTTAGCCGGAATTCTCTCTCCTCATATCTAACTGCTGCCTTCTGGCCTTCCTTTTGCCCAGTCTGCCATCCCTCCCTTTCCCAGACCTCCTCCGTACTCCCTCCTGGGAAACTGCATCTCTGCTCCGGTGAGCTGCCCTTGGATCAGTGACCATCCTGAGCCTTCCCACTTCCCCGCCACACTCCTAGGGGACCCTGTTCCTCTTTGGCAAGCCTTCTTCAGGCTTTTCTGCCTGTTTTCCTCCTGTTTTGGGCTACCGGCACTTCTCTGCCTTTTGCTGGTGGGAGACTCTCCAAGAAGAGCATCACCAGGTGACTCCTGTCCTTTCTGCCTCCCAAGGAGCTGCAGCTGGTAAAATTCTTCATCAATACAGCTGAAATGCCAGTGCAGAGCTGTTGTGGACTCCCGTGTTTCCATGGAAACAGGAGGCCCAACTGTGACAAATCTGCCTGTGCTGGGCGGAAAGAAGGAGCAAGGCGGCTTTAGCCGAGTTGTGCCTCTCCTCGCATCCCCCAGCTGTTCCCAGCTGTGCCCTGGGAGCGGCTTTGTATCTGTGGGTGAGACTGCTTCTCCTCTCACCTTAGCATGGGTGTCCCAAGCCCAGCCTAAGTGGGGAGAGTCTAATTGCAAGCTGCCCAGCTCCTCCTGCCGCTTGCCTACCCCACCCAACAGCATGTGAAGGCACAAGGACCCCACAGAGCAACCCCTGGCCATTTCTGGACCACAGTTTGCTGTCTGCACGGAGAGTGAATGCGGGCTCATGGGCAGCCTTGGGGCACCCTTCATGCAGACTCATCCTTGGAGGCTGTGTCTCCTACTGCAGCAGGCTGCCAGGACATGGGTCCCGCATACGGCCTGGCACGAGTGCGGTCCCCGGGGAAGAGACAGCCCCGCTACTTCTGGATTCCCACCTCACCTGCTGCAGGTCGATGAAGACATCTCCTATGGGAGGGGACTCTCCAGCTGCCATTTTGGTTCAGGACCTAAGGGCCTGGGCAAAATATCAACCCTTCTCTTTCACCGTCAGGCACCCAGCAAACCTGGAGAGTGGCATAACCTGTGGAGAGAGGGCACGACAAGGGAATTTCATGGGAGACTGCTAGCCACTGCCCTCAACCCCCCTGGCTCCTAACCCAGAGAGGTCCTCACTGGCCTCAGGGAACCTCTCCAGCATCACTAGGACGGGGATGTCCCCCAGCACGCTGCAGCGAGGGGGTGAGAATGGCCCAGCCCACACTGCTTTGTGCACCATCTCCAACAGTTCAAGGGCAGGTGGGACTCTGTCCTCCAAATGACCTGCTGCTCAGAAGGTGCAGGGGCTGACAGAGACAGTGGCTACGCATGGCTCCTGCATGGGCTTTGCAGAAGAAAGGCTTCCTGCTCAGCCACCTCTCCACCAGCACATCTGTGCAAAGCCGGGGCATGACTGACGGCTGGGGAAGGATAAAATTGGAGAGATTGGGTGCTGGGAGAGCATGCCGGGAGCAGGCAGTGTAGCGGTCCTGTGCCACCTAGCTTTAATGGAGCAGATCCCAAAACGGCCAGGAAGAATCTCAGAGAGACCTGTACAGGCCAGAAAGACGGCACAAGGACAAACAGTTCAGCATTCAAACACCAAACACAAAGCAATAAATGTTACAAGGGAAGAGGCCAACCTTCAGACTGCAGATATGGGCCCTGTCTGTGCTGGCGTGGCTGAGGGACACAGAAGACTCGTGGGCAGCCTGAGGGAGCTCTCTGCTCAACACAAAGCTGCAGGGTGCCAGGGTTGACAAGGAGTGGGATGGAGACTAACACAGAAACAGCTGTGGTCATGTCATCTACAGCAACAGTGCAGGCTGAGCTCAGCATGGGCTGCACCCAAGGAAGAGTTGGAAATGGCACAGAGACTGGCAGTGGGAAAACACCGACCTCCAAAAACTCATCTGAACTCTTACGGAGAAGGAGAGAAGATGTAAGCACATGCACAGTGCTTTGGACACAGGAATAAGCCAAGTGTTCTCGTCTCATAGCATAAGTAAAGGAACATTTGTTAAAACTACAAGGGTAGAATACAAATGATTTCAAAACTGGCAAAAGAAAACATTTTTTTTCAGTGATGTCACTGAGGAGGAAAAAACTGCAAAGTCAGAGGATAGCTTGGCCATCTCTCTGGGTAAAAAGTTGTCATATTTATGACAATAAGAGAAGTTAAACTCATCTTTCAGAACAAGCTATTCTCTAGCTATGAAAGCTTTGGAATAAGTATTATAGGTGATATCCTGGTGATCTACTGAGAGCTTTCTCATCTGAAGTACTTAGTACTTAGTATGGGCCACTGAGATAGGTTACTAGAACACCAAAACAGATGGTCTAAACGTGACACCAGTAAGGCCACTTCATCATCCCTCCTTCTATTTTTTAAGACATCCGGACGGTGCTGCTAGAGTCTCTGCTTATTCTGCCTACCTGAAGGCACACATTTAGCTTATTCAAACCAAAATTCCCAGGATAATCTGTAAGGGAAATTTTTGAGGAGCTAATCTGACCACTGATGAAGCATGCTCCCTTGGTCCACCCTCCTAATTATCAGTAACAAGGCAAAACTTAATGGAAGAAACCCCTCAAACACCTCTCATTGACTCTTAAGTAACTGAATCCCTCGATGAGACCTGAACGGCTTGAGAGAAATATCCTGCCAAGACAGACATCTGAAAAGCAAATGCAGAGTCCAGGCCATCAGGAACAGGACAGAAAAGAATGAAAATACCCAATCCACTCTGTAGATCTTAAGCTGTAATCTTCAACTCCATACCCTGCCTTCCAAGAAAGACAGAGCAAAGGGGCACTGAGAGAGAGAGCAGAAAAAAAGGCGAAAGGTCTGGAAATCATCTGTAAGCACAGACCAAGCTGCTTTTTAGTAGGAGACATGATAGACAAAAGGGTAATACACGGCTTTTATCTCCTTTCGCATTTAACTCAAGAATAGGGTATCATTCTATGAAAGCAAACAGCAGCACATTTGAAACCGAAGGCAGGGAACGCTTTATTCCAGTGGGAAGAGCTGGCGGGGGAACCTGACTCTGCAGTCGTGCAGAGCCACGGCATGACGACTGTTAAAGAGAGGACTGGGTATTTGTAAGGAACGTAACATCCACAGCTACAGACTGTGGGCAAAAACATGTGGTAAACACTAGGACTTCAGGGAGCAGAATGATGACAGGGCTTTGGATGGCAGCTCCTGTAGTGGCAGAATCCCTAAAAACTAGCAAAATAGTAAAGGTAATTTAACAACAACAACAACAAAAAGCTAATGCTCAGCTCCACCTCTGTGCCATTAATCTGCCTTGTGAGGCCTCCAAAGGAAACTGCAAACTGTCAGCAGTGTTGGGAAACAATGTGCTTTGTTTCAGGCCAAGCCCAGGTTTGTCTGGAGCTAGGCAGAGCCTGGCAGGGGCATCTGTGCTCCGGGCAGGGGGAAACCCACGGCCGGGAAAACTGTTGGGTGCAACAAACTCTGCCAGCTCCAGCTTTGCAAGATGTTACACTGAGTCCAAAACTACAGCCTGACTGCCTAAACAAAGTTAAAAGGGAGGGAAAATCCAGCAGTTGGTCCTTCTTCACCCGCTGAAAATGTGTCACTCTAATGACGCTGCTGAACAGCTAAAAGCAAGACAAGACAGTTGTACTAGAGTAAAGCAAGGGAGCCCTTGGGACTTGCTTTGAAATTTCGGAGGGATTACGAGGTGCTCACAGGGGTTTCCATCAATCCCCTGCTCATCACTCTGTGAAAGCAGGACGCTATGCGGATGCGTGGGCGCGTGGAGCCAGCAGGCTTGAGGTCTGGGCTGCCAGAGGGGTCTGCCACTTTGTGGGAGTGAGAGAGGAGCGAGGATGGGAGATGCGTTTTCTGATCCTAACCCACTTTCCTACCTTCTGGAGAAGGGAGAGCCCATGGCCTGGCAGCACTGGTGCTCCCTTTCGGTGCATTAATTGATGGCTGGCCACTAGAGGCCACCTGCCCCTTACTCTGTGCAACCTGGTGCAACCTCTCGGAGAATGGCTGGATGGACGCCTACTCGGATCTGGCCTGGCTTTTCTATTACCCACAACAGACAGAGTTCAGAGAAGAGCAACAAAAAAATTGCCAGTAGGCCAGAGGGATTGATTTATAAGGAAAGGTTAGGAGCTAAATTTGTCTAGCGCAATATGGGATGACTAAGATGGGGAGGGGACAAGCCAGCAGTCTGGAAAGATCTCAAGGGTTTAAAAAATGACTAAATATATTTTTTTTTCAGGTGGCCCTGCACAAAGAGGCTTAGAAATGGGTTCAAATTTAAAAGAGAAATTTAAAACGAATATCAGAAAGAATTCTGCTAATGAGCATCATGCTGAAGCACCCAGCCTGCTGGCATCACTGCCTGGGCTGCCAGAAGAAGAACATGAAAGGGGAAAGAAAAAAAAAAAAAAACAACAGTAAAGAAAACTGAATGAATGATACCTTCATCCTACTGTATCTCCTGGTTGTCGGGAGTACGTGATTCAGCATTCCCGCTAGAAGTAATTTTCAGTAATAGAAGCGTCATGCCAGCAGGCCAGATTCGAAGGGAGGCCAGAAAAACCCACAGCCTGCAGACCCGTGCTCACTCACACCTCCCTGCTCTCTCCGCAAGCGCATCAGTAAACAGAACAGGCTCACCTAAATCACTGTACCTCGTACCAACGGTCTAGGCAAAATGAACGCTGAAGGAAAGTGAGCAGGCATGCCCCCGTGACACAGGCAGCCACAGCATCTCCCACATGTTGCTATAAGGACTTGAGCAGGGCTTCCCCCAACCCCCAAAGGCTGCTTCACAGTGCCAGCGCAGGAGCTTTCCCATTTTGCTGAGAAAAATGCCTCTGGCGTATCTTCGAGGGGCAGAAGCGAGCCGATCACGCTGCTCCTTTGCAGCAAAGATGAGCTGGGAGGGCTACAGCAGACAAGGGGCTGCACAGAGGCCCCATATCTATCTCCTCAGCTCTCCCCTAATCCCCTGGCCGAGAATAATTTAGCTCTGGAGCGTCTAGACAAGGAGTGGACGTTAAGATAGGGATAAAGCCACAGAGGCAAAGCTGGTTGGGGATAGAGGAGAAGAGACTCTGGCTGGTAGACGCAGAGAGGAAGAGCTCAAAAAGGAGAAGGATTAGAGGCCTGGGAAGATTTTCCTGGGAAGACATACTGATGAGCCTGTCCGTACAGGAGAGGAGCAGGAGGGGTGCTGCTGCATGCACCGAAACATTCGGATGCTGCTGTGACAGTCACAGCCTCCAAGCCGAATGAAACGGGAGTGGGCTGTGCAGCCCCTTCTGGTCCCCCGCCACGAAGGAGGAACAAGGACACACACACCAGAACAAAAAGGCGACGCATAAGACAGTAAACACACAAAGTTTTCAGGCACGAAGGGTTTAACCTGTGGATTTCCCTGCCACGTAGCTATGCTGAAATTAAGAACACAGAAGTATTTATAAGGCTTAAATATTCCAATGAATCCTACACCCTGCTGAACTAACCTGGATAAACCACCACAGCCATTCACTCCTGAAGCACCTGCTCCCTTCCCTGACTCTCCCGCCACAGAGGTACCGGACGGGACGGAGCTCACACGCAGACACACACGGGAACAAAACCCACTCCAGGACGAAGCTCCAGCACCAGACAGCGACAAGAAGACACCCTTCCACTGGACGTACAGACAGATGGCTCTGACAGACACACGGACAGCCCGGGGAGGGAAGGGACGTGGGGATGCACTGCACCACGTACCGTGCCTTGTCGTTCCGTGAAACCCGTACGGTGCGGTGCGGCGCGCGGGACCACGCCACGCTGCACACCGCGTCGTGCAGCATCCAGCACCGGGCGCTGCGCCGTGCCCGCGACTGTGCTGCGTGCTGTGCCACGCACCGTGCCCGTGCCACGCACCGCTCTGCATCGTGCCGTGCCGTGCCATGCCATGCACCGCTCTGCACCGTGCCATGCCATGCACCACGCACCGCTCTGCATCGTGCCGTGCCATGCCATGCCATGCCATGCCATGCACCGCTCTGCACCGTGCCATGCCATGCACCACGCACCGCCCTGCACCGCGCCACGCACCGTGCTCTGCGGGACATTGGTGCCCGCCACGCGTGTCCGCGGGGCCCGTGGGCTGCTGCAGCCGGGGCAGCGGAGGGCCAAGAGCAGGGACCCGCCCCCCCCAAAAGCCCGTACCTCGCACCGCCGGAGAAGGACAGCCGCGCGCCGCCGCGCCGCGCCCCGGCCCCGCCACCGCGCTCCGCCCGACACGTGCCGCGCCGCGCCGGCGGCGGCGGGCGGCGCTGCGGCCCCGGCCTCCCGCCGGCCCTGCGCCCCTCCCGGGCCCCCTCCCCCCCGCTTACCGGCGTGGCTGCGGGGCGGCGGCGCGGGGCGCCCCCCCGGCGGCGCGGGGCGGCGGCGGCAGCGGCGGCGGTGGGGCGGGGGCCGGGGGGCGCGGGCCCCGCCGGGCGGGAGGGGGACGCTGGGGCGGGCTCCATGGCAACCGGATGTAAGCGGCGGCGCTCTAGGCGCGGCGGCCGCCTCGCTGGTGCGGCGGAAGGGCGCGTCTCTGTGGTAACGCGGAAGTGCGAGGGGCCGGCGGCGGCGGCGAGGGACGAGCCGCGCCGGGCCGGGCTGGGCCGCGGTCACCTCGGCCTCCGCCGCCTCGGCCTCCCCCCCCTGCAGATGGCGGCGGCGGAGACGCTGGTGCACGGCCTGGCGCGGCTGCTGCAGGACGCGGGTGAGTGGGGGGCCGGGCTGGGGTGAAGGCCCGGTGTGGGGGGCGGCAGCAGCAGCGCTCACGGCCCGTCCCGTCCTTCCCTTTCCCTTCTGCGCAGGGGACCTCGTCCTGGACGGCTCCAGCACGCTGACGCTGCTCACCCCCACCCTGCAGCACCTGACGCAGGTTTTCGAGCAGCACCTGGGCTCCCGCAACCAGAACCGGGGCTTCGTGGCCCTGCCCTCGCACCCCGCCGAGACTGCCGCCATTCTCCAGGCGCAGTTCCTCTTCGACGTCCTGCAGAAGACTCACTCCCTGAAGGTCTGTGCTTGCTGTGGCCAGGGGTGTGAGGGGCCGGGGGCACCACAGGGCCGGCCAGTGGGGTGGCAGCACAGCCGCCTGCTCCAGAGTGGCCTCCCTCAGCGCCCATTGACCCCCTCCGATGTGCATGCTGCACAGCTCAAACAGCTCTCGCAGGGCTGCTGCGTGGCATCGTAGTCAAGCGTGTAGTTACTTCATCTAGGATCAGCCATGCAACTCAGCGGAAAGTTTTTCAGGGTTAAAAACAAGGGCAGCAGGGGTTAATTACGTTCTGACCTTGCTAAGGTGTTGACATTCCTGGGAAAATGATTATTTCTTGAAATGCTTGAGCAATTTGGGCAGTGTCTGGCAGCTGAGTGCTCCCTGGGTGGTGACTGATCTGCAGGAGGCAGCGGAGCCAGGGTGTTTGAACAGAGCGGGTAGACATCGTATACGCTTACTGCTCTGAGACCTTGCGCTGCTTCTTTCTGAGTTTTACATGCTCCTGCCTGGGCAGTGGTTCTGGTTGATCTGTTTCACGGCGTGGGACATTGCTAATAATGTGTCCTCATTAATTTTAAGGAGGCTGTAATAAAGATAGAAGTACAGAGATAGAGGTTCTTCAGAGGGCTTCTTGAAAGGTGGCATGTGTTACGAGGCTGCACGTGATTATACTTGGCACTGAGGCACTACTGGGAGGGTAGCAGAGGTGAAATGGGCCTGAAAGAGGAAGAGGAATTAGCAGCTGTTCTTAGGTCCCACAGCAACGCTCCGGAGGGGTTGTAGCCGAGCACTACGGCCTGCGATGTTCTTAAAAGTGTTTTCCATATGAGACAGGTTGGAGACATTGTCTGAATGTGGTTGGGAGGGTTTCGTAGCGGTGTGCTGAGGGTGGAGGTTGGAGTGAGGCTTGTGGAGAAACACAGATCCCTGGCAGGGACGAGGCGGGGAGAGACGCTGCAGTTAGGATGCAAGTTGTGGTGAGTGCTTGTGTTAACCAAAAAATGAGCTCTTTCTGTAACAAGCCCTTAAAGAAGAGAAAGCTACCCCTTGTGGTGCGGTAGTTGATTTGCTTGGAGAAACCGATAATTTATGTCAGCCCAATCATATTCTTAAGACAGTGGAGGGAGGGGAGATGGTCAGGACGTAGAGCAAGGATGCCATCTGAAATAAGCTTTGCTAAAACTCATTGTCAAAGCTTCCGAGTGCAAGCTTCCCCTGCGAATGGTCCTGTTCGACATGCTGCATTAGTGCTGGCAGGCAGCAGGGCAGTGATTCATCGCCACCAGGGCTGCCGCTGTGGCAGCGGCAGTGCTGATGAGGCCTTGGGATGTCTGTTCTGCACCTGATGAGTGACTTCTGTGTGAAGGTGGATGTAGCTTGCAGAGATGGTGTCTCCTGTTGTACTTTGGTGTCTGCAGTGGGAGCGTTAACTACTTCATTACTCACTTTGTCTGAAATACTACTTGTGCAGTGGCCATAGAAAGCATAAGAAATTGGTACCTTATCCTTTGCGGTACGTGAACATGGCCGAACTGTCCTGTGGTGAAAGAGCCTGTGGCTGCACTGCAGAGTGCAAAGAGCAGGTTAGCAGGTACCTCAGTCTAATGCTATCAGTGTCGTGGAGACCAACTGTGTTTTCCATTGTATCTGCTTGTGATTTGCCTTATTTGGCCTGTTCTAGTGAAATGCACATGCACGCCTCCCACCAGTGTGCTAGTTCAGTTCAGTTGCTTGATAAACATAGCTGTAGCAGTTAGATTTGTCTTTATTTAGTAGATTTGTTAGTGGTGGCTGATGAGGAATCCAGCTGTCAGACCTGTGTTTCTGAAAGTAACGAAGCCACATGGGCAAGGGAGAAGAAAA
The DNA here is from genome assembly GCF_036417535.1 of Chlamydotis macqueenii. Classification (NCBI taxonomy): domain Eukaryota; kingdom Metazoa; phylum Chordata; class Aves; order Otidiformes; family Otididae; genus Chlamydotis; species Chlamydotis macqueenii. Next base: position 17,796,136 of record NC_141561.1, on the reverse strand, counting down.
GGAGCTCTGTGGTCTTGCAGACAGTGTTCTTGTGCTAGCTAGCTTTTTTTCTTTCACCTCCACTGAACTATGAGGCCAGGAGACAGTGCCAATACCAGCATGGGGGGAGAGCCTGTGAGTGAACACCCAAGCTGGAGTTCGGGTTGGGGGCGGGCCTGTTCAAGGTACTGCAGTCGGTACATCGCGAGGGCGGTATTGCAGCACAAATCGGGCTTGACATGAGACTTCTTTTCTGGTTTCTCTAGCTCGTTCATGTTCCAAACTGTGTTGTGCAATCTGCTGTGAAGATCTTTCCTTTCAAGTCCCTGCGGCATCTGGAAGTAAGTATAGAAGGCAAAACTGGCTTTGAGTCTTGCTGTTTGGCTTTTCTTGACTTAGTTTTGTGGTTGCAGAATGCCTCCACTCCTGAAAACTGAGTAGGCTTTGGTGGCTTTCCTAGATGGCTAAGTCTAATCTCTTGCAATGCTTGCTTGGGGTGAAGCTTGGATATGAGCAAAGTCTGGAATGTTAGGGATGGAGGCTCTAGCAGGGAAACAAGACATGGCTTGCAGAGATGGGCCTGGGATGGCAGCTGCTCTTACACTGTAGTATTTTGATGTATGTTATCCTTACTTTCTTATCAGCTGAGGTCTGTCCCTCCACACTGCCTCCGGGGACTGCGATTTGTCTATTCTCAGCTGGAATCTCTAACCTGTTGCAAATGTATCAGTACACTGGAGGTGAGTGTCTCTACACAGCTCATGGGGAAATGGCAGGAGAAAGGCTGTCTTGATCCTGCAACCCTTCACGCAGGGAAGATGTGGGAACAATGTTAACCATCTTACTGATCCATGTTGCATATGGCTTTTTCTCCTTTCCCCGTTCTGGGCCCTACTCCTGACTCAATGTTGAAGTATTCCCTGGTTGGATACATGTGTGCTCTGTAGTCTCCTTTTTAGCTGCTTGAGAATTTCTGTCTGCAGCCAATATTTGTATCAGCTAGGTCAGACCATTCTGTGTCTTTGGCTGTTTTCACATTCAAAGGCCTGCAGCTGATCAAGGTTTATTTCATTGTACCTCAGCAGTCTTAAATTAGAGTTTATTGTCAGAGGGAATGCTGTGCCCCAGTGTCTTATCTGCACTGGTGCCCAGCAGGTTTCTGAGACATGAAGGCAAGCTCCAGCTGTGGAGAACTGAGAAGTGTGGGCTGTGCTAGCCATGGGGCTCTGGGCTTTTGTCTGTGGCACAGAAGCAGCTGCCTGCTGGGGAACAGGGGCTGCTGGTAGGGAGTGCATAGAGTTTCTTTTGTCTGCCAGAGCACAAGTTGTTTGGCCAGGGCGTGTGTATCTTACTTCTGTGTCTGTGCTTTGATGGAGGTCTGAAAAAGGTTTCGTTAGCATGAATCTTTGTGGTTGGTGTTCAGAGCCTATGAACTGTAGCATGTTAGATTAACTATTGCCACTTCAGTGTAGGAAGCAAAAGCCTCTCCCCTTCTTTCTAAATATCTAGCCATGGAATTCTCACCATCTCCAAATACTTAAGTGAGTGATGTAAAAGTCATTGCCACGCTAGGCAAGGCAGGATCTGTAAGGCACAATATGCCAGCCTTGTTGTAGACTAGCTGTTCTCCTGTGTTCATCTGCTTTTGCTGTAACAGCTAGTACTCACCAAGGAATGGCTCCTCGCTTCTTCCTAGGAAATCATTTCAGCATGTGGTGGCGATCTGAGCTGTGCGCTCCCGTGGTTGGAACTGCACACTGTGAACTTCAGCTATAACTCGATCACTGCCTTGGATGACTCACTGGTGAGTGGGGCATCCTTCCTGCATGACTGAGGGGAAGAGAGGAGATGATCACAGCCAAGAACTGGGCACTCCTTTACTCATGCTGCTAGGTTTGCGTGGGAGGGAGTGAGCAGTATTAATTTTGCTGGCCTCTCCCAGCAGGACAGGGTTTCCATGTTGTTTGTAGGATCTGATCTAGTATCTCTTTGTCCTTCAGCAATTACTGAATGCTCTGAGAGTCTTGGATTTGAGTCATAACAAGATCCAGGACTGTGAGCACTATTTAACGGTGAGTATCCTGGGCTGAGCACCAGGGTTTCCTCGTATGGAGAGGACACTGCTAAAGTGCTGTAATCAGCTAGCAAGCACATGGTCAATGATGTATAACAAAAGAAACTGAAGACATGACCTAGCAGGCATGTGATTTAGAGCCAGTGCTTGCAGCCTTGAAGCTGTTGTCATGTATGTGAAGAAAATGATAGGGGCTAGTGCCTTGTCTTGAGTTCGAGGTCAGGCTTTGAACTAAGGTCTCAATTGATCCAGTGCTGCTCTTCTCTCTGAACAGACCCTCTCCGAACTAGAGTACCTCAATCTGGCTTATAACTTCCTGTCCAAGGTGCCAAACCTTGGCATCTTCAGCCGATCCAAGCTGGTGACTCTGATTCTACGCAACAATGAGCTTGACAGCATTAATGGTGAGCCCGCAAGGGAGGAGCATTTCTGAGTCTGAGGCCTTTCTCTCTTCCTCGAGGAGGAACAGAACTTGAAATTTTGGGCACAGCTGTTTTTACCAGGGTTCGATTTGCAGGGAGACGGGTAGGTGGGAAGTTCCTAAATTATATCTTCTAGCATGCTGATGGCTTTCTTACTTTGTTTGCAGGGGTTGAACAGCTGGTGAATCTGCAGCACCTAGATGTGGCCTATAACCTGCTGCTGGAACATGCCCAGTTGGCACCGTTGTCTACTCTGCACTATGTAAAAAAAGTAAGCACGAAGCCTGGTGGTTTGGTAGATGAGAGATGTCATGGTCAGGAGGTGCAAGGTGGAGACTGTATGGTAAGAAGAGAGTTTGAAAGATCAGTTCAACTCTTGAGCATTTAATTTTAATGAGGACAGGTGATTGGGGAGCCTTGGAGACACACCTGTATTTCAGTCTTCATTTTCTGCAACCCCTGCTCAAGCTAACCTTTTTCCATATGCTCATCCTCACCTCGTTTTTGACACTGTCAAGTTCAGTAAAGATCCCCCCTAATCCTGTTGTGGATTTGTGCCTTCAGAGAAGTCTGAAGGAGGATAACTGCAGGCATTGTAGTGCCTGTGAAGGAAGATAGCCTGCAAAGGACTGTTCTCTCAACAGTTCTCAGAGTCAGTACTGAAAAAGCTCCTGATGGTTTTGAGACATGAGTAGGAAGTACTTTAATTTCATTCTCTATTTGCTGAACAAATTTGAGGAAGCGTTGTAAAAGCTTAATCCTCTCCTGGATTGATCAGCATTCCACTACAAGGATATTTCCTGAGGCAGAGAGAAAGCCTGGAGCTGCAGGCAGATTAGGTCAGGGTATAGAATATTACCTCTAATAACAATTTCTCTGTTTCCCCCACCCAGCTGCATTTAGAGGGAAACCCATTATGGTTTCATCACAACCATCGGTCTGCAACTGTTGTACATCTGTCTCCCAGGGCAGCCTCCTCCAATGTGAGTATGTTATGTGCCTTCTGTCCCTGCTGTTGAAGGTGTAGGATGTTCTTATACCCAGGGGCAAATGAGGGAAAGAATTTAATAAACCTGAAAATTCATTCCAGTGGTGTAACAGTGGTGATTGTTTTGTGGGTTTTTTTTTTTTTCAGGTAGAGTAGTTTATCCTTAAATTTTTATGTGGTGTGCTGGCCAGGGCAGACAGAGTTGAATACTGATCTCAGGTTTGCCAGACCTCAGATCTTAATACTTCTTCACTGTCAGCTTCATCAGTTTTGCTCACCGATGGTCCCAAAGCTTTAGTCTGTTCCTCCTAGATAGTGACTATGTAGCTGGACTTTGCAAAGAAGGAACTCACCATCTTGGCCCACCTTGCCAAACTACATACTCCTTTTGGCTACTGTGGCCGCTTCTTTCTTTCTGCCCATCGCTCTGCTCTCAGCTAGTTGTCATCACTGTTTTCTTTGCACTCTGGTGCTTAGGTCAGTTCTTGGTGATCAGATTTTAAATAAAGAACCCAGCAAGGCAGCATTCTGGCAATTTAGCAAAGTAAACTTGCTTGCTAAGGGTCAGAGGTGTTCCAGAGCTGGGCTGCCCTTCACATTAGTGGCAAATGGCTGGATTGATCATCTTCAAACTGCATCTTGGAACTAGCTTTCACTGAGCTCAAGCTACTGGAAACTAGGTAGACTCAGGCTAGAAGTAGGGTACAAGCTTTGAGGTAATCTGTTTTATTTATTCCACAGACTGTCTTGGATACGTTTCTGGGAGTCGTAAAGTCTGTAAACAGGAAAACCACAATGGTCCTTCTGGCCTTATATGCTATTAGGTCAAGTAGCTACAACTAAAGGAGTGATGGATAGGCAGGAAGAGGGTTGTTTCTGGTAGTCTTGGCAGTTTGTGCCAGGGATCCCAACCCTTGGGTGGCCTGAAGGGGAATAGGAGGCAGCAGATGTTGTCCTGAGTGTGTGCCAGCCAAGTGGAATCTGACTGCAAATGGGTCTCTAATTACAGTTCCTCTTGGATGGGCAGCCACTCTCTTCCTTGGACCTAATGGTAAGTACAGTTGCTGTAAACTGATCTTACTGGCTTTGGGAGTGGGAACTCTGACAGGTTTTTGCATCATCATGTGTCCCATTAAAACTGTAGAGGCTGCCTTGACTCTTTGACGCAGTTTGTTTTGGCTCAGTCTGTGCTGATCCCTAGTAATTGTTGGGACTGGCCAGAGCGGTGTAACTTATTCTGTCCTATGTAGCCTTGCAGAGCTCGGAGCCTTGCCTGTTTCCTTTTCAGGTACTCTCTGGTACTTGACACTTGAATTACATGTCAGCAAAACAAACAGTTGTCCGTTTCCCATCTGCTGTTTTTAAGAAATGCAGAGATTGAGTTAAATTGGAGTGTTCGTGATAAACAATCCAGTCGACAAGGCAGGATCTGTTGTCACCACTCTGAGATGGTGAGGGACAGGGAAGTTGTTAGCCTGAGTTGTGGCTTGGTTACCTTGTCTCCCCTTTGCACTTAGCAGGCAGCTTTCTCTTCTTGTGACTTTAGCACCTTCCAAGACTTGTGCAAAGTGTGTCACAGTCCATCCACACTTCTACCTCAGAGAAGACTGTGCTGGACCGCAGTGCTCTGGACAGTTCCTGTGCTGCAGACTTCAGCGACAGTCAGTCCCCAGCAGAGAATGTGGCTGTCAGGCTCCCTCGGAAGAAAACCAAGGTCTGGGACTGAGACAGCTTCCTAACTGTGCAGCTGGCAGGTTGGGTGAAGGAGCTCTCTCGATGTGAAAGCCTTGTGCTGTGGGATGTGGTCTTGTACTGACTGTGTAGTACTGAGCCTCTACTGCATGTTAGGAAGGGGCCGGGCTTAAAGTCAGTCTTGATATACTGTGACAAATGTTTCATGTTGTGGTTCTGCGCTGTAACAGCTATGAACCCTTCATCTTGGCAGAGCCCCTCATCAGATGCTGTTTTGTTTTCTCTTGTGCGTCCCAACTATTCTTACCCTGTTTGTTCCAGGGAAAAGTCAAAGTGCGCAGAGCAAGCATTTCGGAGCCCAGTGACACAGAACATGAGCCCCAGGCTTTACCTCTCTCTGCTGGTGAGACTTGGTTTCTTCATCTGTAACACAGCAACTGAACTGCTCATAGTCAGAGGAGTGCTCTGGCGTGGTGATTATTTTAATGCTTTCCAAGTTTTTTCTCTGCAGGCCTGGTCCTACAGCATCAGAAGGAGATAAAGCGCTTGGACAGCTTCAGAGATCGCTTTGGTGTTGACTGGCTGCAGTATAAGAGACATCTGGAGGAGCATGACCAAGTACCCGTCATCTGCCGTAGCCGTTCTGCAGGTGAGATCGCAGGAAGACCTACTGCGATGGACTTGCAGAGTGAGAGCTCTGACGCAGAGCAAGGAAAACCTCAAGTATCCCAGAAAGAATCCGCAGCTCCTTTGGATGATACTGAGAAGGAGGAAGAGCCCGAAGTACAGCTGGATGAGCCTGTGGAAGGAGAACAAAGAGGAGAAGAGGAGGCAGATGAGCTAATGTTGGGGGAGGAAGAAGAGGAGGAGAAGCCAGAAGGTAAACAGGTCTTTTCACTGCTGTGTTTGAGAGCTTTGGTGACGACAGAATAGATGGAACAAATGTGATATCCCTGAAGCTTTATCATGATGCCCAGTATTGTGGGACTTCTAAGGACTTGGGCCAAGCAGGCCTGAAGGCCTGCTGTGTGTACTGACTTGTCCTACATCTTGTTTGCCAGTGGACCTTTGCCAACCAGTGCTGGTGAGCCAAATAGAAGGTGAAGGGGACCCAGAGCCAGACTGGATCTTCCTGCGAGTCACAGCTAAGCATGTAATTGAGGTGGAACTGAAGGCTGCCAGAGTCCTCCACAAGCTGGAGCTGAAATGCCTGCAGAAGGTGGAGACCTCAGAGATGAACTGGAAGAGGATGGTGAGTTATGCCTCTGTGTGACCCTTTGACATATTACTCCCTGTGTGGGCCAGCATTCTGGATTTGGGCCTCTGTCAGAGTACCCTGCAGGTGTTTTCCTAGCTCCTGCAAAGCCTGATTGATCGAGCATCTCTTCCCCACAATGCATACATATCTAACAGTGTCTGTATTGCTTAGAGTACCTGTGAAAATGCATCAAGAGCCAGCACCAATTCTCTTGCAAAGCTGAAGTTAAAAAGATAATGGCTGGACTTGTTCCAGTTCACAGGAGTGAGAGATTTCTCAAGAGGAGCCTAAGTGAAATGGAAACCTCCTTCCTATCCGTTCCTCGCTGGGGTATCTCCCTTGCCTTGGAGGACTGTTTGTGGATTGTACTTTTTCTTAGACAGTGCAGCACAGAGCCTAGGGTGATGTTTAGAGAGCTCCTGGTAGTTCAGTGGGCGGTTTTCCATCCACTCTAGGTGCGTGCTTTAACACTATCAGCCCTGTTTCACTTTTGTGGTTTTTTAGAAAGGGAGTTTGGAAATCTGTTTCCTCATGGTAGGATTTTAACATTAGTATTGTGCGTGGACATGTTCACAGGTTTCTCTAATACTATTTTCCTCAAAAGCTTTTTTTTTTTCTTCCTGCTCTTGTACCTCTTGAATGTTTGTAGTTTGATGTTCCTCTGAAGTACCTTTGTGAAAAGATATTTTGTTTGAAATGCTTTGTTCTGGGCCTTGAAACTTGCTGTTGTCCTCAGCACTTATTTTTAAGTCCTCAGAGCTCTATTTATTTAATTAATTATTTGTGCCCATTTTACCAGGCTCCCAAATGCTATCAGCCATGGAGGGCTACTCAGGGCTTACTACATTAAATGCTTGTACGGCCATGTTTCAGCCAGTTGCAAACAAATGTAGTCTGTATGCTGCATGCTGTGTCCTCTTTCTAGAACTGGTGGTTTCTGTCTCCTGCAGGACCTGGAGCGAGTTTTCCCTGTCCTCAAATTGCACTTCAGCTACATTCGCAAGGACCGGCAGAAGCGCAAATACGTGGTGCTTGATGACTGCCCGGAGCAGTGTCTACAGGTAGGGGAGGCTAGAGCTGGAGCCTGTGGAGAGGGACAGTGTTACTGGAAGAAACTGAATTCTTCCAGCCAGCACAGGGCCCCTGTTGTTAGAGCACATGCGCGTCTGCTGCTCTGTGGCAGCCCATGTCTGGTTTGTAAGCTCAGGATTTATCCTGCTGCACAGATGACCTGTTGAGGGCCCTGTGAGCATGGCTGTGGGCAGTGGAGGTCCTGGAGCATAAAGGATGCTTTCAAGGAGAAAGCCTTGCAGTTTTCTCTCTCTTAGGGAGAAAAGTTAGTACTCTAGTGATCCTTACTTGTTGTGCATGTGCAACATAATGTTTCCTGGATTCTGAGCTATGCACTAGCCTGTACTTAACCCTCTGGTCAGTGAGAGTGTCAGTGCTATGGCAGCTCTGGTCTGCACAGCTGCTGCAGTGACTCTGGTCTCAAATCTGAGTGTTTTTCTTCAGGTACTGTTGTTTAAGTACATTTAAACAAGTTGTTACAGAAAAGGCACAAATAAATGGGACCCTTGAGACTGGAGTTCCAAGGAGAGCCTGTCATTATGTAGACACAAGGCACAGATCTGCAAAACCAGATTCTCTTGGTCTTCTGCAGTGAACCTCTGCGCCCTTGGCAAGTCTTGCACAGACTGTCTGTGGTACTGCGTTAGCTGGGAAGTAGCTCTGTACCCCTTGCACTCTGAAGTGCTGTAATGAGGCATGTGAGGAGACTTGCTGATGTCAGGGGCTTGCTTTTATTAGGACGGTTATAGCTGTCTGCTAGCACTCTTTTCCCTGTGCTGCTACTTCTAGTGTGTCCTTGAAGTGTTGTCCCCAGCTGTTGAGGAGAATCGGCGAAATCAGGACCAGGAAAAGGGATCCACAAAGCTCCAGTGCCTGAAATGCAAGCAGGAGTTTTTGCAGTCCTTGGCTCCCTTGCATCAAGATCCCTATGCTTCAGAGGCTGGAGATGCCAAAATCCTGGAGAACCTAGTTGTCTCAAATCCAGGTAGGATGTAGTACCCAGAAAAAGGATGCTTGCTAATGCCCAAGCAGACTGCCAGAATGGCAGCTGTGGTGCAGAGGATGGAATGTATAGGAGAGGATGATACCTTGGCTGTACTGGAATTAAAACTTGTGGGATGTACTCTCACTTGGCCCACTGTTAAGTAAACAGCACCCCTGTTGTTGGTGGTGTGGGGTCTGGGAGAACATAGGGGTGCTAGAAACTGCAGATGGTCCACAGAAATCTGAAGTCTGGGAGAGGCATTAAAGGTCATGTAGTCTCTCATCCTGTTGGAAACTGTAGTCAGTTCTGCCACAGAGACTTATTTGTTCTAAAGGGCTTTTGCTAACAGGGGCTTCTAGGCAATCTTCTCCAGTATTTCAGGTAAAACTTTGGCTGTTAGACACCAGAAAAACAACCAGAACCCTAATTCAAGTCTCCCTGGCTGTGATCTTAAGCCCACTCTCACTTTGCTTATGGGGAATGATTTATTCCTTTCTTTGTACATGAGGGCCATTGTTCTCCCCACGTGACTAGTCCCTAGTCTTCTGTCCTCTAGACTAAATAAGCTCAGCTCCCTAGATAATTTGCTTGTCAGTCATACCTCATACAATGCTGTTATTCTTGCTGGTCTCCTTTGTACATTTTCCCATTTGTCCACATTTTTCTTTAGGTGTCTGAAACTAGATGTGGTATTTTGGCTGAGATATGGCCAGTGCTGAATAGGCATCTTCTGATTGCTGAGTTTTTCAAAGCTCAGTTTATATTTGAAGTAGGGAGTGACCAGCCTTAGCTCGGAAGATGCTGCTCGTTTGACAAAGATTTCTGGGATCGATGTACTGCAGTGAGGGCAGAGATGCTGTCCTGGCTGCAGCACTTTTTTCCACCCCAGGACACTTTCTGCCCCCTGCCAGGGTAGTGGGAGTCCCAAGATCCAGCTGGGAGTCTGCTGTGGTGTGGGTGAAGCATCAGGTATTGGGGTCAGGAGGCATGAGGACAGCTGGAGAAGGCACACGGCATGCTTGTGGTTTGGCTGGCAGGAGAATAAACCAACCTGGGGATGGAGGTGGCTAAGGAGGGTTGAATTGACTGGTCATGAGCTTGGGCTTCAAAGGCTATGTGAGTGTTTGTGGACACAAAGTGGGGGAAAGTACGTCAGCTCATGAGTTTTGGTGGCCACTACAGCACACAGTGGTCACCCTAAATCAGAGCAGAGCTATTTCAGGTGGATGTTGGCACTGATCCAGAACTTCTCATTGATTTGTGAGGGGAGGTGTGTAGCATATGATTCTGAACAGAGCTGCTCAACAAGCTGCTCAAGGGCTACTATAAATATTGTCTACTTTGAAAGGGATGGTTTGTGGTTTGCAGAGGGGAGGAAAAAAAAAATCTTGTGGGAGAGCTGTTTTAGTTTCTCTTTATCCCTCACTAAATCTTCTACAGATGCTGCAGCAGCTGGTGAGCCCATAGCCTGTCCCAGTTGTTCCAGTGACCATGTGGTCATCCTGCCTTCAGAGGTGTGCTCCAGCACTCCTTTGCCACTCGGCCCCGATAGCACAAGTGAGGACCTGTCAGACTCCATCCTGGAGGGAAGCAGCCAGCAGGAGGGCCCAGAAGAAGCACCTGCCCTGGCTGGCGAGAGTGGGAAGTTCTACATTGGTGGGGAGGACAGCTCGGAGATGGATACCAGCAACAGCAACAGGACCCCAGAGCTGAATGGCGAGCATGACGGCACTCTCCGTTCCAGCTCCCGTAGTTCAGATGGGGGCTGTGGGAAGAAGGAGCTGGGCATGAAGAGTCAGTATTTGTCCCTCAGCCACACAGACACCAATGGGGGCAGTTTGATGGGGAGCTACCGTTACAGTGCTTCTCGTGGGCCCACTTCTTCCCAGCCCTCTTTGAACTCTGAGTCAGAGGAAACATGGAATCTCAATCCCTGTGAGTACGTAGGAGCCATGCAGGGTCTAGGGGTGTGCGCAGCTTGGTGTTGGGCTTAATCACTGGTGCTTTGCAGGGTGCGCTGCCTCCTGTTTAATGGGGAAGGGGGGTCGTCAGGTATGAGCAGCAGTGACCGTGGTTCTTGTGAGCAGAGTTTTTAATTCCCTTCCCTGTTCAATCCCTATGCCTGAAGGCAGGGAAAAACTGAGTCAGCTCCTAATCCCTAGTATTGCTCAGACTTTGAGTAACAGGGTCTCATTCTGGGAGCTGCACTGTTCCGTTACAGACACGCTATGTTCCTGTGGCACCAGCAAGCTGCCAGCTGGAGCATTACCTTTGGAGAATAGTATGCAGAATTTCTGTCTTTATTCTCTGGCTTAAGTGCAGTGTGAGGCTGGTGTGTTTGTAGGAGGCTCTGGTTAGTGGATCTGCAGTTGCTTGTGCTTTCCTTGGTGGTCATTATGAGCTTCAGATGACAAAGCCTGTCCAAAAGAAGAGACTGTGTTCTGTCTGTGGAAGGGATGTCATGCAAGATAGCAGTTACTAGGAGGCCCACAAATGCTTTTTGTAAAAAGTCTTGGATTTCTCATGTAGCAAACTGCCTTTTCTTGGGGATCAGTTTGTGATTTACAGAATAACTGAAGTTGGAAAGGAGCTTTGGAGGTTATCTGGTCCAACCCACAAAGTGACTCCACTATAACCGCAGTCTAGTCCTGATCTACAAACCCATCAGTTTCCTGATCTATAGAGATATCCCCCAGCCTTTCAAGACTGCTGTACCTCTGAAGAGGAGTTGGTATAGGACCAGTGTTTAGGATTACCATGTTCAGTCTTGTACACTTGGAGTTTGAGAAATAAAGCAGTCTCTTATTCTGGGTCAAATCACAAGGTCTCATTTAAAACTCAGCCCATGAAAAAGCTCCTGCTGAGGAGAAGTTGATTAGTGTAGTGTTTCTGGTGGGGAACAGGTTCCACAGGGAAGTGTATACTCTCGGGCAGTATCGTGGCTATTGTATAAACTATTTGGTTATACAATTGCATGATAAACCTAATTATGTTCTTAAGCAGTTTTATTGGTGTTTTATTCAGTCCTCTTTAGCCTTACCACAGCTGAAGTCAGAATTTAGAAAGCTGACCTGAGCTGACACCAGATGAAATGAGAAATGTCTTTGGCTTTGTGATAAAGAATTGCCCTCCTTCCAAATCTGGCAGCAAAGCAATGTCCTCTTGTGACTAAACAGCTGAGCACAGGTTGAAGATGGGTTAAACCTAGGCTTTGTGTATCTGAAGAAGCAAGTGTTGGAGTGATGTAGTCTCCTCATGTCTCTAGATTGAGACCTGTGGCCTGGAAAGCCCTGGCTTTGGCCCGTGGTCTTAAGGAGAGACTTAATGGAAGCAAGCGTGCAGAGGGGGTGATACTGCTGCCAGTCTGCGTGCTTGGGCGGCATCCAGTCACTCAGCAGAGTGCTGATCCCACCCTTTGCTCTCCTCAGCTGTAAACGGCATCCTGCACACGAGGGACTTCCGTTCTGTGGATCATCGCCTGAAGCTGTACCTGGATATGGAGGTTTTTGAGGAGAATGCTGAGGAGTTCCAGTGCTTCCTCAAGGTGAGCTCCCACACCACCACTCCTACACTCCTTGGCTGTCCTTCCTACCCTGCAAGTTCTGCTCTAGGGTGGCATCCCAGAGACTGTGGGGTGTGAAGGGAGCTGAAGTGTGTTTGAGTTGGTCCTTTCCATGGGTGGGCTGGCAAGGGGCAGGCCAGTGCTATGACCCACTCTCTCTGTGCTCTAGGTGGTCATGGTGAAGTTTGGCCGTCAAGGAGAGTTCCTCTCAATCCTGGTTGCCTCTGATCTCAAGATTTATGTGCTGGAAGTCACTGGGGCTATCAGGTGAGAAGAATGGTGGTTAGTGAGACCCTGCAGCAAGGCTGTGAGTGCTGGGTAGTGCCAGCCTGTGCTAGCCTTACCCTGGAGGCGTGGTGACATGCAAAGGCTCTTCTGGCAAACCCCCCTGCTGCAGTGTGATGTGCGGGAGGAGATGGGGCAGCCTGCTGCAGCTGAGGGCTGTGCTCTGTGATTAGGGGACAACCTGCAGACTGGCTGAAGAAGAGCGACTCCCACTGCCTATCTGATATTTCCCATCTGGAAGTGGGACTCTGCCACCAGAGCTTGCGAATGGAGTTTGAGAACCCGAAAGCCTCCTACAATCTGCTGATCCGGAACCAAAGCTGCTGTGACCAGTTCCTGCAGACTCTGACATGTAAGAGTAGAGCTGTAGCAGGGATGGGGAGGGGAGAGGATTTGGAAGTTTTGCTCTTGGAGAGCTTCCAGGAGAGCTGTAGTTGGATATATGTTGGAAATTCACTTGCCAGCTCAGAGAAGAGTTGAGGGAGAACCCCACGGGCATCGTAACTTCCAGTGCCTCTCTGTAGACCAGAGGACTGTCCTGAGCTGTTATGTACTGCCCTTGGGCTCACAATAAAAGACATCTACCTTCTCCCTCTCTTTAGATCTCATGCATGAGCTACCTGCTAAGCACAGGAGTAAGGTGAAGGAAATCCCCACTGTGGAAATGAATCCACAACATTGGCTATGGTAAGAACGACATCTGTGAGGCTGAGGTTTTGGATAGAAGAGGATGTCTGATTGTTCAGCAGTGCCTGGGAAACATAGTACTCAAAACAAGGCAGCACAGGAGGAGGCACTGCTGGAGTGACAGCCAGTCCTGTGTTATGGGCTTAAGGCAGCTGGCTCAGGTGCCTTCTGCACAGGGGATGAGCAGGCAAAGGTGTGTCATGGACTGAGCCAGGCAGGGTAACTCCAGCTCTCCTAGAGGAGCCTGAGCAGAGTATAATGGAGGGAGGAGAACGGGGAGGCATAGGGCAGCCTCCTCCCTTGCAAGAAGCATTTGGTTCCTAGCTGGCAAGGCTGGGGGCAGAGTAACAGAAGAGAGAGGAATTTTGCAACATCTGGGAGAGATGGGTCCTTCCCAAAGAGGACAGTGAACAGCTCTCTGAGTTCACAGCAAACCTAGACTGGAAACAGGGTGCTTCCCTGATCGACCCGCTGTTGTGTCTCCTGCAGGCATCTGCTGGACTCCAAGACCACAGATTTTGCCGCTGCAGATGACACTTGTTTCTTCTACCTGCTGGCCTACCTGATCCAAGGTACAGAAGATCTCGGTGGCCAGGTGTCTCACATCTTGTGCTGTCTGCTTACATGCTTCTGGTTTTAGGGTACAGTCTGTGGGAAAAGAGCTGAGCCATTGGTCCAGCAGCGAGGTGGGGTGGGGGTATGGTTGAGGGGCTCTTTTATTGTTGAGATGTGTAGGATAGCAGCATGCTTCTTTGTGTATATCCAGTGAGTCTCCCAGCCCTTTTCTGCATGGAAGTCCAGGCTCTAGGGAGCAGTTGGTCTTGCACACCAGGTTTGGCGACAACTTGTAATGGTTTCTGAGAAGCTGGAGATTTTCTAAGGGCTGGATCGTTGCCCTAGGCTGAGAGAAAGCTGAGGGGTCATACACACAGCTGGTTTGTGTGAGGAGCTGAAAGGCTGCTCAGTTTAGGAAAACAGAAGCAGGTGTCCGGAACCTGAGACGGTAGGAAAGGAGCAGCCATCAAGTTGTGTTCCAGGACTTGTGGCTTGCTGAGGGCCAAATGTGCTAAACCTGGGATTTGAGTCTTCAGTGAACAATTCCAGTGTTATCTTAGCTTGGGACACTTTTAAAAACAACCTGGCTGTTAATCATGTTCTGACTTTGTTACTGCTCTCGCACCCCTGTTCACCACTGGCTATTGTGGAGGTATGAGAGAAGGAGAATGAGGAGGACTCTGTGGAAAGTATGTTTATTGGTCTCCTCAAGCTGAACAAATAGCCTGTGGGAGGGAGAACTTAAAGTGCGTTGTTTTTACTGTACAGTTTTTCTCCTTTTTTAGAGTATGGTGCCCAAAACTGGACACAGTTCCAGCTGAGGCCTCACTGCCAAGTAGACAGGACTAATTCAACGTCCCATTTCTGATATTTCCACTAATTCCCAGAAGTGAGATGTGACAAGAAAAGCAACATGTTGCTGTAGTAGCTTGTGGTCCCCTGTGACCTCAGCCAATTCTGCTAGTGGTTCCCTATTTCTGTGCATCTGACTTGTTCCCAAGTTCTAGTGCTTTTCATTTGCATCCACTGAAATCAGCTGCATGATATTTATACTCCCCACAGTTTATCAAAACTACTTTGCTTTCTGCCATACTCATGACGCATCACAGCTTGGTATTAAACTTTAAGTGTGTGCTCTGTGTTCCAACCATCAGATATCTGCAGCCAGACAAATTCAGGCCAAAAAAGGTGGCCTTTTAGCTGGAGCTGCTTACTTTTAACTAAGGAGTAGTAAAGTGTTGTTTAAGAGGTTAAAGGACTCCAAGTGTCTTTCCCCGCCTCACATGAAGATATAGGCTGGACAAGGCTAGCTGGGTGGTGGTCTTTCATATGCATGCTCTTGCAATGAGCTTTGATAAAGCTGGTCAAGCCCAGCCACATTTTGCTACCCTGCTCCCCCTCTTCAGTCAGGAAGCTGGGTAAGGCTATTCACCCAGTTACTGTTGCTGGAAAGGATTTCCCTAGGGGAGGAATGGAGAGCAAAGCTGGTTCTGTGGTGACTCAGGCTCTCAGCAAAGCCTCTCCTGTTCCCTTGTATCCTTTTAGGGGCATCTGCTTTCCCTGTGACCCTGCTGAGCACCCGAAGCATGCTGTTTCTGCTAGAGGAGAATCACCAGTGGCAGGTGCAACCCTCCTTGGATGCAGACCATGAGGCAGAAATGCCTCCTAGGAGCAACATCCAGTTGAAGGAGAAGCAGCCGATCAGCAGTATTAGCAATGTCATAACCTATCGCCTCTGTCCTTGTGACATCAAGCTGATGCTTTACGATGAGGTAACCAGGAGGTGGTCATAGGGCACACAAGATGCTGGGGGCTGGATTGTGCTCAGAATCCTGTTCCTGTCAAGAGCGTCCTGGGGCTGTCATCTCCCATCCTAACCCAGGGTCTTGCACCACAGATGCAGGGGAGCGCAGCAAATTGCCGCTGTACAAAAGTCGTGCGGGGACACTTCCATAGCTGGCAGCATAGAGGGAGGAGGATGTAACTTAGGAACTGGGTGGAACTGGTTTCTGCGCTGGGGAATAGCAGCTCAGAGGTGATCAGTGCCTTCGAGGCTAGGCCCTGCTCATCCCCTCCCTCTCTTTCCTCCCTCCCAGGTGCTGAAGGTGGAGAGCACTTGGCACATCCGCACAGAGTGCCCTAAGCTCCTGGCAGAGCTGGTGGAGTGGATCCGTGGGCCCTGGGAGGAGATGTTCTCGATCGACCTACGGAAGGCTGTGTACGAGGGACTGGAGTGAGCTTGCTGGCTGTAGGCAGACGGGACTTGGAGTCAAGAGTGCTGCTGTGCTGGCAATGGTGCAGAAGTGCCTCCCACTCCCATCTGACCTTGCTGTCCTGTGGCCTCTACTTTCTACCCTACTCTTGTCGCTGGCCCTTTTTGGTGGGGAGGAGGGGAGCACATCATGGTCCAGACTGCACAGTCACTCACTTGCACTGGGCTGGCCATGGAAGGAGGAGGTGGAGGGTGTTCCTTGTAATACTGCATAAGCTACAGAGTTTTAACTTGGCAGTGTCTGCTAGTCTCCTTCAGGGTCATATGGAGCACCACTGAAGGAAGAGGGGAGCCAGGCCAGAGCGTGTTCAGTGGGGGACATGCAGTGGTACTAGGCAAACAGCAGACCAGCAGCAGCTGGGTGCTGTGGTCTTCCTAGCAGGTGTATTTGCTGCCTTCCTAGCTGTCTCAGAACAGCTGCTATTATCTGCTGCTGATTTTTTTTTTTTCCTCTGTTTTTTCCTCCTCATCCTTCCTCTTGTCCCTGGCTTCCCCAAAGCTGCCTGCTTAAAACAGGAGCCCGATTGCACAAGGGGATGAGGCACGCTGTACTAATAATCCCACAGAGAGCCCTTACCTGCCTGCCTGGTGGGGCGCGGCTCAGCCTGCTGTAGTCTTTCACTGTCACTGGGGAGGGAGGAGCTGTGAGGCTCTTGGCACAGAAATGTGTTGCTCACTGCTTAGGGGTCAGGACCCTGGTGGGCACTGGCAGGTAAAAGCGAGGCTTAGGCTTTTCTGAGCAGTCCAAAAGCAAGAGTCTATTTTAACATGAGTTTTATTATTTTCTACTGTAATAAAGGCTTATATTTATTGAATTGTCATGTTTTCCTTGTTTCATCCTCTTGCACTGTTGTAATGTCTTTGTAAGATCTTGCACACTAGCTTTGCAGCAGCCTCAAGAGTTCCCCAGTGCCTCACAGGGTTTGGGCCATTCTCCCCATCCTGTTCAGGGTGGGTGCTGATGGGCTGCTGGACTAGTCTTCTCCACCTGCCTGGCTCCCAAGCAGCCACCAAGGAACAAGGCCCAAACAGGATTAGACTTACAGCAGGTGCTGTTTGTGGTGTTCTCCTGTGACAATTGGCCTCAGATGAGCATCCTGTGGGCTTCCAGCCCCAGCAAGTTGCTTACTGGCTGTACAGGCCCTCAGAGGCATGCCTCTCACAGAAGCTGTTGCGGCTGTGGCTGTGGAGGTAAGAGTACTTGCCCCAGGTTCTTCCCTGTACCAGGCTTTACTTTGTCTCAAACTGTCCTGAACAGTTAAATGCAGCTGAAAAAATGTTGTTGCCTGGCCTGGGCTTGCTGTGTCACGCTGACTCTGCACCCTTCCCAGCGAAGAGCAAGTGAAGATGCTGTGTGTGGTGTTCCAGTGCAGCTGAAGCTCCCTATGGGGGTGAGCAGAAGCAGACCTATTACATTAAGGTGCTGCCAGGTGGGATCTGATACCCCAAACAGGGATCTTTACTGATGTCTGCTTTTCCCAGAGCAATGTCTCTCTCTTACCATGAGTGTTAACACACAGTTTTAGGGCAAGTTTTCCTATGGCTGAATCCTTAGTGACAAAACCTCTATTTTATGTCAAGGTGATCTTGATTTCTTTAAAAACATGTATTTGTTATTCAGTGACTTGTTGCCTATTTTCTTTGGATACTGAGCATGACAGGTCTTTGCAACAGCCTCTATGACATCCAAACTTGCCACATACCCAAAGTTTGTGTCTGTGGCTTCAGTTTCTGTCATCTAGAACACAGCAGTGACTGGATCTCACAGCTTTCCACTGTTCTAGTCTCACCTGGGCAGATGAGATAAAGTTTCCCTGCCTGCTTGAACCCAGCTATGCCATCCTCATAGCCTTAGGAGAGGGGGAAGTTCTGTTTCCATATTTGTAGTGGTCTGAAGGCCACCTCGCAGCGCTCTGTTAGACTCTTTCTTGGAATTGCTATATGATTAGGCTTTCTTCTGTCACTTCCAGAAGTAGCTGAGTTGCTGAAGGCCCGCAGTGGCCGTTATTTTTATCTAGCCTTCTATAGACTTGATTGACAAGATCTATACTGTCTTGAGGCAGATGTCACAACACATTCCACTTTCTCCCCTCTTCCTAAATGGGCATATGGCTGCTGCTCTCTGTTCATTTGGAGCAATCTCAGACAGCAAGCGGAGCGAGCTCAGTGGAAGCGCTGCCAGCACCTAACACTGTCCGGGGGAAGGAGTCTGCAAGAGCTGAGCCAGTAAAGACCAGTAAGGGTTTTCTGTCCTCATCTTGCCATTTAAGGAGCTTGTGTAAGTTCTGTCTTCATCTTCTATAGCTGGGTTTTTCACAACGGGTAAGAGTCAAAATTGGAGTTACTGGACCAGCTCACTGATGTCTCTTCTGTGTAAGCTGATCCCCTGAGAAAGCCCATCCCTGGAGCTTGCTTTTTCCATCTTAGCCAAGCTGCACCTCTGCTCTGCCCTGCCTGTGTCTGGGCATGTGTTCAGGGGCCTTAAAAGTGTGGACTGCCAGAACCAAAGGTTTCAGCTCTGTGCCTGGCCATAGCTCTTCTCATGCTCTTCCTGGTTTTTACTGCAGAAGTGACTATTCCTTTGCTTCTGCTCCTTGCCTTGTCTCTGTGGGTCTGTGCCCTCAGCATAGCACTACTCTCGGTCCTGTTAACAGCTCCCTGCTCTTCTGCATTCCTCTGGCCACTGACAGGGAAGCTCACACGCAATCCCACAACCTGTCTCCTGCTTCTTCATGAAACACTTGCTTTGTTTTCCCTTAGGGTTTTGTCATGGTTGTTACCAGATTAACCCCTTTGTGGTTAATTCGTAATCATGAACACTTTGCTGGGGGGCTCCTCACACTAGGATTAACTGGTCGCACTGCATCACCTGGGTGTGTGCAAGGGTTTCCCTGACGTGCTGCTCTGCTCCAGCACTGGAGGCACCCCCAACTGACAGCTGTGCAGGAACAGGGGTTACGTAGGAGAGCCAGGGTTTGTGCAAAAGTGTGACATCTGTTGAACCAGCCCTAGTCTCTTCTGCCTGGCATAATCTTGAATGTGCAGTCCCCCAGCTGTGCTCTTAGACACTCTTGATTTTTCCCCTTCTTTCCCCTCTCCTTTTCTGGATGCACTTGGCTCCAGTGCTCAGTTGTGGGTGGTCTGAATTGCAGCATTTCCCTGTCTGTATCTGCCGGGAGCAGTCTCTTCTCAAGGTGCGTGTAGCTGGAGGGACCACAGGATTCTGGAGACAGGCTCCAGGCAGCTGTGGGCTCAGACTGCAGGCTGGCCATTGCCACGAGCCTGAAGCTACCACTGCTTTTCCACAGGCACATACCCACCCTGCCTTACTTTGCTGTTCAACGCATTGACGAAGATGATGCCTCGGTCACGGGTTTGGCCATTTCAGTGCTTTCTACTCTGTGTCTCTGCCCTCTGAAGCAGTACAGCCTTGAGCATACATAGCCTGTGGGTTAGCTATCAGCCCCCTTGCACTATGTCTAACTAACGAAGCCTTGTTTCTAATCAAACAGGGTGGCTGGAGGGACTGGTCATTTACTTTTTGCAGAATATCCCTGCTGGCCTCATCTCCGGGGAGCTGGAGATGTAGCAGCAAAGGGCACACGTTCCCTGTGGCTCATGGACCTGCCTGGCCAGCTTCATCCCTCCTGGGGGTGCCAACGCTCCTTACCCTGCAAACCCCCTTCCTTTTGGGCTGTCATCCAGCTTGGCTGTCAGGGGAAGAGCAGCGAGCACAGGCTGGGCTTGAGTGCCACTCAGTACTGGCAGAAATCATCACCCAGGAACTGGGAAGGCGACCCTAGCAGGAGGGAGGGGAGCAGGGGCTGTGCCATGTAGCCCGTGCTGTGCTTCATAATCAAGCAGGGGGGAAGGGGATAGGGGCTTTATTTTGAAGCCATCACAGCCTTCCCCCGATCTATGTTATAGGGATGGTCATTGCCCTTTGCACTCCTGCGACAAAGCGTGCCTCTGCCTGTTATCAGGCGGTTACTAAGCCTGTTGTGGAACTATCCTGTATCAAGACAAACAGTCCCTAATGGAGCCGTCTGCTCCCTGTCCCAGTGCCAGACAAGTCATTTAATCTGGGAAGAGCGTGTTTGCGGCTGAGGACTCGCGCTGCCCACCTGCAGCCCTGCCTGCCTGCTGCCCTGCTCGGGGAGGGTGGAGCTGGCTTGCCCCTTTCTCACCCTGCTGCTGAACTCCAGCCGAGAGCAGGGTCCACATCGCCCTGCAGTAAACACACCTGGGGTGTCCAGCCCCACCATCTGCCATGCTGCCACCGTCCCCGGAAGCAGAGACAGTCGTACCAGGGCCCAGCCCATCCTGCCCTGTTGATTAGAGCAGGAACTGAGGCTGCTATCAAGAGCCAGACAGGGCCCCACGCCCTCCCTGGCACCCTGTGTCCGGCAGCCACAGCAAGGTCCGGTGGTGGAGACCTCCATCATGGCGCTGTGACTGAGCAGCGAGCAGGGGCTGCTTGTGAGAGCTCTTGCCCCAGAAGTGGGTGTTCTCTTCATCCCTGAGCTTACACTTACCCCCAGTGCCTGTCTTCTTGATTACCAGCTCCCCTTGCTTTTGCCGTGCCGTGTAGCCACCTTGCCATATTCAGCACAGTCACTCCAGCTCTGGGCTCTGTCCTACAGTCCTGGTGGTTTGGGGCTGGTCCTGTTTTTTGTGGTTGGTGATGGTGCTGGTCTTGCACATCCTTCCTGCCTGCAGTGGGCCTGGGCTCTGTCAGCCTCAGCTGATGTGGAGAGGGATGAGGGTGGGCAACACCCTTCACCCACTGCCTTCCTTTCCCGGCTGTTGTGGGTTTGCCCTCTGCCCCAGGCTGAAAGGGCAATGCCTCTGCAGGCGCTTGGGTGTTGCAAGCTGAAGATGAGGGTTAGAGCCCGGGGACATGCCGGGAGCCGTTGCGGGGGAAACAGGAGGGCTCTGACGCTGATGGCCAGATGCTGGCAAGCACAGTACCGCCTGTCCATGGAGCATGTCTGACACAGGCCTCTCGGCCTGGCCTCCCAAGGAAAGCTCTGCTCCGCAGCCCAGGCGTGGGCTGAGCACAAAAACGCTGCTGCGGCAGCGGCTTTACCTGGCCCCGGCCCAACAAGCAGCTTCATTCTGGGTGCAATGGCCTTGGCTTGCAGGCCCTCAGTGGCTCACGCTCCCCAGTTTAACGTGAGGCTGCTAAGGGGGGTTCATCTTAATGTGCTGAGCACCCAAGTCAAAGGGTCACTTAGGTCCCTTACGCTGGCAAACTGCTCAGCTGCCTGGGGGTGAAGCCAGGCTGGAGACCTGGGAGCACTTGAAAACTAGTGGTGACTGCAGGGAAAGAAAACCCCACACCGGTTTAACCATCTGGCAAGAGCAGGAGGTTCAACACAGGCTGTGTGCTACTTGCCCTCCCCAGCCCACTGGGATGCAGACCTCGTGCTGGCAGCTCCCTGCTCTGCTCCCACCTCTTCGTGCCACGACGTGGGTGTCACCAGGCTGCAGCCCTAGGCTCCCTCTCTGGCCCTGAATGCTTCCCTGCATCCTTCCAAAAGCCTGAGTTCCTGTGTTCAGCTTGCCGTCTCCCCGCACCTGCCTCTGCCTGTGGCTCCTGGCCTGGGATGGAGACTGACTGTGCCCAGAGGTTGCTCCTAGAGCATCTGTTGCTGGATCTGCAACATGCATTTCCCCTTCCAGAAATGTTCATTCTGCAGTTGCATGCGTGGTGGAAAATGTTTCTTCACAGCCAGACCAAATCCTCTTCCCTCTTCTGTAGCTCTCCCTCTCTGTCGCCTGGGGAGGACCCATCTGGGAGCAGGGGGTGAAAGAAAGACTGAGCAAAAGAGCCCAAAGTGGGGCCCTTTCCCCCTTCCTCTAGTGCACACATGCCGCTCTGGGGTGCTCTAGTTGCCCTCCTTCACGGGAGCATGGAGCCTGTACCTGGGCCATGCAGGCGCTGGGGCAGCACCATGGTGACTCTTGCTGAGTTAAGGAAGCATCAGGGGAAGCGTCCGGGCTGCCGTTACTCAGTGGGCCCAGAATAAGCAAAAACCCACACCGGATGCTCTGGCCACGTTTCCACCCTGCTCCACGCCTCAGCCGCCTGACCTCAGTGTTCCTGCAGCCTGTCCCGTGGGAGGTGGGTGGGGGTGCTGTACCCAACAGTGACCACTCCTGGAAACCTTATTGCAGGCAGGAGCACGTGTCTCAGTGGGGAGAAGCAGCATTTCACGAGCTTACGCAGACACCAGCTTCCTCCTGGCTATTTCGGTTGCACAAGGCAGCCCCATCCTCATGCAAGGGTGCAAGGACAGGGTGCTCTGCCCAGGATGTCACGGGCACGGTTGGCTTGGCACAATAACTCGGCCCTGATGAAAACCAGAGCCAATTTTAGCAGTGCAGAAAGTGAGTGGCTAAGGTGATGGGGGGATAGCCCATGGCTCCAAGGCGGTGACTCTAAGCCACCCCGCCACCGCTCTGGCCTTGGGAGAGTGGTGCTCCTGCCTGGGAAGAGCAGTGGTGACCCACTAAGGGCACATCCGCCCTCAGCCCTGGTCCCGGCCTGGGCCATGGGAAGCAGCACAGGCTTCCAAAGATTTGAAACATGTTCCCACCCCACAGGTGTGTTTTGCTCCACGTTCCCAACGTGTCTGCGATCACCTGTCCTGCGGTGTCACCCGGTCCCTCCTTCCTTCCACCCTCTCTTTTCACTGAGAGAGGAAGGACTGGGTGTTAGAGAGGATGTTATCGCGCAGGTGACTCTCATGGCCAGAGCACGGGCCCTCTGCTCTCCCCCTGCGGCCAGGCTTATCCCTGAGCACCCGGGCTCAGCCGGGGCCACCGAGGCTGCTGCTGCACCAGGGTTTCGCAGCGTTTTCCCTGCAGCGAGCAGGAAGCCCCGGCTTCGCACCTCGGTGGGGGCGGCACCCCCGGAGCCAACAAGCTCCTGGGGGGCGAGGGCCGGCCCACTGGGGGCCGGATGGGAGCAGCCTCCGGGCGCGTTTCGGCCGGGTCCGGCCCCTGCCCGCAGCCCTGGGCAGCCTCCCCGGGCCGGGGCCGGGGGCGGCGGGGCACCGCCCGGCGGCTGAATCACCCGGTGGGCGCGGAGCGGGGCGGCAACCCCCATCGGTCGGTGCGGGGCGGTCGGTGCGCACCGGCGGGCGGGCGCGGGGCGGGGCGGCCCCGGGCCCCTTTGTTCGGCGGGAGGCGGCGGTTTGTCCGCCGCTGCCGGCGGCAGCTGCTCGTCCCGGAGCGCCGTGAGTGGGGCTGGGGGGCTGGGGCGGGCAGGTGGGGCAGGCGTCGGTACCCGGGAGGGGCGGGGGGGGGCGGACGGGGAGGCTGGGGGCCGCAGGCAGCGAGGATCGGGGGGCTGGGGGTCTCGGGCAGGCTGGGATCAGCAGGACTGGAGGGAGTCAGTGGGGCTGGGGACCCCAGGAAGGCTGGTGTTGGGGGGCTGGGTCCCCGGGCTGGCAGAGGTCAGAGGGGTCCAGGGTGGGCTGGCTGGGGGCAGTGGGCCAGGGGTCCCCGGGCGGGCAGGGGCCGGCGGGTTCCAGGGTGGCTGGCAGGTGCTGGGATCTGATGTGGGTCAGGGTCCCTGGGGGGTCCCTGGGTCAGGGTCCCAGGGCAGGCTGGGGTGGAGGGGACCGGGGGCCCCAGGCAGGGGGGACTGGGATCGGTAGGGCTGGGGGGGTAGGGGTAGGAGCCGGCCAAGGCACGTGGTGCTGATCCTGACCTAGGGCATGGCCCAGCGCTGGCGAGTGGCTTGGCCCCCTGCGCAGAGAGCTGGGCTCTGGCTACCTGCTGTTGGGTGGGGGCTGCCCTGGGTGGGGGAGCTCTGTGCTGCCCCAGCCATGCCCACTGCAGCTCCTGACCCACACAGTGGACCGTCCCCGTGTCACCTCTCCTTGGCCACCACGGCAGTGCCCACGTGTGCGTGTGCTTTCGTTTTACCGGGTCTTGCCAGCTCCTGAGGCTGCCCTTCTGCCCGGTCCCCTCGTCTTGTCCCCAGCCCCTTTCCCTGGGGCCAGGGCGCTGTGCTGCTGCCAGGCACAAAGCATCTTTCTCCTTCCCCTGGGGTCCTGGGGGCAGGGGACCTTGCACTGGGGAGCCGGGGCAGCAGCCAGATCTTGCAGGGTACTTGAACACAGGAGGATGGTGACCCCAATGGGCTGGGTTTGGGTTCCTGGTGCCAGCCCGCACCACCTCCCACAGCTCAGCGAGCACCAGGCCGTCAGCGGGAGCAAGTCCCACACATGGGTGCTTGAGCTGGAGGGGCTTTTCTGTTTAGGCGAGGTTGCTTGGAAGGCAGGCTGAGCTAAGCCAAAAAGATCCTCTTGTTTTGGACAATAGTGGCGGGAGCGCAGTGGAAACCATCGTCCACAGGGATGAGCCCTGGCTGGAGGTGATGGGACAGGGCTGGCCGGAGGACAGGCGAGGCGAGAGGGAGGCTGGGGGCTCTGTGGGGATGTCCCCTCTGCTCGCCTTGGGCAGCCCTGCCACTTGCCGCTCTTGCATCAGCTCCTGCGCAAGCTGACGAAACCGGGGGCGGTGGTGGGATTTCTCCTCTCGTGTCTTCTCCTTTGGCTGGAAGCTGCAGCACGGTCCTCGTAATTTCCTCTCTGACCTCTGGTGTCAGCTGCTTCACTGGGACTTTGAGCAATTCCTTGGCCACCGCACGCTGCCCCTCACCACTGCTCTCCTTCTTCCTGCTCCGTCTCCCCACCAGTCAGGTTGTGGGGTGCTCTGAGCATGGGGTGGGGGTCCTGCAGGAGGGTGGGCACAGCGTGGAGGTTTGGTGGGGCAGAGTGATGCTCTGTCTCCACCGGCCCTTGAGGGAGAGCACTGCGGGGCACCGAGGACCTGGCTTGTGGGCATGTGGTGGGAGATGCTGCTGGGGGAGCCCCCCTCGGCCGGGGCTTGGGGCTGGCAGCTGCAGCAGGCCAGAGGGGCTGCGGGTACCTGCATGTTGCCTTCCTCCAGGGGCCCATGGACCCCCCGCAGGAGGGTGTGGGTGCTGGCGCTGGGTGCGGCACTGGTGGGGACCTGCCCAGGACCAGGTGGCAGACGGGTGGTTCTGTCCCCTCACCCTACCCAGCTGGCGCTGCCCCGTGCGCCGTGTTTACCCTGGCTGTGGCTGTGCTATCTCTTCCTCTAGATGTGTCCTTTCCCCAGGTCCCCTCTGCCCACCTGGCTGGTGACAGGGCGGGAGCAGGATGCAGATGGGAGCACGGGGAAGCGGCGCTGGGCAGAGGACATGGTTTTGGGGAGACAGCTGCCTGTGCAGGGCTGTGTTTGTGGACCTGTGGGTACAGGAAGGGACGTCGGTGCTGGGAGAACAAGAGGGGCAGAGCTGGGGTGGCGGCTGGTGGTTTGAGGGGGCCTGGTGAGGTGCACGCGGATTTGCTCAGTGCCTGTTTGCCTGCCCCTTCCTCGCAGGGTCTGAGCCACCTGCCTGGCCAGAATGAGCTGGAGTTTCCTGACGCGGCTCCTGGAGGAGATCAACAACCACTCAACCTTTGTGGGCAAGATCTGGCTGACCGTCCTCATCGTCTTCCGCATCGTGCTGACGGCTGTGGGGGGCGAGTCCATCTACTACGATGAGCAGAGCAAGTTCGTCTGCAACACGCAGCAGCCGGGCTGTGAGAATGTCTGCTACGATGCCTTCGCCCCGCTCTCCCACGTCCGCTTCTGGATCTTCCAGATCATCATGGTGGCCACACCATCGGTGCTGTACCTGGGCTTCGCCATGCACCGCATCGCCCGCATGCCTGAGTCCTCACGGCGCCGAGCACCGGCAGCACGGCGGGCACGCATGCCAGTGGTGCGCCGGGGAGCCGGGCGGGACTATGAGGAGGCGGAGGATGATAACGAAGAAGACCCCATGATCTTTGAGGAGATCGAGGTAGAGAAGGAGAAGACCCCAGAGGGTGGAGAGAAGCATGATGGCCGGCGCCGCATCAAGCAGGATGGGCTGATGCGCGCCTATGTCCTGCACTTGCTGTGCCGCTCGCTGCTGGAGATGGCTTTCCTCTTCGGGCAGTACCTCCTGTACCGCTTCGAGGTGAGCCCCTCCTACGTCTGCAGCCGCAGCCCCTGCCCGCACACCGTCGACTGCTTTGTCTCTCGCCCCACCGAGAAGACCATCTTCCTCCTCGTCATGTATGCTGTCAGCGGGCTCTGCCTCTTCCTCAACCTCTGCGAGCTCCTGCACCTTGGCGTGGGGCGCATCCGCGATGCCCTGAGCCGGCCCGATGGCCCCCCGCTCCCGGCTGGCGGCAGCCCTGCGCCACAGTACCCCAAGAAAGCTCCTGGTGCACCCCCCACCTACCACTCTCTGAAGAAGGAGCCTCCGCAAGCCCCGCTGCCCGATGGCAGGCTGGACTACCGAGAGAGCCTGGCCCAGGCAGCAGCGGGGCGCTTCGCCCTGGCCGGGGCTCTACCCATGCACGAGCTGGACCGGCTGCGCGAGCACCTGCGCCTGGCCCAGGAGCACCTGGAGGTGGCCTTCCACCTCCAGCCCCCCCCACGACCCCCCAGCCCTGCCCGCAGCAGCAGCCCCGAGGCCAACGGCATCGCCGCCGAGCAGAACCGCCTCAACCTTGCCCATGAGAAGGGGACCACTGCCTGCGAGAGGACCACGGGTGAGCTGGGGAAGGGGATGGATCCAGCCGCCTGGGGTGGGGGTATGGGGGGCTGCCCCCAGGAGGACCTGGGGAGGGGGTGCCATTGCCCCCGGGGTGGGTGCTGACCTGCCTCTTGCTCCCCGCAGGGCTGTGAGTGCCACCAGGGATGACAACGGTGTCTGCCGGAGCGGCCGCCGCCACGGGACGGGCAGCCGACCAGGAGCACGGGGCAGAGGGTGACATCTGCCTGGCCAGACAGCCCTGTCCTGGTGGGCAGCGGTGGGGACGGGGGCCTTGGGGGACATTCCTACTTAGTTTTCAAAAAGGGAATATCTTATTTTGTACATTTTTATAAACTCGTCAGTGTGTGCACCCTGGCATATTTATACTCTGCTCCCCATCTCTGCTCTGGGCCTGTGCCCCCCCTGTCTCCTGTTTCACCCCCTTTTCCTCCTCCGGCACCCATTTCCCACAGCATCTTCTCCTCACACCTCCTCATGCCTGCTGCCACCCACCACTGCCCCGCGTATTGCCCCTGCGGCATGGGAGTTTAGGGGAGCCGAGCCTGGGGGGTCCGGCTGGCCGGGCCGAAGCACAGGACGGGGCACTGGGCTGGCATGGGGGTTGAAGCAGAGGGGACGGAAGGGGTCCTGGCAGTGCCGCTGCTGGGAAGCGCCGGCGTGGCCGGGGGGAGCCGTGCTGCGCCGTGTCCCGGCACAGGGATGCGAGCCGTGGGGCTGGCCTGCTCGGAAATGTCTGTGCAGAGGGCAGGGGTTGTCCTTCCCGCCGCCTCCGCCTGGCTGCCGGCCGCCCTTGGACCACAGCCCGTCCCCTCCTGCTTTGGCCGTGGGGCCGGGACCCCCCTGCGCGGGGGCGAACTCGAGTCCTGTGGTGGGGGGACGCAGTGCCCTGAGCTGGGCTGGGCTGGGAGCCAGCGGGGCATTTCTCATCATCTCAGCCTGGGTCACACAGGGATTTTTGTAGCATTGTTTTTTACTCAGAAATGATTGTCACTCTGTTTTTTCTTCTTTTTTTTTTTTTAATATCTATATTAGTAAAGCCTGGAGACGTTTTGTACTGAGTTGCTGCGTCCGGTCTTTTGGGAGGAAGGGGGTGGGAAGGGAATCCTACGCAGGCAGTGCCCCCCCCTGCACTGGGACGTCCCCGCTCGGCCCTGGGGTGACTCAGTCGTTCCTGCTGCGGAGGCGGCTGCGGCCAGGGCAGCCTCCATTGTCCTTCGTCGGCCTGGTGGAATGGGATCGCTCTGGCCGCATTCCTGCCTGGTCCCGCCGCCGGCGAGGGGCCCTGCGAGGGGCTTCCAGTGCTTCCGCATCCCGCTGCCGCCGGGAGCAGAAGGGATGCTGGCCTGCCCAACACTCCCCTGCCCCATGGCCGGATTAAACCCAGCCACGCTGTGCCCCATTTTTGGCCAGCACACTCCAATCCACTCTCCGAGACCTTGAGTCGGAGCCAGACCCCGACCCGGACCCCTCTTGTGACGCTTACCCATCCCCTGCCTCCTCCAGCCAAAAACCTCCCCGGGGAGCTCACACTCCCCTGCACAGCTGCATGCTGCCTCCGTGGCAGCCTCTGATGGAAGCTGGTGTTTCCAGGCTGTTTTGGAAAAGGGAACAGGTTTATTTCACTCATCTCGTTAAACTTTCCCACAGGCTGTGCCGCCAGGAGAGGGCTCGCTTCCAGCGCCACGCATGCCGCCAGCCCTATGGCCGCGTGAGGTCGTGGCATGGGCACATCCAGGAGGAGCCCAGTCTATTTGGAGTGGGAAGGGAAATTGCTGGGGGGGAGCTGGTGAGGAGAAATGGGGGCTGAGCTGATTGCAGAGAGCAGCCTGGTTTGGGGAGGGGGTCCCTGCCCTGGCTTACTGTAGGCTGCGGACAGCAGCGGGGCAGATTTGGCAGCATGCTTGCTCCCAGGGCAGCCCAAAACTCCAGCTTGTGCTGGGGAGGGTGGCACAGCCCAAACCTCCCCACCA
Source organism: Chlamydotis macqueenii (assembly GCF_036417535.1). NCBI lineage: Eukaryota > Metazoa > Chordata > Aves > Otidiformes > Otididae > Chlamydotis > Chlamydotis macqueenii. The sequence continues at coordinate 17,767,703 of NC_141561.1, read as the reverse complement.
GGTCCCTCTGGTCCCTGCAGCACCGGGCTGGTCCCCCGGGCAAGCTACTCCTCCTCGGCAGGATCACGGTCCGGGGCTGGGCTGGGGGATGCCCTAGACGCAGGTGCAGTCTTGGGCCAGGATGTTGGGCACCGTCTCGTACTTGAAGGAGTACCCACCATCGGAGGTGGTGCGGACGCGCAGGGAGCGCATGGTGCCGGGCAGGGCGGCGCAGCAGAGCTGCACTCCCAGGCGGTGGCTCAGCCCGTGGCCCTCGGCACAGCTCCCGTGGCAGTAGTGGAAAACGAAGCTGCTGGGATGCACGATCCACTTGTCCCAGCCCAGCTCCTCGAAGGAGATGTTGAGGGAAGCCCGGCGGCAGTTGGTGTGGGCAGCCAGGTCCTCAGACGGGCGCTGCAGCAGACTGAGGGCAGCGGGGGACCAGGGCATGGCAGAGCGGCGAGCCCTCTCAGCGCCCTTGGCTCGGGTGGTGGCCACTAAGAAGGGCATCTTGTCCCCCTCGGCCAGGCAGGGGCAGCTGGGGCAGCGCACCAGGAGCACAAAGAGCGGCTGCGAGAGCTGGTCCAGCAGCGCTGGAGCGAAGTGAAACACCGTCCAGTGCTCGGGCGTCCGCACCGCTGTGGCTGCCACCGGCACGCGGCCCTGCGGCGACAGGGTCAGCACGTCGGGGGCCGACTGGTTCGGGGCAGCCGAGAGGCCAGTGTAAAACCAGAGCTGGGCAGAGGTCACTGTGCGCCGCAGGGTGTGCGCCGAGGGCTGGAAGAGGTAGGTGAAAATCCCTTCTTCCTCCAGCAGCTTGTCTGGCTGTGTGGGCTCGCAGGGAACATCTGTGGGGTGGGAGAAAGACGCTCAGGGTGCTTGCGCAAACCCAAGGAGGGTCCTCAACGTCGGGCAGGAGGTGGGATGTTGCAGAGGGTCCCCAGGGTGCTGGCAGGGCCCCTGGCCACTGGCGTGCACTGCGGCAGGGTGCGGGGGAGCCAATATCTAGTGCTGTGCAGCAGGCACTGCGCTGTGCCCCGCAGCTGAGCCCTGCTGTGCGCTAGGCTGGTCCGTTACTGCTGCCCCCGTCCCCCAGCGTCCTGCCCCATAGCTGTTCATCCTGCCCTGTCCCACAGCATCCCTTAGTATCCTATCCTGTCTCGCACCCATCCCATTTCCCAGCATCCTGTCCTATTCCCTAGCATCCCACCCTATCCCACCCTGCCTCATCCTCAGCCTCCCCCATCTCTCCGCACCCCACCCAGCCCAGCAGTGCCCCAGCACTTCGCACCCTCCTGCGCCGCCTGCTCCTCTCCCTGCCTGTGTCCTGGCTGCTCTGCCTGTGCCCGCCTGCCATCCCTTTCCCCCTCCCAGCTTTCCGCCGCACCTTACCCACACCCGCACCCCAGCCTGGACACCCTCCCTCTCTCTCCTCCTGCAGACCCCCACAGCAGCCCCTTCATCCCACCCCATCCCCACTGCCCAAGCCCCCACCTTCCTTCACCCCTCCGCCCTCTCCATCCCACCAGGGCGTTCTCACCTGTGGAAGGGAAGAGGATCACCTGGGAGGTGTCCTCCACCTCCTTGGGCTCAACTTCATTGTTTTCAAGGACATCTCTTCGGTGCACCCTCCTTGCTTCCTTCTGGGGCTCTTCCTGGAGAAGCGGGGGGCTCAGATGCTCCAGCACTCTAGCCCGCACCTTGGCCAGGACGAGCTGCCGATCGGCACCAGCCCCAGTGCAGCCGGCCAGGGCGGCGGTGGGCAGCATGGCAGGCAGCAGGTGCAAGAGGAGCAGCATGACCATGGGCTGCGAGATGGGCCGGTGGCTCGGGAGCCTCTGCCGCAGGCTCCTGCCTGCCTGCCCGGCCCGTCTGCCCGCCGCGCTCCCCCTGGGGCAGGGTGGCATTGAGACCTATCTGACACTGACGCAAAACGTCTGCTTGCTGTGAATATTATCTCCGGGCAGCGAAAGCGCTGAGACGTCTGGAATGCGAGGACTGCAAGGACAGTGTGGTCCGGGGGGGGATGGCGCCTGGGCAGGGGGGTGCAGTGGGGTAGATGCTGCCAGGGCGGTGGGTGCATGGGGCTGGGGAGGCCGGCTGCAGGCAGGGTGCTCCTTGGGATGGAGGGGGCATCCTTGGCGAGCTTTGCAGATGCTGGTGCTGGGTGCCCCCCATGCTGGAAGAGCTGCAGATTTGGGGCTGCTGGGGGGAACAATGGGAGGTAGCAGTGGCTGTGCACAGCAGGGACAACTGGGCAGGGACCTGACGGGGTCCTGAGCCCTGCAAGGCCCCAGTGTGAGGGGGCATGTCAAGGGTAGCAGGCTGGGCACACTCCTGCCTGGGATGACTGGGACACACCAGGGTCACAGGGCCACTGGGACATGAGGAGGGGGTGCTGGGGAGGGCAGGCTGGGGAGAGAGTGGGCTGTGGCATCTCCAGGGCAGGCTAGAGCCTGGTGAGGTCCTGGGGAGTTGAATCAGGAGGGATGACAAGAGGTCCCTGTGCTGCCTGGGGCTGGGGAATGCTGGACCAGCTTCAGGGGAGGAGGAGGAGGAGGAGGAAGAGGTGAGGCAGAACCAGGCCAGCTGGAGTCCAGAGTCCCTGCAGCTGCACTGGGAGAAGGATGCTGTGGTGCTGTTTGGGCTGGCTGGCAGAAGGCTGGCTCCTGGGGCAGGAGTGGGGCAAGCTGTGAGGGGACCCTGCCCTTCATCTTGCCCCTGCCTGTGGAGGACAGTGGCAGGCGTCCCCCAACCTGGGGGGATGCTCCTGCAGCCCAGTGCCCCGCACTGCATGGCCAGTACGGCACATCTCATCCCTGCAGCCTGGCACCTCACACAGCACCCAGTGCGGCACGTCCCACCCTGCGCGGCGCGTCCTGCGTGGCATGTCCCATCCTGCTGCAGCCTGGTGTCCCAGGCCACACAGCCCATGCCGCACACCTCGTGCCATACATTGCCCTCCGCCACAGGCTGCCCCGGCGCTGGGGCACGGCCGGGTTTGTGGCACCCCAGATCTCTGGACGTGCAGCGCTGCCTGCCCGCTCCGGGCCGGGTGGCTCCCGCCGGGCTGCTATACATAGGCCAGCCCTGCCCTGGCGAGGCGCTGAATGGAGCAGACTCGGCCTTATCGACCCAGCGTGTCATCAGAGGGTATTTTTGGGGACAGCAGCTGCAGGCATTTGTAACATTTGGTCCCTGCGCACTGACACCCAGGAGCGGAGCTGGGGGAAGCGGCAGGAGCTGGTGCCCGCACTGGGAGGCACGGCGGAGAGGCGGCAAAAGCGAGGTGCGTATGTGGGGCAGGGGACCGAGCTGTGGGGCTGTATGAGGCAGGGTGATTGGGGAAGGGGGTGCTTGAAGGGGGCAGCGGGGCGGCTGAGCCATCGGGGCTGTGTGTGGCTGCAGGAGCTGCTGTGGGGTGGCCCGTGGGTCTGGGGAGCGTGTGGCCAGTGAGGTGGCTCTGGATGGGTGCACGGTCCCAGGGACAGAGGTCTGGGAGGAGAAGCTGGCCCTACTCCGTGCCGCTCCCTGGGGACCCGCCCTCTCCCTCTGTCCCCTCTGGCTCATTCAGGGGGTATTTTGGTTCCTCTTCCCCCCGCCCAAAGGAGGCAGAGACGCCTCCGCCCCAGCCCCGGCCATGGTGCGGGGAGGCACGGAGCACCCTGCCCTGCTCCTGCCCGTGAGGGTTGGACAGCGCTCGAAATGGAGGCACCGCCCTCCAAAAGCGGGACCCCTCTCCCCAGCCTTCCCTCTGTCCTCTGGGACTTATTATTTCCAGCCAGGGCTTTGAGTGTCGAAAGGCTGGAGTGGGGGATCCTGACCCTGGAACCATGCTCTGGAGGGGGACCTGCTCCCAAGGGAGCCCCGCTTTGTCCCAGAATGGGGCACATGGGAGTGACTGCCGGGCACAGGGGGTCCCAAGAGGGAGGAAGCGCCCAGATCCGACCAAGTGCCTCCAGCCCCGACAGCCCCGTATCAGCACCTGCCTGCTGAGCCAGCCCAGATGCTGCAGGAATGCGGCTCTGCCACCACCCGATACTGCAGGAATGCCCCGCGGGTGGGGAAGGGGTGGGCTGGGGCTGGGGCTGGCCTGCCGCTGCTGTCCCAGTCCCCAGCGCCCAGCGAGCAGCTGTCTGCACTCCCCGTCTAGACAGAGGTCCCCCTGCCCCCAGAGCTGGGGTCACCTCCGCGACCCCGGGGCAGGCAGCCTGGGCTGTGGGCGCCCCAGCCTCTCAGGATGCAGAGCCCCTTTCATCAACTCTTCTGCTGCTGTGGGGCTGGGAAATGGGTGATTCGGTCAGAGACAGGAGCATACCCAACGGGGCTGGGGTGCTCAGAGTGAGGATGATGCTCTTGCAGCACGGGCTCCGGTTGGGTGCTCTGTGCTGGTCCCTTGCAGAAGTCTGAGCCCCCACCCTGGTCGGTCTGTGAATCCCCCTAGGCTGATGATCCCCACCACTGTCTCAGATGGCTGCCTGCCGTGACCCCAGGAAGGGAGTGATGGAGGGATTTGGGGGAGCCCCCAGATTCCTGGGCTACCCACGCGCATTCACAGTGCAAAGCGGTGCCGATGCGGTCCTGAGCTGCCAGATCACAGGCGATCCCCGGCCAAGCATCCTCTGGGAGAAGGACAAGACCCCAATCGAGCCCTCAGACCGCTTCCGCGTGGAGGCCAAGGGAGATCTGTACAGCCTGCTGGTGTCCCGTGCCACGCCCCAGGACAGCGGGCTCTATGTCTGCAAGGCCAAGAACAGTGTTGGCGAGACCTACGCTGCCGCCACGCTCAAGGTGGAGGTGGCGGAAGGCCGGGAGGAGGATGGATGCTCAGGCGGCAAGGCACCCACCTTCCTTGTCACCCCTTCATCCACGCGGGTGTGCCGAGGGGAGGACGTGATGTTCACCTGCAGGGTGTCTGGGCAGCCCTGCCCAGTGCTGGAGTGGGAGAAGGATGGGCGCAAGCTCTCTGACCTCTTTGAGAGCAGCCACTTCGCCGTGGGGAAGGAGCCGGAGGACTGGCACTTCCTGAAGCTGTTCGGCACCCGGCCCCCGGACGGCGGGGTGTACGTGTGCCGGGCACGCAGCGGCTCCCGGGAGGCCCTCGCCGCAGCCGTGCTCCTAGTCGAACCCCGCGCACCATCGAACAGGCTCCCCAACGGCTCTGCTGCTGATGGTCCCAAGCCACTGGCGGAGAGGCAGCGGCAGCAGCGACAGCAGCATGTGGCGGGACGGTGCGTGGGAGCGGAGACTCGGGTGTCCCATGGCACGGTGCCAGCTGGGGTGCCAGGGGCCAAGGCGTTCGCCGTGAGCGTGGGGAAGCACGCCAAGTTTCGCTGCTACGTTACCGGCAAGCCCAAGCCGGAGATCATCTGGCAGAAGGACGGCGAACCCCTCGCCCCTGGCCGCAGGCACCTCATCTATGAGGACCGGGAGGGCTACTTCATCCTCAAGGTGCTGTACTGCAAGCCCCAAGACCAGGGGCTGTACGTCTGCACCGCGTCCAACACCGCCGGCCAGACCCTCAGTGCGGTGCAGCTTCAGGTGAAAGGTAGGAGTGTGGCCAGGGGTGGCCAGGCACCAAGGGGATCCAGGGCTTCTTGTCTGGCAGGGATGAGACTGTGTGTGAGCCCAGCACCCCTGGGCTCCCTCCCGCCCTGCGCAGCCAGGGCTTACCCCACGCTGCTCCGGATGGAGCTGTGGGCTGGAAGCTGGGGATGCTGGGCTCCCCTGAGGAGCTGTATCCCCGCTGTGCCCCTCTCTCCTCACAAGCAGAGGGGTGGTGTCTCTGGAGGGCTGTGGGCGTCCAGCCATGAGTGGGGATGGGGACAGTGCCCTAGTGACAAATTCTTCTGGAAGTGCTGAGTGGTTTTGGCGGACAGCCCTGTAGGGCACAGTTCCAAGTGTCCGCGCTGGTGGAAGCCCCGACCCCCAGGGCCACCCTGCCAGCTGGGGACAGCCCGTGACCAGGGTGACCCAACACCTGGTGTATCCCCTGCCTGTACCCCGCTGCTCCCTCACCTCCTCATTGCTGAGATGCCTGCTGCAGTGTGCTGTCGTGCATGGTCCTCTGTCCCCCAAAACTCCCTGCTGAGATGCTAGGGGCATCACTGGGTGTCCCAAGCCCTGGTCCCCCTTGCACTGGGGGATGTGCTTCCTGGGGCAGCACCATCCTGCATGGGCTGAAGAGGAGGGCCAAGGGCTCGGCGCTCTGCAAGCTGGGAACAGCCTGAATGAAGGGCTGCTGATGGGTGCCGTGCCACACACGCCCTCAGCACCTGTCTCTCCCCGTGGCAGAGCACCAGCTGCGGTTCCAGGTGCAGCTGGCAGACGTGGAGGTGGTGGAGCGGGAGGACGCTGTGCTGGAGTGCCAGGTGCCGCTGGAGACCATCCCCACTGCCTGGTACCTGGAGGACAGGGAGCTGCAGCCCAGCCACAAGTACATGATGGAGGAGCGAGGCGTGATGCGGCGCCTGACAATCCGCGACGCCCGCACCGATGACGACGGCATCTATCTCTGCCAAATGAAGGACAAGGGGCGCAGTATTGCCGAGGTCTCCGTCCGAGGTGGGGGCAGGTCTCCAGCAGCATGGCTTTGCCTTTTTCTCCCCCTCCTTGCCAGGCTCCCCACTGCTCACTGCATCTCCCTGCCCACCATTTGGCTGTGGTGCCTGTTGCTGCCCCTCCTCTTCCTTTGTCCCACCCTGGGGAGCCCAGCCCACTCCCCAGCACCCATCCCCAGCCCTCAGGCATCTATTCCCATAGGGGTGATCACGAAGCGGCTGCCTCGGAAGCTGGATGTGATGGAGGGGGAGAATGCCGTTTTCTGCGTGGAGACACGGGAGGCATTGGAGGGGATCTGCTGGAGCCGGGATGGGCTGCAGCTGCGGGAGTCACCCTGCACCGTGCTGAAGAGCTTTGGCAGGACGCACCTCCTGGTGCTGGTGCACGTCACCCGCCAGGACGCCGGCATCATCTCCTTCGCTGTTGGGGAGTCGCAGACATCCTCCCAGCTCCGGGTGAAGTGTAAGCTCTGGGCTTGGAGGCGCCTCGCATCCTCCATCCTGTCCATTCACAGCAGGTGACATGGGGGAGAGACGGGGTGGGCACCCACTACCCTGGGGATGTGGTGCTGCGATGGCTTTTTGGGGAAGAGGACCTTTAGCCGGGCTCCAGAGCCCCAGCCTCGCTGGCACTTGCAAACTCCTGTAACCAGCACCGTGCTACAGGGGAGCAAGGCCATCCTCTCCATCAGAGAGAGGGTCCCCAGAGAAACAGGCTGTGTAGCCCCACTCAGCCTCAGCACCGGGAGCCCCACTGCTGTACCCAAGTAGGCAACATGGGCTGTGACTCGCAGGTGTGAAGCGTGACCCCCCGAGCGCGCCGGTGGCGGTTGAGATGAGCGCGGTGGAGAACAATGCAGCCCTGCTGACATGGTGCCCCGCACCTGACGCCCACCACCGCCCTCCCAGCCGCTACCTGCTGGAGCGGCGGGAGGTGGCGGGGGGCGAGTGGGTGCAGTGCCTGGCCACAGACCTGCCTGGTCATGTGCGGGTGCTGGGCGACAGCGTGCCCTGCGAGGCCGACTACTGCTTCCGTGTCTGTGCTGCCAACGAGCACGGCAGGAGCAGCCCTGTGGAATTCCCCGGCTCCGTACATCTCGGTGAGTGTGCCGAGTGAGGACCCCCCCCCAGGATCCGGCTGTCCCCAGGAGCCAGCTGGGATGCTGTGGTGCTGCCAGCCGGTGCTGCTGGGGCTGAGTCCAGCCACATTCCAGCCCCAGCAGCTCGTCTGGAGAGGGGTCTGCAGGATGTGCGGGTGTGGGACGGTGAGGACGCGCGGTTCTCCCTGGAGCTATCGGCCGCGGTGCACGGTGCCTGGTTCCTCAACGGTGCCAGGCTGGGCGAGGAAGAGGAGGCTGCGAGCAGCCGGTACTGTGTGCAGCGCCGCGGGACGGAGCACTTACTGCTGATCCGGGGAGTGCAGCTGGCCGACAGCGGGGCCCAGGTCACCTTCGTGTCTGGCAGTGTGCAGGACTCAGCTACTCTGCATGTGCAGGGTGAGTGGCATCATGCCAGGAGAAGAGCAGTTGGGGCTCTCATGCTGGAGGATGCTTCTCATCCCTCCACGATGTCTCAGCCCCGCAGGTCTGCATCGCCCCAGTGCCCGAGGCTGAGCAGGTTCGGGAGGTGCCGGCAGGGCTGCCGGTGCTGCTGGAGTGCCGGGTGTCCCCCCCAGCTGCTCCCGTCCGCTGGCTGAAGGATGGCGAGGCTGTGCCCTTGGACGACGTTATTGCAGTGCAGGTGGAGGGCAGCGTGCGGAGGTTACTTCTCCGCTCCGCGGGTCCCTTGGACACCGGCGTGTACACCTGTGATGCTGGGGACGATGCTGTGAGCTTTGTGGTGACCGTGACTGGTGAGCTGGGGTCCATGTGTGGGAGCCTGGATCCCACCTCCTGACAGTGCTCTTGCCCCTCTTCTTGCCCCAAAGATGGGGCTGAAAGCTGCTGTCAGCTGGGTGCCTGTGCTGAGCCCCACGTTATTCCCCGCAGAGGCACCAGTGAGGATCATCGGCTCCAACGAGGAGGCTCCCCACGCCTACGTAGCTGGGCAGCGCGTGGAGCTGTGGTGCCAGCTGTCCCGCCCAGCAGCTCCAGTGCGCTGGTACAAGGACGGGGAGGAGGTGGAGGCTGGCGAGAGCCTGGTGCTGGAGCAGGAGGGGCTGCGGCACCGGCTGGTGCTGCCCTGCGCCCGGCCGCAGGACACGGGGGAGTTCGTCTGCGACGTTGGCAGGGACTCCATCTTCTACACCATCACCGTGGCAGGTGGGTGTGATGCAGGCACCGTGCAGGGGGCTGCAGGGTGCTGCTGTTGCTGCCCATGTCACTTGCTGCTCTGTGGATGCTCATCAGAGATGCTCTTGCCAGGTCCTCACCAGCAGGTCGGTTGGGCCAGGGGGTTTTGCAGCAGCTTTTGTGTGTAAAACTGCTAAGACTGACTGCCAAAGGGGACAGCTTGCTCTGACCGGTCAAAACATGCAGGTGCTCAAGGGCTAGCGCCCAGCACTCCCACGCTGGGGTGTTTGCCAGACCTTGCCCGGGGCCAGTAACAAAGCCCTCCTCCGGGGTGCTAAAAAGTGGGCACCTGGCATGGGGTGACTCCTGGTCAGACATCGCTCTGACAGGCGGTGTTAATTGCTGACCTGAAAATTAGAGGCTGCCCAGATGCCAATGATTGGGTGGTGTTTGCTGGCTGAAAGGTGGGGACGGCATCCTGCGGCGGCTGCCCCGGCCACGGAGTGGCTGCTGGCGTCACTGGCTGGCAGAGGATAATGAAAGCTGAAAGTGAGTGAAAGACTTCCCCTTGCTGGCCCCGAAACCCGCAATCCTGCAACCACAGAGAGGTGACCAGGGGCAGAGCTAAAGCCCCTTTAAAAGGCTCTGTGACCGCAGTGGGAAAACCTCTTCACAGTGTTAATACGTGGCAAAGGGCGGAAGTGGATGGCAGAGGACGTACGAGTGAAGATGGGATAAGTGATAAGAGTCGCTGGAAAAGTCAGTGAAGTGATGACTGATGGGAGGGTGATGAAGAAAGGAGGGTTTTTTAGTGTGATAAAGGCAATATCGCCAGTGGGAAGGACCGGCAGCACGTGCTCTGGGCAGAGGCAGAAGGCATTGTCCGCCCTGCGGGGGTGTGGTGCACAGAGAGCTCGGCTTCCCTAGGGTGGGAGGGGGAAACACCATCTGTCGAAGCTCAGCCTTTTGGCTGAGCAGCTTTGCATAACTCGGAAGGGTCTTAGAGAGCCTGGCTCAGTTCAGCCAGGACTCAGCCATCGGTGTCATTGTCGGGGCTCAGCGAGGGTGCCGGGAGGCTCAGGCTGGCACCCTTCCGGCATGAGTGCCGTGCTGGCTGCTGCAAGCAGTACTGCCACGGCACGCTTGGGTTTCCCCGAGGCATCCCAGCTATCCCCCGGGGGCTGCCGCGGCACGCAGCCCATCTGCCTCAAGCCTGGCCGCCCTCGCACGCCTCTGGGTTTTCCGGCAGCTGCTGAGTGCTGGGGCTCCGGCGGCGGGGCTGGGGCCCAGCAGTGTTGCCCACCGGCGGCTGGCACATCGCCCCCTCCTCCCTTCAGTGCCGCTCAATGTCTCCGGCCGCAGTTCAGTGATGTGATTGCTTCTAGCAGGCCCGGGGAGAGAGGCAGCGGCCGAGCGTTTGATCAGGGAGCCGGGCGGAGGCAGGCTCAGCGTGGGGCAGGTTGAATGCTGCAAACTGGCGCTGCGCCACTCTTGTGCGCTGTGGGGCTGCACTGCTGAGCCTGGGCATCACAGCTGGAAACTGTCTGGGAAGTTTGCAGCCCGGCCGCCCAGCACGGGGCAGCTGCGGGCTGTGAGAAGGGCTGGTTGCTGGTGTTGGCTGTGCCCTGTGCCCACCTGAGTCACAGGCTGGCTGAGCACCACGGCACGGTCCAGACCAGCTACCGCCCGCTGCAACACACTTAGCCAAGTAGGTGGAGTTGGCTGCTGCAGGTGGGGGCCGCATCCTGACCTTCTTCCAGGAGAGAGGAGGGCTGTTCACCTCGTGCCTGCACTGGGAGCCCCTCTGGCTTTAGCGGTCCGATTCAGTGGCACACATTTCATGTGTAAGCCATTAATGGTGGTGTTCAGAGAGCACTGTGATCTGGCATGGTGGCCCAGGTCCCAGTGAGCCAGAGGGACGGGGATGTTGGCCGCAAGTGAGCCACGCGCCTGTGCCGCACTGCAAGCAAATGCCAAGGCTGAGCCAAGACAGAAACACCAGCCGGGACCAGGCGGTCTCCAAAACAGGGAGACAGGCGGCGGGCGGGCACCCCCCAGTATGACAGCCACAGGGGCCAGTGCTGGCACCACACATGGCAATCCGCAGTGCTGCAGCTTGCTAATGAGGTGCTTGCCTACCCGCATCCCTCCTCCGCACCCCTCAGCTCCATCCCAGGGCGGAGCAGGGCAGGTGCTGTGGGAGTGGAGGCACAGCAGTGGTTTACAGCCGGGCTGGAAGCTGGGTGCTCCTGCTGGGTGCGATGGGTGAGGAGCAGCGGGAGCCCCGGGCAGGGCAGCCCAGCCACTTTGCGCTATGCAGGATGCGGATGAGGTGGCCCCTTCCAGCATTAAATCCAGCCAGCGCGTGAAGCCATCGCTCCACACAGGGCTCTGGCTGCCATCATCACCCTCCTTGGTCTCTACATCCTGGCTGAGCCCCGTGTCTCTCCCTGGCAGAGGCACCCGTGAGGATCGTCGACTCGAATGAGGAGGCCCCTCACACCTACATGGCTGGGCAGCGCGTGGAGCTGTGGTGCCAGCTGTCCCGCCCAGCAGCCCCAGTGCGCTGGTACAAGGACGGGGAGGAGGTGGAGGCTGGCGAGAGCCTGGTGCTGGAGCAGGAGGGGCTGCGGCACCGGCTGGTGCTGCCCTGCGCCCGGCCACAGGACACGGGGGAGTTCGTCTGCGACGTTGGCGGGGACTCTGTCTTCTACACCATCACTGTGGCAGGTCCGTATGACACACAGCTACAGCCCTCTCCCCTTGTCCTTCTGCCCCGGCTCCCTGCTCATGCTGCCATCCCACTGGCGAATGCCACATCTTGGCCCCTCACCTCTTCATGAGCGGCTCCTTGCCCATGACCCTGGGCTGGATGGGGATGGCGCAGGGGCAGGTTGGCTGCTCCATCTCCTCCCAGAGCCCTGTGCTGTGCTGCCCATCTGCACCCCCGGGCACAGCCAGGCTGCCTGGCCATGGGTTATGCCACCTCATACCCCAGCCCTGATGCTCCCTTGGCTTTTGGCCGCCAGCCCTGCAGGGCTGGGGCAATGCTGGCCGCTGGCCCCAGGGCGGGTAGGATGGAGGCCAAGTGACACAGGGTCTTGGTCCTCTCAGCCCCACAGGTCTGCATCGTCCCGGTGCCTGAGGCACAGCAGCTCCAGGAGGTGGCAGCGGGGCTGCCCGTGCTGCTGGAGTGCCAGGTGTCCCCCCCGGATGCCCCCGTCTGCTGGCTGAAGGATGGTGAGGCTGTGGTCCCCACTGAGGTCCTGGTCATCCACTCAGAGGGATGCTCGCGGTGGCTGCACATCCCGACAGCTGCACCATCCGACTCAGGGACGTACACCTGTGATGCCGGGGACGATGCTGTCAGCTTCAGGGTGACCGTGAGCGGTGAGCTGCCTGGGGGGTGCCCATCATCCTGCGGGGCTCACCCACCACCACGGCTGAGCCCCCTGACATGTCTCCTGGCAGAGGCACCGGTGAGGATCGTCAGCTCCAACATGAAGGCCCCCCATGCCTATGTCACCGGGCAGCGCGTGGAGCTGTGGTGCCAGCTGTCCCGCCCAGCAGCCCCAGTGCGCTGGTACAAGGACGGGGAGGAGGTGGAGGCTGGCGAGAGCCTGGTGCTGGAGCAGGAGGGGCTGCGGCACCGGCTGGTGCTTCCCTGTGCCCGGCCGCAGGACACGGGGGAGTTCGTCTGTGATGCTGGGGATGTGTCTGTCTCCTACGACGTCTTGGTGGCAGGTTGGTGGCACAGCAGGGATGTCCTGGGAAGAGCAGCGCTGCCCCAGCTCTGTGCCATGGGGTCTCCAGCACTGCTCCCTGCCCCTGAGCAGAGGAGGGGATGTGGCAGCATCACCCAGGGGCTGCTGGGCGCCCCATTCCAGCTGTGCTGGGCCAGCATCGTATGCCCACTACTGCTGCCCTCCAGCAGCCCCTGCCCCTTTGCCCTGGGGTGAGAGCCTGTAGCATCTGTGCAGTGCCATGGGGACAGAGATGCAGGTGACAGTAAGTAGGGACAGCAGAGCCGGGAATGGTGCAGAGAGCAGGTCTCACACCCTTCCTCCACATCCCCGGCAGAGCCACCAGTGAGGATCCTGCACCCTCTGCAGCGCTCGCTGGAGCTGCCGGTGCAGGCACCGGGGTGCGTAGAGCTGCGGTGTGAGCTCTCTGTGCCGGACGCTCCTGTGCGCTGGTTCAAGGATGGGCTGGAGGTGGACGAGACCGACAACCTGCTGCTGCTGGCAGAGGGGGCCTGGCGCTGCCTCCTCATCCCCAGGAGCAGCGCAGAGGACACGGGCGAGTACATCTGCGAGAGCAAGGACGAGGCCGTCTCCTTTGATGTCAAGGTGTCAGGTCAGCGGGGACCTGGGAGCAGGGAGGCACTGATGGGGCTCCAGCCTGAGGGTCTTTCCCAGCCTGGGTGAGGGGTACCTGCTCCTACGTAGTGACAGAGCCAGTGGGTGCCCACCCGTCAGGCACTGGGCCACTCAGGGTGGGTGCTCGCCTGGGGCTGGCAGCAGAGGCATCCCTGTGGCCGCGTTGTCCCCACGCTGCTCTATCACAGCCATGCCGTCCTCGCAGAGCTGCCGGTGAGGATTCTGCAGCCTCTCAGACCTCCCCCCGTGGTGACGGTGTCCCTGGGGGAGACGGTGATGCTGGGCTGCGAGCTGTCCCGCGCAGATGCTCCCGTGTGCTGGGCCAAGGAAGGTGTCAGGCTGGAGGCTGGGGGCAGCCTGGTACTGGAGGAGGAGGGTGCCCACCGCCGCCTGCTCATCCCCGCGGCCCGAGCTGAGCACTCTGGAAAATACATCTGCGACGCCACCAATGACGCAGTGACCTTCACTGTCCAAGTGTTGGGTGAGCAAGAGGTGGAGGGAGAGCCTGGTGGGGGGTGCTGGGTGCACGGACCATGGAGACCCCAGCTGTGTTGGTGTTGGGTGCTGCAGACCCGCAGGTCAGGATCCTGGAGAGGGACGTCCTGCCGACCCGCCGGCACTGCCAGGCCATGGAGGACCTGGTGCTGGAGGTGCACCTCTCACACGCCCATGGGGAGGTGAAGTGGTACAAGGATGGGGAGAAGTTGCAGGACACAGGGCGTGTGCGGCTGGAAGAGGATGGGGTGCGCCGCTCACTCGTCATCCTGGGTGCCACGGGCAGGGATGCGGGAGAGTATCTCTGTGACACTGGTGATGACAGCATCATCTTCTGCGTCACTGTGGAAGGTGAGTGGGAGGTCCCAGGGAGGATGGCCAGTGGGGCAAAGACCCAGGTGGGTCCCTGGCTACTGCCAGGCTGGTGTGGGGCTGAGAATGGGGAGGCTGGTTGGGGTCGACACACGGAGCAGGCTATACCAATGCAGGGACTCTGTGGAAAGCCCTGCGCTGCCCAGCTGCAGCCAGAGAAGATCCAAACGGGATCCGGCCATTGCAGCACCCGGCACAGGCTGCTGCTCCAGCGGTGACAGCCTGTCTCTCCAGCTCCAGAGCCACCAGTGACCATTGTGGGCAACACAGGCGCCACGGAGCATCACTGTCTGGTGGCCGGGGAGGACTTGGTGCTGGCTTGTGAGCTCTCCCGACCTGACGCTGCTGTGTGCTGGCTCCGGGATGGCCAGGAGGTGCAGCCGGGCGAGCGGGTGCAGGTCGAGGCCCGCGGGGTGCTGCGGCAGCTCACCATCCACGGGGCACAGCCTGGTGACTCGGGGTGCTACGTCTGCGACGCCGCCAGTGACCGCGCAGTGACAAATGTGGAGGTGTTGGGTGAGCTGGCAGGAGTCCACTGCCCCGGGGACCCCCACCACGGTGGGATCCCCTGGGTGAGGGGAGGGGACGCTGCTGTGACCCCGCTGATGGCAGGGACTATCAGAGCAGCATGGCAGGGGAGGGCGGGAACCCTGTCCCCAACCCCGCAGGAGCTGTCGGCCAGGAAGGGACATGTCAGGGTCGTGGCGAGACGCGTCCCTCCCGCCTACCCCAGCCAGGGGCTGGTTAAATTTAGCCTTGGCCGGCTCACAGGCGCCGCTCCTCCTGCTTCGGCTGCCAAGAGCTGAGCTCAGCCCGGACCCTTATCAGCTGGGGATGGAGAGCTGGGCAGGCAGGAGTCCCAGCTCCCCAGCAAGGCACTTGGGATGGGGGGACACCAAAATTAATGGCCCTAACCCGGCAGCTGATCTGCCTGTGCAGGGAGGGATGCAGAAGCGATGGGCTCTGCTGCTGTCCTTGCCTGAGGCCCCTTCCCCGAGGGGACCCTGAGCTGCCAGACCCCAACAGCCTGCATGCCTGCCCCACAGCTCCCAGGGTGACTCGCTCTGGGCACTGCCACCTCTCTGCTCACAGCGGCTGCCCCGTGCTGCGGGGACACCCCTCAGACCTGCCTCATCCCCTGTGCCCTCCAGCCCGGCCCGTGCGCATTGTCAACAAGGAGGAGGCGCAGAGCCCACTGGAGGTGCTGGAGGGGGACAGCGTGACACTGGTGGCCCGGCTGTCCCCCGAGACAGCAGCGGCGCAGTGGCAGAAGGACGGACAGACACTGCACTCGGGTGGGCGGCTGCTGGTGTGCAGTGAGGGCCCCACACGCAGCCTCACCATCAAGCAAGCTGAGCTGGGAGATAGCGGCATCTTTCTCTGCGATGCCGGTGACGACGAGATGCTCTTCATGCTGCACGTGAAAGGTGAGCCTGGAGGTGTCCCTCACCTGTGCCGGGGGGCAGGAGCAACCCCCTGCCCCACACCAGGATGCTTTGTGCCCCATGCCATGCTGGTGCAGCTGGCAGGGGCACCGCTAAGCCCGGCGCTCCCCTGGCACAGAGGCACCTGTGCTGTTCGTGAACAAACGGGAGGAGCGGGAGAAGCTGCTGGTGCTGGAGGGCGGCAGCGCCGTGCTCTCCGCAGTCGTCTCCACGGAGCGAGCGGACATCACCTGGCAGGGCCCAGGGCAGGTGGCGGTGGCCAGTGAGCGCTGCGAGCTGCGACAGGACGGCCGTGTGCACAGCCTTGTCCTCCACAACATGGCCAAGGAAGACGCTGGCATCTACACCTGCCTCTCCCCCCACGACCAGATGCAGTTTGATGTGAGCGTTCGAGGTGGGTGGTGGTGGCGGTGGGGCAGTGGGGGTGCCCAGGGACCTCCCCCTGCATCAACGGTGGGTGCTGACATGGGGGATTCGGCTGCGCAGAGCTGCAGGTGAAATTCCTGCGTGGGCTGTCGGACGTGCATGCACGGCAGGGCGAGCGGGTGGTGTTGTGGTGCGAGCTCTGCAAGGCACGAGGCGACGTGGTGTGGCGGAAGGATGGGCGGGCGCTGGCACCCAGCCCCCGCTGGCAGATGATGGCGGAGGGACGAGAGCGCTCACTGGTGCTGAGCCGCGTGGAGCCCAAGGATGCCGGCGAGTACTGCTGCGAGTCCAACGATGACCGGACGCTGGCGATGCTGACAGTGCAGGGTGAGCTGTGCCCAAGGCTTGGCCACCAGCGCAGGGACCCTGTGCCACGGGGGCTGGGAGGAAGCTGGGCATGGCAGTAGTAGGGAGGTGTGGGGATGCTCCATGGCTCTGTAGGATGGGGGGGTCCTCAGTGCCGTCCCTCGACGCCCTGGCTCCAGTCCCCAGGGTGGTAGAGATCATCACGGAGCTGCAGAGCCTGACGGTGCTGGAGGGGGAGGATGCCACCTTCAAGTGCTTGGTGTCCCCTGAGGATGTGGCCGTGACCTGGCAGCTGAATGGCCAGCCCGTGGTCCCCGACGAGCGGCTGCTGGTGACGAGGAGTGGGCTGTGCCACAGCCTCACCCTCCAGCAGTGCCAGCTGGGTGACGCGAGCACTGTGACGGCCAACGCTGAGGGGCTGGTGAGCACGGCCCGGCTGAGTGTGCAAGGTGAGGGGGACGGAGCTGGCTGGGGCGCAGCATGGGGCACAGCTCCGGGGCTGGATGCTGACCCGGTGCACGGGCTGCGCAGAGGCGCAGGTGCTGTTTGTGCGGAAGCTGCGGGACATGGTGGTGGAGGAGGAGGAGGACGCGTGCCTGGAAGTGGAGGTGAGCCACGAGGCCGCCGAGGTGCAGTGGCTGAAGCAGGGCATCCTCCTCCAGCCGGGCAGCAAGTACCAGCTGCAGGAGTCGGGGTGCCGGCGCACTCTCACCATCCGCTGCCTCGGCCCTGCCGACCGCGGCACCTACCGCTGCGAGACGCTGCACGACCGCACGCAGGCCAAGCTCTGCGTGGAGCGTGAGTACTATGCTGGGGACAGGGACAGGGAGGGATGGGGATGGGGATGGGGATGGGGATGGGGATGGGGATGGGGATGGGGATGGGGATGGGGATGGGGATGGGGACAGGGACGGGGAGGGCATCCACCAGCTGCAACTACACTGCAGGCTGGAGAAGGGAGTGTGGGCAGAGCTGGTACTTGGCTGGAAGGGGCAGTCGATGGGTGGGAGCCTGGTAAAAATGGCTGGATTTAGGGGATCACTCCAGCAAGAACAGACTGGGGAGCCGGGGGCTCTGAGGGGGAGCAGGCACCCGCTCATGGACATGGGTCCCTTGCAGCCCGGAAGGTGTCGATCCGGACGCCACTGGCAGACATGGAGACCTTTGAGAAGGAGACAGCCACCTTCCACCTGGAGCTGTCTCACCCTGGCGTGCCTGGGGTCTGGACGCGGGATGGCATTCGGGTGAAGCCCAGTGGAACATGCCAGATCAGCGCCATGGGCTGCAGGCACAGCCTGACGCTGGAGAGGCTGGCGCTGGAGGACTCGGGCACCGTCACCTTCACTGCTGACACTGTGCGCTGCAGCGCCCGCCTGCTTGTGCGGGGTACGGTCACCGGGGCAGGCTCGGTGGGGCATGCAGCACCAGCGCTGCCCATTCTGCAGCCGTTCGGTCCCAGGGAAGGTGCCAGGGCTGAGCTGGGCCACTCCAGGCACACACTGGCAGATGCGCCCCTGTCCCCACGGAGAAGAAGTGAGCTCAGCGGTGGGGACCCCTGGGCCAGAGCCAGCTGGACCACCAGCAATGAGTGCTTGTCCATGGTGGTGCCCTAGGAAGTGCCACCATTGCCCCATGCTGAGATGCCCCAGGCACAACTCCCCATCCCCGCAGCCCCAAGCCTATGTCTTTCCCCTACCAAACCTTCCTGCCCTGTGTCCTCTTTCCTCAGAGCCTCCGGTCACCATGGTGAGGGTCCCACGGGACCTGGGGGTCCCAGAGACGGGGGTCGCCAGCTTTGAGTGTGAGCTGTCTCGCCCCAGCGCGGAGGTGAAGTGGTTCAAGGTGAGGTCCAGCAATGCCCAGCCGTGTCCTACTCCCTGCTTTGTCCCCTGGCCGCTGCCCTCCCTGCCAGGGCTGCTGGCAGGGAAGGGAAGTGTGGAGCAGTGGGGTGCTGCTTGCTTGCCCCTCTGAACGCACGCTCCCTGGGCAGGACGGGCAGGAGCTGCGGCCGGGGCCCAAATGCCGCATATACTCGGCTGGTCGGTGCCGTGTCCTGCAGCTGAGCCGCTGCGAGCTGACCGATGCTGGCGTCTACACCTGCGACGCGGGCGACTGCAGGGCCTCTGCCACACTGCACGTCCAGGGTACGGCCACCCCCCCGATCCCAGGGGCATGTGGAACCCCAAATCCTGCACCAACTGCACCCCCCCACCCTTGGTCGCACTGGCACCCTGTCCCTTACCCGCAGAGCGCCAGATCCGCATCATGCAGGACCTACAGGACACCCAGGTGCGAGAGGGTGACAACGCCATCTTCACCTGTGAGGCATCACACGGCGATGTGAAGGGCGAGTGGTTCTGGAACGGGGAGAAAATCAAGGTCTCCAGCACGGTGAAGATACGGCAAGAAGGTGGGGGTGCAGGCGGCCCCACGCCCAGTTTGAGTCTGGGAGGGGGCGAATTCAAGCAAGGGGAGTTTGTGTGGACAAAGGGGGAATCTGTGCCTCTCGCCTGCCATGGGTGCCCATCGCTATCCCCTTGAGCCAGCCTCTCCTTCCCCAGGGACCCGGCATTTCCTGCTGCTCTGCGGCGTGCGCCCCGAGGACGCAGGACTCATCCGCTTCGCAGCCGGGACGGTGGTGTCGGAGGCCAGCCTGCAGGTGGAAGGTACTGGCGCGGGGTGCGAGGGCTGGTTTTGCTCCAGCATCAGGGCTGGGGCACAGCAGGGCCGTCTCATGGGGTCCCCATGGGAGCCTGCTCGCCCCACGATGCCAACGGCTCCCCCTCGCCTGCCAGCGCTGCCCATCCGGATCGTGAAGCCCCTGCGGGACAAGACAGTGCTGGCGTGGCACAAGGCGACACTGGAGTGCACCGTGTCCCACGCGCGGGGCCGGGTGCGCTGGCTCCGAGGGGACACCGAGATCTTTGCTGGTGACAAGTACGAGATCTGCAACCTGGACTGCTACCGCACACTCATCATCCACCGCGTGGGCCCTGAGGACGAGGACTCGTACACCTGTGACGCCTTCGACGACCGCTCCACCGCCCGGCTCCTCGTGGAGGGTGAGGAGGCAAACGAGGGGGCATCACTGGGGGCTGGTGTTGCCCCCTTGCCTTGCAGTGGAGGGACACTGAGGGCCCTGTCCCCACGCCTCACTGCTTGCAAGGGTCTGAGCACTGGGGTGGGGGGAGCAGGCTGGACACAGGACCAGGGATCTGTGCCCGCCTTGGCTGGGACACCCGTTCTGGGGGCCTGGCCAGCTCCAGAAATGCTGCACCTCTCCCTGACTCCCATTGTCCCCGCAGGGAGCTAGGAGCTGGGGCTGCACACAGACACAGACGCCGCTGCTGGGAGATGGGGTCATGCTTCCCCCAGGATGCACGGACACACGGACACCATCCCCAGCCTCCTCCAGCCTCAGGGCTGCATTAAACAGCTTTTTTTTTTTTTTCTGATATGGCTTCTGCCACCCCAGTGAGCCAGCGTCCCATTAGGAGAAGGAGTAGCGGCACCGTTCTGCTCCCCCCCCCGCCCCCAGCAGCCCCGGCTCATGGGGCTCCCCCTCAACCCTGGTCCCCAGCACAGCCCCTGGCCCTGCACGCCAGGCTCCAAAAGGCTCTTTACTGTGTGGCCACGGCCTCAGCAGCGTTTGGCACATTTACAAAAGAGACCGAAAAGGTGGGGACGGTGGCGCGGCGCTGCAGGGATGGGGGCACCTGGCAGACACATGCAGTTCCCGGGGCAGCAGGGCCGGCTGGACTGGGCTGGTGGGGGGGCTCCCAAAGCAGGGGGGCACCCTGGTCCAGTCTTGCCACCATCCTGCCTGCCTGGCCGTGGGGAAGTCCTGGCTCACTCCGTAATAAATTAATACAAATCACAGCAAGAGAATTATATACAAGGTGGGAGCCTCTGCTCGCAGTGGTGCTCCGGGGCTCCTGTCCTGCGCCGGCTGGAGGCTTGGCCCAACCCCAGGGTTCCCCCGGCCACTATAAAATCCAGTCGCCAGCAAAACAGCGACGGCCTCTGACGCCACGGGGGTTCCCGCGTCCCTGAGGCAGCCCAGCCTCTGCCTGAAGGCTGGATGCAGTGTCCTGTCTCCCGTCAAAACATTTTGGCGGGGGGGTGTGCACACAGCATCACTCCAGGACAGCGTCCTCCTAGCAACTGCCTGGCCCTGGCAGCCTCTGCCCCAGGACCACCCTGGTCCAGCTCGGGGAAGAGGGGGGGAGGCGAGCCACTCTGGGGGGCAGGGAGGGTGTCTAGGGCAGGGGGACCTTCTGAGGAGGCAGGTTTTGGGAAGCGCTGTCTGGGAGCTGCTCTCAGGGCCAGGGTGAGACGAGGAGCACATGCTCAGGGGAGTCCCTGGCGAGGGGTGGGGGCAAGGGCTGAAGGACCTGCTCTTTGAGGAAGGGATGTGGGGCCCAGGCACTTGGGGAGTTGCTGTGGGGTGCAACGGGGTGGGGGCAGACGCAGGGAGCTGCTCTTGGGGAAGGGGAGGCTCAAACACGGGGAGGGAGATGTCTGGATGCAGGATGAGCGTGCCCAAGCTGTGGGGAAACACACAGCACCAGGGGACCGAGGGACACACCCCTTGCCCCAGCAAGAGCCACTCACACCACACGTCCATAGGTGTTGGTGTCCCCAGTCCTTGGGCTGAGTCCTTGCCGGAGGGGTCCCCCAGCACCTCTGGACGCCGCGGGCAGCCGGGGCTCCCCCAGTCAAGTCCCACGCATCCTCGGAAAGGGTCTCTGTCCACAGCCCCGAGGTGCGTGTAGCCGCCCAGGGCCGAGGGCACAGCCCCGCCTGTCCCAGGGGGTCTGTTGGAGCAGGCTGGGGTGCTGGTGTTGCTCGAGGTCACTGGGTTGCCTTATACCCGCACGGCGGGGCCGGAGCCCGTGGTGAGGGGCACGGTGGAGCTGCAGTCATAGTCCAGGTCCACCACAGCGTGGGAGCTGGCGATGAGGCTGTTCAGGGACGGTCCCGTCTGCCGCTCTCGGAAACTCTGGATGTAGCTCTGCTTGAGAGGATGGGGGACAGAAAGTGAGCAGGGCTCTGCTCCTGGCCCACTCCACCCCACCCTAAGCTCTGCAGCACCCCCCCAGAACCTGCCCTGTGCAGTCTCACCCACCCCAGTACTCGAGCCCTCTGGGGACTGGCCACAGCAGGGTGCACAGCCCCATCCCTTCTCCAGACACAGGCTTCACACCTCACCCATGGCCTGTTTTTATCGCAGCTGCAGCACTTGCAGCCACTGGTTTACATCACTCGCAAAGGCCAAAGTGCTCTGCGGTGGGCAAGTCCCAGTTCAGCCCCTCCTGAGCTGTCTGGTCCCCAGGATGCCCCAGCCTCGTCCCTCAAGGAGCTCGGATGCCGGCTGCACCTGGGCACCTCTCCCCTCTCCCCTCCCCAGCCCACCCGCACAGAGAAGGAAGGGCCACGGAGGCCGGGGTGGATCTCTACCCTGGGCGCGGGACTCACGGGGGAGAGCACGTCCCCATCGAAGCGGCGCACGGGGTTGGGCTTGCGGCGGTAGGCGGGCTCAGGTGGGTGGGCTTTGTGCTGGTGAGGCGGTGGGTGATGGGGTCTCCGCTTCTTCTTCTTCTCCTTTCGGTCCTCCCGCTGCTTGATGCGCATCAGCTGCACACGGCGCTGCTGCCGGCTGATGATCACTGCGGGATAGAGGGGCCTGTGAGCACCGGGGAGCGCCCCAAAATCCTCCCCACACCCAAACCTGCCCTGGCTTTGCATACTCAGGCCTCCGCTTGCTGTACCACATCCCTGCAGTGTCCCAAATCTCTTATCCACTCATGCAAACCAGGCGCTGGGAACCCCCAACCCAGTGCCCCAGCTCCTGCACCCACCCCAGGCCATGTCTATCTCCTCCAGCCCCCACGCACCTTCAGTGTGGGAGTAGCCCTCAGCCGTGACCTTCCACTGGACCAGGACACCCAGTGTGGTGAGGAGTGGCCAGACGCCCAGGATGACCCAGCTGTACCAGCATACGGGGCGAGCAGGGGCCACCTTGATGCGCTCGTAAATGTACTGCACCAGGAGGAAGAGCTCGATGAAGTAGTCAACGGTGACGGTCATGATGGCGCTGCCGAAAACGGCGGTGGAGAGGGTGGTGAAGAACCGCTGCCACTGCAGGGTGAGGACAGCGAAGAGCATTCCCACACCCAGGAGCAGCGCGATGGGGATCCACACCGTCGGTGGGTGGTAGAACTGCTCCATCACCACCAGCGTGGCCACCGCCAGCAGCAGCCCTAGAAGCAGCCCCACCATGAAGAGGCCGACGCTGCGCACCAGCATGGTGACCAACCCGCACAGGACCCCGATGCCCAGCCCAATGCCCACTGAGGCCTCCACGCTCAGCTGTGTGTCCAGCACCCGCTCCTTGTAGCACAGCATGAAGATGATGATGGAGCCAAACATCAGCCCCGTCAGGAACATGACGGCCTTGAAGCAGCGGTAGCCTGCGGAGAGACCACCGCAGTCAGTGGGTGGTTGGCCAGCATACCCCACCTGGCTGCCCTTCTCCCCGCTTGCCCCACCAGCCGCCGGCTGGCCTGGCTCACCGAAGAAGCAGTAGATGATGCCGAAGAGGCAGCACATGGCACACACCACCGAGGGCACCACCTGGTAGCGACGCTCGATTTCCTGCTGGCAGCTGTGCCCCCACTCCTGGCCCGGCTCGTGCGGCAGCAGCTTGAACCGCAACGTCTGCACAGTTGCAGTCATGGCTCTGAGGACTCCCGGAAAAGGCATCAAAATCTCCGCTCCTGCCCCATGGCTCGCCAGCAAAGCTGCGCCCCAGCTGGTGAGAGAGAGAGAAGGGGGGTGGAGGTACGGGCGGCACGTGCCCAGTGGCGGTGCCCACGCACTCAGCACCCAGCTGCCCAAAAAAACCACTCCGGCCCCTCGCTACCCAGGTGGGAAGGAAGAGAATGGGGGAACAGCCTGATCCATGCAGGCTGTAGGGGCACAGACTGGCACCCAGGGGGCGGCTGCAGGGATGCACTGTCCCCGGGGAACCCGTCCACGCTCCCAGGGACCCTTGCTGCCAGGACGTGGCGCTTTGTAATTTGTTTCGATTTCCTGCCCCTGGCTCTCCAGCGCCCTTTCCCTGCTCCATTAAAGGGAGACTTCCACTACCTGATATTTTCTGCCTGTGAAGTAATTATGCTTGGTAATTAAGTCACCCCTCAGTCTTCTATTTTTATAGGCTAAACAGATTGAGCTCTTAAAGCTTGTACTCCAAGGCATTTTCTCCAATCCTCTAATCATATTTCTGGCTATTTTTCATCCCTGCTCCAGCTCCTAGTGTCCTTGTGAAAATAAAGCAGGCCCCAGTGTTGGGTCCAGTCCTCCCAGGCCAACCCAGGGGACCGGAGGGGGACCAGCCCTGTCTGGCGCTGCCCTTACCAGAGGGCTCACCCATAAGGCTGCGGCTGCACTCGGACGCCAAGCAGGCGGTCGCTGGGCCCCCCGCAGCGCCTACGCAGACAGAGGGGTCATAATCCCCCGCAAAGACTGATCCAGCTCCAGCTTAAACCTAATTACAGTGTCCGTCTGCCTGCTCCCACCTGGAGCCAGTTCCAGCATCCCTTTGCTCCTCCGACGCCTCTCCGGGCTCGGTTGGTTTAGGATGGGTTTATTGTCACCGGTTGTCCCCATGCCAGTGCCGGTCCTTCGGAGTGCCATATTAAAGCAGCCGGCTCAGGACGGCTGACAAAACCAGAGCAGCAGGAAAGGGCAGGGAAGCGGGCAGAGGCTGCAGGCACGCCTCTCCATTGCCCAGCGCCTCGTCCCCTGCCACGGGCCTCCTCCCTCCCTCGGGCTGGGGGAAAAACACCAGCCAGGGCAAATCCCCGTGAGCACGGTGCCTAATCCCGGGGAAGCAGGCGGGCAGGGAGCGGGCAGGCAAGCGCTGGGCCCCTGCCCGCCCTGCCTGAGCCCCCAGCGGGGATGCCAGGCGGGATTAGACTTTAACCACGGCGCCTGGGAGCGACGGGCCGGCCCCGGCTGCCCCGGTGGGGACAGGGGATGCCGGGTCGGGGGAAAGCGGGCCTCTGCCAGCCAGGGGGATGGGGTGGGCACGGCACGGCTGGGGGGGCGGTGAGGGGCCGCTCTCTGCCCCTCAACCCAGGGCAGGCCGGGGCCAGGGCAGCGGGGCAGGGTCGCCCGGGCAAACCGGTGTCCGCAGGCCGGGCTGCGGGCCGCTCCCGGCGCCCATTGGCGCGGGTACTGTTGCTAGGGGAGCCCCGCGCCTGCTCATTGGCGCCGGGACTTCACCCACCTGCTGCCGCCCTCCCCGCAGCCGCCGCCGCCTGCCCCGCACCCCTGCGGGGGGCAGCGCTCGGGGCCCGGCCCGGCCCCGCCACAACTCCCCCCCCCCCGCGCCGGCCCCGCTGCCCCCCGCCGGGATGAGGGGCCCCGGGCCGGCGGGGCGGGCGCGGCGTTGCTAAGCAACGGCCGCAAGGGCCGCCGGGGCGCGGGGCCGCTCCGCCCCTCTCTTTGTTCGGGGCGGGGGTCCCGGGGGCGCCCCGCCGGGGCCTCGCACGCCCATTCCGAGCGCTGCGCTCCGCTCCCCGCCGGCTGGGGGAGGCGCCGGCAGCCCGGTGCCCGAGCCCTTCTCCCGAGGGGCCTCGGCCCGCCTTCCCCCCCCACCTCCGCCTGCTGAATCCCCACGTGCTGCCCCCACGCCCTGCGGCCCCGCCCCGCAAAGTCCCACCTGCGCTCCCGGCCCCGCAGCGGCGGCGGCGGCCCCGCGGCGCCCGACGCTCCCGGCCCCGGCCCCGGCGCATGCTGGCGGGGCGGCCCGCCGCGCGGTGCTGAGCGGACAGCTCCGCCTGACGTCACCGCGCTGCGTCACCGCGCAGCCCGAGGGGGGCGGGGCCTGCAGAGGGGGGGCGGAGCCTCGCCGGCAGATTGGGCGGGGCTTCACCGAGGGGGCGGAGCCTGCACCTGGTGGGGTGTGCGCCGGGGCGTGCGCTGGCACGTGCCCTGAGGCGCGCCCCCGGGAGCCGGACCACGGCGGCACGTGCGGCGTGGCGCAGCGTGCACCGGGCTGGGGAGGGCTGCAGGCCCCTGGGCGCAGCGCGAAGGGAAGGGAGCAGGAGGGGGGCACAGGGGCGCGGGTACAAAAACCGTGGGAGAGCCTCGTGTCGGGTGCGCGCCAGACAGAGCGTGCAGAGGGCCACGGACCTCACAAGGGGCTTGTGCCAGGGCCACGGGGCCTGCAGTGCCGCATTTGGAGGGGACACCTACAGGGACTGCCCACCCGTCACCCCACAAGTGGCCGGGAGACGCGGGCGTGGCAGGTAGGTGGTAGGAAACGGCGCTCTGCGGAGCTCCCCGGGGCTGGCACCTCCTGGCTGTGGCGCCAGAGACCCCCCGGGAAATCCTGGCAGGGAACAGTCTCTTGGCAGCAGCCGCCGCTCCCCTGGCAGCCCCTTCCCAGCTCCACGCCAGCGCTGGGGAAACAAAAGGCGGGAGCTGCAGCTGGTGGGGGGCTGCGAAGGGGCTGCCGGAGGAACGGCGCAGTACCCACCGGCTGCTTCCCTCGCGGGATCTCCTGAGGCTGGGCACAGGGGCCTTGGGCTTGGCTACCACCCCAGAGAGCCCTGGGGAGATGTTTGCTCTGCCCACAGCTTCATCTCCGTGCAGTTTTCCTGAGCTGAGAGTCTTATTTCTGAAAACTTCAGTACTTGCTCCCACTGCACCTCTATCTAAATACAAGCTCAGACCAACAGAGTCATTTCAGAATGAAACCTCTCTTAGCACTCCTGTAAAATCATCTCAGTTTGTATAAGGTGACCAATATTAAATATTCCAGCCTGTAAAGGAAATCGAATACATCCATTTCTAATGCATTTCTCTGCGTACAGAAAACAGGCGAATTTGGTTGTTTATGATCACGCCTGCTTTTTGGCCGTTGTCCATGGAAAATCTCTGCTCATTTCTTACTTCTGCATCTTTTCCCTTCTGGCACCTCCTCACCCCATCGCCTTCCCTCTGTTTCCAGTTTTTATATGTTCTTCATTAAACTGCCGTCCATGTGACCGCCTTTGCCTGTTGCTTGTCTTGGCTTATTCAGGAGAAAAATGCCTTATGAAAACGAGCCGAGCTTGGATGATGGTCCCGTATCTCTGGGGGGTGGCATCCTGCCAACCGCTTCCTGATGAAAACAGGCTGCTTTGTCCCAGAAAATGAAAGAGTCCCCGGAGTTGAGCAGGCTCCCGCCCGCCCTTGGTGTCTTGCTGTGCTCTGCGGCTGCCAGTGCTCCCCGGGGCACGCAGGATGTGTTTTGTGTGGAGGGTGGGCTGGGCTCCCCACCAGCCAGAGTAACTCCAGGGGCACTTGAGAGCCCCGACAGCTGCAAGGCTGCCGGAAGCAGAGCCACGGGCTGGCAATGGGTGGAAAGGCCGGGTCCTCCTCCTCCTCTTCGTTCAGTAACACCTGGCACCAAGTGGCCATGTTGGGCTGCTGGCCTCGCAGCTTCTGGATTGGATCAATCCCATGCGGGAGGCTCCATGTACGCGGCAAACTCTACCCCGAGCCGGTTCCTCCAGCTCTGCCTGCGCAGGGGCTCTCTCGGGCGGCTGGCGGGACGGTGGCTCTGTGCCACGGACAGCTTGTAGCGGGAGGGTGGTCCGGCCCCTGCTGTTTGGTTCCAGTTCCACTGGTCCCTGCCGCTGCGATCTCCTGCTGCCCTGCCCGGGGACGGTTTGCTGCTGTGCATCCGAAATTTCCGCCCGCCACTTGCCCTCATGCACGCCTGCTCCCCGGGCGCCTTCCGCAGCCCGTGGGCCGTGTTTTCTGCCTCTGGCCTCACACTCGCCCACCAGTGGCCACCGGTCACCTCCCGGGGACGCCCAGGAGGAGCTGCCCACCCTCTCTGGGGGACCCCGGGGCTGCCACGTGAGAGGGGGAACAGGGCGCTCCCCAGACCACGCGGGGTCCCCTCAGCCCCGGGAACAAAGGGGCCGGCTGTGCCCCGGCCCCGCGCCGCCCGCCCGGGGAAATCCGCCCTTAAGCCAGCTCAGGCGCCATGTCCCGGCGCCAGCCCCGCCGCGGCCCGGGGGAAGGCGCTCTCTGAGTGGGCAGCCAGGGCCGCCGCCCTGCCGCCCCACAGCGCCGGGGGGCGGCCGGTATGGGGCAGCCCCCCAGCGCTGCCCCCTCGGGCCTCGCAGGGGAGCGGCGCGGTAAGCCCGGCCTCCCCGCCCGGCCCCACGGCCCTGCCCCGCCGGGGAGGGGCGGCGGGCGCCTGCGCGGTCTCCTAGCAACCGAGCCCCGCCCCCACGCCTCCCCCTGTTTCCCCCCACTCCTCGCCGTGACGCGACGGAGAGAGCGCAGTCCATTGGCCGGGGTGGGCCGCCGGCGGTGACGCGCGGAGGGGCGGGGCCAGGGGGTGACACGTCGGACGGCGGCGCCGCCAGCGGCAGCCGGAGGCGGCCCCGGTTCCGTCCCGGCCATGCGGCTGTCGCTGGTGCTGTCGGTGCTGCGGCCCGCCGGGCCGGTGGCCATCGGCGTCTCGCTGGGTTTCACCCTCAGCCTGCTCAGCGTCACCTGGGTGGAGGAGCCTTGCGGGCCGCCGCCGCGCCCCGCCGCCCGCCCGCGCACCGTCGGCGGCCCCGCGCCGCCCGCCGGCCCCGGCAACACCAACGGCAACGCGGCGCGAAGGCCCAACGCCGTCCCCGCCGGGCTGGGCGCCGACAGCTGGGAGCCCCGCGTCGTTCCCTACCGCCCGCCCAGCCCCGGCAGGGCCGCCAAGAAGGCCGTCAGGTGCGGGGGGGCGGGAGGAGCCGGGCTGCCGGTGCTGACCGGGCCGCAGATGGGAGAAGCTGCGGCCGAGCCCTGGGTGTGGGCGTCTGACCCCCAGGCCGGTGCTGGGGGGCTCCCTGCTCACGGGCTGGTGCCGGGGGGCTCTGCAGGTGGCCCAATGTCGTGCTTTCCCCCCCCCCGCCCCGCAGCCACCAGGGCTGTGAAGGGATTTTAATTTTTCTCACTGCAAGCGCTTTTCCCTGCTGCTCCCCTCTGCCCCCCCTCTTCTCCTTACCCCCCTGCCCGCCTCGGGCGCACCCAAAAGTGCCTCATGGCCACGCTGCCGGGTGCTGCAGCAGGTGCTGTGGGCACCCTGCCCTAGCAGGGGCCCTCCCCCGGTGGCACAGCCCTCCGGCCTGCTCCGAGGCCGGCTGTGGCCCATCCCTGCGGCCCCGGGATGAGGGGAGGGGGGAACAGGCAGTGAAAGGGCCTCCTTGTCCCAGCGAGGCGGTGGGCGGACGGAGGGGGCTGAATGGGGCCAGTGTGTGCCAGGCGGCGGCTGGGGGCCGGGGGAGGGGGGGTCGTTTCCTGCCGCTGCTGCCGGGCTGGGAGGATTGAACCTGGGTGTCACTGCGAGTGGTGCAGCTGGGGGCCATGGCAGGGAGGGGGACACGGTCGGCCGTATGCCGGCCTCAGTCACCCCAGTGTGGCCTGGCTTCCCCAGGGAGGGCAGCACGGGCTCTCCTGCCTGCCTGCTCGAGGTGCTTCCCAGCGCAGCTGTCCTGGCTGGGGCTGGCAGTGTGGTGGGGTGCCTGGTAGGTCATGGTCTTGTGCGTGTGGCTGAAGCCTGGGAGCAGTTCCTGCAGAGGAACCGAGGTTGGCGCTATTGGAGCGGGCGGGGAGGGTGCAGACTGAGGTGGGGTGCAGTGCCCGGGGGCCAGACATGCTCTTCCCTCCTGCAGGACCCGGTACATCAGCACTGAGCTGGGGATGCGGCAGCGGCTCTTTGTGGGTGTGCTGACCTCCAAGAACACGCTGAACACGCTGGGGGTGGCTGTCAACCGCACGCTGGCCCATCGCCTGGAGCGCCTGGTGTACTTCACGGGCACACGAGGCCGCAAGGTGCCCCACGGCATGACGGTGGTGACGCACAGTGACGAGCGACCCATTTGGAACATGTACCAGACCATCAGGTACCTGCTGGACCACTACGTGAATGACTTTGACTGGTTTTTCCTAGTGCAGGATGATACCTACACAGAGGCAAACCGCATCAACCGCCTGGTTGCCCACCTCAGCATCGACACCCATCTCTACCTGGGCCGTCCAGAGGAATTCATTGGTGGGGACACTGAGGGACGCTACTGCTATGGGGGGTTTGGCTACCTGCTGTCCCGCAGCCTTCTCCTGCTCCTGCAGCAGCACCTGGAGAGCTGCCGCAACGACATCCTCAGTGCCCGGCCCGATGAGTGGCTGGGCCGCTGCATCATCGACTACACAGCCGTCAACTGTGCGGAGGAGCACGAGGTAGGTCCTGCAGCAGAGACGGCTTCTAAGAGCCAGATCCCAGCCTGTTGCGTTTGCTTGCCTCCCTGGAGACTCCCAGGTCCTGAGGGGACCAGCCCTTGCACCCTATTGTCCTTGGAGTTTGCTGTGTCTGCAGCCGGTGGGGTGGGAGCGCAGGTTGGGGCTGGCTGTGACCCATCTCTCCTGACTGGCGCAGGGCCTGCGTTACCACTATTTTGAGCTGGGGAAGAATGTGGACCCCGAGAGGGAGACTGACCTCCGTTTCCAGAGCGCCTTTACTGTCCACCCTGTGCTGGATCCCCTCCAGATGTACCGGCTGCACAAGTACTTTGCGCAGGTGGAGCTTGAGAGAACCTACCAGGAGATCCAGCAGCTCCAGGTGAGACCTGGCTTGGCTGGGAGGGTCTGGGCTCAATCTGTCATCCGTGTGGGCCTTCTGGTCACTCTGTATCCTCTCTCCATTCTAATACGAGGGTTTCTCACCTGAACCTGCTGTGGGACGGGATCAGCAGAGCCTGTGTGGCTGCAGGGGCAGTGGTGCTGGCTGGAGAGCAGTTTTGGACTCTAATGGATCCTGCAGCTGTGGTGGTGGCTCAGGGGGTTGGAGCCAGCAGGGTGCTGAGGTCTGCTGGCAAAGGCACAGTGGGAGAGGGTGCAGATCCTGCTGATAGAGGGTGGTATGTTGTATTTGGGGTGCTGTTTAGAGGAAACCTGAGGTGCTGAACAGGAGTTGGGCTGAAGGCAGAGTTGTTCTGATGCTGCTCTTTGGACCAGGAGTTGTTGGTCTGAGTAATGGCAGTCAGCTTGCCTGCAGCCAGAACTGCCCGCGTTGGCTCTCACTCCTCCGTCTTTCCTTTTGCAGCTGGAGATCCAGAACGCCAGCAGCCTGTCCGCTGACGGGGACCACGGCGCCACGTGGCCCATTGGCATCCCACCCCCCTTCCAGCCCAAAACCCGCTTCGAGGTGCTGCGCTGGGACTACTTCACAGAGGAGCAGGTTTATGCCTGTGTGGATGGCTCCCCTAAGTGTGAGCTGCGTGGCGTGGACCTGGCAGATGTGGCTGACGTGGTGGCTACGGCCGTGGAGGAGCTGAACCGCAAGTACCAGCCAGTGCTTCATGTCCGCAAGCAGCAGCTGGTGAATGGGTACCGGCGCTTCGACCCCACGCGCGGCATGGAGTACACGCTGGACCTCCAGGTGGAGGTGGTCACTCAGAAGGGGCACAGCCGCTCTGTTACAAAGCGTGTGCACCTGGTGCGGCCCCTCAGCGAGGTGGAGATCATTCCCATGCCCTATGTGACAGAGGCCAGCCGCATCAACGTCATCCTGCCACTGACGGCCCACGACCGGGACCACGCTGCCCGCTTTTTGGAGGCTTATGCGGCAACCGCCTTTGAGAGCAGTGAGAATGCGGTGCTCACCTTCCTCTTCATCTATGACCCCTTTGAGGCCCAGCAGGTCACCCAGAATGACATCTTTGCCCCTGTGAAGGCCCAGATCACTGAGTATGAGCGCAAGTATGCAGAGGTGAAGATCCCATGGATCAGTGTCAAGACAGACGCACCCTCCCAAATCAAGGTCATGGACATCATCTCCAAGAAGCATCCTGTAGACACGCTTTTCTTTGTGGCTGGTGTGGGAACAGAGGTCACCGTCGACTTCCTGAACCGCTGCCGGATGAACACCATCAACAACTGGCAGGTCTTCTTCCCCATCCACTTCCAGGGCTACAACCCCGCCATTGCTTACCACAACCAGGTGCCGCCCGCCACACTGGACCTGCTGCGGGACGCAGGGCGCTTCGACCGTGACGTCTTCCAGGAAGCCTGCTTCTACAACGCTGACTACATGGCAGCACGCACCCGCATGGCAGGCGACGTGCAGGAGAACGAGGATATTCTGGAGACCCTGGACATCTATGACATGTTCATCAAGTACTCCAACCTCCACGTCTTCCGGGCTGTGGAGCCCGCCCTGCTGCAGCACTACCGGCACCAGGCCTGCAACCCCCGGCTCAGTGAGGAGATCTACCACCGCTGCGTGCAGAGCAGCCTAGAGGGCATAGGCTCTCGCTCCCAGCTGGCCATGGTGCTTTTTGAGCAGGAGCAGGGGAACAGCACCTGAAGCCTGGGACACAGAGGGATAGGCCCTGCCCTGCCTGCTTATCTCACCTCTTCTGCTGTGCCCAAATCAGTCTTCCTCCTCCCAGCAGCTGCAGGGATCACCAGCGACCGAGCTCGTGACTCGCTCCTCTGGGGCTTCCTGGGCCGGGGTCTGCCAGCCCAGGGTGCCCAGGTCCTTCCGGAGCGGCTGCGGCTGTGCAGACCCCGGGGTGAGGGGAGATCGGAGTTGCTGAGCTGCGAGCCAGGATGCCCGGCTCCTCACCCTGCTGGCCATGGGCCCCATCTTCTCCATCCTGGCCCTGCTGCCCCGTGGGGAGGTGATGGGCTGCCCTGTCCCTTGCTGTCTCCCCTCAACCAAGGGACAGAGCCCAAGGTCCTCCTGCTGCAGGGCTGTGACTGCCATGGGGCTAGGGGCAATCTCTCACGATCCCCAGGACAGGGCTGTGCCCCTTGCTCCTTTGGTGCATTGGCCCAGTCATGCAGTGACAATGGGATGGGGCACGTCCCACCCCAAAAGAGCAATAAGAGCAAATAAGATTTGGGGGTTTTGCCACTTGGCAACAAGCTGGAGCACTCCTGGCGAGTTGAGGTGAGGGGTCCTGGCCCCTGGGGCCAGTGGGCACAGGGGGTGCTGGAGTGGATCCTGCTGTATTCACGTACTGTGAACTGCTCCCCATGGGAACCGTGACCCAGGCCGCTTTGGCCTTCGCAGTATCGATAGGACGTCGGAGGTCGCAGCCCTCAGACGAGAGCCTCCTGACAGAGGTGGGAGCCCTCCCTGCCCCGGGGCTGCGCTCGGGGGCGGAGGCCGTGGTGCCCAGCTTGGTGGGCATGGCAGAGGGTTTGGCTGTGCGTCTCCTAAGGAGAAAGCGACTGAGGAGCCACTCTCTGCTCCTGGTTTGTATTTAATAGTGGTGGGGGGGTATGTTTACGCTAAATAAAACAGAGATGAACTGGTGACTCTTGCTGATTCTTCCCCGGTGGTCTGCATGTGGGTAGGTGCTGGATGCTTGTACAAAACCCGACTGCAGCAGGGATGCTGCTTGTAACAGCCTTTGTGGGCTGTACATAACGGGGAACCCCCGGCCCGTGTCGGAGCAGAGGTCAGGCACCCAAGTGGGGTGAGTTCTGCCCTCCAGCACCTGGGATCAGCTCCAAAGGAAGCTCCCGGGCCAGCAACCGTATCCGAGCACTGTGTTGAATAATTACTGCCGGACTACTGGTGAATCATTACCCCCCGGGTTGGTTTCACCCTTGCTCAGGCTGTTTTACATCTCAGAGCTTCTCAGTTCTTGTGGTTTCCACTTCCTTGTTGAGTTGGGCAGAGCACCATGGTCCTGCCCTGGACTCTCACCACCTGCAGCGTCCCCTGCCCGCGCTGCCTGCTCCAGGCATGATTTTTATGGCTCTGCCTGCTCTTCCTGCCGGTCCTTTGGTCATCACATTTTACTTGTTCACAAAACACCCGTATCAAAGAGACATCCCCAAGAAAATTAACTGAGGCGACTCACTGTTAGTTAACCAGGCTGTTAGCGCTCAGCAAAACTCATGGAAAGCCCCTGGGCTGTGTGGCATGCCTTTCCCAAAGATACCTCACGCACATGCTCCTGGTCCAGTCTCCACATCCACAATGTAGGAGCGTATATGTTTAAATATGATTTTATTATATTTCAGATGATAACCGTTAGCTTGCTTTGAGTATTTCTGTTTTTGATCTTCCCCAAGCGCATCCTTAATTCCCTTTAAATGTGAATCTGGGACAGGGGGAGCGAGGCGGATGCAGGTGTGTCACAGATACTTTTCTCTTCTGCAAAGGAGACCTAAGGAGTCGGATGTGATGAGGCGTTGGAGGAGTATCCAAATGGTAATAAAGGAAACCAGTTTCAGATCAAGTTGGCTGCAAAAAGAAATCCTGAATTGTCATTTAACTGAGATAAGATGCTCTAGATGGAGTTGCTCTTGTCTCTTCGTTGATGTTCAACCAGACAGAGGTAGAGCTGTTTGCATACCTAACGCTCTGCTCTGTCAACACCCGGGAAGCTCCCCCCGCGACAGCGTATCTGTGAGGGAATGACAGCTCCCAGGGCGCTCCCAGCACGGTTATTGCTCCCTTTTAAAAGGGAGCTGGCAGGGTTTGAAGCCGCTTTGGTGTTTGCCAAGGTATTTTCAGCACAGAAACATGCTGAAACCCCACTCCTGCCTGCGCAGGGCTGGGGACAACGACAGCCTTGAAAGAGGCAGGGAGGAGCGGCCCCAGGTGCTGGTGTGAGCGGCTGAGCAGATGGGGACTTTCTGCAATCCCCGTTCAGGTTTGACCGGTACTTCCATATGACATGCGGATTTTTGCACGGATGCGGTTTGCAGAGGCAGAGCGATGAAAGGGCAATTTTCCCAGTGGGGCAGGAGAAAACATGTGTCTGCTGCCTGTAGACTTCTGCTTCCCTCGAGAGAATTTTCTAAAAGCGGCACTGGCTCACCACAGCCTTCGAGAAGAGCAACGCAAATTCCTCTTGGGGAGATTTTTGGAAGAGGGCATGAAGGGCTGGTTCAGAGCAAAGCACTCTGAAAAATGAGAGGAACTGGCTGGGTGAACCGTGGCTGGGTGGGCATCTGCCTCCCCTCTGCATCCTGTGCCATGGCAAGGAGAGGCACCCACACCGAGGAAAACCCAAACTGCCACTCGGGTCATCTGCCCCCCGCCCGGGTTTGTTCCCCCAGTGCAGTCACGCAGGTGCCTCTCTGCAAACGCAGCAGTGAGCCGGCGAGCGGGGAAGGCAAAACCTGCTTCTCCGGCCCGGCTGGGCTCGCTTCTGGCTGCACCAGACCCCTCGGCAGCGTTGCTCCAGCCCCGTCAGTGTTGGCTGGCTCGGTAGCTGACCTTTGGGAGGATGTGGGAAGCGAGGCTGTGCCAGGAGAGGGCTGGAGGGTGAGGGGAAGCGCTGTGCCCTTTCGTGTCTCTGCTTTCCTTGGGAAGGGGCCAGTGATGCCTCACTGCCCATCCCGCCGGAGCGGTTCCACCAGCTGCAGAGCGGGACCTGAGCCTGGCATAAATGTTTCCTCCTGGCTGCAAGCGAAGGCGGGAGAAGCTGCGCTGCTCAAGGAGGAGCAGGCAGGGAGATGCTGGTCTTTGCCTGCACCCGATGCCCCGGGTCACAGCCTGACCGACGTGCTGCCCAGCCCCTCCAGTGGGTGCAGGGAGCGGAGGGCTTTGGCCAGGGGCTTTACTCGGGGAAATCAGAGACTTCTGATGAAGAGGGAAGCAGCCGTTAGCTGCAAGCGCAGGGAGGGCTGCTGCTGGCGTGTGCCTCTCCGTGGGGTTTTCCCTGCAAGGGGATGTCAGCGCACCCAGCTGTCCCTGGGGATGTTCCCTCTGGGGACACACAGCCCCAGCACGGGCAGACTGCAGGGGCCCAAAGCTCTGAGACCAGGGGGAGAGACAGACACCTGGGTTGGATTTTGATTTTAATTGCCTCCTTGTTTTTTCCAGCCTGTGTGCCTGCTGTCGGGGCCGAGCACTGGAAAGCCGTACTGCGGCAGGAAACTGGTGGCCACGTGTCCCCTTCCTGGCCCCGCTGATGGCCAGGAGCAAGGCAGTGAGCTTGGCACGTGCAGGTCAGTAGGAGATGCTGAGTGTCACTTCTTTCTCCAGGCGTTGCCTGCCACCACCAGCACCTCCGGGCAGGAGGCAATGGGGAGGAGGTGACAGCAGTGAGGCCATGTGTCCCATTGCGCTCTGGGGCTCACTTCCAGCCCCTCTGCTCCCAAACCAGATGGTTTGTTTTCCTTTAAACACAGCTTTTCCACCAAAACAGCTTTAATTGTGGTGCCTAGCAGCGGAGGCATGGTAGGAAGCACCTGAGAAGATGCGCTTCCCGTGGGCAGAATGGATCCTCGCCGGCTGCTCCATCCCGTACCCCCTCTCTGGGGCCAGCATCGCATCCTGTGGGAGCTGAGTCTGCCAGGGTTGTCACCTCCACAGTGACAGGAGCCGACGCCAGTGCAGCCAGTCCTGCTGCGTTTGGGTGCCTGGCGTTTGTCCAGAGGGCTGCACTCATTAAAATTAAGGGCCTGTTTCACTGCAGTGGATCTCCTTCTAATTATGTCCCAGCTATTTCATGGGGCTCATTACAGGTGATTCAAGCAGCGCTGAGCTGGGCTGATGCTGCTTTGCAGCCCAGCGAGCCCCAGGTGGCAGTGGCCCCATCCCTGGGGAGGACCGGGTCCATGGTGGCCCTTGGACAAGTGCAGCGGTGGGAGGGGGCACCCGGGGGCCACAGCACTGAGGTTTGAGGCTGGCCATGGGGTGCTAAATCTGGGTTATCCTGCTATTCCCCCTCAGCCCAGTGGCATCTGCACCGGGACATCAGGCACGGCACAGGCACGGGGGGATGCTGGGGTCACCTCACCTGCCCGTCTTATTTGGAGGTGGTGGGAGACCCTACAGGTGTCATCCCCAGATGCTACTGGGGAGCTGCCAAATTAAAGAAGACAGTCACTGAGAGCAACAGATAAAAACAACTTTAAATCAAATCTTTGTGAGGTGACCACTGCAGGGCTCCTGGGACCTGTGCTGAGGCCGCTTTGCCAGCAGCCTCAGAGAGCCGGGATGGGCCACGCACAAGGCTCAGGCTTTCCTTCGGCCACGCTTCACTCCTGCTCCTCCAAAATGACATTTATTTTCTCGTAGGCATAAGATCAGGCTTTGAGGGGATTTTCCTGCCAGCCACTTGCCAGAGCTAGGAGATGAGGTGCCAGAGCTGCGTCTCGGTGAGCATGATGAAGTGCTGCAGCCAGCCCTTGCCCTCCCCAGCCAGCACCACTACAGCCTTCAGGTTTTGTGTCAGCATCCAGTCCTTCCTCAGCATGTCCTCCAGCATCTCCAGCAGCACACGCTGGGCTCACCGCATGATCCCGCTCTCCACCTCACTTGGCCACTCTGACACGTCTTCACGGCCTTGGTGTGGAGGAAGGCGGCTGTGTGGCAGGGCATCCTCCAGGATGGGAGCAGATGGGTCAGGACCCCCTGGCAGCGACAGCCTTGTCCCAAAGGACCTCAAAGGGACCTAATCCTCTTACCAGGTGATGAGAAGATGTGGAGGATGTAGCTATGTCCCTGCTTTTTCCTTTAGGACCCAACCCCAGTGCTGCCCTTGCAGAGCAGTCTGGCATGGTGCTGGTGATGCCGGGTGAGGGCAGTGCCAGCGTAAGCATCGGCCTTTAACTGGTAGGGGCTGTGCCTGGCACTGGTACCAGGCATGGGAGTGGAGGGGTGGTGGGTACCATGGGGGGCACCACACAGGCAAGCGGGTCCTGCATGGGGTCCTGGGTGTTGGCAGGGGTGTGGGATGCTGCTCTGGCATGGGGCATCTGTGGAGCACCCTCCAAAGCATCCTCAGCCCATGTTTCTGCCCTCCCATCTGCCCCCCACCCTGCATCAGCCCCTGGGGGGGCAGGATCCATCCTCCCCACCGCACTGCCTGCCTGGGGCTGGTGCAGCCTGGTGGGGTGCTGGTGGGGTGCCCACTCTGCCTCAGGGCGATTTGGGGGCCGGGGTACGGCTCTGGCAGTTCCCACTGCTGATGCCCAGCTGGCAACCACTGCTCCTCCGCTGCAAGTCGAGGCTCAGAGAGCTGGGCAGTGGGCATGGCTTTCTGCGGGCAGCTATGCAGAGATGCTCGCCTGCGGGCAACCCAGCGTGCTGGCGCTCGTGGTGGCCAGCATATGGGTGCCAGACTCCAAAGTACTCCCCAGGTCTCACCACCACCTCCCCCAGGGGTGGGATGGGCTCCCCCCACCTCTGCCCGCCCCCAACCCTGCAGAGGTGGCTCCAGACCTACTTGTGCCTCTTTATTAGGGAGCATTTGTACATTTATAAAACAGTGACGCAGATCTCATGTTCAGCAGCACAAGGGCGTTCGCACCAGCCCTCCTGCCGTGACCCCCGTGCCCATCCCACTCAGGGCTTGCTGCTCCCGCTGACAGGGAGGGGTCGCATCCTGCACCATCCCACCCACCGCAGGAGACCTTGGTGTAGGGCTGGCTGGCATGGCCACAGCATGTCCCCGGGCTAATGTCTGGTACCCCTCTGAGGACACTCCCGCTTGCAGGTGGGTGTGGGGGAGACCCCACTGGGGAGCTGACACAGGCTGCTCTGGAGGGGCTGTGCCTGCCATGCCGGGGCAGGGACACTTGCTGTGTCCCCCCATGCAGATTGATGCGGGACACCCCGCAGCCAGGTGGAACACATTTCAACGTGGGCACATACTTTGGGGTGCCACTGGGCCGCACGTACCCAGAGCCAGGGCACATCACCAGGCTGTTGCTCCGGTCCCTGCCCTGCGTCTCCTGTGCGCGGGGCCTTGGGGGCTGCGAGGACGATAGCTCCTCCGGCATCTATGGCTTTGGCCACCACGGGGCATGGCCATGCTCCATCTGTGGGCACCAGGGATTGGGGCCAAACCAGCAGGGCCAGAGGCCTCCCCTAGAGATCCCAAATTCCTCCCCTGGAGTCCCCCTCTCTGCTGCATGTGTTGTGTCGAGGGGGGCTTTGCCAGCCCACCCCACCCTCCTGAGATATTTTGGGGCGGATTGCCCTGCGCTGGTGTCTGCTACAGTGGAGGGGGAGGAGGCGATGTCTGACAGGACAGGGGGTGGGTGCACCGTGGGTCCTGCTGTGGATCCTGCCATCTTGGGGCAGGCAGGAGGGCTGTGGGTGCCGGCCATGCCCGAGGCTCTGGCCGTTGGGTCGGGCTGTGGCTGTCCAGGCGGTGCTGGGCATGGAGCACACTCCTAGCCATGTACAGTCTTGGGGAGGCACAGTGGGTGCTCGGCACCTGGGGGTGGGAGCGTGGCAAGGGGTACGTGCATGGTGCGAAAGAGCGGCGACGGGCAGGGGAGCGAGGGCAGGGCCCCGCCACGACGCCTGGGCTGTGCCGGGTGGCTGCACCAGGGGACGAGCCGCTGTGGGCAGTGCCTGGGCAAGGAGAGGATGGGGAGGCCGGGGTACACAGTGACTTTGGGGGCAGGAAAGGGAGGAGGCAGTAGGTTTGCAGTGCCGCAATGACTGGGGGCTACTGGGGGCCAACACTGGATTTGGGAGGGGGGGGTCACAGTGCAGGGGTCTGGCTGGGAACAGCAATGGAGGTCGGGGGGCTGCAGCTCTGGCAGGCTGCATGAAGTTGTGGAAGGGGGGGGAGATGTCTCGGGGGGGTGTCACAGTGGTGGTGGTGCCAGGGGTCAGGGTGGTGCCATGCAGGTGGGGTGTCCCTGGGCTGGCCGGGGGGGCCGTGCGGCTCAGAGGGGCACCCTGCAACGCTGCCCTGCCCCGCAGCAGGAAGGTATGGGGGGGCCATCCCCAGCGGGAGGAATCCGCTCCAGGCACCTCTGCCTCTTGGGTGGGCTGTGCAGGGCAGTGACACCCCCCTGCAAGAGGGGTCAGCAGGGGAGGGCTCGGAGGGGCTCACAGGAACCCCAGCTTATCCCCTGCATGCTCTGCATTGCCAGGGCCCCACTGCCCGGTACCCTGCTGCTCCCCCAAATCCCCCTGACGTGCCTGTGCCCCTCCACGCCGTGTGCTTCAGATGGGGCCAAGCCCACGTGCTGGGGGCAAGCGGAGGGGACAGGTGAAAGGGCTGGGGGGCCGCTCTGGTGCTGGTGCCAAGGCAGCTCCGGCGACATCGCCGGGTGTAAGCGGCGTGGCCGGTCCCGGCTGTGGGGCGGGGGTGGCGTGGGGCTGCCCCCGCCCAGTTCCTAGCTGGCCTAGCAGGCGAAGTCCTCGAAGACGCTCTGGTGAGGGTAGTGGTGGCGGTGGTGGTGGTTGGGCAGGATGCCCGCGTTGTAGGCGCCCTCCACATGCCGGCCCAGTGTCTCGCAGGGGCTCTGTGGGGATGGCAGTCAGTGGGGTAGGCACAGACCCCACACACCCTGTCCCCCTGCTCCCCCACCCAGCACAGCCTGTCCCCAGGAGTCCCCCCAGGGGCACCCAGCTCCCTGCCACCCCGGGGCTGCCTCACCTCTGCAGCCTGGGGTGACCAAACGCAGAGCTGCGCTGTCCCTCGCTCTTGGGACAATGTCCCTTCCCCCTGGGGTGGGGGCAGACGCTGCCCTAGCCCTGTCCTGGCAGCCCCCCGGGCAGCCCACCCCCACGGGGGTACCTGGTCCTTGAACTCCTCCAGTCCCAGCGTGGCGATGCTGCCTGAGGGCTTCTTCAGGGGTGGTTTGGAGCGGCGCAGGACCCGGCTCACCCTGTCCCGGATCACCTGGGTGCAGAGGTGGGGTCAGCCCCAGACCCACACACAGGGAGCATCCCGTGTATGGGCACCTCGTTCTGCACAGATCTGCCTGCCGCCAGCTCCCCTGCCTGCCCGGGGGACGTGGGTCTGCAGCGGGGACAGCACCTCTGCCTGCCACCCTCCCTGTCCTCAGTTCACCGAGGGATGTTGGGGGACTTCCTCCCACATCCTCCTGCTGGCAGTTCCCCAATTTGGGGGCTGTGGTAGCCCTCTGGGGTGGCCACGCATGGCACACCCACTCCACACCTCGCCTGCATGCAACAGCCTCACTCCCACCGCCAAGATGCAGCCCCGAGGGCTCAGCGCACCTCGTAGACGTAGTCGAGGATCTCCAGGATGGTGAGGATGCTGGCACCGATGAACAGGCCCATCTGTCCCCCGATGTCCCCTGGGAGAGGAGGAGGGGGACACGGTCACCAAGTGATGCTGCGCAGCCCGCATGGAGCCCTATACCCTCTCGGGGCT
The DNA here is from genome assembly GCF_036417535.1 of Chlamydotis macqueenii. Taxonomy (NCBI): domain Eukaryota; kingdom Metazoa; phylum Chordata; class Aves; order Otidiformes; family Otididae; genus Chlamydotis; species Chlamydotis macqueenii. The sequence goes on along the minus strand of NC_141561.1, from coordinate 17,727,340 downwards.
GGGACCCAGAGCTCCACGCTTTGGGGTTCCATGAGAAGGTGGGGGGAGTCACCAAGAAGTCCAGCAAGGTCGTAGGCTTTCTTCTGCTCAATGGCCTCGTAGTTGAGTGCCTCAAAGAAGATGTCCAGCACCAGAAAATTCTCCCTGTGTTGACACCACAGTGCTCAGCAAGGAGGGCTGGTCACTGACCCTTTCACCCCCACTGTCCCCAAATCTCCCCTGTCCCCCAGCCCTCCGGCTCCCAGGTGCTGAGTTGTTCAGGCTGGTGTGGTGGGGATACAGAAGGGGGATGTCCCAGCCTGGGAGGGACCATAGGGTGGGGAGATGCTGGCAGGAGGGCTGGGAGGACACAGATGGGTCGAGGAGATATTCTAATGGCAGCCACCCCTGGGCAGAGGATGCTGCGGGGACCACAGGTGCCAGGACCTGCTCCCTGCACTCTGCCAGGAGTGGGATATGGGTGTCCCAGTTCCCCAGTGTCCCCAGCCCCCTGTCCACCCCGGCGCTGGCAGCTCACCGGATGTAGGTCTCATTCTTGTTGTACTTGCGGGCGAGGTAGCGTGCTGAGCCCTTGTTGGGGATGCGCACCATGGAGATCTCCTTGCCGTAGCGTGTCAGGTTGCACGGCGTGGGGCAGCTGCAGCGCTCCTGGCTGTCCTCCACTGCTGCGTCTGGGGGCACGCAGCAGTTGGCATGGCCACACACCCCCCGGACCCCTGCCCAGGGGGTCCTGGATGGCCCCCAGCCACCCTCCCGCCGCTGCACCTACCCAGCGTGTGGTCAGCACACTCGATGTACACATTGGGGGAGCAGATGGACTCATTGCCTGCAGAGAAGCAACTGGTTGGGGGGGGGGGTGGGAGTCTGGCCCGCTTCTGTCCCCTGGCCTTGACTCGCTCCCCTAAAGGCAGTCGGGCCCTTGGGTGCGGAGGGGATGGGGACGGGTGGCCCTTGGCCACAGGTTGGCTGGGGTGGGGGTGGCCCCTGAGTACAAGGCAGGCAGGGAAGGGGCTGACCTGGGGTGGAAGGAGGGTAGGACAGGGGCTGAGCCAGCGTGCAGAGAGGATGGGGTGGTCCCTGGGTGCAGAGGGATGGGGTGGGGGAGGACCCTTGGGTGCAGAGGGATAGGGAAGGGGTGGTCCTTGGGTGCAGGCCGAAGGGGGCCAGGGCAGCCCTGAGCAAGAGCACTGGGGCAGCAGGGTGCCCCACACCATCACGTGCGCCCCTCACCTGGCATGTGGACCATGCGGCAGTGGCAGCTCTGCACCACGGCCTCCTTCTCGCACTGCAGGCGGCAGGCAGCGATGCTGTAGGTGTCGTAGCCGGGCAGCGTCTGCTCCCCCTGCACGCTGGCCCGGCAGTTCCCCCACGGCTGCGGCAGGTAGGTGAGCTGCCGGGATGAGAGGGGCATGGCTGCAGGGCTGCACCGGGCTGGGGGCCCGTGGGTGCCTTCCCGGGGGCTCCGGGGCACCCTGCCTTACCCGCTGCTCCTGGCAGGACACAAAGGTCTGGAAGCCGGGCGAGACGCCGAAGCCCAGCTGATGGATGTAGGGCGGCTCGTCCTGGCTGTGGATCTGGACCCGGATGCCAGCTTCAAATGATGTCTCGTCTGCAGGAGAAGGATAGAGGGGCTGTGCGCCTGCATGCACCCAGCACCTGCACCCCAGGGCCCAGCACCGCTCCGGTGCCCCACTTGCCACACAGCCCCCCTGGGGTGCCCTGCTTGCCCAGCAGCCCTCCCTCCCAGCACCCCTTGCCCATGCCCTGCCCTACTCACTGGTCTCTCTCCAGATGGGCAGGTACTCTTCCTGCTGGATGTCCAGCATGATCTCCAGCCCGTTGCCCATGCCACCTTGGCGGGTCACCCGTGGGTTCCTCCGGTCCCCGTTGAAGGTGTAGCACTTACCATAGCGTGTGTAGACCTGGGGAGGAAGAAAAGAAAGGGGAGGTGAGGGAGCAGGCAGGGGTCTGGCAGGGTTTTCTGCAAGCAGGATGAGGTCCAGGGACCCATTCCAGTCCCACAGTAGTGCTGGAAAATGTCTTGCACAGCCCTTGGCAGGTGTCATCTCAGCCTCCCAACATGCTGCCACCCCTCTGCTCTTGCTGAGAGGAGGTGAAGCATTGCTGCCAGCACCCACGGGGCAGCCCAGCTGTCCCACCCCTACCAGGAGCAGACTCACAGGGACAAAGTGCTGGGGGCCGCAGCGCTCTCCCTGAAAGCGGCACTCCACCAGCATGTCCTCGATCTGGTGGCCCAGGCGGTGGAAGAAGCTCTGCATGGTGCGCTCGGAGCGGCGGGGCGGCAAGAAGCGTGAGTAGTTGGCCAGACGTGTCAGCCACGTGCGCCGGTCCTCTCCCAGCACAGCCAGCATCTCAGGCACCAGTGAGCGGTTCTCCCGGGCCAGTCCTAGCCACTGCCCTACCGAGTAGAGGTCGGGTTTGGTGAGGTGCAGGAAGCGCGCCCGGTTGGGATTGCAGAGGGTGATGGCTGGGAAGCGGAGCTGCGGGGCCCAGGCGAGGCGCGCCCGCGTGTGCACGGGGTGCGAGAGCAGGTGGTGCAGGCGGTCGGTGGCCCCGGTGGCCAGCAGCCCAGCGGAGGCCAGGAAGGCCAGGCTCCAGAGCAGGCGGCGCAGGCGGGACTGCGGGCGGGTGCACATGTAGTGCAGCCCGGGGATCCTGGTGGCGCGCAGGATGCCGATGGCGAGCTGGGCAGTGCCGCCATCCCGAGCTGGTGCCAGGGCTTCCTCGTCCCGGCAGCAGGCAAGGGGCAGCGGCATCACTGCAGGCAGGGTGGCTCCTCTGAGAAGCGGGGTGCAGGCTGCCCCCGAGGCTGCCCGGGGTCCGTGGTCCGCTCGGGAACTCTCCCTCCTGGGAGGCTTTTGCTCCGCACCTCCCCGGAGACGAATGTGGCAGGCGCCTTCCCGAGCTGCTCTGGTGACGGGCGAGGGGAGGGAGAGGAGGGGGCTGCTGCAAACACACGCCTTCCCCTAACCTCCATTCGGAAATGGAAAATTCCTCCCTGAGCCGGGCTGGGATGGTGGGGGGTGTTGCGTTACCCTAGGCAGAATAAACTGGCAGCACCCAGTGCCCCAGCATGGCGGGCACTCAGGTTTGGATGGTTATGCCCTGTCCCAGCCATGCTGTGTGAGCCCTGCGCATAGGGATGCTGTGCCACGGTGTCCCCTGCCCTGGCACTGCAGCCCCTCCTGGATTTGTGTCTAGATCCCCAGGGTCTCCAGCTCTGGGGCTGGGGGCCCTGCCCCACACAGGCGGGATGGTGCGAGGCCTGGGGGGCCATTGTCTCCTGCCAGTGCTGCTCGGGACCATGCCTGTATCCAGGTCCCCAGTGCTGTACCCTCATATCCCCTGTCCTGGAGCTGGGGACCCCAGTGGATCTGGGCCCTGTGGGGTGGGAAAAGCAGGGCTGTGGGGCAGAAAGAGTAGATCCATGGGGTGGGAGGCTGCGTGGGAGCCCACCTGAGCCCGGCGGGCGCTTTGAAGTGACGGTGAGGCTGTGATCAGAGTGCGGTGGCAGCAGGGGGGAGGAGGTGTCTCTGCACCAGGCTGTCAGCGTGGCTGGCAGGGCCCCGACAGCCTGTCAGGGTGCCTTCAAAGCTCGGCGCCGCGCTCCGTGGCAGCCTCTCATCTCCCGCTGCCGCCATTCTTGGGCACCCACCCACTTTCGGCACCAGCCCTGCCAAGGCATGGGCTGGCTCTGGGGGTCCTGCAGCCCCGGGACCAGCCGGGGCCCTCATGGCCCCAGCGAAGGGCAGCATCTCTGCTGCTCCATCACAGCTGGGGCAGGAGGAAGGCAGTGGTGAAATGGGGAGGGGGCGGGACACTGCCAAGTGAGGGGCTCCTGCTCGCCCCATCAACGTGACTTTGTCGCCATCCTGCGACCCAGCCAGGATGCAAGCTGGCAGTTTGGTGACAGGCACAGGAGGACGCCAGGCAGGTCAGGAACGGGTTCTGGCGGTGGGGAACGGGACGGACGCCGAGGGAGGCAGCAGGCAGCATCCCCGGTGCCCAGGGGCAGCTGCAGGGCACCTGCCTCCCACCCCACCGCCAGCGGGGCCAGTCCTGGCCCGAAGGCACCCAGGGCGCCAGCTCGGGCCCTTTGCTGGCTCTGACCTGGCCCCAGCACTCCCGGTACCCCGGTACCCCGGGTCCCGCAGCCGCAGGCCGGGCTCCGGCAGGGGGCAGCAGGGCCCCGCGTTTGGGCTGCCGGCCCCGGCACCGCCTCCCCCCCGGACCCCCCCACCCCGACGCCCCAGCATCCCGACCTCAGGCCCGCCATCCCTAGGCAGGAATGCCCCCCCATCTGCCCTCTTCGGCTCCTACCGGAACCCCACGGCGTGCCCTGGGGAGGGACGGTCTCCATCCCACCTGCCACGGGATGCCAACGCTGCCGCTCGTTTTGCTGGAGGAGCAAATGCTGTTGGGGGGCTGCAGTGCCACCCCGGGGCAGAGCTTGTGACCCCTGGGGACACGAAGCCAAGGCTGCAGTGCAGCCCTCGCCACCCACATGGCCCCACGCCCCACTTGTGCCCGCACCATCCCCTCCACGCCACAACTGCCACGGGCTCCCTGCTCCCTGCACCCCCAGCACCAGCCCAGTGGATCACCCCCTCCCACCCCATGCTGAGCTCCAGCCCATGTGTCCCTGCACCATCCCCGGGACACAGCTCGGGTCCCTTCACCATGCTGGCGTGGCTGCTAGAGCTGGCTCATCTCCTTGCTGAGATTTATCGTGGCTGAGAGAGCTGGAGGCTGCCAGCCTGATACCATCAGCCCCTTGCACACCAGGGCAGCTTTTATATTAGTTTTCTTTAAACGGAGGATGAGCTTCCCAGGCTGAAGGAAATGTCATTTCTTTGAACGCTTCCATCTCATGTCAGTTCAGACATCTCCGGGCAGCATCGCAATCACCCTGGAGCGAGGCAAGGGATGGGGATGGGATGCAGAGGCTGGGGCACGTGGGGACAGACACCAGTGCTGGGCAGGACTGGAGGAGAAGGTCCTGTCCTCTGTCGCCTGCGGCCCCAGGCAGACAGGCATGGCTGCAGGGGCACGTGGGGAGGGCAGTGGTGCTCGTGGCGCCCAGCTGAGTTACTCACTTGTCGGCTGCCAAGGTGCCGAGGCCAGCTGTGAAATCGTGCTGGCGAGAGCACAGCACAGTCCTGAAGGGCTTTGCCTTTCCAGCATGACAAACCCAATTAGATAACAGGGAGCGCATGAGGAGGAGGAGGAGGAAGGGCAGAGGAGAGCCTGCCTGCACCAGGAACATGATTTCCTCCCCACAGCTGACCCAGAAATGTGCCTTGCAGGGCTGGAGCACACGTGTCCAGCCATGGATGGTGCCTGGGGCATGGGCCCCCAGGCACCCAGCTGCGCTCGCTGGGTACCCATGGGTGCCACAGCTTCAGGGCCAGGGCAGCAGGATTTCCACACCATGCGCTGGTCTTCCTGCTCCGCTGCTGCATGCCGGCATCCCCGCGCCACGCTCACGTGCAGGGGAGACCCCATTAGGGAGGTAATTTCTCGACACGATTCCTCATTTCCCTGCTCTCTGCCGTGGAGACACGCTGACCTTGGCAGAAATAGCGGCTTGTGCCTCGGCAGGCAGATCCCAGCCAGGGATCGCTGGGGGCCCTGGCATCCTCCTCCCTACCCCACACAGCTCTGGGGCCCCTCAAGTCCCTTCCACCTCCCTGGGGCTCACAGTCCTGCACCCCCGCTGTGGGGAGGCCCATGGATGCAAGGTGCTGGTCCCCAGGATCCTGCCCCCGACTCATGCCAGCCCACCCACGAGCACTGGAAGCCACACACACTCCCAGCCTCCCATCCCCACTGCTGCCAGCCCATTATGCCAGCCTCTGGTTGATCCCAGCTCACGCAGGTATTTCCGCGGCTTACACGGCTCCCCATGGTATTTAGCCTCTGGAAGACAACATTAAACATTGCAAGCAGCGACAAATCCTGATTGCTCCAAGGAGACAAGAGGCCGTGCTAAGCTTCCAGCCAAACCTCTGCATGCAAGGGAAACGAGCTGCGGCATGCGCGGCATCGGCGAGTCCTACCCCTGCACACCCAGGGTACCCATCCCTCCTCCCACATTCCTGCTGGGACATACAGCCCTGCTCCCACATTCCCACTGGGACAAGCAGCCCTGCTCCCATGTCCCCACTGGGACAAGCAGCTGGCAGGCAGGCCCTGGGCATGGGTACACCCCATGGTGTGGGAGCGAGCACCTCAGCACAGATACACCCCTGAGAACAGTCATCTGCGGGGCATGATGGGGACAGGGATGGGAAGACACAGGAGTGCTGCTCACCATGGGCTTGGTGGGGATGCCAGTGCAGGGGTAACCTTGAGGGTGATCTCCAGGAACCCCAGCCGAGTGCAAGTGAGCATGAACAGGGCTCTGGTATAAAGGAAAGCAGCCTCCAAAATTGGAAATGCTGCTTCCTGAGCGAGCGCAGGCAGCTGGAGGCACAAGGATGCCCCTGGCCAGGAGACGCACCACAGGAGCTGGGGCCAAATTGGGACAACACTGGCAGAGCTGGGGCAATGGTACACCCACACATGCCGCTCTGCTCCCGCCCCCGCCACAGCCATCCTGATCCCGCAGCCCAGCTGTGGCAGAGCCCCTCACCATGCCCCCAGCCTTCCTATGGCAGCCCCTCACTGCGTCCCCAGCAGCCTGTTCCCTCTGCATGGTGCGGCCAGGCCCCGCCTGGGTGCCCCGGGAGGGAAGCCGCAGCGCTGACGCCAGCATTGCAACTGCCCGGGATATGAGATCCGCTTGGATTCAGCAATTTCAACTCATTTCAAGCCCGATTCTGCAGCAATTTTCTGAGCCAGTGGGATGTTTTCGGCTCTGCAAATGTCCCCTCTCACGCACGGTCGCACCATTTCCCTTCCCTGGTCCCAGGAGGGGTTGGGGAACAGTGCCAGTTTGGCTCAACCCCAGCTCCGGCAGCAGCACAACCATCCCCCAGACCGGTAGCCCCATGACGCAGCCCCCTGCCCCACACAGAGCTGCAGAGATGGCTCCTATGGGATGCAGACCCGCTCGCAGGGGCCAGGGCTCCTGCCTCCATGGGGCTCTGCAGCCTCAGCCCCGGCAGAGCAGGGCACCCTCGTCCCTGAGCACGGCACACCAGCGCTGTGCTGGGCTCCTTGCTTCCCCCATCCTATGAAGGGCCAAGCTCTGAAGCATCCTCCACAGCACCCCGACCTGCTTCCTCAGGAGGAGGGCGAGCAGCTGGGTGGCAGGGGGGCCAGGGGATGCTGTGAGCACATTCGGGAGGGGCTGGGACCCCTCCTGGCACCACAGATGTGCCTCTTTCTGTGCCACAGGCCAGCCCATGCCAGCTGAGCCCCCTTGGCCAGGCCTGAGCCAGCAGTGGAGATGTGGGCATGTGGGGCAGGCAAATGCCCTCTCATGCCAAGTAGGCTCACTGCTGGAATACCAAGCACTCAGCCATGCCACGGGCTGCATCACCAGCCAGGCAGTGTGGTGGGAGGCACTCGAGCCCTGGCACAAGGCATGGCGAGCAGGTCACTGCCAGGCTGCTGCACGGGGGCCAGCATGCAGCCCCGTGCCCTCCGGGGGCGCGCAGGATCCAGACCAGGTGGGTCAGGAGCACCGGGATGCAATGCATGGCAGAGGGATTCACTGTCCACGTGGGCAAGGATACCTTCCCAGTGCGTCTGCCCCAGCGCTGCCAGTGACATCAGTAAAGCAGTGGGACACTGGCACCACCCTGCTTTCAGGAGCAGCATCTGTGACAGCACTCCCAAACTCGTGTGCCAGGGAAGGAGCGCTCCCTGCAAGCCGTCACCACAGGAGTCCTGCACTGGCCAAGGCAGGAGTTGGAGAGAGCCACATGGAGCCAGGGTGGCTGTGACACGGAGCTGAGGGGCTGGGGACCCCAGGTTGTCACCTTTCAGCCCCGCTGCACAGGCATGGCAGCACACAGCTGCCTCTGGTAGCAGAGCAAGTGCCATCACAGTTGCGCTTTCCTCTCCCGCTGCTCCTGAGGGGAATTCATCCCAGAATCTCCCTCAGCTCCTCATTTCCAATATAAATTTATTCATGGCCAGTTTGTACCATTTGTTCTCTTGCCAGCATTGTCCCTTAGCTCAAATAGCTCTCTTCCCTCCCTTGTGTTTACTCCCTTGATGTATTTATAAACAGCAATCCCATCCCCTTGCAGCCTCCAGCCTGCCAGCCCGCACGTGCCAGTCGCTCCTGGTTTCCTCTCCCGATCCAGGCTCCGCTCGCCTGCCTGGCACAGCATCTGCTCCAGCTCCCCAGCAGACTCCCCAGCCCCAGCTGCCCAGGGCTTGCACACCCCTCCAGCGGGGTCCTCGGCCCACGCAGATGCATGACTCTGCCCTCTCCACCCCACAGCGGCCGTGGGGCAACATCCCACCCAGGTCGGGACGACTAACCAGGAGGTTTCTGCCCCATGTTTCTGCCTCCTGCTCCCTCTGGGAGGGAGATGGGGAAAGCTATGGGGCAGAGCCAGGAGGAGCTCAGGGTCCCCAAGGGAAAGGTGCACCAAAGCTGCACCCCCCAACCATGCCAGAGCAAGCTGCTAACACGCTCCCTGGCCTGGGTTTGTGCTGAGCAGCAATCCTGCCATCACCCTGTGCACCCTCCGGCGCTCTCCGGTCGGCTTCCCATGCCCAGACACCCCTGCGCCGGGCACGCTGCCCCTGGGCACACAGCACAGCGCGCTAGGGATGAGCGTTGGGATGGGCTGCAGCTCGGCCTCGCTGCTGCAAACCCAACAAAGCACGCACGTATACAGAGACCAGCAATTGTGGGTTTGGGTAGCAGGCTCCTCTCGGCAGCCGGAGGAGACCCAGCACCATGTGTGGTGCTGTGCAGGCACAGCCAGTCCGTGCCGCTTGGCCCCAGGACCAGGGAAGGATCCCCAACCTGGTGGTTACTCAGAGATGTAGCACTGAGCCCATCCATCCTGCAGGCTGGAGAAAGCGGGGAACATCAAGGGTACCCGAAAGTGGGGTGCGCACGGTCCCTGGGGCTCCTTTGTGGAGGTCAGACAGCTGCTGCTCTCCAGCCGCTGTCACTCACAGGGACCCCAGGGCTGCAGGGTGTCCCACCAGTGCCTCTGCATGGTGCCTGTTGGATGCTGGAGGCTTTTGGTTGAGGTGGCAGCAGGTCCTGGGACTCCGCTGCAGCCCCGTCCCCGGGGATCGCTCCCCTTGGAAAGCAACTGCGCTGCGCTGCCCGTCCCCAAAGGGTTAACAAGCAATTTCTTTTGCTGACAGCTCAGAGACCGTTCACTATCGACTGCGGGAGAATAAGAGGGGAGAAGCAGCGAGATAAAAAGGCAGCAGAGCTGGCACCGCCTGCTTAATCCCAGCGTTTAATCTGCCGGGGCAGCGCAGGCAGCCTTATCTCGCCGTCCTTCTGCTGCTCCATCTCATTACTGCTCCCACGGCTGCGCGGGCTTCGCCGCCAGCAGATGCAGGAGCTGAGCCGCGGAGCGCAGGCCTGGGGCAGCGGCTGCTGCCAGCCAGCCCGCCTCGCTCGCCAGCCTCCGCCAGGACCGCTGCGCTTGGCGGGCACACGCCAGCACCCCACGCCTGGCACACAAGTACCCCCTCCTCCTCCCCCCCACGGCTGCTCAGCCGGAGCAGGGGTGGCTGCATGGGGATGGACACGCGTACACACGCACAGGGATGTACACGCAGGCTGCACCCACCCACATCTCACGCCTGGCGCTGTCACACAGCCTCGGGGACACACCACTGCCCATGTCACACACACATTTCCCGGTCTTTGCCCCGGCACACGTGCTCTGCTGGTCCAGCCTCAACGATGCCCATGCCCCTACGGATGGGATGGAGGACGCAGGGCTCCGTGGGACGGTGCATGTAGGACACAGCAGGGCCAGGATGGCAGGCAGGGCAGTGCCACCTCGCCCTGCATGTACCCCTCCCTCGATCTTCACCTATCCCGGTGCTCCCCTGCCGGGTGCCAGATCAGCTTTGTTCCATCTGCTCGTCCCACTGCGAACGCCATGACCGATGCCATTGGGCCACCCTCAGCCTGGCCCTGGCAGCTCTGGCAGCCACAGAGCAGGGGTGAGCAGGAGCAGGGGGTCGCCTCCCCGGAGCTGGCAGGTGCCGGCACAGACATGGTCCCTCCAGCCTTGGCGTTTATCTGTAAATCCACAGCACTGACACGGTGCAGATGAAGCCTCAGCGCTAGCCGGGTTGTCACGGGGGTTATCCTGCTGCCTACGGATGGGTTTACACTGGTAAGATTTACTGTCACCCTGGCTGAGGTGCTGCCAGCGCCTCACCGCCTGCTTCTCTTGCAGGGCTTCACTGCCTGCCCGGGGATGCCCTGAGAGCGGCGAGCGGCCCCTCACCGAGCGGCAGCCGGCAGAACGGGTCCCTGGACGGGAGGAGGGCCGGGCACAGCCCTCTGCTCCCTGCTGCCAGGGCCGATGTGTCGCCTGCTCGCCCATCCCAGAGCGCCTCACTCAGCCTCTCCCCATCACAGGGAGATGCGGGGGGATGCTTCTCCCCGAGCCAGATCCGGTCGAGCAGAGCACGCATCTGCACTGCCCGAAACTTGCTGACAGTGCTGGCAGTGCAGCTCCTGTCACAGCTTGGTGGCTTCACAGCTGTCCTGTGTGGTGCGGGACTCACGGGGCTGCCGGGGCGGCCGCGTGTGGAGCCAGCACAGGCAGGATGGCCCGGGCAGGGAGCGGGGGGGAAGCCTCCCAACCCCAGCACTGCATGGGAGCCGGCAAGGCGGCTCTGGGAGTCGGGACTTCATGCACCCCCTCCGCAGGGTGACATGCGGTGGGCGGGAATACCCCAAAAAGGGGAATTTGGTCCCAAGGCACCCTGCTCTGTCCTGATCCCTCACCCATGCCTTGCCCCCCTGCCACGCTCTCCAGCACTGATTTCCCTGGGGCCGGCAGGGATTGCCCTGAGCCACCTGGTATGGCCAGGCAGGGCCTGAACCAGGATAAAACCCTGAGCAGCGGAAGGGGGAGCCACCTGCCGGCATCCCCCCCCGTCCCCAAAGTCACCGCATAAGCCCTGCACAGCTTCCCCTGATGCCCTGCTCCATCCCGACCCCTGCCTCTCCCCCTTCACCTCCCCTCTAGCTGCTGACCCCCTGACAATGCTGGGGGCTCCGCTCTCTCTGCCAACACGAATTTGACCCCCGCATATCAGAACTGAAGGAAAAAACACGCAGCCAAACAGCCCCGGCTGCACCCTGCTCCCCAGGGCCAGCTCGGGGGGCTATTGGGGACCCGGGGGCCAGTTGGGGTGATGGTGTAACCCACCAGCACATTGGAACCCGAGTGAAGTGGGGTGATCACAGCCCAGCAGGAAAGGGCTCGGTAATAGCTGAGCCCTTTTAGTAGAGATTAGGGAGCTGCGCGGCTTTGATCTTTGATTGCCAATTTGCATCTTGAAGGCGCTGGGACCTCATCCAGCCTCAGTGCAACCCTTTGTGGTTATCTCGTGGCTAATGGATTTGTTCTTAATGCTGGAGCGTGCAGGCTAAAGGCTGATTAAACCCTCTCCGTGGCGCTAAATCAATGGAACAAACATGATAGGGGTTGGCTTTCCCCAGCCTGCGTGCTCCTGGGCGGAGGGGCCGATCGACAGAGCCCCCGCACCCCGGTGCTGGCAGAGGCTCCCTCCTTGGGGCTGCTGGGCAGGGGAGGAGGTGCAGGCACCGGTGGGCAGAGACAACCCTGTGGCCCATATCCCCGTATCCCTGTATCCCCGTCCTCCGCTCGCCATGCAGGCGGTCATGGGCTGGGGGGGTTTCAGGACTACTGGGGTGCCTGCCCCTCCTGGATGCTTGGGCCACGCTGCCCTTGTGCGGGTCCTCAGCATCTGCAGGAACTCTCCAGTCCTCCCCCAGCTCCTCCCAGGGCTTGCTATGGGAGCAGGGACATGTCCTAGTAGGGATGAGATGGGACAACCTGCCCCTGCAACTGGGGGACTCCTTCCCTCTCCTCGTGCCCCCTTTGCCTCCCATACACTGGGGAGCAGCACCAGCAGCTCCCACCTCCTCTGTCCTTCAGACCAGCCTCCCCTTCACCATGCTCGGAGCCAAAGCCGTGTTCCCAGGATCGCGTGCTGCCTGCAGCAGCCCGTACATCACGTGCTGGGAACAGCAGTATCTGTACACGCTTTCCATAATGCCCATAGTCTCCACCTCACCTCAGGAAAATGCAATTCCCACTGCATGCGCAGGCAGCGTCAGCAGAGGGGACAAACTGCACCAGGAACAACTGGCCCCCCATCCCACCCGCCGCCTGGGCTGGGGGTCTGGGGCCGGGAGCTGAGCACCAGAGACGGGCAGGACTAAGGTTTTGGGGACTAGGAGCTGTGGGGAAGAGGGTCATGTGGCTGCAAGCTGGAAGGAGACCAGCTGAGAGCGTTTTGCACCCTTTGATTTTTGCAGGGCTCACAGCATCGCCCCAGACGGTGCTAGGGCAGAGCTGCCTGCAGGTCTGGTGGCATTTGAGTGACAGGACCACCGAGCAGGGATCCTGCTCTCGGCCCGAGCTACCTGTGCCCGAGGATGAGACATGAGCTGCCACACAGTGAAGCTCAGACCAGTGCCTTGCTGGAAACCAGTCCGTGGGGAGAATGTGCTGGGAGCAGCCCCGCTGGCCCTGGGCTGCGCCCATGCCAGGCCCAGCCCTGGCAAGCTGCAGAGGCAGCTGGGTTGCCGCGTGGCACGGAGCCGGTGGGATCGCACGCCGAGATTCCCATCTGCAAACTTTGCTATTGAATCATCTCCCCTCCGCCAATATTTGCTGAGTGCGGGAGATAAAGTGGCTACAAAAGTTATTGGTGTCGGCATTTTAATCCATCTGGGCTGGTGGCAGAGGGGTGGCCAGGGCGGGCTGGCAGCCCCTCGAGGCAGTGAGGCCCTGATGGTGCAGCCCCACCCCGAGTCCCCTGCCCTGGCTCCTGGCCCTGGCCAGGACCCCTGTGCAGCACTTCTGCCCTCCCAGGATGGATGCTCCTACCATGGGCATTATCCCCGGCTATCACCACCCTGCCCTGCCCGCACCACGCTGCCATCCTCTCTCCCTTGCTCCGGGCTGCCCGTGCCGTCTGCAGCGGTCCCTGAGCGGGTGAGGCAGGACACGATGCCGAGATACAGCTCCTGGAGGAGAAGCCCAGAGCGTTATCAGCCCAGGGAGTTAATTAAGGTCATGTCAGGCGATAAGGAAACAGGATGTCAGAGCAGCAGCAGCACAGGGGGGGTCAGAGCTGAAAAAACTCCCTCTGAAAAGCAACTCCACATAGACGTGATCAGCCAGGTGCTCGGGGACAGAGCAGCTGTCACAGCCGCATGCACAGGGGCTCTGAGGATGGCATCGCACGTGCTGGACCCATGTCCAGTACAGGATGGGATTGGGACGGGATGGAATGGGACAGGATGGGACGGGAGAGGATGGGATGGGATGGGATGGGATGGGATGGGATGGGATGGGATGGGATGGGATGGGATGGGATGGGACAGGACGGGACAGGATGGGATGGGATGGGATGAGATGGGATGGGATGGGACAGGACAGGACGAGATGGATGGGATGGGGCTGGGCAGGGGACTCGGCTGGGATACGCTGTGCCTGGGGAGGGAGAGCCAGCTGAGCAGCCCTGATTATCCACTCCTGTCCTCATGCAGGAGCAATGAGCCCTGGTGCGACCAGCATCGTGCTAGCAGGGTAGGAACCGCTGTGAACCTCTGCCCGTAATTAGCACATGTAATTGCAGACACTCTCTGATCAGCAGGACCTCAGAGCTGGGCATGCCAGGCTGCTTGACGGCTCTTGCGCTGCTCCTGCCTTGGACCGTTTGCCTCTCGGCTCGGTGATGGCTTTGACCTGTGGGCTGGGCAGTGTCAGGGGGCTGGGAGAGCAGGGCTGGCCTGGCACAGCACAGTGCCCTGCGGGGAGGAGGCAGCAGGCTGGGGACAGGGGGCCAGATGTAGGGGATACATTACCAGTGCAAACCCATCTCTCCTGTGCGAGCAGCCGCGGCACCCGGTGCCCTGCCTGGCCGGGAGGGAGCTGAGCCGCCAGGACATAATTAATACTTGCATCAATCTTGGCTGGATTTGCATAGTGCCCTCGGTCCCATGCTGCCCGGGAAGGCGGGATGCTCTGTGCCCTTCCCGGGGGCAGTGGCAGCAGATGCCATGCCAGCCCTACCTCCTCCACAGGGGTCACAGCCCCAGCGTGGTCCCCGGCTTGCCCCCACCTGCATCCCATCCCTCCTTGCCCCACCGACCCCTGCAGTGGGGACACTTTAAGGCCCCCGCTCTGCCCTGCTCAGTCACTGGAGTGTTGAAGACAGATGGAGACGCTTCCCTCTGCTGCGCCGTCCCTCCCTCCCTCCTTGGGCTGCGAAGAAATTGCGGGGATGGCAGCCCAGGAGTGAAGGGCACAGCAGGGTTTGGAGGGTAAAGGGGGGCAGCCGAGCTGCAAACACACCCCCGCAGCCGAGAGGCACAGCGCTGCTCACCTCTGCATGCCCAAAATAGGGTATGAGGTCCACAGGCACCATCCCCCACCAGTGCCTGCTTTCCTGGGGCACCCAGCTCCCTCTCGCCCTCGCCCTGCTTCCCTAGCCCAGGTGAGCAATCCCAGCCCACCTCTGGAGGGGTCCCCCAGGCTAAGCCCCGGCCCAGGATGAAGAAAAGCTGGGGCAGGAAAGAATCTGGGGTGGTGGCAGGGACACCAGGGTGTGGGCAGGGACATAGGTACCACACACAGCCCTCCTTTTGCTGTCCTGTGGGTGCAGGGGATGGGACATCACGGGGGTTTGAGGGGTGCCACTGCCCCCCGGGGACGACAGACCGGCAAAATATCCAAGTGCAGCTGAGCGCAGCACCTCGCCACAGCCTCTGACACCGCTGACAGCCGCTCCCGGCCCTGTGATGCTGCAGGGACCACGATACTCCAGGCACAGCCAGGGTACAGCCAGATACAGGAGGAGACACAAGCATGCCTCCTGCCCCTCGGGGATGCTCGCTGGCGCTCCGCAGCCACTGTCACAGATGTGCTTCACCCGTGCCTGGCTGCAGCCCCCACAGCACCTGCATCACCCACAGCACCCACAGCACCTGCATCACTCACAGCACCTACAGCATCTGCATCACCCACAGCATCTGCATCACCTGCAGCACCCGCAGCACCTGCGTCACCCGCAGCAGCTGCAGCACCTGCTGTCCAGCCCACCCTGGGGCCACGGCAGACATGGCCACTAATTGTGCCGGTGACCAGGACAAGTTGGGGACCACGGCCTGATTGCAGCTGCCCAGATGAGTGTGGCCAGCTCAATCAGAGCCGTGTGGCCCTCCAGTAGTGCCGGCCACTGGGAATTAAAGGGCTAATGAGCTGCCGGCTGGAGGGCTGGCAGTTAGTGATTAATCAGCGACTCTGCTCTGATGAGGTGTGTGCCTCCTCTCCCCTCCCACCCCGCACATCCCAGCGCCTGGTGGCCGGCAGTGGGCCACGGGGTCCCCCCAGCCCCTGCTCCCTGCCAGCCCAGCTACCGCAGGCAGGGGCTGGCTGAGCTCCCCGACACAGAGAGGGGTCCCAGACCCCCGTGCTGCTGGGACACAGCACCCACAGGCCCTCCCAGCCTCTGCCTTTCTGGAGAGGGGCATGATGAGCTGGGGATGCTTCTGCAGCAGGGCTCTCCCTACTCATGCGAGGGTGGCTGGGGAGGACCAGCCATGCAGGTGGCGATGTCTCCCGCGGACAGGGCAGGCACATGTGGGAGCCCCAGATCCCCCCCACCCAAGACCAGCAGTGCAGTGCCATGTGCCCTGGCTCAGCGGCAGGGCCATCGTCACCTCCCGCTTGCTGCCAGAGAGGCAATCCGGGGCTGGTGGCACCCAGCCTGTGACCGCTGCTGGCGCAGCAGCACACCGGGGCACGGCTCACAGCACGGAGGGAAGGTTTTGCCACGTAAGCAGGGGACGGCCACCCGCGGAAGAGCGCAGGGAGCCGCAGGGAAGCTGCTTAAGCACAAGCCTGAGTCTTCTCCCTCACTGCGAAGCCCTGGCTGGCTTTCCTGATCCTCATGGCCCTTGTAGAGTTAGGATGTGGCAGAGGTGTCAGCACCCTCTGGCCCTTGCACCCTGGCCCCGCAGCCTGGGGACGAGCTCGACGGCTCCTCCCCGGCTGCATGTTGGTGCAGCACCTGGGAGAAAAGGCCAGCCACCGGCAAGGAGCAGGTTGGAGAGATGCACCTTCTCCCCTGTTGCACAATTAATCATGAGAAGTTTTTCCTCCTTTCGTGCATGAAACAAAATTTGGCAGGGCGCTCTGACCACAGGGACTCGCTGCTTGCTCTCCAGTAAAAACCCAGCCACATCTGGCAAAGGAATAACCTCAGAGCACCCCTCTGCAGGCAGGCGGGGAGAGGCAATGCTGTGTGAGGCAGGGGAACCCAGCGGGGCTTGATCCGCAGCCCCCCGTGCAGCCAGCACCCTCAGCCATACGCTCCTGATGCTTGCCCCCCCCCAGCCCCCAGCACACGCAGGGTTGTGCCGCTCTGCCAGCGCCATTGTCCCTGCCTGCAGGCCCTCCTATTTCGGTCCTGGGCATCCCCCCCCGGCCCCCACCAGCTGCCTGCATGCCTGCAGCAGCCCCAGCACCCCCTGCCCGGGCCCCCCTCCCACCCCTGCCTGCTTCCCACCACCCGCTCCATCCCCCAGCCCGGCCGGAGCCTCAGCCCATCTTTCCCAGAGCAAGCCCAAGCCTCCCCAGCAGCGTTCCAGCTATTTGTTATTGGAATAAGGGGGAAATACGGTTTTCGACAATTACTGTTTTTTCCACCTGACTGGCTGCAAACTTGTTAATTTTTTTTCTTTAATGTGTGAACAGTGTCGACGGCAGCTGCATGTGAAATGACTCGACGCCCTATCTGCGGGTCCCTGGCTGGCTTTCAGTGCTCGCACCGCAAACATTGCCTTCTATAAATAAAGGCCTATATCTCATCAATGGCAGAACAGCAGAGCTTTATATAGTCGTCTTACATAAAACCGTCTCTCTTTATGGGCTTCAAACCATTTGCGTCACTTAGTGCAGCTCCGTAAACCTCCTGCTCCAGCCGCTCCCCCGCGGAGGGAGACCCCGGGAAGGAGAGGGGGATGAAAGAAGCCCGGGGTCCCCGCTCCGCCTAGGGCTGTCTCCCTACGCTCGCAGGGCCAGGTGGCAGCTGCGTCCTCGTCCCCCGACCCTGCCGCCTTGGCTCGCGCCTCCCTCCAGCCCGCCCGGCTTTGGCAGTGAGCACTGGCGCAGCAGCCGGCACTGCCAGGCACTCCGGCGCCTGGGGGATGGCCGGATGCGGGCCAGCGCTGCACACCCTGCCCTCGTCACCCTCCTTGGGTCCTG
Organism: Chlamydotis macqueenii; assembly: GCF_036417535.1. Classification (NCBI taxonomy): domain Eukaryota; kingdom Metazoa; phylum Chordata; class Aves; order Otidiformes; family Otididae; genus Chlamydotis; species Chlamydotis macqueenii. The sequence goes on along the minus strand of NC_141561.1, from coordinate 17,709,896 downwards.
GGACAGCACAGGGAGGGGTGCTGGGATGTGTTGCTCCGTCCTCTGTCACTTGGGAACCAGGGAGCACAGGGCACAGCGTGACTGGGGACACGGTGTCGGACTGGGGGGACTGGCCGGCTTCCAGCCACTCTGGCTCTGAAGTGCAAGGGACACGAGCCCGACCGGTGGCTTTCCACCTTGCTGCCCAACGAGCGCCTGGTGCAGGGGATGCCGGGGGCTGCCCCAGTGGCCGAGGGGTGCAGATCCCAGCCTCAGCCCACATACAGGCTCCCGCGGTCCCTGCAGCCCTCGGCTCCATATGGCAGAGTCTGCCCCTCCAGCTTGCTGCAGGCACCCGCATGCACGCACCAGTGGGTCACGGCGAGGCCGGGGACTTCTGACGGGGCTGCAGCAGTGCCTGGCTGGCTGGCAGCACAGGAGCTGGTGAGGCAGAGCAGCAAAGACCACGGTGACAAGCTTTTGTTTACTCCCCCGTCACCCCAGCCCCAGGTGTGCAGGTGGCCGGAGCCGGAAGGACACAGGGAGCCGACAGCATCGTGCCACTGGGATCCACGGCGCGCTCTGCCCCATGGCTGGCCCCAGTGCCGCCTGGTCATGGGACTCCTGCCACGAGTGACACTGGCACCAAGGACGGGGTTGCAGCGATGCCCTGCCAGCCATGGTGCCATGTGGTATCCAACCATGCTGCTGGCACAGGACACCTTCACCCCAGCCAGCCCTGCCCCGTGCCCAGAGCCCCCATACCCAGTCAAGCGCAACTGCACCCCATGAATGCCCCCAACACCCCAGCCAATCACTCTGCACCCCACCAGCCCCACAGCCCTGCATCCCCACCACCCTATGGTCCCACAGCACCAGCAAGCACCTGCTTTTGGGGCCAAGCCCCTATGGGTGCCCTGGCCCTATCCCTCCTGCAGATGTCCGAGGTGCCCACCCCATTCTGCAGCCAGTAGTGCCGGGGGGGGCACTGCCCCACAGATCCCTATGGGTGCCCTGGCCCCGGGGGACGGCAGTGTCCCCTGATCCGCCCAGCCTGGTGTGTGGGACCAGCGTCGTGGCACGTCCCACATCCCTGGGGAGCCACAGTAGGCGCGGGCGTCCTGGCCGCTGGCTCCCCCCGTATCGGAGACAGGCTTATTAAGTGTGTGATATTAAATTACCCAGATAAGAGCGTAAGAGCTTTTAAAGTCAATTCATTAAATATAATTATGAAGAGAGCTTTTTTATGCTCACAGTGATCCGATCTCAATCAGGGAGACGGTGGGAAAGCCGCCGGCTCCTCCAGCATCTCCGCTCCCCCGCCGCGTCGCCTCCGCACCCCCCTGCTCCCCTGCCCCGGCCTCCTCCTGCGGGGAGCCGGCACCCACAGCCACGGTCCCCGCTGCCACAGCACCCCCTCCCCAGTGTCGCTGCTGGTGCTGATGCCAGCCCACTTGGATGGGGGTGGCATGGGGGTCTGCCCAGCAAAGGGATGGGAGAGGGGAGGCGACGGGCGAGGGTTGGGGAGGAGGGCAGTGGGGTATGGAGATGCTTGGGGGCAAGAGCCAGGGGTCTGGGGAGCTGAGCACAGGTTCTTCTCAGTCACGAGTCCACTTCCGTGCAGGACCCGACCCCCTCCCTGTCCCCTGCGGAGCAGCCTCCTTAGGGACCTAATGATGCACCCCCACTCCCCAGGCAGGCGGGGTGTACGCTTCCCTCCACTCCCACATTCATTAACAGCGCTTGGCAATCAACTAACACCCATCTGCCAGGCAGAGGCTGCCTTAACCTGCAGCCGGACCCCTGATGCACAGCCCACGTGGCCCCACACCAGCCGTTTGAACCGGGGCCCCCCTCTCGCCCCATGCACCCCCAGCCACAGCCCGGGGTGCAGCGGCACACAGGGCTGAGCATCATCTTTACTGGGAAAATGGGGTAGTGGGGGTCCCAAAGACACTTCGGGAGCCTCGTGCCCCTCACACCTCCCGAGCCATCCAAAAGACAGCCAGATCACTGGGACACCCACTGTCCCCTTGCCACACTGCCCCGAGATCCACCATGCTGAGGGCCTTCGCGGTGACACCCCTAGGTTCAGCCAGTCCCTCGCTGTCCCACCTCCATACCCCAAATCCTCATCACTCCCATATCCACCCACGTGCTGCTGTGGTCCAGGCACCGTGGGGCAAGGAGCAGCAGCCCAGCTGGCTGGGAGCACGGTGGGCTCCGGGGTGGGGTCTCTGCACAAGGCTCTGGCGGGGGCTGGTGGGAGCAGCTACCCGCTGCTGGGAGCTGCTGGACTGACATTTATTTTTAGACGTGAATTGTATAAATTAGCATTTCTCAGTGGATTAAGCAGCAGGAATTGTGTAAAATTAAATGGCAACGAATTGCATTAAAGTCCCCTGTTTTCTGGCACAAGCAGTGCCTCGAGCCGTGCCCGGGCGGCTCATGTGTAACAACACCGGAGCTGCCACTGCCGATGCTCCATACAGGAGTGCAACCAGCCCACTGCGCGTCTGCACCATCAGGGACACAGACCTGGGGATGCACAAGCACGGCGGCCGGGCTGGGAGGACGGGGAGCTCTGGACGGGCTGCAAGGCTCTGGGGAGGTGGCTCAGGCACTAAGCTGGGGCTGCAGGATGCGGATCTGGTGAGCGGAGCATGGTGACCCAGATGGGCATGGCCAGGCTCGGCCGAGCAGCTCATGGGCATGGGATCAGCAAGGGATGCTCCAGGCTGTCCTGGGCGTTGACACTGCCAGCCCCAGCCTGGGCATGGACACCCACCACAGCCACGGCCATGCCACCCTCCGGTGGGGATGATGCTGCACTGAGACCCGTACGGCACTGCCTGGCCCCAGAGCCCCTCCGTGCCCTGGCCAGGGCAGGTCCTGCAGTGCCTGGAGTCCAGCAAGTGGCTGAGGGACCCCCAGAGAGCCCCCCACACCCCGGGGCACGCCCAGCCCTGCACTGGGGGAGAGGGAAAATGGGGTGGGCGAACACCAGGCGCTGAGCAGGCACCAGGCGGGGCAGGGCAGGTGAGGAGCAATGAGTCCAGCTCTTTTACCCGGCGTAAAAATAGGCTGAAAAATGTGACATTAAGCACGGTTCTGGCGGAAAGGTCAGAGAGAGTCCCCGCGTCGGGAGCAGTGCAGGTTGCAGGGAGGATGGAGGCAGAGCCTTGCTTGGGGGAGGCAGGGGCAACAGCCTGCTGCCCACCACCCGCCCCACGGCCCCAGCTGGGATGGCTCAGGGTGCACCTAGGGTGCCACTGAGGATGCTCCCCAGTCTTGGCACAGCAGCTTCCGCCGCCCGCCCGGGGTCTGCACGGGGATGCTGGGGAGGCCCCCCACACCGTCCCGGGCAGGTGGGAGGCCCTGCCTGGAGAGCTGGGGCCGGTGCCAGCTCCGAGAGGCGCTGCCAGCACTCAGCAACCTCCTCGCCCCCCCCAGCCTCCAGCCCTGGCAGAACCGGCTTCGGCAGCCACAGATCAGGAACAAAAGGCTTTTGACAGGGGAGAGACAGTTTTGAGAAAGGCACCCGGCTCCCGCCCGGCCACGAGCGGAGCCTCCAGCCGCAGCCGCAGCCGGTGAGCAGGCAGGATGCTGCTGCCAACCGAGGGGAACCACCTCCACACACCTCCTCCCGCAGCCCCCAGACCCTCGCCCACCCCAGGTGCCTGTCCCCCTTGTCCCCAAAGCACCGCTGTGAGGGCTCTCCCTTCCCACAGCGCCCCATGATTTGGCCAGCACTGGCCTCGGGCTGTAGCCGTCCTGGGGTGCCAGGCACAGGGGTGAGGGCGGGTGCGAGCCACCTGCCGCAGCTGAGCCCCAGCCCCATAGGGACGCTCACAACCTCCCGCTTAATGGCACGTAAAGAACGCTATTGATTTCCCACACCGGTGCCGCACGCTTCGCACCCTCAGCACCACAGCTGCGCTCACCCAGCTGGCGTGGCTCCGCACCCACCGCCCTCCCCAAGGGGCCGGGCAGCATGTCGGGAGCAGCGCGCAGCGGGCAGGGGCAGCCCAGCCCCACGTCCCTGGGGCAGAGAGGGGATCAGGGGGCTGTGGAGAACGGCATGGCTCAGGGAGGTCAGAAGAGGCTTCGCTGGGGCTCTCGCACGGCCCTCAGGCAGCTGACACGAGGGGTACGTTTGTCAGCGGGGCTGCAGGGAAGCCTTGCTGCGGCTCAGGGCTGTCCCCGCCGCCGGGGGAGATTTACAGCCCAGCCGGGCTTTATTACACGGAAGATGCTTACGCTGGGGATTTTTTTTTTTCCCCCCACAGTTTCTTAATTTGCTATCCCATAAAGAATGTGGATTTGTGACGTTAAATAGGGGAAGATCATTTACCACTCGCAGCTCTTACTTAAAGGATCCGCATGGGTTATTTATTGTGTAAGCAAAGGCTGCAAGCGGCAGCGCGAGGGGACACGCTCCAGCCTCGGCGCCGCTCCCGCTCCCGAGCAGGCAGCCGTCCGGCAGCAGCCTCACGGCTTGGCCACCACTGTTGTAAAACTTCCAGCCCTGGGATGAAGTTGACCTCGTGCCCAGAGAGAAGGAAGGACTCCAGCTCTCCAGGAAAAGCTCCTTCCCTTCTCCCGCATCCCCTGGGACGTGACCTCTGCTCCAGGGGCTGCTCGCTATGGGGTGCTCGCCCTGGGACCCCAGCCCATTTGCCCCACTGGGTTGTGCTGCAGTCTGGGAGCCCTCCATCACTGCCAGGACACGCCGTGACTCACGTATCTGCCCCCTGCAGCGGGGGTACAAGAGCTTTCCAAACACAAAGGCACACATGGGGACCCAGGGCTGGGAGCCATGAAGCCGGGAGCTCGCTGCCGCGTGACGGCCGGGTGCAGGGCAGTTCGGGTGCCCCTGCATCAGAGCCACAGCTGGGAGGCACGGGAGTGCCCGAGCCCACACATCACAGCTGGGACTCACCCTGCCTGCCAAGCAGCTCGTGCTGTGGTTTAGTTGTTCCCAGGAGGAGGCATGAGGGACTGATTTGGCTCAGGGAACAGGAGTAGAAGGCTCCAGCCGCCAATGATGCGATGCCTCGACAGGTCCCACTGCTGCCTGGCAAAGCTTTGGGACATGGTGGGCAGCAGAGAGAGGTCACATCTTCCCCCATCCCTCCCCATGCCCATGCCCTGCAGCCTCTGCTGCCCCAAGTTCACCCCTTTGCTCCAAGCAAGAGGTGACTGGGACACCCCTTCCTGCTGACAGCTCAATGCCTCAAAGGCTGGGCTGGAGGGCTGAGCTGGGGACAGGGCAGTGCAGGCTGCGGGAGCCCTGGGCTCCCCTTCCTTGGTACAGGAGCCAGCGTCAGCCAGTGCTGACCATCCTCATGCCTGAAGCCTGCTCCAGAACCGGCACACCAGAGCCCAGCTGCCCAGGCATCCCCAGGGCTGACCCGTAAGCAGCTGAGGTGAGCCGGCCAGCCGGTCCTGCATGACCACCTTCTGAGGAAACGGGTCCTGGTGACCGTCCTGGCGGTCACCCTCCGCTGCCATGCAGCACGACGCACACCACGCACCGTGTCCACACTGTGTGAAGCTTGTACCCAGCCCTGTCCGCCTGAGCTCTGCCCTGCCAGCCTCTCAGCGTGGCTCGAGCACATGCCAAATCCCATTGCTGTGCCGTGCCGCCACTGGCTAGGCTCGCTGCCCCCCTCACAAGCCAAAGCTGGAGGACCCCGGGGCTGGAGCCAGCGTGGCCGAGCCACGTGCAGGACTGTCCGGTCGGACCTCCCTGCTCTTCTCCCCAGCAAACTCGGGCAGCTGGAGTAGAGCAGGCACAGAGCCCAGCAAAACCCCGAGAGGAGCGGGGTTTCCCCCCTGCTGCTCCCCACTCGTTCCCACTCTACCGCAGTGCCCCATACCACCCACCCGCACAGGGCAGTCCCCCCAAACCGGGCAGCTTTCCCTGGGACAGCATCACCCTGCGCAGCGAGCAGGCGTACCGACGGGCGCGAAGTGAAGCAGGACATGCTGCATCAGCCATTTCCAGCCCCACGGAGCCTCCTCTCCCCCTCCCCAGCGTCCCACACAGCCCGTGGCATTGCATCCCTCTCTCCCGGCGTGGAGCAGGCTCCGGCTGGCAGCACTGCTCCTGCGAGCGCAGCAAGCCAGCCGAGCAGTAGCCCCTGGCAGCCGTAGGAGAGAGGCGGCTCATTTCCAGAGTCATTACGGTCTGAAAAGGGTCCCATCAGGTATTCTGCCCGTTCAGCACATTTATTTTCCCAAACCACAGCAGGGATTTGTGATTCCAGGCTCAATATTAGCAAAGGCTGCACGCTGGTGGTGCCTGTCCAGGAGCTGGTTGCCTGGGCAGGCAGGGTGCTGCTGGGAGGAGGCCTTGCCAGCAAGCCCAGGGCAGCCAGTGGGTAGCCCCCGGGTAGCCCTCCACTCGCCCGGCCATAGCCGTGCCTCCGGAGCAGAGCCACTTGGCCCATGTGTGTGTTCACACACACATGTGCGCAATGCTGGCAGCCTCCAGATTCACACACATCCCAGCATCAGCCCCCTCCCCAAATACAGGAGGGCTCCCCTATGCGCAAAGGGGTCTCTGTCCCCCTCCCCAGCCACCCTTGCTGTGCAAAGCCCCCTGCGACAGAGCACTTCAACCCGGAGGAAGCGCAGGCTGGAGCGGGGCTGTACACCGCAGCTTTCCCCCTGCCCGCTGCACACCCACCCCGGGGATCGTCGAGCCCTGCTCTCCTCCTGCCCCAGCTCCCGCCTGCCAGCCTCTCCGGCACCGACCTGCCGGCAGCCCCGTCCTGCGGCGCAGAGCCCTACCCAAAGCTCCCACGGAGGATCCTCTCTCTCCCTCCGTGTGAAACTTGGAGGGAAACTCAAACAGAGAGAGATGCAAACTTCGGCAGCTGGAGCGAGCCAGGGAGCCCCGCTCCAGTGAGGTGCAGCAGGGTGGGTGCCCCCTGTGCTGGTGGGAGCCCCCGGGGAAGCCAAGCCAGGCGTGCACTCACCACAGTGAAGTCACGGGAGGAGCAGTTCTCGCCGCTGAAGTTGCAGCTCTTGAGCATGTCGTCGAGCTGGTGGCCAGTGCGGTTGACGATGTCAGCCATGTCAGGGTCGGGGTAGAGCAGGTCTGTGGCTTTGTGGCCATCCCGGTCCTTGGGAGGCAGCCCGGTCATGTTGGCCAAGTGGAAGATGTCGGCGTCAGTGAGCGCTGAGTGGCGGTAGCGGTTGATGTTGCAGATGGTGATGGCGGGGAAGACCATCTCGCGGATGGCCTCCTCGTCCAGGGCCATGACGTGGGGGTGCTCCAGGTAGAGCAGTGCCGATTTGGCCGCCTGGTAGAGGAAGAAAGCGAGCGAGGCCAGGAAGGCGAATGCCCAGAGGGTCTGGCGCACGCCCAGTTGCCCTGACCGGCAGATGTGTCCCAGGCCGTGCAGTGTGCTGGCACTGGCGAAGGCGGCCAGGTCCCGGGAGCGGGGTCGGGCGGGCTCCTCGATCAGGCTCTCCTTATCCCCTTCTTCTTTCTCCTTCTGCTTCTCATCCTCCTCGGCAAATTTGATTTTACACACAATCTCAATCGGCATCTGCCCTGCGCGGCCGGCGTGCCCAGCCAGCGAGCTGCCCCCCGGCACGGGCACTCGCCAAGAGCCCGGCCAGGCGCTGGGAGGGGGCTCAGGTCCCCCCCAAGCCCCAGCACGGTGCCGGGAGGGCCGAGCCGTATCGGGAGGGAAGCGCAGCCCCTCTCAGCAGCTCCGAGCCGTCGCTTTCCTCTTGTCTCACAAGTCGATCGTCTCCTTGTGCCTTCGCTTATCAGCACAAATACAGCTGTCAAAAACCCCTCTCTCTCCTCTCCCTCGCTCTGTCGCGCTGCCTCTCTCCTTCGCTTCTCTCTGGTTAAGACCCCGGCAGATACAGGCAGCATTTAGGCATCATGTGCTAATAAAATCCAGGGAATACTTAATAATTCAAGACATGTCAACATTATTTCATCGTCAAATAAAGAGCGAGCGCCGGAGAAAAGAGGCAGCATGAAGGGCCCGGCGTCTCCGGGGCAGGGAGCCGTGCTGTGCCCTCTCCCAGCCCCGGTTCCAAAGTGCTGCCGGAGCCACTTGTTTGAATGGCTTGGGAGCTGCCGGAGCCGTGCCGAGTGATGCCGAGCCGTGCCGAGTGATGCCGTGCCGAGCCGTGCTGAGCCGTGCCGTGCCGAGGCGGGCGGGGCACGGAGCCTCCCCCCCGCCGCCGCCGCCGCCGCCGCCGCCGCCGCCGCCGCGCTCGCCGCCTCGCCCCGCCGTGCCCCGCCGGCCCGTGCGCCCCGGGGCAGAGCGCAGCTGGGCTGGGCCGGGCTGGGCTGGGCCGGGCTCGGCGGGGGCGGGGGCGGGCAGCCTGCGGGCAGCTCGCCCGGCGGTCCCCTCCTGCTCGCCCGCCTGCGGACTCCTCCTGCCTCGGCGGCTCCCTGGCCGTTAACTGCCTCCCTGCCACGGCCCCGCCGTGCCCCGAGTCGGCGGCCGCCGAGCCCCGCCGGTTACCGGTACCAGCCCCACTCCAGCCGAGCCCCGACCGGCAAGCCGCCGCTGGAGCGGGGCCGAAGACGGGGCGGCGGGGGCGCACCTCCCCGCGCACCCCCCCCGCACCCCGCCGGTGCCCCGGAACAAGGAGGGCGGCAGCACCGCCACCCACCCGTCGTGTCCGTCTCCCTTCCTGCTGAGCCCCTGCTCCCTCGGTGTCACACTCGTGTCTGCCCCTGTGCACAGCCCCACGCGGGATGCAGCTCCCGTCGCGGGGGAGGAAGCAGGGGTGCACCCCCCTGCCCCACCCTCCCCACAGCTGTCGGGCTCTGCCTTCATCACCCAGAGGTGAGGTTACCGGTTCACCCTGTGGCACCAGCCACAAAGCCACGTCTGGATCTGGCTGCTCCCCGTGCGCAGCACCTTCTGCCAGCAAACCACGGCTCCCCTCGGCTCGCTGCCTCAGTTTCCCCAGCTGTCAGTGGAGGGTTAGCTCTTTTAGAAAGACTGAGCTGGACCCCTCACCCACAAGTCAAGCAACCCACTGTGACCCTGCCCGGTGGCACAGCAGTGGGGCAGCTCCCTGCCTCCGGAACAAGCCCAGCACCAAGCACCAAGGTGGCTCTGCTGGGGAGGTGCGTGCCTGGCCAGGAAACATGGATCCCGGGAGGACAAGTGACGAGAGAGCCGCCCATGAGCTTGACAAGAGGCCTCGCCTCTCCCTGGGGACTGCGCCGCAGGTCAACGTGACCTTCACTGCGCTGCCGATGCCAACGGCAAAGCTTTCCCCAGTCGTCCGGCAAGCGCACACGCATCTTCAATCTTCCCATCGATCTGTGCATGGCACACATGTTCCTGCCTCCATGCAGGTCAATACAGCATGATAGGCTGCCTCCGGCGGGGAGCACGCACAGCCCCAGCTGCCCGCGTCACCCTGCCCAGGGGATGCAGTGTGCACGTGCCAGCCTCACATCCCGAGCTCGGAAAGGCACGGAGGGGAGCGGGCACACCGGGCTGCAGTGATGCTTGGCCCCGCAAAGACTGTGGGCAGCAAGGGCCTGATCCTGTGGCAAGGAGGTTCTGCAGGGCAAGGCAACGGCCGGTGTTTTGTCTTTGGTCTGCAGAGCCTGGCACAGTGTGGCTGCCTGTGTCTCGCAGTGCCGCGGTGGTGAGATGTGCGAGGCCACAAAGGATCTTTCAGGCAAGTCCACCTTGTAAGCGTGGATCCTGAGGTACAGGGCAAACAGAGCTGTGCGAGTGTGAGATCGGCAGAAGCCTGGTGTCCTCTGTGCCAGACAGTCCTGGCACGGCAGCAAGACCGCCTCTGGGCTCCCTGTGAAGCCCTGGCCACCACACCCTGGGGACCACATGATGTCTCTGGGCATCTTTTGCCACCTGGGCTAGGAACACCTCTTGGCACCCTCCCCGCAGCCTGGTCCCCTCCTGTGCACACCAAAGAGATGTGTCCTCTCCTGCCTCCCTCCCCTGCTGTGCCCTGCTCCTGTCTGGCCACCCGTCAAGTGCAGATGGGTGCTGGGGACTCATCCTGATGACCCAGGGCATGGGGCTGAAGTGCAGCCAGGCCAGGACTGGGATCAAGCTGTACCCAAGTGAGTGGTACCCAGGGCTCAAGCCTCATCCCCAACTGGGGCTGGCAGACCTCCCGCAAGCCACGGGGTTGGCAGGGTTGTGGCTTTGCAGCCACCAGCACCCAGGAAGAGGGCACGCGGGGGAGATGCTGGGCTGGAGGGGCAGGGAGCGGGGAAGCAGCACGGCTGGGAGGGGAGGCAGCAGGGCTCGGGGACTGCTTTCTCCTGGGAGCAGACAAGGCAGTGAGAACAGCACCAGCTGGGAGCCGCTGTCTGCAGCTCACGGTTCTGTGATGGAGCTTCCCACCTGTGGCTGAGCATGGCATGCCGATGCACAGGGGATGTGAGGCCACGAGGAGGGACTGTGTGGCATGCAGTGGGGCTCGTCTGCCCCTCCGCCCGGCCACGAGCAGCTGCAGAGCCTGTGCGCCTGCTGATGCTCCCACATCCAGTCCTTGTGTTTGATGCTAACAGCCGGGAGAAGCCTGATGCCCTGGGCTCCAGAGTGCCGACTTCACTAGCCACTGCGCATGCGAGCCAACAGGACGGGAGAGCCAGCTGAGGGGTCACCAGCAGATCAGGAAAGCGGGGTTCCCCCTGCTCACCCCCTGTGCCCCCCAGCCCGGAGGGATGCTGAGCAGTGGGGGCTTGGCATGGGGCCCACGCACTACGCTCGGATGACGGGGCGGGGGGAGGCTGTGAGCACTGGGGAAGACAGGACTGGAATTCGAAATGATGTTGACAAATCGGAGAAATGGCCTGAAAACAATCAGATCCAATTCAAAAGGACAAGCGCCAAGAGCTGGGCTGGGGAGGGAAGCGAATGTGCCCAGCGAGCGGAGGACGAGCGGCTGGAGGGCAAGGCTGCCGAGCGGGCAGGAGGACAGGGCAGAGCCCTGGCTGGGCAGCAGGCAGCAGCAGCAGCTTGTCCCACTTTAACGCCGACACTCAGGACAGTCCCAGGAGGATAAATGAGGTGTGCAGAGGGTCAGACCCCTCCAGGCAGGACATGCTGTGCAGGTGCAGTTATCTGTGTGCGCAGAAGCTGCGCTTCCTGATGCCCAGCAGCCAGGCAGCTGCTTGGAAAAGCAGCTGGGAGCTAAGAAAAAACAGGAGAAGCCTTGTTCATTTGGGATATGGGATCTGTCCATGGAATACAGGATGTCTGGCTGCCCTGCAACTGCACGGAGCTTGATGGAAAGGAGGATGTTGCTCAGGGCTGCGTACGGAGCATCATTCGCAAGGCATCTGAAATACTTGCTGGCGGCGAGGCCTCGGCGGGAGCCCTGTGCCTGGTCCAGGACCAAACGTCAAGAAAAATCCAGACTAACTGGGAAGAGTAGAGAGGATGGCAATAACAGAGAGCAGTGCTGGAGAGCGGCTGGAGGCACTGGGGGTTGGGGCGAGAGCAGAGGAGGCTGAGAGGCTGCAGCCGCCGACAAAATCACTGCTGTGAGCACAGAAGGAGGGGGCTTTCTAGAGCATCAGGGCCCTGACAGACCGTAAAAGTCAGCAGGGGTTACATGGAGCCTCCATGCAGAAGAAGCTGGCTCACAGCCTGGAGGGGTGCTTCATGGGACTGATCCTGCTGTGGGGCCCTCCGGTACCCTTGTGATAATTCATCCCTGCCAGACACAGACACTCTCTGTTTCTGTTCTCAGGCCGATTTGGGTGGAGGGTTTGGTTGAGATTTCCCTATCTTGGCACTGAGCAATGGATTGACCATTTGCTGTACTGGCACCCGACCTCCCGCCACGCTTCGGCGCTGGCACAGTGCCGCTGTGCTGAGCCCACCCTCCTGCCCACCCTGCAGGGCTGCAGCTCCTCAGCACGGGCGCAGGGGATCAGCCTGGGGTACCGAAGGGTGCCGTGTGGCAGTGGCAGCCCCGGCGCATGAGGGCTACAGGTGACAGGATGGTTATAGCGCCGGGTGGGTAGGGGGACCTGCCCGAGGGGTGACCCCTGGCAGGCAGCCCCCACCCGATGCCCTGCTAGTCCGAGCTGGCCGGACCTGCACCCTGCTTGCCGAGCGCTGCTGCCGCCAGCCCAAGCCCATGAGCCGGCTGCTGCGTCTCCCCCGCCAGCTCCACACGCTCCGGAGCCGATGCTGGCCGTGGCCCCGCGCCCAGAGGGAAGTGGATCTGGGGCAATCATTAATTTTGATCTAATTGAAGGAAACGTGACTGCAGAGCCCAGCTGGCCGCAGCGCTTGGCTCTGCCTCGCGCCAGTTGGATCCTCTGAGACCTTTGCAAACATGTTGGCTTAACAAGCCCAGCCTCCTTCCCCAGTGCCTGCCTGGCAGGTCGGACTCTACAGCGAGGGCGATGAGCACCTCAGCTGTGGGGAGATGTGGGATGACAAGATGTCCACTCCAATTATGGGAGAGTGGGGCTGGCGATGGTGCGATGAGCATGCCGGGCATCACCGCCTGCCATGGAGCTGGCCGTGGAGCCGTAATGCTGCCTGCACCCCACTCACTGAAACCTTCACATAGTCCCCCTGCACCCACAAGGAGTGATGGGGCTGGGAATGGCGGGAGGGAGCCACACGTGCCAGGCCAGGGAGCGCAGCCATAGCTGTAAATGCCGTTACCAGCCACGCGGTGCTGGGGTGGCAAGGACGGCACCTCTGACACCCCGGACCAGCCTCGCTGGTGGCCCTCATCCTCAGGGCAGGTGGTTGCTGGGCTGAGCTGGGCTCCCTGGTTTAGCCCACAGCCGCAGGTGACATGTCTGCCAGGGCCGGCAGATGCATCGGCGATGCAGAACCCCATTAAAGCACTGACCCCATTTACGTAAACTACCCCCATTAAACACAATACCTTATTAAATGCTTTACCCCAGTTAAATGCAATACCTTAATTACAGTGACACCCCAATTAAGGACAACACTCCCATTCAATTTATTCCTTCATTAAGCGCAAAACCTCAATTACAAAGGCTCTTTCGTTAGCTATCTGCACGAGCTCACACAAGGTGCCCTGGACACCTTTTGATGTTACCAGAAAACCAGCGCTGGGTTTACATGGTTTTTGGGGTCCTACTTGCAGGAATTTAAGGAGTAGGGGTTTCAGTAGAATCTGGGTATAGGAGCATCCTCCACAGTTGAGAAGACAATGTCTACCTGCATCAGAGCCAGGTTACATCCCACGAACTCTCAATGGGATAACAGGTCAAATCCCAGCCTGTTCCATGAAAAGGGTCTGTGCTGATCCCAGGCTAATTCCATGGTGTTTAACCCTGGGGAGCAGTTGGGACCTTTCTGGTCTCCCTCCTGACTTCCTCCACCCAGAGATACTCAGCTGTGGCCCCCATCCCAGCCCTCTCCTGCCCCTGTGCCCGGGCAGAGGCAGCAGGCAGCGGCTGCTGTGGGCTGCCCACCCACGCCCCTGGTCTCCGAGATCTGACATGTCATGGACTCACATTTCCCAGGCTTTGCCAGGGTGGAAGCAAGAGGAGCAGCAGTGACTGGCCTCCCCCATCCATGGTCTGCTCTGACCCCGTTGGTACAAACCACCCCAAACTGAGCCAGCCACTTGATCACGTTGCACAAGCATCCTCACAGAGAGAACACACACCTAAAAGCCTCCCAAATCCATGGAGAAGAGCAAAGCAGAGCCCTCTTCCCAGCAGGATGGGCACAAGTTTCAGCACAGAGTGGGTTCAGCATCCCCAGGAGGATGCTCAGCCCAGAACCCATCTCCATGCTCCAGGTCCGGCGGTGCTTACTGGCCTGTGACTGGCAGGAGGTCAGTGTCGGCTAACGCTGCCCTCCAGTTCGGAGTGGGAGGAGTGGAGGAAACGGCCTTACTGCCCTCAGAGCATCCCCCGCTGCTGCTATGGCCGTCGCAGACGTGACCGGAGAGCGGTTGCATGGCAGCAGGAGTCCCAGCTCTGAGCATGCGGCACTGGAAGTAACGTGGTCCCTCCTGCCCTCGGCACTGCTAGGAAGGGGAGAGCATCCTGGGAGCCCTCGCTGCAGCATGCGGAGACACTCGTTCGGTTTTATAGCCTTTTATTGCTGCAGCTGGTTGATCCTCCCTGGTCTCTGCCATCTTGAGGAGGGCAGCCGGGCAGCCTGGCACGTGGCTGCACTGTGCCAAGCATCTCGGCGGCAGGGCATGTGCCTGGGGTGCCGCTGGGTTTGCACCACTAGCAAAAGCACCGGCAACCATGGGGAAACTGGGCTCAGCACCCTGCTGGGATGGTCCTCAGGGATATCCCTGCACAGCCCCTCTGCCTGCAATGTGAGCCCCCCGCCACTTGTCACCTGCCTGGTGGTTTATAAAACTTTAAAGCTAATGGTGTAATAAACTCCAATAATGATATTGCAGCTGCACCGAGGCACCCTGGGATGAATACATTACGGGAGCTGCGGCAGTTAGGCAGGCAGGGCAGTGTCGGGCCTGGGAGATGCTCCAGCCGGTGCTGCGGAGGATGGCCAAGCCTCTCCTGGCCCCGCTGTGGGCAGGGCACCCCTGTGCTTCGCTACCTCCCAAGTGACAACTGAGCAAAGGCAACTGGAGGGCGGGCAGTCCACCTTGGCCACAGTCCTGGTCATAGGCCAGGCCAGGAGACCTCAGGGGTAAGGGGGTTGGGGAAGTGTGAGCCCCTGAGGCAGCCTACCGGCAGGGGATGCTTGAATGGATGAATTGGGCTGAGCCTGGGGGACCAGCCTGCTCCCAGCAGTGGGAGGCCCCCGTGGTGCTGGGCTCCCTGCTGGGGTGAGCCACGGCCCTTTTGTGCAGCCCCCAAACACGGGCTAGGCATCCCTGTCCTGCCTCAACAGCGCCAGCCCTGGTGCACACCGGGTAGGGCTGGCACACCGGCATGCACAGCTGCATGTGAGGGTAGGGGCAGCTGAACACAGCTGTGTATGGGCACAGCTGGCACAGCTGGGAGGGCATCTCATAGCCGAGGGGACATGCCCAGAGCTTTGCCACATCAGAGAGGGACGTGGCGCAGTTGGATGCAACCTTGCCGTGGTGTACAGAAAGGATCAGAGTCCCATTCCACCCATGAGCAGCTCTGATCCCACACCAGGGCACAGGTCTGTCCTGCGCTGGCATGGGAGCAGAAGGGTGATGGATGCCGCAGGGCTGGAACCCAACACAGCAGCAACGTGGAGCCCATCACCAGGGTCTCTGGGCACCTCTGAAAGGCACAGCCTGCGAGCAGCCCAGTGCTGGGTGCAGGTAATGCTCATGCTGGCACCCTGGCAGGGCCCACACCAGGTAGCAGGGCTGGAACCCACGGCTGCATCTCCTCCATCTCTGCCCTGGCCCCGAGGGATGTGAGGAGCTGGATGGGAGTGCGCCCAGCCGGCAGAGCATGCGGATCCGCTCTTCGTGCACCGAGAGACATCATTCAGTGCCTTTCTCATGCTCAGCTGTGCCTGCAGGCCCCATCCTGCCCTGTCCCCTGCAGCCACTGCCACCCGGTGCCCCGCGTCTCCTCCTGGCCCTGGACCGTTCCTCCTGCCCCAGCCACAGCATTTCGCCCAGGCAGCTCTGGTCTCCTGCTTGCCTTTCCTAAAAACAACAGAGCCATAAACCGCTGGCAGAACTGCCTCGGTGCGGTGATAGGGCTGAGGTTTTAAATGCACCCAAGTCAGGAAATTGGAAGTTATGGGTCCCCAAGCAGCCGTAGCTCAGCCACATGGTGCCCATGACGGCCGCCGTGCCGCGGGCAAGGGGCAGAGTTAGCGTTACCATGGGAACCATCGCTCCCCATTTCCTGACATCTGTGTGATTCAAACCTCAACCTTAACGCCCCACCAACAGCATGTGCAGCGGGGGCACCCTGCCTGTGCTCCCAGGGCTGCCCCTGCCCCTCGGTGCCTGCCGGAGAGCTGGTGGCTGGGCTGGGTCTGTGGAGGGGAGCGGGAATTCAGAGGAGGTTGCCAGGAAGTCCCAATGTGAGCTCCACAGCCCAGCTCCTGGGGCTGAGATCCAGCCCGGCGACAGGCCCCGGGGCCGAGCACACAGCTGGCCACAGTTGCACACCACATCAATCAGCCTCAGCATGGGCCACAAGTGCTGACGGCACGGCGGGTACCGCCTGCTGCACAGCACATGGCTAACCGCAACCGCGCCGCGTGTGCCGCGCCAGTCGCTGCAGAGCCGGGCGCCTTCAGCACCCCATGTGCTGACAAACCCTGGGCATGCCATGGCACCAAGTGTGGAACACGCTGTAACCACCAAACACCTTGCTGTGCTTCATCCTGAGCACGCTGCGAATAGGGAAAGCACCTGAGTGCTGAGCATCCTGGAAGTGTCGACCCCAAGCGCCGTTGCGAATGCAACACCCTCAGGCACCGAGTGCCAGCTCCCTGCAAACAGGCAGCCAATGCTGAGCACCGAGGGCACCACTGGTGCCGTGTGTGCCATGGGCAGTAAAAACTGTTGTGAACACGGGATGCATGGTGGGCTGTGAGTACTGAGCGGGCTGCTGAGCGAGCCTGGGACGGTAACCCACGGTCTGATGGCACTGCTAATGCAAGAGCTGGTGCCAGCGGTGTGCACAGAGCACGCTGCAACTCTGAAGCGGGCTGGCATCTGGCACAGAGCACAGGCTAAATAGCAGAAGCACCGCTCAACACTGTGCAGTGAGCTCTGTAAATAGCAAAAGCATCAGGAAGCTTGTACCGACCACACCACGGGCTGTGACTGCAGAGCATGCAGCAAGCAAGCAGCGCATCAGGCGCTGGGGGCTGGGTGCAGGGCAAGCAGCAAGCATGCGCACATCTGAGAGCAAGCGGAGAGGGCACGGGGCAGCGGGGGCACGCAGGCTGAGCCCACTGCGAGCACTGCACACGGCGCTGGCGCAGAGCACCGGCTGCGGTGCCAGAAGTCTGCTGCGAACACTGATCACACCACGGGGACCAAACACGCTGAGCACACCGCAGAGAGCAGGCCAGCGCGAGCACTGACAACACTGCAAATGCCAAACCTAACAGGCGCCGGGCACACCTTAAATACGAAACGCTGCCTGCGGAGACCGCTGAGCACTTGGCAAACGCGAAACCACAGCTGACATCAAGTGCTGAAGGCGCTGCAAACATCAGCAGCGGCGGGTCCCGCACCTCGAGCACACTGTGTGTGCCGAGCGCTGCCGACACTGAGCGCGAACATTGTGCAAATAACAACGATGCCACAGGTATTAAGTGGTGAGCACTCTGCAATTGTCAAGCAAACCGTGGGCATCAAGGGCTGCGCACACCACGACCGCAAACGCACTGCAGGCACCAATTTGACAAATGTACTCCTGATTACAAGCGTGTGGCTGTGCCAAGCACGCCAAAAAGAGCCGTGCAAGTGTGGGTGCAGAGCGCGACGGGCTATTGCGTACAGCAAAGCTGGCATGGGCACTGGGGATGATGCATACACCAGCTCGGGCATTGTGTGCATTGCAAATACCCAATATAGCACGGGCACTGAATGCCAACCCAGTGTTTTGCTGGCTCCTTGTTGTGTGCTGCACTACAAATAGGAAACGTGCCAAGGCACCACCCTCTAAATGCACTGCAAATCCCAAATGGATGCAGGCACCGGGCATCCCACACTGACTGCTGAGAGCTGGCCATGCTGCGACCAGTCCTCTTCCAGCGCCCGCCTCAAAGCCTGCTCTGCAAAAGCCGGACTCACTGGCAGTACCGGGCGCTGGCATGCCAGCATGCCACAAACCTGCCCTGAGTGTCCACCAGCAACCTGGTAAGCTGTGCCGAGCACGCTGCCAGGGGGATGAAGGCAGCCCTGCCCGTGGCCTTCGGACCCCACGGCTCCCCCAGCCCAGGGTGCGTGGGGTCCTGTCTGTCTCTTGGGGAGCGACAGGCGTGCAGGAGGGCTGGTGGCGTGGCGCGTGTCGGTGTGCTCAGGGCCTGTTATTTCATTTTCACTTGTCCCATCCCATTAGCACAGCTGTCTGCCACCAGAAAAGGGAAAATTGATGCTAAACGGGATATCAATTTATCATGGAGTGTGTCACCCGCCGCACGGCTCTGCCAGCCGAGCAGCAGAGATGCGCTGCACCAGCCAAGCAGCACCTGTAATTAACAGCTCGTCAGCCTCCCCCGCACGCTGCAGCCTGGGCACCAGCCGGCGGGTGCAGCGTGGGGAATCCCAGCTGCGGTGCCACCCTCCGCTCCCAGCTGGGACCCCAACATCCCTCCTCAGGGGCCGTGTGTGCCCGCCTCCCACCCTGTGCCGGCGGGTCACAGGCAGGTATGCCAGGGTTGCCAGCCCACGGGATGCTCGGAGAGAGAGGTTTGTCCCCCATCCCAGCCCTGTCTTAGCCGTGTTCCCCCCTGCCCGGATCCCTCACCGCTGAGGTGTCCCGGCACAAGGCAGAGCCATAACTCAGGAGGTGACGGTGCCCGGTGAGTAATGAGCCGGGAGCCCGGCTCCCCGGCTGTGAGTTACGGCCTCTGCCTGCGCTCAGTGAGACATCAATCCCGGCGGGCGGCAGGGATAGAAATGTAGCGTTCAGCGTGCCGGGAAGGGGCCGCAGGATGGGCCATCAATCCTGGGCAGTGAGGTGGGATGTCAGCACAGGCAGGGAGCGGGCACAGCTGGAGGGCACCTGCTGGGGACATCCCTGCCCATGTCCTCATGTCCAGCCCCTGTCCCCTTGGGTGCCCCCAGCCCCGTGGCGAATGCAGGCTGTTGTGCCCAGCCCACCTTGCCCAGTTGTGGGGCCACAGCATCCTGCTGGGATGTGTGAGATGTGGCTCTTCGCAGCCCTGGGGATGCTGGTGGCCCTTCTCTGGGAAAGGTGAGAGCACAGGTTCTGCACGAGCGAGCTTCCCATCCCCGCTACTCCTGGCTGCTTGGCGGTGCCCCCACCTTCCCCCAGTGCCCCTGCCATACGCAGCGTGGCGGGTAGGGAGTGAGTGAGCGGGGCGGCCGCAGAGCCGAGGCTGTTTGTTGCTTTGATGTTAAACACCCAGAGATGAAATGCGTACCCCGGGGCTGGGTCCCTCGCAGCCAGCCAGCCGGCCAGCCTCTGGCTGCGGAGCCGTGCCAGCACTGGGGCCGATAATTGGATGCATGTTTCTTCCAATGAGTTTGTATCATTTTTATGTAAATTTGACATTTTCCTGATGTTCTGTAATGTGCACAAAGCAAGTGCCGCTCCTGCCGTCGGCAAAGCCTATTTCCTTCCTGTCTGAAGTGCTGTGTTGATTTAAGGGCCTGCTAATACGCGCAGCCGGGCCCCCCCCATGCACATGCACGTGTCCGCACGTGGCTCTCCGGCTCCGATCTCTCTCAATCAGCCTGACGTGCAGCTCACGGGTGCCCAACTCCATATTCGACTGGGGACTGAGGTTGTCCTGCACCGGCACGGCACAGTGCTGGCCTCTCCGCGACGGCTAGGGCACCTTCTCCATCTCGCACGCCAGCAAATCCCTGCCAGCACTGCCAGACGCCGCTCGGCTGTGCGGCTCGTGGCGGCGGAGGTGAAGAGCTGCCTCCGTGCCCGGCACAGGGAGGACTGGCGGCATCCCAGGGCTCTTTCATCTCCTGGAGGAAGGCGGGAGGAGATCAGAGCCCTGGAGCTGGAGGGAAAGGAACGCAGACTGCAACCGAAGGGCACCTTTCTGGCAGCGCGGGGAGGTGCTGCTGATTAAGTGCACGCCAGGGCTGCCGGGGACCATGCAGGGCAGCTTTGAACTCCGCCGCTCCGGGGGCTGCCGGAAGGACCATCACAGATCTGCCCAGGCATCTCAGACGGCTCCCGGGCAGGGGTCCGCGTGTCCCGGCCACAGCACCGCCTGCCCATAGGCAGCAGCCGTGGCACGGTGGGGCCCCTTCCCAGGGGCAAGGGCACCCCCGCTCCCACATCCCCTCCGCTTCCCGCACCACACGATTTTCCCGGACTTGGTCTGCGGCGCAGGCGAGCGGGTTTCAAAGGCAGCGCTGCTATTTAAAGCCCTTATTGTTCGCGTCCTTGACACCGGCAGCTACATCCTGCTGTCGTTCGATGTGAGCGCATCCTGGCCCGGCCAGCCAGAGGAAGACAGCTAATGAAGAGCAAGTGCAAAGACGCCTCTTCTTTGTCCTGATCACAAAGCGGTTTCCCAAACAGTCGCCCTCCACCCTGCGCCGGGGGGCCGCTATTTATAGCTCCCCTTCCCCAGGGCACGCCGGGAGTTTCCTCCAGACTGCGATGCCCTGGGATGCCTTTGACAGGCAGCAGAGATGAAGGCTCTGCGGCCTCGCGGCCCCGAGAGCTGCTCGCAAAGATGCCCCATCCCTGTGTGCTCCCCTTCTAGGGGCAGCTACGAGGGCAGCAGGGTCAGCCAGGGCCGGGAGAGAGTGGGGTCTCTCTGGGGTCAGCTCCCTGCCCAGCCGGCGGCCCTGGGGGAGCTCCTCCATGTGGGCAGCATCGCTGCCTCCCTCCTCTTCCTCCCTGCAGGCGGGCTCACATCTGCTGCTGTTGCTCCCATGCATGCCTGGGAAGCTGGGCTGCGCAGCTGCGGGACGCGGTGGAGGGCTGGGTGCCCCAGACGGAGCCCTCTGTGCCCCGGGGCAGCCTACTTGCCAGCCCCCAGATCACAGCGGGCATCTGCCGCACCCCCATGCCAGCCTCTCTCTGGCGAGAGGCTTTGACAGGAAATTAAAGATTAATGTTCCCTGCGGCACCTGTGCTGGCAGCACCCACGGTGCTGAGGACGTGCCCGGCATGGCAACCTGGGCCAGGGGGGCTAGGACACAGGGTGCCTGGGGCATGCGGGCAGGGAGCAGGGGGGCTGGGTGGGAGGCAGGAGTGGGGATAAGGAGGGAAGGGACATGTCTCCTGGGCACTGAGCCACCATCACTGCATCTGGCATCCAGAGCCAGGCAGGGAAATGCCAGCCCGCAGACAGGGCAGCACCGGGGCCGAAGGGGCTGGAGAGCTGGCTGTCGAGCATCCTCCCTCCCTGCCTCCTCCAACTTGAGGGCTCCCCCTGGCTGGGGAGCCACCAGTCCCTCGGGGGGACACCCAAGAGCAGGCCAGGGGATGCCAGCGCCCGGCTAACTGGCTGCCTGGCACGGCGAGCAGAGCCGTGCAGCTGAGCAGGCAGCGTGATGCCAGGAGCCTTCTCTCCCTCCCGCCGGGAGAGGATTAAGCTCAGCCCGGCTCTGGCTGGCAGCGGCGCTGCCCACACGGCTGTGCCTGCGGCTGCAGCTGCCACCTCAGCTCCCGGCGCAGCTGGGTGCTCCGTGCCCTCTGCACCCACCACCCACTCCTCTGGCACCTCCGTGCTGCTCCCGGGACCCAGGGCTGTGCCAGACTCCCTTGCGCCCTGCACCAACATCTGGGGGAACGCACTGAGCCCTATGAGGGCGATGGGACCCATTTCCCCATGTCCTGGTGCTGTGCATGCACCCGCCGGGACCATGGGTGTCTCCTCCGGTTCCCTGGGTGCTTTGGTGTGCGGGGCTGTGGTTTTGTGAAATATGACCCCTATAAATCCCACCGGGTGCGAGCCGTAATTCTCAATATATTTTCAAATATAGTCCAATTATTTTTCCCATATATCATGGGGAAATTGCATTGGCGAGTGGCGGCGCTAAGAAGGGAGCGCGTGGCGGGGCGGCGTTAATAGGATTGTGCATGGTATTATGCATGAGGTCGTTCAGGACACAGTGGGGAACCTCGCGTGCTCTGGAGAGATGGGAAGAAATAAATCAGGCTATTAGCCTAGCACCTTGCTCAGGTCTGCAGGGGATTAATCTCTGCAGCGTGCGGGGATCCCGGCCGGGCTGCCTCCCCAGGCTCTGTCCCCCTCCCTGCCTGCATCTGCCCAAAGCACCAGGGAGCGGAGGCAGTGCCAGGGTCACCAAAGCAAGTGTGACACGTCCCTGGTGAGCTGGCATCCTATGATTGTGCTCAGGACAGTCCCTGAGCCCAGTGGCGAGGCTGGTGGACACCCCGGGAAAGCCCTGGGTGTCTCAGGATCTTCTCTGGAAAAGCCTCATCCTTGGCTTGGGCTTGCAGAAGGACTGAGGACAAGTGTGTCCCCAGCCCACAGCCCTTGTTCCAGTCCCTGCAGCTTCGTGCCTGGTGCCGTGCTGCAGGTGGGCAGCACAGGGTGCCCTCACCGCCTTTTGCTGTGTGGCAGGCACTCAGCCAGCTGTACCTGGGGAGCAGCCACAGCCTTCAGGATGGGCGCGCGTAATCAGCCGGGACAGTCACATTTCCTTTGGTTCGCCATGAATATTTATGCAATTTGCGCAGAGCTGCCGAAGCTGAGCTGCCGAGCCGGAGGGGAGATGGTAGCCTGGCCCCCTGGCCCCCACCCAGGTCCCATGGGACCTCCCCGGGGCTGGTTCCGCTCGGCCGTGCTGCTGCCTGCACCTCCACATCATCGTGAGATGGGAAGCGAGGGTCATGGGAGCAGCAACCTCAGGGACGTATGTAAAGGGAGGGCAGGGTGTCCAAGGCGAGGCTGGGCACTGCTGCACTGGGTTTGCAGTGGGAACATCTGCACAGAAATAGCACCAAAAGCAGGTCCAGATGCTGGGCCCGTGAGCTGCTGAAGCTGGAGGCTGCTGGCCTGCTGCTCATCCACCCGGGAAAGCCCAGCAGCCTCAGCACTGCTGAGGAGGTGGAGCCCAGCATGCAAGCATCAGGAGGGCTTGGTTGCCTCTAGGTGTTCAAAGAACATGTAGGTGTTCAAAGAAGGTGTAGACATGGCATTTTGGGACATGGTTTAGTAGGCATGGTGGTGTTAGGTTGGTGGTTGGACCTGATGATCTTGGAGGTCTTTTCCAACCTTAAAGATTCTATGGTTCTATGGTCTCTGTAGGGTGTCTCTATTCGGGGGGCAACTGGATCTACTCCAGGACCCACTGCCATGGGCTTGTGCTGGTATCCAGTCGAGGGCACAGTGAGGGGCCAAGGGGCAGCACTGCTGTGGACTGCAGACCCCTCCCTGGGGTAGCCCACCTCTCCTTGGCAGAGGCCGAGAATCCTGGGCTGCCTCTGTGTCAGGAGCAGGCAGGACCCTTGCTCTCCTCATAGTGGGCTGGGCCCCCTCGGAGCGACGAAGAGGTGCCTGGTGCCTGGTGGATACCACTCACCCCCTGGTTGGGTCCCTGAAGGGCTTCCTGGCCCTGTGGTGGGTGCCCCCAGAGCGGGCAGGGAGGTGAAGGACCCACTGAGCGAGGGCATGGGTGCTCCCCGGCAAAGCCAGCAGTGAGCGCAGGTGAGGTTTACAGTAAAGGGAAAAACAAATTATTAATCATGAGAGCAGCCCCAGCCGGGCTGTCAGGGCCGCATGGGCTCATGAATATTCAGCGTCGGGCTGAGCACTAAATCTCATTTAAATGTCAGGGACCATTAGGCAGACAGGGAGGGGGCTGGGATGGCGGCTCCCCACTCCCTACAAGCTGGATGGGCTGGGAGCAGGGTGCTGGCACCCCTCTGGCACCGCTGGGCAGGGGCCACGCTGGTGCTCTGGGTGCCCCTAGTCCCACACCTGGGTGCTGCTCAGGGATGTCCGAGACCCCCTGGCACCTCTGCCAACTCTTAACGTCTTCGGATTGCTGATGTGTGCTGAAAACCCACACTGAGCACCCTACAGATTCAGACACTGCCAGCCACACGTCCCGCTTGCCCCTCGAGCCACCTGCCTGCACCCAGCCATCCACGCTCGGGGTGGTGGCTCCCCGTGGTGCCCACTGTGGTGGCAGCGGCAGAAGGCAGCGGGAGGGAGCGAGGCACACCCGGGCACTGCCTCCCTGTGCTGGCACTCACACTCTCTCCAGCTCAGCAGGGGCCTGGCAATTACACAGATACATTTAAGCTCTTAATCCTACTGAAGATTATTCCAAGGTCGGGGCACAAGGCAGGTCCCCACGCGCTGCCAGGCTGCGATGCGTTCCTGCTGCCATCTGCCGGGACAGGCCAGCTGAGGGGACGCTGGCATCCCAGCATGCAGTGGCTCTCCCCGTGCTTGGGCCACTGGCATCCCTCCTCCTGGGGCATGGCCACTGCCACCAGCCTGCTGGCATCTCCTAGAGGTTTCAGCCCAGCATGAGGGACCCTGCTGGCAGCCTCTCCCAGGTGCCGATGCCAGCCTCTAGTACCTCCCCTGGCTCTCCCACCTCCCTGTGGTTGCCCCATGCTTCTCCATGGGAAGCGTGATGGGTGACCTGAGCCATCCGAAGTCAAACTTTGAAGAGGAGACTGTCTCCAGCGGGGCACAGGGAACATCTTGGACTTGCTCTAGATGTGGCCGGGGATCCAGGGCTGCTGCATGCCCATCCAGCAGGACACCAAAGCTCGGAGCTGTGGAGGAGTCTTAGCCTGGGTCTGAGGGACCCTGGTGACCAAAGAGCTGGCTCACGAACTGAAACTTTTATCATCGCTGGCACTGGCAGGTGACAATCTAAGAGCAGCAAGTGGCTCAAAGATGGTGCAAACCAGCCTGGGGGCAGGTCTGAAGCCCACTGGAGAGCAAGATCAGTAGCCACAGCAGCTCATCCCCTGGGCTGTGCTGAGGTCTTCTCCAGGCACCTCCCAGGCACCTCCAGAGGAGCACAGGTGCTGTACGGGGCCATTGCCCCTGCCTGAGGTGGGTTGTGTGGTGATAACTGCAAGGAGAGAAGGTGCCCAAGAGAGGGAAGAAATGCTGGGCTGGGCGGTGGCACCGGGGATTCCCTCCCCTGCCCTCTGCATCGCTCATTGGAAACCGGCACCCGCCGCGGTCCTGCCCTGCCCGCTGCCGGCAGCTGACAAAGCCCTGCAGGACCTGGCATTTCCTCCCTGGGAGGATGCATAAGCGCTACAATCCATCACTGTCCCGGCTCCCGCAGCACAGCAGCCGGGCTGGGGGCCAGGGCTCTGCCGAGGGGTCTGCTGTTAGTGGGGAGCGGGGATCCCCGGGGTCAATCCCAGGGGATGGTGAGAGGGTGATGCATGCTGCACCCTTGGGTGCTGTTTGGGACCACGCCACACTGTTTGCACCCAGGGCTAGGCTCACTCTGTAGGGCAGGGCAGAGCCTGGAGTAGCAGCATGCCAGCTCTTCACCCCCAGCGTCCCTGCATCCCGCAGTCCCCTTGGAAAGACACTTCTCCAGCCCGGAACACTGCTGCGGGATGTGCTGGGCACTGGCACTGGGTCTCCTGCTTTCCCCTCATCCAGCTCCTTGGCAGCGCAGCCATCCCGCACGCCAGCAGACCCACCAGCCTCCGTACTGCACCCCGCTACCCCACCATACTCCACCTCCCCTCACACCCCCCTGAGCCCCGCAGCGCTGCCTGCACCCCAAACCCCTGCGCCGCCTCCTGCTCCTGGTTGAGAAAGTAAAAAAAAAAAAAAAATAAAAAAATTAATGATTATTAGGAAGAGCTAAAGTAGAATTGCAAATGTTATTTCTCCGGTAGATGGATGATAGCGGGGTGGATGATAGATAGCTGGATGGATGGATCTCTCTCCCTCCAAGCTCTAACCCCCTTCCAATCGCTCCCTCCGGAGCGCTGCTGTCACCTTGTCTCTGCTCAGAAGGGCTTTTACTGGCTCACTGGGGGATGCACGAGAACAGGTTATTAATACATGGAGAGGGGGATGGAATCCATTTGACTTGAAAATAGCTGAGAAACTGAACTGCACTTTTAAAATCTGCTTTTAATCAGAAGGAAAAGGAGAGAAGTTTGAACAATTAGGGAGTAATGAAGAGCTTCGGAAAAAAAAAAGCTCTCTGAAGATTAGCTAAGATTTTTACAGTGCTTGGAGAATTTAAAGAGCTATGCTGGTATCCAGCAAAACGATACAAATATTCCCTGCGAAAATCCCAGGCGGTGAGACCGGCAGCGAGTGCCGGAGCCTGGATGTCCACAGGCGGGCACAGCGCGGGCTCGCTGTCAGCAGTGATGCTGTGCTGCCAGCCACTCCAAGCCCTTGGCGAGGGCAGCATGGGTGATCCACCATGGATTTGGGTTTTGGGAGGCTGAGGATGCCCAGCCGGTGGGCATGGCCAGGGACCTCTGATCGCATATCCCTGAGGAGAGCGCATGGAAAAGCATCCCTTAGGTACGCCTACGGCACACACGCGGGGCGGGCAGCCCTGATGCCATCGTCTCCTGCCCTGAGCTGACCCTTGGCCCCCGCTGAGAGGGGAAGCCCAAAGGTTGGCCTGTCCATCCACAGTGTGCCGGCGACTGGTCCCCACCGGTACCTGCCAGCGGCCTGTCACCAGGAGGCGAGCGCGGGGGCTGCACAGCCACACACAGCAGCAGCTGGGTAATTTTCATGCTAAGTGAAAAGTAAAGTGCACAGACTCTTTATTAGAGCGAGCACGGTGCGGGGAACAATGAAGGCAGTGATGATCGTTAACTTTCTAATCGGAGGAGAAAAGTCCTCAATGCAATTTTTATGGTAATAACATCGACACTAAAGATAATTGCTCCCCGCGTCGCGCTTAGCGCCGGGAAACTGTTTGGGAAAAAAACATTAATTTGCAGGAACTGAGCCAAAGTTTCCTTAAGGCAGCTGTTCCCTGTGCCACCCTGCTCCCAGCCTGCACTGGCACTGCCCGCTGGCCGACCCTCTGCCCGTTCCGGCATCCCTCACACCTTGCACCAGCCAGGCTGGGTTGGCACCACGCTGGTGCTGGCTGGTGTCACAGGGCTTTCCCAGCATCGGTCCCTGGGGATCGGCTCAGCAGGAGATGCCGGAGGTGGTGCAGCCCACCGCTGCGGTGATGGAAGAGGGCCAGGAACATTTTGGGTGACGTGATGGAGCGGCACTCCTGCTGCGGCAAAGGGGACGGGCAGGGCTGCCCTGTGTGCCGGGACCGCCGTGGGCAGGGAGCGATGGGAGATCATGCTCCCCTGAGAATAATAAGCGCAGGAGAAATTACAGCCAGGTGACATTTTAACGAGCTGGCGTCCTACGTGGCATTAATATTCCAGGGGCTGCAATTCCCTGGCGGGCGTTTGAAAGATGAAAAAAAAAGAAAAAAATCCCAGCCCAGTAAAATCAAATAAATAAATCTCTGCCTAAGCGTGGCGTCTCCCCCGCCCCCGGCACGGAGCGGGCGGCACGCGGTGTGATTTCCCCTGTGATCCCCTGCCGCCGAGCAAGCAATCGGCTCGTCTTTGAGAGCGGCGGCAGGATGATTTATCCCAGTGCCCAGGATGGGGGGAGAGTTTGGGGCCGGGGATGATGCATTGGGCAGGAGCAGAGGTGGCGGCGGGGGGAAGGCGGGAGAGCACGGCACGCACACAGGCCACCACTCAATCCTAAATTAATTTTAATATTTGACAAATCAAATCTACTTAGGTGAGCCGTGGGCCGTGCAAGCAAGATTTATGAGGGTTTGGGGCTGTTAGCTGTGCGTGTAGCCTGTGTTCACCCCTGACAGCAGGGCTCCGGCACTCATGGCATCACTAATTCCCCCCTCCCTGGGGGCAGGGATACAGCTGGCCTGTCCAAGCGGCATGTCAGGGGCAAGAAAAATGTCCCAGCCTCTAAGTCCTGGCTTATTAGGCTGGCAGGAGTGACGGGCCCTTTGCCTGCCCCAGCTCTGAGCCTGCTGGCAGAGCTGGCAGCCAAGGCACAGCACGGGCCACGGCTAGAGGTGGTACCCGACACCCAGGATGTCCCTGGGAGCTCTGGCTGAGCCAGGGAAGAGCAGCCGGTTCCAGCATTCTGGGGATTGTTCTCCCCTCTGCAAGGCTGGAGCAGTTTCCCATGGGATGAGTGCAATTATAAACCTGCGGGCTGAGGAGCTGGAGGGGGTGCAGGGGGATGTGCAGAGACATTCCCCCACAGGGTCATTTCAGTCCCAGCTCCACCACCAGCCCGCAGATTCATGGGCCCCGGGAGGTGACAGGAAACCTGATAGATTTTAAGACAGCAACATGCCCTGAATCTGCAAGGTGCCTGAGCAGGCAAGGCAGGGAATCCAAAATGTTTACAGCCTCAGGGGACACGGCCACTGCAGAGCAGGGAAGGCAGGCTGGGCTGCCACGGATGAGCCGGCCACTCTGGGGAGAGACCATCGGCATCCCTGATGTGCCACTGGAAATCCCTCCCTCGGCATGGGCATCTTCCTGCAGGCCTGCAGGACTGGTGAGGAGATTAAGGGAAGCCCAGTGCCCCTACGCTGAACCCACTCCTGTGGCAAAGCCCTGGCACGGGGGGCTGCGCCGGGCTGCAGAGATCTCTCATGGCAATACCAGAGAGGGGTCTTCAATGCTTTCTGCCCCGGTGTCCTTCACTCCTGCTCATGGGTGAGGACCAGCCTCGACTCCCCTTTTCTTGCTGATTCCTCTGTTCAGCACAGCTGGGTTCATCGTGCCCAAGTGCCCAGGCAGGGAGACTGGGGCTGCCCTCAGCCAGCCCTTGGCTGAATGATGCTACTACAGAGACATGGCACAGGGCTCTGTGATGGAGACAAGCCCCATCTGGCTGCAGCCTCGAGCTGGGGACCCAGAGCACATCCCTGTCTTGAGGGACATACAGTGGAACGTGGCCCGCGGCAGGGCAGGCAGCTTTTCCGACTCCTCCAGTAGCCAAGAGGCAAATGATGTGCAAAGCTTGGGCTCCACTGCCTGCCCTGCCTGTACCTCCCCCAGCTCCTGCTCTGCCGACGGCAGTGCTCTCCATCCGCCCCAGGCGAGCTGGAGAACAGCAAAGGGCCACAGGAAGGATGTGAGATATGGGAGAGACAGCCTGTCCACAGGGACGACACGCATGCCTGCACCCAGGAGTCCTTACAGTACAAATCAGAGACCTCAAAGGTCTCAAGGGATTTTAAGAAATGTCTACAAGTTGCCTGGGCCAGTAGGGACCAGTTGTGAGAGGTGATGGACACAAGGAAATGGCACATCATCCACCCAGTGCTTGGTCAGGTTCCTGGCTGGGTGCCGGGGCCAGCTGCTGCATCCCAACGTGTCCCTGCGGAGCAGGATGGACAGAGAGCCGTTCCTCTAGGGCTGTGAACCTGTGGCAGCACTTTGTCCCTGAGAGCCGTACATGGCTCCTTGTGGCTCTCTCCAGCCCATGGCCAGCCCCATGGGTGCCCCATCCCCAGCAGAGTCAAAGCGTGCCAGCCCCAGAGATACACGGTCCATGGGAAAGTGGAGTGGCTGGCTTGTGGGCACCGTGTTACCGCTCCAGCTCTCAGCAGAAGCGTATGTTCTTGTAAAATATGTACATTTGGACGCAGAGATTTCCAGGGATCTGAGAACTCTGTGCTGATAATTAAACATCTGCTCTGCATTTGTCTGTCTTCCTGCCATGACGTCGCTCCAGCCCTCGCTCTCCCCTCCCTGTTCTCCAGCAATCACTCATGACTGGGACGGCATTCCCTGCTCCCTGCTCTGCCCCAGGCCAGAGGCGCAGCGTTTGGGTGCTGGGAGAGCAAGGGCAGCTCTGGGCACCCCTCGGAGCAAACATCAGCTTCACTGCCAGCACCCGCAGCCTTCGCGGGGCAGGGAAGCCGATAGCCTGCCCTGTGGCTTGTACGGGCCCAGTTTGGGCCAGTTCATGCACACTCCCCTGGGCCAAGGAAGCAGCTGCCACCACTGTCCTGCAACCAGGAGAGTACCAAAACAACCTCCAAATTGATCTCTGAGCCTCTTCTGCAAGCCCCAGTCACGTCCTGCTAGGAGCGAGCGTCCGCTCTAGTTACTGTCTCCTAGGAGAGCACCGAGGGCTTCAGGCTGTCACAGGAGGAGTGGACCCAAACATGACATCTCCATGGAGCCCGGAGTACGGCAGGCAGGGCCGCAGCACCGCCGAGCAGATGGCACCGGGTCTGGGATCGATGGGATCCGACCAGCCCCTGCGGGGGCTCTGGCAGCTCTTACAGGGGCTGGGCTGGTGCTGGGATGAGCCGGGGACAGAGGTGGGTCCCTTCCCCAGCTGGGTTGCCACCTCGGCTCTGACAGGGTGCCAGCGGCCACAGAGGCAGCACCTGGCTGGGGTTTTGGGGGAAGTAAGGAGCTGGAATGGGTGCAAAGATGGGGGAGACTGTCGGGGTGCAGTGCAGCACCCCAGCCCCATTTGCCGGGACTGCCTCATCCTTTGTCCCCTGCCTGCTCCCTGCCCTCACCCCCCGGCCCCCACACTGTTTGTCACACCTGCCACCACGGCGAGGGAGAGATTAGCCGTAGACCCTCCGTTTCCGCCCCAAGCCACTGATTCATATTCATAAGACTTCAAAGCATCTCGCCCAGCTCCCCTGCACCAAACCTAATCCTCCGCTGCAGCGCCGTGCCAGCAGCCCTCGCTCACAGCGCAGGGCCTGAGCTGGCAGCCCCACAGCCCTCCCACCCTGGCTGGCCATGGCCACACAGCCGCTGTCCCCATGGCAAGCCTGCCCCGCAATCTTAGGGGGATGCTCTTCACCCTGGGGGTGCTGCCATGGGAGCCCCAAAAATACAGGTGCTGGCAGCCCTGCGTTGGTGCCAGTGCCGGGAAGGTGCTGGCTCGGCGCGCGGTCCTGAGGGCGGGCAGGCGGGCGGCGGGTTCCCCATGGAGCCGTCTCCTCCAGATGGCGAAGGCCATTAGAGCCGCTCTCGCGCGCACGGAGCCATAAAGTTTATGGGCCTCATCATTTAGCTGTAATGGAAATAGTTAAATCTGTCTCTGTTTAAGCAAACTCTGCCCTCTCGGGAGCGCTTGGCGGGGGCAGGCGGGGGACTCAGGTGGGCAGCGAGCACCTCCGCTCGCCACCCGCCACCGGGGCAGCCAGCCCTAGCACACCCACCCGGCACCTGGCAGGTCCCTGTTGTGCCAAGACGGGGACAGGCGTGTGACACCAACGCGGGGGCTCTCCCTGCACTGCTGTCCCCAGTGCCTCAGTTTCCCCTGAGTGCAGGGAAGGTGAGAGCCACATTTGGGGTGATCAGGCAGGATTTGGGACTATGCAAATTCCTTGCCAGCAGGAGCCAAGAGGCGATGTGCAGGCGGGCAGAGCTGTGGGCAGGATGATGCCCACCTGGTTCAGGCAGGGCACCCCCAGCTGCATAGGGGTGAGATGGGGATTGGGCAAATGCAGACCTGCCCTGCACAGGCAGGTGCTTTGGCTTGGCAGCCCCCAGGCAGGATCCAGCCTGGAGCCTGTCAGAGACCGTTGCATGGGGCAGAAGAGGATGTGATGCCTTGAGAGCTACGTTTCATCCCTTGCCAGGCACCCAGGAACTGGGTATGGGAAGGATACGATCCCAGCACAGCCCAGGCTCAGCTCCCAAAGCAGGAGCAGGGCTGAGAACAGCGGAAGAGCAGCACCCTGCTGTGCCTCCCAGCACCCCTCAGCCTCGGCCTGGGGGCAGGAGGCTGGATCCCCAGCTGGGAAGTGGCTATGCAGTTTCTTCCCCTCATCACAGGGACCAGGTAGGGGTGCTAATCCCAAAGCGTTAGGACAGGCGGGTGGCGTCTGCCCCACATACACAGGGTCTCAGCTCAGCACCCCATGCAACCTCCCCCTTGGCCATGCATCTCACCTGGGATGGGGTGAGATCCTGGGGCTGCCCCCACCACCGGAGCGGGTCTCCTCACCCATGCTTATCCATAGTGGTGGGGGGAGCTACCCCGGTATGCAAAGCATGATTAATTACAGAGTAAATCATTAATATTCACGGCTAATTAAAGATCCTTATCATGAATAATGGAACTCACTCTCCAAATTATGGGACACGGATGGAGGAGGGGGAAAAAGCCCTGTAGGGAGAGGAAGCTGCAGAGGGGTAAAGCTGTGGGGCAGGGGGCACAAGGGGGAGCGGCGGTACCCTCCATGCAGGGTACCTGGCTCTGGCAGTGCCCTGGCAGGGGATGCAGTGATGGGCAGGAGCTGGGGCACTGGGGCAGGCATGGGGTCCGGCCAGGCTGCAGCAGGGGCCAGGCAGCCCCGGGGGCTCCAGGCACCCCTGCCCATGGGTCTCTCACCTGCCACCCCAGCACGTGGGTGATCCCTTCGTTCTGGTCCAGCTTTGCATGTCTCCCCATGGAGCGGGGACTGTCCTAACCCGGCTGGCATACAGCCCCCGAGCCAAGAGGATCCGAGTAAACGTGGAGCTGGGATGGGGCCGCCTGGTCCCTGGGGAACAGGCAGGAGGGGAGAGCACCGGCACTTTGCCTGAGCTCCTGTTATACAAATGAAAGGTTTTTAGTGGGAAAGACTCTGGGAGAGTAATACATCTCCTATATTGATCGCAGGCCAGGGACCAAGGCACGGCTTAAACAGTAATTGATTTCTAGCCGCCGAGATGTGTTGGGGAGCATTGATTTAACAGCACTGCAGACACACTGCTACTAATCTGATTAAAGTATTTAGCAGAAATGTTATTCTTTAAAAAAAAAACAGAGGGAGGTGATGGGGCTGCCTGGGGCCGGGGGGCCGAGGCAGGGCTGTAGAGCAGGGTCAGCACAGCACCCCGCCGACAGAGGCCTGGGGACAGCTCTGCACTTGTCCCTTGTCAAGGGTGCTGCTGCCTTGGGACACATCTCCAGCCAGCTGCGCTCACAACCGTTCCTGCCGGAGCTGCCAAGGACACGTGCAATCCCAGCAGGATGTGGCCAAGGCAGGGCTAAGGACGCGTGCAGGGAGCGTGGGTGGCACGTGGGCGAGCACGCAGCCAGCCACCCGGCCAGGGCAGCCACCGGCTTCTCTGGGGACAGACCAGATGCGAGAGGAGGTGGAGGTGGCCCTGGTCGGAGGCACACTCAGCTGGCAGAGTGGGCACCTGGCCCCATGCCGGTGCCACAGCAGCTGGGAAGGTGCAGGAGCCGAGGTCTGGTGGTGCCCAGAGCCCCAGGTCCCTGCTCCCCACAGCCTCTCAGTGTAGGAAGGGGATGCTGAGCCCAGGGACTGTGGGCACTGTTGGCCTCCTGGCCGTGCAGTGTCCCCACACACGCCTCTTCCCTGCCTCACTCCCTGCCATTGTGGGGACCTCTCGCATGCTGTCCCCTCCTGTCCCCCTCCTGCCCCAATGCAGGTGATGGATGCTGCGCTGGTGGGACAAAACTTGCCCACGTTGTTCCTAGCCCAGTGGAGATGCACCAGCTGAGAAGGTGGAGGGGTTCCTGCTGCTCCCCATCACACACATCAGCCCAGTTAATTAACAGGCGATATCAAACAAATAAATTCTTCCTGCTTTCTATTGATTCTAATTTACTGGCCCCTGGAGAGCCCGGGCTCATTTATCCCACCTGTCACCCCTGCTTAGCAGCTGCACTAACATCTGCCCCACTCCCTTCACCTCTCCCGCTCCTGCACCTTTGGGGCAGAGCTGGGCATGGCTGCAGGGCCTGCGCTGCCCCACACTGCTGCCCCATCATCCCCTGGGACAGGGCTGCTGCCGGTTCTGCTTCTTCTCCCAAGGATGAGGGATGCTTGGCTGCCCACCCTCACAGCAGCCCCTGCCTCCCTGGGGACTAGTTTCATCCATGGATGCCCTGGCCCCTGACAGCCCTTTCCCCTCCCCAGCACTACCAGAAAGGCTCGGAGGTGCCCATTCTGGCTGCCCAAAGCCTAAGCCCAGGTCCAGGTCCAGGTGCAGGTGCAGGTCCAGGTCCCAAGGGGCAGCCAAGACCCCAGCCCGGGCCATGCCTCGCAGGACAGCAGCCAGATTTCCCTGCCATCCCAGAGAGAGGTCAGTGCTGCCTGCCCCTGCACTGGCCTTTGATGTCCACCTCATCTTCGGGAGGCTGATCAAAGCCCAAGCCCCTCCCAGCTCCTGCCCCTATGGATGCTGGATCAATAAATCAATCTTGGCTCAGCTGCTGACTGCACAGCCCTTTGCTCCTGAGCAGGCCTGCTTGGGAGATCCCGGGGAGACACAGGGTCCTGGCATCCAGCCCTGCCTGCCTCAGGGGCTCAGCTCATGCCTGTCACTAGCTGGGCTAGTGACATGTCATTGAGGCCAGCCTGGCCTCTCAGGGACGATGGTGGCGGCTGCCAGCCTTTGGCTGCATCCTATTTGAGTGTGGGCAGTGCCCAGTGATGTGTCCTGGCCCTTCCCCGGCCAGGGCACTGCTGCCTGGCGTTACCTGCACAGGGCTGGGCTTGGTCTGGCAGAAGCTCCCAGGCTTGCACACAGTGGTGCAAGCAGCAGCACACGTGCCCTCCTCTGGGCACAGGGACATGTGCTGGCTCTGCTGGGGGATGCTGTGGGCAGAAGTCTGCCGGCACAGAGCCGGCGGTGAGCTGGATGCAGCCAGAGCAGCCCTGGCCTCACCTCAACACTGGTGAGCAACCAGCCGTGCTGTACCGGGGCAGCTGGAGGCTGGGATGGGGTTGCAAGCACAGCCCTGCCTGCTGCTCTGGGTGCCGGTGCTCTCCAGAACTGGCGAGCTGGATTTCCTTGGGTTGGATGGACTAAACTGACCACAGACAGATGCCAGCAGTAGGCTGCTTGCTGTGCCCCTGCGGTCCAAACCCTCCCAGAGGTGCACCCGTTTGGTGCTCGGACAGCGGTCAGATGGCATCTGGCTTGGGAAGTGGCACGCAGAGCACTGGAGTCACTCTTGGGGACCCTGCTGAGCCCCCAGTGGCATCTGTCCCTCCCCAAACCCTCGGGTGTCCCCGACACTGCCAAGCCCTGCCAGGTCTCTCTCGCCCTGAAGGATTCCTCCCAGACGGCTCACAGGAGCAGCAGGAGAGCAAGGGCGGCTCCGGCCAGGCTGGGATGTCTTGCCTGGAGCAAGCCCATCACCCTGGCCTCCAGCCCTTGGCTGAACCCGTCCACCCACTCCCACCAAGGCATTCCCTTGCCACCACAGCCCGGCTACACCCGTGCCTGGGAGCTGCCGGCCTCGCCATGGCTGACCCATCACCTGCCTTGCCAAAGCCATGGGGTGCCCAGCAAGGACAGAGGCTGCAGCTCCTAGCTGGGCTGGGCTTGGCGTGATCCCACAGCGTCGTGCGGCCAGGCACGTGTGGGAGGAGCGGCTGGCAGTGCCGCAGCCGGGAGATAAGCTCCCCTCTCTCTCATCCTCATCGCATGTGACGGCAGGGAGATTTATGGCTCCGAGCTGCGATTTGCGTGCTCGGCTCCAGCACAGGGTATTGATCACTCCTGGTTGCTCCCGCTGCTTCCTCACCTCCCAGCCCCTCCTGCTTGGTGAGGTGGGCAAGCCAGCCCTGCCTGTTAACTCTTCTAGACCTGGGGATCCCCAGGACAAGGCATCCCTCTGTGCTGCACTTTAAATTTCCAAGGATGGGACCTGGCTGGTGGGATGTGGGACACCAGAAACCCCTCTGATGAGAAACGAGAGGAGGCTGGAGAAAAGAGGATGCTAGGGCCTGTCTCTCGGGAGAAGAGCAACGTTTTCCCCATCCGGAGCTCAGAGCAGAGCAAGCAGGGGTGGCTTGGCTGGGTTGGCAGTGGGGAGCGCCCCTTGGCAAGGAGAGTGGCTGAGGGGGCAGGGGGAGATGGGATGAGCAGAGCTGCGGGCAGGAGGGTGGCCAAGGGGACTGGGGTGGCGGGCAGCGATAAGGTGACAGCACAGAGGGGATGGGGCACAGTGCCAGGGATTAGTGCTGAGCGTACGGGGAGGGAGGGTGGTGACAAAGGGACGGTGCCCAGGGGACAGGGTGTGATGGCCACAGTGTGATGGTCATTGGTGGTGCCAAGGGCACATGGACAGCAGTGTGGTGCCGAGGGGCTGGGGGCAGCTGTGGGGGGACAGGGACTGCAGGTGGTTCTGCAGCAGCAGCAGGAAACCATGTGTGAAATGAAGAGTTCCTGCCCAGTGCCCAGAGGGAGTGTGCGGCATACTGAGCAGGGGCCGCGGCTGGGAAGGGGGCTGCAGGGGGGTGCACAGCCGAGGGGGGTCCCAGCACCACATGGAGACCCTGACTGGGGGGGGTTGCTCTGCAGCATGCGGCTCTGCCCCTCCTGGAGGGGAGGCAGAAGGGGGGCGCTTGGCACCAGAGCGGTGGGTGGCTGCTGTGGGGCTGGAGGCTGTGGAGGGGCACAGCCCTGCTAGATCAAGCCCTCGCTGCCCCCTCTCCGAGACGCCCCAAACCCGTGTGCCCGCACCCCCCCTCCCTGCTCGCTGGTTTCCCGCTGCTCCACAGAGATAATTAAATCCGCTATTTCGGCAGGTTCCGCATCCCCTGCCAGGCGGATCCGCAATCAGCGTGGAGAGGGCCCGGGGCTCCCCCACCTGCACACCCCCTCCCACCCTTCCCGCTGCTGTGCCACCCCCACGCCGGAGCACCTTGCCTGTCCCTGCCACCCCCACCCGGTCCCCTTCCTGCCTGCACCCCTGGGGACAGCCCTGGGTGCTCGCGGGAGGGGTATTACACGCCTTCCTGTGTCGGACACATCTCTGCATCAGCGCCAGGGTCACAGCCCCATGCCAGCTCTGGAGGGGTCAGCCCCGTCCCCAAAGCCAGCTCAGCTGCCATTCAGGGGGTGGCACAGACCCCGAGCGCAGGCAGGCGCAGCCCCTCACCGGCTGCCTCGCATCCCCACCTCCTCATCCATCCCTGGTTCCGACATTATCGTCCTCCTGCGGCACCCGGGGAAGATTTAAATAATTCACGGAGGTGAGCTCGAGCGCGGATGCTCCCACAGGCAGCTGGGTGAGAGCAGCCAGGCAGCGGCTGGGCGGCAGAGATAGCGATGCCATCCCCGCCGGCTGCCCAGGGCCCACTGGCACCTGCCAGCTGGGAAGGAAGGGGCTGGGCTCGGCATTCGCGGAGGAAAAGCACTAAGAGCATCATTCTGAGACAGCTCAGCGGAGGCGGAAGGTGAGCAGGGTGCTCTCGGAGCCCTGGACCATGGAGGCCCTCATGCCCAGCCCCGCACTATGCCCCCATCCAGGCCGGCTGCCCCCACACCCTCCCCTCTACTCAGCATCTCCTGTGCCAGATCCCAGATTGATTCCTGAGAAAGCCTGTTGTTAAGCTGGCAGCTCTGGCTGTAAATTCAGATCAATAATTTAAGGGGGTAAAAGTATTAATAGAACATTAAAACTTCCGCTCTCATTTGAGGCACGAAGGTGGGAGTGAAGGTGAGGGTGCCTGGGTGACCTGCACAGCAACCCCCTGGTCCTGCCAAAAGCCCCAGTGCTACCAGTGCCGGTGCGGTGGGGAGACTGGCAGGCGTTGCTGTAACTTATTACTGGCTGTGCCAGGAGAGGGGAGGGCGGCATCCATCAGGGAGCGGGGTTATTGATGTACTCCAAGGTTGCTGTTACCCGCCAGCCCTGCTATTACACACACCATCACTCAGCGCATGGCTGCGGCTGCCACGCCAGCCCCTCGGCGATGCCTTGGACCGCGCCGGCCGGGAAGACCGCTGGAAACAGGTATAATTACACGAGACGGAGCCCGCCAGTGGTGTTTCGACAGCAGCCCCGTTACCTGTGCTGCTGGCTACACATTGTGCTGTTCAATGCTGCCTGGGTCATCCTCAGAGCTCCACGTCCCTCCACAACCTTCTCCATCCTCCGCAGCCAGCCAGGCCCCGTGCAGCCTGGCTGAGCCGCAGGCAGGATGCAGCCCCTGCCAGCCTGGAGCAGGGAGCTGGCCTTGCAGGTGATGCTCTCGGGAGCCACCAAGCCCACCGCAGCCCAGCTCATTTCTGGAGGATTAGTCCATGATCCCCCGCTGCCCAGCCCCAAGGAGGATGGCTCCGAGAAGCAGGGAAGGTGAATTTCAGGGAGATTAACCCTGCTCCCCAGCAGGATGGGAAACAGAGGCACATATGCTCACCCGAACGGAAGGAACAGCTGCCTCGTAGGGGAGCTGATAAAAATAGGCTGACATTTACCTGCCAGTCCCGAGCAGGGCATGCGAAGGGCACCGCAGCCAGGCCATGCCTGCTGAGGGATGCAGGCATCTGCTCGAGTGTCAGGCACTCACTGCCCGTGTCCTGCTCAGGCTGTAGGGATAGCATGTGGCATGGGACAATGTGGCAGGGCAGTGCCCTAGGGTGGCACTGGTGATGGGGAGTCCCGCCAAGGCAGGGACACATGTATGGCACATGCAGCCATCGACGCTGTGGTGATGGGACAGGCAGGTGTGCATGCCGGGGTGGTGGCCTGCTCAGGGCTGCCTGTACACGGAGTTGGGCAGCAAGGTGGCTGGCAGCGAGGTGGCATGGGCAGGGGGGTGAGCTCAGGGAAGGGCTGGTGCCCAAGCCTGGAGCATGTTGGGGCATTCGTTCCTCCCAGGGGGATGGTAGCGAAGAACAGGCAGGGCTGGGATCCCTGGTAGAGGTGCCCTGGGAGATGTCCGAGGAAGGTGAAGGAAACCTGTGTGGGCACCCTGCCTGGGCCAGGCACACTACTGCGCATCAGCTTGGCTCTGCTCAGGGTGCCTGCCTCGGGTATCCCCGGGGCTGCAATAGCCCCCCGAGCCACTGGCGCTGCTGCCCTTGGGGCACAGCCTCTACCCCACGCGGTGCCCAGCCCTGGCCTGGAGCACCCAGTCCACCCCCAGTGAGCCCCGAGTCCAAGCCCACCAGCATATGGCTGCGGGTGGGAAGGGTTAACAGCTGTGAGAGCAGAGCCTCCCCTTCCTCCCCCTGTGCTGTGTTTTACCAGCCACAGCTATCGCCGGGAAATGTTCCCATCAGCACCATTGATCCCCTTGTTTACAGCCCTGTAATCCTCAGCTGGTGACTCAGGAGCAAAGAGGAGAGAAGGGAGAAGGTGGCTTCTTCTTGGCCATCGCCTCTGCCCTGCCCGCATCCCTGTGCCATCCTCGCCTGGCTCTGGCGCAGCGGGCTGATGTGTGCCCGAGCCCTGCGGCACCCGGCTGGGCACAGGGGTCTCCACGGCCGGTGAGGCGACAATGGAGGATGGCACGGTGGCAGGAGCCTGGCTCTGGCAGCGGCCACGGCCCTGCATGAGCTGGCCCACGCAGGCGGCTGCGGGTCCCCGCTCGCCGGCGATGCTCCCCCTGAGTGCGGCTGTGCCTCTCGCCAGCTGCCTGACACCTGGTCGCAGGGCCCCGCGCGGCAGCCCCGCTTTGTTCTCATTAGTGCGATGAGCGGAGACGTCACGCTAAATTAGGGACCGACTCGAAGCTCTGCATCTGCCAAGCTGCCAGCGGCTGCCAGCCGAGAGACCCCGACACAGCAGTGGTGGGTGCCTGGTTGGTGCCCCTGGGAAGCTGCTCTTCTAGGACAGGTTATGCTTTGCTCCCCTCCAAAGCCTTCCAGGCAGGGATTTGCCTTCTCCCTCAGCAAGCCCTCCGGAGCTTGGCTCTCCCCTAGTGCCATGGAAGGACGGGCTGGGCGATTCCCAGGACTGAGGTCCCCAACTTGTCCTTTCCCTGTGCCCCTCAGCCCGGCTTCACGGCACGAGCCCTGACAGAGCATCTCCAGCTCGGCACACCTCTGCTCTGCACAGGGCTCTGCCCCAGCCCTGACAAACCCCACATCAAAGCAGGCAGCCTTACAGCCTGCCGAAACTGACCCCAGCAGCTTTCCCCTTCCCTGATCCCCAGCCACGGGAGGCTAGAATCCCCTCGTCAGCACCCCAGCAGTACCTCAGGGTGTGGTGTAGACGCAGGGGCCGTGCCCATCCCTCTCTGCCCCCCGGGACACCCTGCCCCACCAGGCACTCACCGTCTGGAAGTCGCTGCCGTTGCACTCCTCACCGCCAAACATGCAGCGGACAAGCATCTCGCCCAGGTCTAACTGATGGCCCACACGCCCGTGAAACTCCTCCAGGTCAAAGGGGCGGCTTTTCTCCTCCTCGCTCATGGCAAGTGTCCCCAGTAGAGCCTCCAGCCTGCTCCTCTCCGTGCTCTCCGGTGCCAGGAGCCGGCCAGCCCCATCCAGGAGACCCAGCATCTCCCCTGCCCAGTACAGGTCATGGCCAGAGAGTTGCGAGAAGCGGGCAGGGTTGAGGTTGCAAAGTGTGACGGCAGGGAAGGTCTTGTTGTGTGCCGTCTCCTCCTCCAGCTGGGTGTTGTGGGGGTACTGGAAGTAGAAGTCCATGCGCTTGGTGTAGGCATGGATGAGGAGAGCCAGCGAGCCCAGGAAGGCCAGTAGCCACAGCAGGTTGCGGGTGGTGTAGCGCTGGTGCCGGAAGATGTGCTGGATGCCGTGGAGGGTGGAACGAACAGCAAACTCCTCCAGGCTGTATGGGCGCTGCTGCGGGTCCGGGGCGTTGTGTGCTGGGTGCCCGGTGGGGCATCCCCCCTCGGAAAGGTCTGATGAGGGCTGGGGGGGACCCCAGGGGTGGATGGGGGGGCTTCGGGCTTCCTCCAGCCACATGCTGCTGCTCAGCTCTGCTTCTCCTAGTGCAGCCCAAGGTGCTGGAGGAGGTTTGAGGAGCAAACCGCTGGTGTGGTGACAGGCAGGCAAGTGGTTGGGCTGGGCTGTGCAGCAAGCAGCATGTGCCAGTGCTGGGGCGGGACTGGCACGGCGCGGTGCTGGCTGCACCCTGCCCCGAGCAGGAAGCTCGCTAAAGTGCTGAGACCACAGACGTACTTAGTGATGGCCACATCCTGCAGGAACCGGAGCCAGAGGCTGAAACGTCCTGGAAAGCTCGGGTGCTCTCATCGCCTGTCCCCTGGGGATGCGGGCAATTAGCTGGAGTCCTGCTCGCTTCCACCATCTCCGTGCACTCAGCGTGGACTCCCTGGGGAGGGAGAGATGGGCAAACTCTTCACATCCCCCTGCCAGGGAACGCAGGAGCTGCCCAGGCAAGGCTGCATCAGCCCCAGGCTCAGGAGAGGTGCCGTGGGCAGTTGTATCTTCGGGGGCAACGGCTCTTTGGCCATGGGAGTGTGGGGGGACCTCAAGCTCTGCACCAGCCTCACAGGAGCACAGTTCTGAGACATGGGGCTGGCCAAGGAGCTGAGGTGCCGAGTGTCACTCTTGTCATTGTCACAGCTCCTCCACTCTTGGGCTCAAGCAGCTCCTCCAGGATACCCAAAAGCCGCGAGGGGTCAGGCTCCCACAAGCACAGAGCTGAGGGGTGACAGAGGCACTTGAGGGGCAGTGACAGACTCTGAGAAACACTGGATGCTGGTCCCACCCATGTGCCATGGCAGGGATGCTGCCACGCTCTCCGGCGTGGCGCTGCCTCGAAACCAGGAGTTCTGGCACGGTGCTGGGGCCAGCCCAGCTCAGCATCCCTCGCCCTCAAGGTGTGCAAGAAGAGGCAATATCTTTTATGAGGCCAGCGATACAGCTGAGGAAAACAGTTGCTTGTGGGCACTAAGAAGGACCAGTGTGCCCAAAAGCTTATCTCCCTTTCTGAATCGTGTCAGTTGGTCTAATAAAAGATATTGCCTTTCCCTACTGGGCTCGTCACGCATGCACGCGCCTGGGCAGGTCCCACAACGCTGTTCTGTTGGCAGCGGGCGCAGAGCAGACACATAGAGCAGAGCTGCATCCACGGGGCCAATGAGGAGAGGCTGGGATCACAGGGGATGCCCAGATTGGGAGGAAGGCTGCATTCCCCCACCCTGCTCCCCACACCGGGCACGAGAGCCTCCCGGGAGGGAAGACGGGGAAACCAGAGGTGAAGATGCGCGGGCACAGGGAGGAAGTGTTCCCTAGTGGGGCTGGAGCAGGGCGAGAGGGCTGGGCTCTCTCCTGCTGATGCTGGGACCTGGCTGGGGACCTAGCGGGCCCCAGAGCAGAGCGAAAGGTGCTGCAAGGCCGCGAGGTGCCTGCAGCCATGGGCCGGCGATGCTGGCCCTGCCCAGCTGCGTTCCCCCGGTCTGTGCTCCCCAGCACAGCTCTAAATCCATTAGCTTTGCATAATTAGATTTTTCTCAATTACCAGATTATGATAATTAACAGCTCATTTGTAGGAGGCAGTCCCTAATCCCGGCATCGCACTTGGCTCAGCGCCAGCCCGGCTCATGAGGCTGCCAGCGCCAGGACAGCATGCAGCGGAGCAAACGCCGGCGTAGGGGAGACCTGCCGGGGGGTCAGGAGGCTTCGGGAATGCTCCCATCCCCAAAATCTCCCCACCACTGGTGACCTAGACCTCCCCTGCATTCCCTGCCCAGATGTATCGGTGGCCAAAAATGGGGGGATGAGAGCCCACACAGGGACAGCATCTGCCGGCGAGGGGATTCAGCAGAGCTTTAGAAGAGGCACGGGCATCCACGCATCCATGTGGCTCCAGAGATGCAGAAAACATCCTGCCATGTCTCCTCCTGCAAGCAGCCACCAAGGGAAACCACGGGAGAGGTTAGCGTGGTGGGCTGGGCTGGCACGGCTGAAGTCATTAAGGAGCTTGTTAATGAACTTTCCTAGTCGATAACATTGCTGGGGAAGGACAGGAGAGCAGGGTAGCAGGAGGCAGCCGCCGGTAAGGTACCAATCTTCATCATGGGAAGGCAGGGAAGTCCAGGCAATTACTGCCCATCAACAGAACTTCATCCTAGTAAAATAATAGAACAAATATTAAGAGAAAAATGCTTCTGAGGACCTCGAGGGCAGCGGAATGGGGAGCAATAAATATGTGCTTGGAGCTCACACTGAATAAATCTGCCCAGTCCGACTTGATTGCCTTTTTTGGGTAAAATTGCTAAATTAATCGATGGAGAGGAGACAAGAGGTGTGATATATCAGGCTTTTATTAAAGCATTTGATATAGCATCTTTGGGAATTAATTCCAGCTGGCAGGGACAGCCATTCCCTGTCTGGGCTGGGTGCAGCAAATGGGAGAGGAGGGAGATGGGGTGGCTCTAGGGTACAAGGGGAGCATGGTGGCATCATGCAACAGCAGTGTACACGGTGCTGGCGGGGGCAGCTCCTCATCTCCCACTCCAGGTGAACATGCCGCAGCTCCTGCTCAGTGCCCTAGCTCCCGAGGTGGGAGACAGCACCAGGGCCGCATCTGGACAAGCTGGACGCAGCCCCGTGTGCAGTCCCCGTGGGGCAGTGCCTGTAGCCAACCCAATGCCCCCACTGCACCCACTCAGGGCCACCACCTCCACGTGCCCAGAGTCATCCTGCAGCTTCAGGGCTCTTCTGCTCCTGCGACGGGAGCAGAGCTCTGGGTGGGAAGCGGCACTGAGCGTGGGCAGTGGTCATGCCCAGCCAGGCATGGCTGGCCTGGATGTCTCAAGCCATTCCCATGTGTCTCCTTTGCACAGCATTTCTGATCCACCACAAGCATCTCCAGGCGGGGAATCTGGTCCTGCCTCTCTGCCCAGCATGGGTGGCAATTTGGGCTCGTACAGGCAATAAATCAGCCTGCTTGCCTGGAGGTGGCTGCGCGGCCCCTGCTGCTTGAGCTCGAATTTCCCAGTCTCAGATTACCCTGAGAGCCAGCTGGTTTTGCGCTGCTCTTTCCAACTCCCCCAGCACCATTTCTGTCACTGGATTTTGCCGAAGGCCCTCGAGTGTCCCCGCACCCAGGAGCAGCATCTCCCAATGCCAGATCCCACGGGCAGCCCCGCCGGCGAGCGGAGCTGCGCCAGCCCCAGCTGCTCGACGCTGCGGGGAGCCGGACAAGCTTTGTCGAGGCGGCTTCGCTCAACCACAACGGCATTTGCTCCTCAGCCAGATCAGCCCAGGGTCAGAGGTCCCAGGCCAAATTTCAATATATTTTTCTCAGCAGGGGAGCAGCCCAGAGCATGGCTTTAGCTGGAAACCACCTGGAGCGTTTCTCCCTGAGAACGGTTTCTCCCGATGGGGTTCCTTTGATGCTCACACTGGGAGCACCGCATGCAGCAGTTACTCTCTCAGTTGGAACCTCCTTTCCTCTCACCGAGGAGTCCCTCCTGCTGCCCCCTTCAGCCCCGACAGCCCCTTCCCCTGTCCCAGCAGTGCCGAGGAGCCAGGGGCTGGAGGTGTTGGAGGCGGTGGCGGGCTCCCTCACGGAAAGAGCCCTGCCACGGGGCAGTGAGTGAGGGAATCCTTCTGCTGGCAGCACCCACAAAGTGGTGGGGTCCCCAGGAGCCACAGGATGCCAGGGAAAGCTCACCCTCCATGCCCTCCACTTTTGGGGCGACAGAAGAAGCATTCTTCTGTCTTCATAAATAAGGAGCATTCACAGTGGTCCCAGAAACAGCCTCCCCCACTCCTGGTGTCTCCTCTCTCCCTGTAGCCTGGCTCCTTCCCACAGCAGCCTCCTTCCAGCTCGTTGCGCTGGTGCTAATCCCCTAATCTGTGCAAAGCAACAATTTTCTGCATGGTACAGCAGCTGGTTTGAGATCTGCATCCCTCCTCCCCCAAAAGCCAGCTCTCTTATCAGCAGCAAGTATCAGGTGAGCCAGGCATCATCTACCTCCGATAAACCCATGTTTTATTTTGCCCTATTTCCGTTTATCTCCAAGCCCATAGTTATCTCTCATCTCGCAGGGCGTTCTGCACACTGAGGAGTGGAGGGGATGTGTGCTTTGCTGGGCAGCTCTGGACCCCAGCCTCCTGCCAGCGGGGTTCGAGGAGCCAGTGGGGCGATGCTGGGGGATGAATCCTGCCTGCCACGCTGGCTGCCGAGCCATCCCTCCTCTCTCCGCAACCAGGCTGCATTCCCTTTAATCTCACACAGCGGCGGAGATGGATTTTCTCCCTGCGAGCCAGATGTGTTGCACGGAGCATAAACACCCGCGACAGTTGTTGTGCTCCTCGGTGTGAAGGCATCAGATGTCTGCATTAAAACAAAGCTCTCCACTTAATTACTCAGGCTGATAATTCAGCGCATGGAGGCGGCTCCGGCTGAGAGTAGAGGGCTGGATCACAGCTGGGACTGGAGAGCCTTGGAGTGCACATTAATCCCGGCTCTTGCAGCCCTGATTAACGGTGCTGGAAACTTGCCCTCCCTGCTCGTTCCCAAGGGAAGGGTCCGTCCCCGTCCCAGCACCCACTCGCTGCCCCGCCATGAAGGGGCCCAAGCTGGCATCTGAGGGGCTCTGCTGACCTCGCTGGGCCAAGACATTCCCTGCCCAGCATC
Organism: Chlamydotis macqueenii; assembly: GCF_036417535.1. Classification (NCBI taxonomy): domain Eukaryota; kingdom Metazoa; phylum Chordata; class Aves; order Otidiformes; family Otididae; genus Chlamydotis; species Chlamydotis macqueenii. Next base: position 17,665,017 of record NC_141561.1, on the reverse strand, counting down.
TTTGGGGTGGGGTGGTCCAGCACACGGAGGACCATCTCTGGGAGGGTGCTGCATTGCCCCAAGCACAGCTGCCTGCTGTGTCTGGAGCCTAGGGGAGCTGCGCACAAGACGGGGAGGGCCCCAGGGTCACCCCATGCGGGGACCCGCTGCCAGAGCACAGCTGGCAGGAGCTGGAGCCAGCACCGTGGCCAGGCTCAGAGCAGGACTGGGCAGAACACTGCAGGCTTTCTCCTTGGGGTCCAAGCTCCCTGCTCCTGCTAACCTCAGTTTCTCCTTCTGCAGACCACAAAACACCTCCTGCAAATTCGCCTCACTTCCCTCAGTGAGCATCAGGGCCCATGGCCCTTCCTGGGGCAGCCCCTCACTCACCGTCGGGGCAGGCATGTGCCCTCGACCCATGAGCGCCCACACTGCTCTGTCAGTCTCTCTGGGGTGGGGTGCTCACATGTGGGGCGGTTCCCTTGGCCCCTTCTCCCCTCCAGCCTCCTCCCCCAGCCCAGCCTCTGCTTCCTCTCAGGCTCCTCGCCTCTCCCCATCCCTCCCTGACCCCCATGCCTGGGCATCCCTGGATCTGGAGCACCCCTGGATCTGGGGCATCCCCATCCTGGCAGAGCCCCCATCTCCAGGCACCCTGCAGGCTGGCGCTGCCGCAGATCTGCCTGTGGGGTCCTATTTGTCCAGGGAAACTGATTTCCTCCAGCTCTGCTCCTGCCCTCTTATCTCTCTTCCCCGGGCTGCACGCCTCACGCCGTGGCCCAGGCAAGCGAGAGCAATGGATCCCATCCTGCCTGGGCCCAGCACCCAGGCTGGTGCTGGGCATGCAGGGCAGCTGGGTCCAATGCAGGCAGGCAGCTGCGGGCAGCAGCATCCCAGTGGGACCTGAAGGGTTAAGTTGTCATGTATTCAGGGCCACGCGCTGGACAGGAATTACACTTTTATCGGCACACACGGTGCTGCCGCCGCTTGAATTGGGACTGGGAACTCTATTTCCGAGCTCACCCAAATTATTCTCAGAGATAAAGCGTGGTGCAGAGCAGCGCCGGCGCTTCATTAACATTCCCCAACCCATTCAGCTTTAAACGAAGATTGCCTGCCTCGGAAAATGATAAAATTGAACATGTGAAGCAGGGCATTATGTTCCATCAGCCGATATTATTTCCCACGCAGGGGCCGAGCGGAGACACAAACAGCTATTTATGCAGCGCCTGGCCGAGTCAGGGTGGCTGGAGGCTGGGGGAGCAGGCAAAGGGGCACAGGGTGGGTGGTGAGTGCCCCCTACTCGTCCCTGGGCACTAGAGGGGCTGCCTGCCTGAAGCCAGGGCGGCTCTGCCCTCCTGGGGGCTCCCAGGCTTGTGCCCAGGGTGCAGGGTGCGTTCAGGGGCCACTGACCCACTCCCTGCATTGGGTGAGGGAAGGGGTTCAGGGTTGCGTGGGATCCCCTCCCTGGGCAGCACTGGCCGTGTCCTGCGAGGCCAGAGGCACCTCCATCTGCTGCCCTGCACCCAGGGGACGCATGTCCCCTCCTAGGGCTGAACGAGCGGCGTGCTGGCTCCATGTGTGAGATGGGGTCCCGTCTCCCGGGGCTGGGTGCTGGGCCCACAGGCACTGGGGAGGCGAGCACGCAGGGAGGGCCCAGCAGGCCCTCGGGGCTGCAGTTGGATTTTGCTTGGCCACGCTGAGCCTATCGATCCGGCAGTAATTAAAGCCACTCCAAAACCTGACTCATATTCAACCTTGGGAGGAAAGAGCTTCTCTGAGAGGCACCCTCTGCTCCCCGTGTGCCAGCGCAGCAGGGAGCTCAGCCCTTCGGGGTGCTGCCACCCCATCCCAGCCCCTCACTGGGCTCTGTCCCCAAGGGGGACCCCACTTGGGACTGCCTGGGGCCCAGGGCAGCAGCACCCCATCAGGCAGCATCCCAGCCGGTGTCCCCAGCACCACACAGCCCCACAGTGACGCTGACGAGCCTCAGCCCTCGGGGTGGGGTCCATGCCCAGACCCCATAGCTAGGGATGAACCCAGGCTGTTTTGTCACTGAGCACCTCAGATACCTTCCTGAGGTGTGGAGGTGCTCCCCCATGCCCCTCGCTTGTCACTGCCCCGGCTCTGTGTGGGACAGGCACCGTCGAACCTGCAGTCACGCCCGAGATGCAGCGGGGTGTTGGGGGGGATCCGCTGCCAGACGCCCATGGGGTGCAAAACCCCCTTCTCCCCTTCAGAGGCAGGCGAGGGGGCCGCGACTGTGCAGGGGTGTGGGTGTGCGTGGGTGTGCGCGCAGGGGCTTGCACGCCCAGCCGCGCCGCTATTCCCGGTATTCACAGCAAGTCGGGACAGGCACCGAGGAGGGGGAGCTGCCGCTCACTGGGCCCCCCGCACACCCGCCTGGATCCCCCCGGGGGGACGCAGGACCACCAGGACCTGGGGGGCGGCAGCAGGGAGAGGGGCGCCAGGGGTGCGCCGAGGAGCCCCTGGGCAGGGGACCCCCGTGGGGTACAGGACCCCCGCGGGGTACGGGACCTCCGCAGCGGCGGGCAGCGGCTGGGCTTTGAGGCGGGGAGGTGGCTCCATCTGCAGGACACGGGGGTCCTTCTGGGGGTCCCCACCGCGCCCGGCAGCCGCCAGCCGCTTTCCATAGCGGTGGGGGAGTACGGCGGACAAGGACACCGGCTCCTCAGGGAGCGGAGGGGGCTGAGGGAAGCGGGGCTGGGAGCCATCCCCCTCCCGCACCTCTGCACCTCCCCGCGCACCCCGCGCCCGGGGCTCCCGCTCGACGCCCCTGCATCCCCAAAGCACTCCCTGCACCCCTCAAGTGCTCTCATCTCCTACACCCGAAGGGGACCCCCACTCAGCACCGTCATCCTGTCCCAGGCTCTTGCTCCGCACCCCGGGGCACCCCACACCCAAGGCTCCCGGCTGGGCTCCCCCGTGTCGGGAGCCGTCGGGACGGGGGCCAGGCCCCGGTGAGCGGACGGGAGGCGGAGGCGGAGCCGGGCGGGGCTCCACCCCAGCCCCCGGCCCACATAGGCCGGCCGGGAGGGCCCCTCGCCCCCGCAGCCTGCGCCGTCCGGGGCCGCACGGTGGGCCCTGGCGGCTGGGAGAGTGTGGGGCGGGAGCTGAGGTTGGGGTCTCCGGGAAAAAGGGGGGGGGGTCCCATTCCGTCCCAGGGCGGCGGGATGCTGCGGCAGCGCTGCGGCCGGCTCCTGGCTCGACTGGAGCGGATGCTGAAGCTGCTGGAGCTCGGCGGCAGCGTGGAGGAAGGTGGGTGTGAGCAGCCCCTGGGCCTGGGGCATCCCGGGACCCCCGGCTCTGCTGCCGTCGGAGGGAGCTGAGGGCCGGTCCCCCCATCCCAGCTAGCCACTTGCTTGTGTCTCCCACTAGACTACGTCCAGATTGCTCGGTGCTTTGAGGCAACGCGCCAGAGATGCTGCCGCCTGGAGCGGGATGGACGGTGGGCCCGCGAACAGCTGGCCCGCGTGGAGGCCGAGCGGGCTGCGCTGGAGGTGAAGCTCAAGCATGCCCGCAACCAGGTGGAGGTGGAGATGAAGAAGCGGCACCGGGCAGAGGCTGAGCTGGAGAAGCAGGTTGAGAGGGGGCCGGCTGCAGGGTTACCCTGCGGGGCTAGCTGCAGGGATCCTGGCTCACTCACTGCTGCCCCGTTTCGCTTGCAGGAGCGCAAACTTCAGCTGGTCTTGGAGACCCTGATGCGGGAGCCGTGGGGCAGTGGGATGCTGAGTGGGGAGCAGTGCTCTGTCCTCAGTGCCCTGGCCGGTCGGCGTCTTGGGGCAGCCCTGGTGCCAGGCAGGAGGTGAGCAGGGCTGGTGGTCCTTGCCACAGCCCCTCTCCCCCTCACGCCAACTGGGCTTGAGGGGCTGGCTGGGCACTGGGACGCTTGGGTTCTGTGGAGGTGTCAGCTCTGGGCTCCCAGGAGCGGCTGTACAAATAGATGCTGGCCAAGGCGGGGTTTGCCCTGGCCAGGCTGACCCCCAGCTCACTCTGTAGGTCATCTGCAGTGGATGAGTCGTGCCAGTCCCTCCTGTCACACTCAGACATCAGCTACGACCAGACTGAGGACGATGTGGTAAGGAGCAACCTGCTGTGAGTCCCAGGGTTTGGCTTCTCTCCAGCAGTGAAGAGGGGGTTTGCCCCACTCCCACAGTGGGGCGGCTGCTTTGCATGGCCGTGGTTGAGGGTGGGCTGCCGCCGGAACATGGATGCTGGGGGGGATGCCCCTGGACCCGTGCAGCCCTGCCAGACCCCAGCCTCCCTGCTGCCTTTCAGGACGTTGATATGACGGTGGTGCGGACCCTGAAGCGCAAAGCGCAGGAGAGGCAGGTACGAGGGAAATGCTGGGATGCAGCAGCTGTGCGGGCAGGTGCTGAGGTGGGGTCTGTGCCCCTCTGTGGCTAAGGATCCCACAGGTCTGCTCTTGCCCTCCTGCACCGTGCCTGTGGGACCCTCTGTCCCACCAGGCTGGGGTGCTGGCCCTGGGTCACGCAGGATTAGGGCACCTAGATACTTCTCTATCCCTGCCTGGGAGGCAACAAGGAGCCTGGCAGGGGGTTTAATTTATCGATGCTGGGCTGAGAGCGTCATCTCAGCAAACCTCCCGCGATCAATAGAAACTCCATTACCCTCCACTGTGGCCCAGCTGGGCTCCTCAATAATTCATCCCCACATGCAGGCGTCCCGCGCCCTGCTCTGCTCACACCTCTGCATTGCAGGCCTGGCCTCCCCCAGCCCCAGGGCTGGCTCCAACCCAGGTGGGAGGCCTGGGTGCACACAGGTCCCCGTGGTGCCTGGTGTGGGGTGGGCGATGCTGGGGGGCAGGGTTGAGACTAAGACCTTTAGTGGAGCTGAAACCACTTGGCTTGGGTGCTTGAGGTGGGTGGGCAGAGTTAGGGATGGAGTCCCTGCCTACCTTTCACCCCATCTGCTCTGTCCCCAGCGTGTGTCCCTGGCCCCTCAGATTGGCCCCGTGGTGGTGGCAAAGCGGCACCGGTCTTCCGTGGCACCCCACAACACTGTGAGTAGGGACATTGGTGTGCCCTGGGCAGGGATGGGGTGTGTGGGCTGCCCCGGTGCCAGAAGGCAACACTGAAACCTCCAGGTCTGTGGTGCTGTGGGGTCTGGGGGTGCTCAGCTCTCCCCTCTGGATGCCTTTGCCCTGCAGCCTGTATCCCACTGGTCCCTGTGGAAATAGCATCCCTGGCTGTGCTGGACCAGTGTCCTGTATCCCCCCCTCATACTCATGGTGACAGCATCCTGGGCTATGCAGGACCACAGGGACAGGGAGCAGGTGGGGCAGAGCTCATGGGCAGATGTTGGAGCACTGTGGGGCTGCAGCCAAGCACATTCTCACTGCCACCCATCTCGACAGGTGAGTGTCCCACCTGTGCCCCCTCCTGCTGAAATCCCAGGCCCTGCTGGCAGCCTCCTGCCCACCGCTCTGGTGCTGCAACGCCGCTCTCGCCAGGGACACCGTGTCTCCACGCGTCCAGGTCATGGGAGGGGCTGGGGAGGGGGCTCATGGGTGGTGCGGGACCGGCCTTGGGGGGCTGGTATCGCGGGGAGGGAGGGGATCTGCTGGGGCATGCTTGTCCCCACCATGGGGGTACCAGGGTCCTCTGGACCTGCCAAATGCCACTGTCCCAGGGCAGCTGAGATGCTGCAGAGGCTCCCTGGGAGGTGGGATGTTTTGCCTTTTGGAGCCCCTTCCAGTGCCTCCTCTGTCTGCAGAGCTGACCCCGGTGTGGGGCACCAGCGAGGATCCGGGCTGCGGTGCCCCGGGGCCGGAGAGCCACACCAACAGCAGCTCCGCAGGGCAGCCAGCGCCAGCCCCCTTCCACTCACCTCCGCAGGGCCTCCCACAGCTCCAGCACCAGTTCACCTCAAAAACGGTGCGTGCCCCAGCCTCTCTCCCTCCTCTTGGCCCCTATGGAGAAGGGAGCTGAGTATGGGGAGTGGGTCTGGGTGTGGAGGGGCAAAGCTCTCCTCCATTCCCCCGCCCCAGCTCTGCCTGCACTGGGGATGGATGGAGGCAGCAGGAGGGCGGTTTGGGGCAGGGGTGGGTACCTGCAAGAAGAGGAGCCCTGACTCTGCTCCCTCTCACCAGGTGATCCGCCCGGAGCCATGCGGTGTCTGCGGCTCCCGCATCCGCTTTGGGAAGGCTGCCATCAAGTGCCGCCAGTGCCAGCTGCTGCTGCACCCCAAGTGTCGGGAGCAGTGCCCCAGCCCCTGCGTGCCCCGGCCTCGCCACCATGCCTGGCCCCGTGAGGTGAGAGGGGAGGGCACAGAGGTGCTTGGGGGCTGCTCCATGTCCCTGTGGGGCTGCCTCCCCTGGCCACAGAGCTGGGTGGCGGTCACAGAGCGGGTCGGTGTTGTCCTCCCCCCCCAGGGCGTGCTGGCTGATTTCGCCCCCTCCACGCCTCCCCTGGTGCCCGTGCTGGTGGTGCAGTGTGTGACCGAGGTGGAGAAGCGAGGCTTGACAGAGGTAGGGGCTGAGGCGGTGGGGGCGGTGATGCCGTGGTCCCCGCAGGGCTGAGCGCCTCTCCCTGTGCCCCAGACAGGGCTGTACCGGGTGCCAGGCGCGGAGCCGCTGGTGCGGGAGTGGAAGCAGAGGCTGCTGCAGGCTGGAGGTGTGCTGCCCGCCCTGGGCAGCGTGGCTGACATCCACGTGGTGTGTGGGGTGCTCAAGGACTTTCTGCGGGGGCTCAAGGAGCCGCTGGTCACCTTCAGCCTTCACCCTGCCTTCCTGCGGGCTGCCGGTGAGCGGGGGTCCTGAGGAGGGGTGGGGGGGGAAAGGGGCTGCTCTTCCCCTAACAACCCTCTGCGGTGTGGCTGCAGACATTCTGGATGATGCTGCCTGCAGCACAGCCCTGCGCCACATGGTGAGCAAGCTGCCCCCAGCCAACAGGGACACACTGGCCTTCCTCATGCTGCACCTGCTCAGGTGAGGGGCTCGTCCCGGCACACGGCTCCTGCAGGTCTGTCCCCAGGTCCCTGCCCCTCACCTGGGCTCGGTGCCCCAGAGTGGGGAAGCTGGGCTGGAGATGAGGGGCCTCGTGGCCAGGCAGCATGCTCACACCATTTGCCCCCTCCCTTGCAGGGTGTCACACAGTCCGGACTGCAAGATGGATGTCCTCAACCTGTCCCGCGTGTTTGGTCCCACGCTGGTGGGACACAGCTCGGCCAACCCTACGCCACTCGCCATCATGGAGGACACACCGCGGCAGTGCAAGGTGAGGGGGTCCCCAAGGCATGGGCTGTGCCCCAGGCACTGCTGGCATTGTCATCCTCCATTGCTACATCCCGCTCTGCCCAGGTGGTGGCTCAGCTCCTCTCACTGCCACCCGACTTCTGGAGAGGCTTCATGGGGACAGAGCAGGAGAACCTGATGCCAACGCCAGCCCTGGGGGGTGAACATGGTGAGGCACAGCAGCACCGACCCTCTCCCTGCCCTTGCTCTGTGGCTGCTGAAGGGTCTTGGGTGCCTGTGCCTGAGCTGGGGTGTGGTAACTGTCCCCCTCTCTGTCCCACAGAGCCGTTCTTCCAATCCATCACCTCCCTGGAGCCCAAGCCTGGCCAGCTGAGCCCAGGCGGCACCTGCTGCCTCCCCAGCACCCTGCTGAGCTGCGTGGGCACGGCTGCCCGCCCCCCGTGAGTGCTGTCAGGGGTGGGTGGGGGGCCCAGGGGAGCTCACTTTGCACCCCTGACTCATCTCTCCCCACGCAGGCAGGGGCCGGCCCCGAAAAAGGTGGGTCGGTTCTTCCCTTCTCTGGTGTAGCCCGCAGCAGCAGCTTCAGAGCTGGCACGGAGGAGTGAAGCCTGCGGGACCAGGCAGCCTGTGGGCCCTGCTCTGCTTCCCTGGGGACTGGGGAGCAGGGCTGGCTCTGCCCAGCCGCGGTGGTGGGGAGGCTGCTCCAACCCTGGGTTTGTATTAAATGTTTGCAGCAAAACAAGCCTGGCTGTGGCTGGTCTCTGTCCCTCCCTGCCGCTGCCAGGGTTTGGGGCTCACTGGCATGACAAAGCCTGACTGAGCTGTACTGACAGCAGGGGTGAGCAGTGTTCTCCAAACCCCCTACTTTTGCTGGGCAGGGAAGGCAGGCAGAGCCCTCTCCTTCCCTAGCTGGAGCCCTCCTCTCCCTGCCCTGCGGCCCAGGATGCGGGAGGCCCCTCTTTCAGCCCAGATGTTGGCCTCAAGTAACCAGAGCTGCTGCTGCTCAAGGCTGGACAACCTTAAAACATTTCCAGACTTCCTGGCACCTCGGCGGAGGCCCCTTTAACTCCTTCCTCCCCTCCAGCCCCGGCGCTGGAGCTGCAAGTCCGAGCAAAGCTGCGATGCACAGCTCTCTCCAGGAGAGGGAAGCTGGATGAGGCAAAGGTCCAGGAAAAGCTTTTCCCCCAGATAACTCTGCACAAGGGCCAGCCACTACCAGGGGAGCTCAGGGAAAGGGGGCCTTGCACAACAGGGCTGAGAACTGCCCCAGGGCCGAGTCCAGCAGCTGAGAAACCTCTGTCCTTACTAAAACCCAGGCCAGATGTGGGACATGGGAGAAAATTCATGTACAATCCCTTTGGCTCAGTTTCCCCCAGTGCAGGGGTGTTCGCTAGCAGGCAAGGAAATTAGCACATTGAAGGCAGAGGCAAAACTGGAGGAGTTTAATGTGTTTAAAGCCAAGAACAGCTAATCTCCGCCCAGGACCACAGGAGAACTGGCACAGGAAGGCACAGGGCTGGGAGCAAGGATTTACTGCAAATCCACCGAGCCGGGGTGGTATTGGAAGGATGGAGAATCCCTAATGCAGTGCCTCGCTGAGGGTGAGAGGCGTGATGGAGCCGTCAGCGGAGCGCAGGGCTTTAGCACAGAGCTCCACCACCGGAGAAGACAGGGAGGTAAGTGGATGAAGGGCAGCGCTGGTTACCAGAGACAGCGTGTGCCGCAATCGGCAGGGAGCTGCCTTCAATTAAAATGGGTTTTGAGGCACAGTGAGGTGGTAGATCTCTGCCACCTGCTCGCACATAAGACAATTGCTCTGGTGCGCTCTAGGCATGGCTGGCGCAAGGGGAGACATGCAGCCAGCCCTGCACGCTACACCCGTGCTGGTGTGGAGGAGACTGTTGGCCCACCAGGGTGGCAGGGGCCTGCTGCCGTCACCCTGAGCCCTGCGAGGCAGCCTGTGCAGGTCTCAGCCTGATGGGAATGGGCTTGACAGGGCTGGCAGCTCTCCTGGCTCACAGCGAGCCTGAGGCTGTGCTGGGGGAAGGGGTGCTTTGTGCAGCTCCCTCCAGGGCCAGCAGCCTGCCTGTCCAACCCAGCCCTCGTGTGCCAGTGCCCTTAGGACAGCCCAGCGCCACTCTGTTTTCCCCAGCGCTAGGCAGGAGCCCAGCTCAGGCTCTTGCAACCACGCTGCTGAAATTGGGACCTGCACAAGCAGCTCCTGCAGGGCAGGTTGCCTACGCAGGACAGGGAGCTACAGACAGCAGCTTTTGCAGAGCAGTGAGAGCCTAGTGAGGGGTGTCAAGACTGTGCTGGTAGTGCCCTTTTGTGGCGAAACACCCAAACCTCAGGACCTGGGATGCTGCAGGCAGCAAGTGCTCCCTCAACAGCCTCAGCCCAGGGCTCCCTGCACAAGCATGCAGCCTGGTGCCAGGGCCCAGTGCTGTCCCCAAAGCCTTCACCCTGCTCCAGGGCTGGTCGCTGGGCTGCAAGAGAAGCAGCACGCAAGGCCGATGCTGACCAGCTTTAATGTCTATCTGGAGGAGGAGTTGGGCACTTGCAGGGCTCCTGGCCTGCTCCTACCCCTCTGGGGGTGCTGGAAACCTCCCAGGAGGTGAAGCCTCAGCATGGGCTCTCACTGAGGGGCACAAGCAGGGAGGGGGGGGCTGGCAATGCCCCCCCTCCCTCCCCCAACCCAGCAAGCAGCTGACTCACAGGATAATCTGGTTCTTGTAGCTACGGCTCAGCTCCTTGTGAGGAAGGACGATGGAATTGAGAATAACGACCTCAGCAGGGATGGTGACACTGCAGCCTGCGGGGAGAGCACGAGGGGGTGAGCAGAAGGGGAGAGACTCCGCCCCACTATGCGGGGCTGGGGCGGGTGGGACATACCCAGGATTGTGATGGACGGTGTGAGGCGCCCGTCCCGGAAGAGGGTCTCGCTGTCAATCTTGGCATAAGGATCGTTGGGGTTGGGGTCACTGGGTGTTCCTTCAACCCGGGCCCAGCGCCCAATGGTGCTGTCCCAGCCCACAATGGTATTGAGGACACAGGTGTGGTCCTGGGGGGAAGGAGACAGAGACAAAGGGTGCTGCTGCCTCCCTGCAAGGGGTGGGGGTTGACACCCTGACCTTCAGGCAAACCCTACTTACATGGAGTGAGGCACCGTGCAGGACGATGGACTCGCGCACACGCACACCAGCTCCCACTGTCACCCCCTCCCCAATGGAGACATTGGGGCCCAGCTGTGAGGACAAGAGGGAGGAGATGAGGTCAAGGACAATGGCACCATCAGCACCCCCGAGCATCACCCTGCTGCAGGGCCTCCCAGGCCTGCACTCACCACTGCAGTGCTGTTGATGGAGGCTGTCGGGTGGATGTACACGTTCCCTGTAATAAAAGGCAGCTGCATCAGGGGAAGCAGCTCACAGGAACACCCCCCTCTCAGATCAGGAGTGGTCCTGCCCACAGGTCCCACTGCCTCCTTAGGCAGCCCCCAAGCAATGGGGGGTGTCAGAGAGGTACCTCGGATGATAGGGCCTCCAGATTTGTTCTGGGCCAGCCTCTCTGGGTGGGTTTTGCTGTACTGGTTCAGGTAAAGGCGGCTGGCATAGATAGCAGAGCTAGGGGAGGAAAAGCAAATGACTGTTACGACCTCTCTGGCACTATGAGGGCAGAGAAGGGTTTGAATTCAGCACGCTCCACCCACTCCCAGGGCCCTGCCTGGGTACTGTCCTCTCCCAGCTCTAGTACAGACTGCTTGATGCTGCTGCTGCACCAGCTCTAGCTCCAGCCCTTACCCAGCCGACTTGATCTGGCTCCAGAAGCCATCAGTTTTGTAGACATAGAGTTTGCCGCTCCCAGCCAGCGCCGTGAAAACGTCCTGCTCTAGCCGGATCACTTCTGCACGTTGCCAGCCGTTGGAGCTCTCCTCTCTGCAAGCGAGAGGCCCATTAGACACCCACTCCAGTCATGGCCTCAGCCAAGGACTCCAGCAACTACCCTCCCCAAATCTGGGGGCTCCAGTGATCCTGGTCTCTTTCCTAGCCAGGCACTTCTCCCCAAAGGCAGGGACAGCCCCAGGCGTCAGGCTCAGCCTGCCCAGCCCCACTGAGCCCCAGAGTGGCAGAGTGTTCAGCTCTGCCAGCTGAACCAAGCTCCCAGCCAGAAGGTGATGGTGCAAGAGCCCCACCCAGTCCAGGTGGGCGTACGAGCAATAGATCCTGCCCCTGCTCCAGAGCAAAAGATCCAGCTGTGCAGGCTAAGGCGGTGGTGGCGGAGATGTCAGATGACAGGCTGTTGGTGCAGAGAGCTGGAGCGGGGAGCAGAGCATTCCCAGGTGAAAGGCTCGCTCAGCCCCTTTTTCAGAGCTGAATGAGGATGGGGTGAGAGGACAGGAAGGGAGAAAGGGAGTCTCAAGCTGGCCAGGAGGGAAGTAGAGAAAAGAGCAGCCTTGCAGAGTGGCTTAGAGCAGGGAGGAAAGCATGCATTATCACTAGGGACAACTCAGCCCACAGAGCAGCCACTGCAGACATAGAGGGAGACTTACCCAAGGTAAGGACAGCTGGTGCAGGACCAGGAAACAAGTGAGTGATGGCAGAGGAGAAGAGAAGATAGAGAAAGAATGGAGGATGAGCGTGCCGCTGCAGCCCCGGGAAGCAGTGGGGTGGGAGGAACGCGGGGCAATGAGGGTTACTTACAGCACTAACTCCTGCTGATTCCTCTGGAAGACGTTGCCGATGTGCTGGAAGATGGCAGGTGTGAACAGGTAGATGCCACAGTTAATGATCTCACTGACAAATGTGCTGGGCTTCTCCACATAGTGCTGGACCTGGAGGCGAGGGAAGAGGCATGAATCCCTGCGCCTGGTGTCACACCCTCTGTGGCACGCTGGGAACAGGCGCCTACACAGCCAGTGCAACACTTGCTGCCCACGCTGTGCCCAGCTCCCCGAGGCCCTCTGGTACCTCCTGTGTGTCTGTGTTCGCCACAATACAGCCATAATTCAGCGCCTGCGTCCTGTTGGCCTGCAGAGCAGGGACATGTTAGCAGCAGTGGGCGGGTGGATGCAGAGCAGGTGAGACCCAGAGCTCACACCCAGGGACCCCACATCCCCACGGCAGAGGACCGCTGGTCCTCTGCTCCCCAGCGCTGCCACTCACTGTGGTACCCAGAATGACAAAGCTGTGCGCGTCCCCGTGCTGCTGCCGGAAGTCCAGCATCTCCTGCAAGGGGAACTCTGAGCACACGTCTGCGTTGAGGACAAAGAAGGCCTCAGTACCACCTGCCAGGATCTGGTCTCGGAAGTGATAGATGCCACCACCCGTGCCCAGCGCTGCGTACTCCTGGAGATATCTATGAGCCAAGCAGGGAAAAGGGAGGGCTTAGGGAAGTAGGGGTCTGGTGGCACCGCCTGGCTGCAGGGAAGGAGTGGTAGGGACTGGAGAGACATAACCCTGCCATGCAACAATGGGGCTCATGTAGACATTGGCCATGGGAAGGAAGTAGAATTGGCTTGGAGCTGTGCTGGAAAGGCATCTTTGGAGCAGGAACCAGCTGGGGCAGGGCCCAGGGCAAGGGAAATTCGGCAAAACTAACCCAGGAGGCCAGCTGTGCCCATCCATGGTGGGACAAGGCCCACCTGCACCCCACCTGGGGGCTGTCATCCCGGGGTCAGGTGGGCGAGGGGCTGGGCTGGGCTGTGCCGTGCCACCACGGGTACCCTGGGGACGTCGCTCCTGCCCACCTGATGGGGATCTTGAACTCCTGCTGCGCCGACACCAGGAAGCGGCTGAGGGCTTCGTGGGGCTGGTAGAAGCCCATCAGCAGGATCTCCTTCATGCCGGGCACCTGGGGAGGGAAGGAGGGAGGGGGCGAGGTGGGGAAGGAGGGGGGGGGCGAGGTGGGGCGGCCCCGGCCCCTCGTCCCTGGCCCCCCCGTACCTTGGCGCAGGCCTCGATGTGATGCTGCACCATGGGCACCCCGGCCACGGGGAAGAGCGGCTTGGGCACCTCGAAGGAGAGCGGCCGGAACCGGGTCCCTGCGGAGCAGAGCGGAGGTCGGCGGGGCGGGGAGGGGCCCGGTGCTGGCGGAACACCCCGCGGGCCCGGCGCACTTACCCTTCTGCGGGCCCCCGATGAGGATCACCGCCTTCAGCGGCATCGTCGCTCCGTTCCCCGGCCGCCGCCACCGCCGCTCCCGTCTCCCCCGGCCTGGCCGCCGCTTCCGCACACGTGGGCTGTGACACGTCAGCACGCACGGCTCTCACCGCCCGAGCCCATCACTTCTTCACCGTCGCCAGGGGGCGCCGCAGTGCCGGCAAGAGGTGACTGCGCATGCGCCCGCCCATCGCGTGCGAGGGGAGCGGTGCCCGGCGGGGGCTGTAACCGGAGCGAATCCCCCCCCCCACCGCCGTCGGGCCCGGCCTCATATGGGCAGCGGGTATTTATAGGGCCCCCCCGCCTGCCCCCGCCCTCCAGCACCCCATGTTTTGGCTTCGTGACGCCAGGCCCCCCCCGCCCGCCCCGGCGCTGCGCAGCTTCCCCGGCTCCTTCCGCAGGTTTCCCGCACGCGGCCCCGCCTGGGAGACTTCCCGGCTCCGGGTCCCTGGATTTTGGGACCCTCCCGAGGTGCCAGGGGCTGCTCTGCCCTCTCCCCTCCCCACCACCTTGTCCCCTCCCGGCGAGGCACGGAGACGGGACCGGCTGCTCAGGGTCTTTATTGCTGCTCTGGCGCGCCGCTTGCTCCAAACCACGGGGACGCTGGCACCTCCGGAGCCCGGCAGAGAGGAGGGGACGGGGACGGGGACGGGGGCAGAGGCCTTCTCCCCAAAGTTAATAAATAAAAGCCCTATCGCTACAGCAGCATCTGGAAGGCGGGTGCCCAACCGCTGCCCCCGTCCCCCCCGCCCGGGGCACCCCGGCCATGCTGGAGCATCCTGCCGCCAGCTGGGGAGGGGGCTCGGCAAGGCACCTGGGGACTGCACCGAGCCGCTGAGGGGGTCAGGGAGGGAGGTGGCATGGGGAGGGGTTGGGGACAGGCTGGTGATGGGGCACAGGGCGAAGGCTGGAGCAGCGTTGGCCTGAGCAGGCGCAGGAGGCGCGCATGGCATGGGAGTGCCCCCTTGCAAAGAGAGGGGTGCTAGCCAGCCCCCTGCCCCGGCGTGGGGTGCAGCCGACAGCCCCGGGGAAGGCACCGGCGTCGGTCCTGGGGCCACAAACCCGCTCACCAGGACCAAGGCTGGGAGGAGTGGAAGATGGGAGGCTGGCGGCCCCCACTCCCAGCCGTGAGGACCGGGGCTGTGCCAGCTGGCGGGGGGCTGTGGCGGGGCAGGGGGCTGCAAGCGGGCCCCTCTCTGCAGGAACCACTGGAGCAGCCTCAGTCCTCGGATGCTGGCAGGCAACCTGGGGGGAGCACAGGGACCCCCGCGCCGTGGCCAGGAGCAGCTTCAGGCTGCGGCGTAAGGCACACGGCTGGCGGGACCCGTGTGGCCAGGGCTGGCGGGCATGCTGGCGGATCTCCTACTCCCACCTGGGGCTTCCCTCAGCCCCTCCATCCCAATCTCATCTTCCCCCAACCCTCTGCCACATTCTCCATTCCTCCTAGCAAGGCTTCCTGCTGCCTGCTTGCTACTGGACCCCACTGCCAGGCTGGCTGGGGCAGCACCTTCCCTCTCCCTCAGCGCCGCCAAAATGATGCCGGCCACCAGGCTCTCCGTGGTGGCCATGAGGCCTGTGGGCTCGACCTGGTGCATCCCGGCTCCTCCTCGGCCGCCCCGTCCCGCGGCCCCTGGAATGTTCCTCTGGCTCCTCGGCCCCTCGTGGCTGGCTACTGCGGCCCTGGCGGCTGGCCGCCCTGGTAGGAGCGGAGTAAGACCTTGTGCTTGGTGACAGCCTCGCCGCGGCGCCGCTGGTGCTCCACTAGGAACTCCTTGAGGCGGTTGGTGGTGAAGGTCAGGGTCTGACGGCGCAGCTTCATCAGGTAGGCATCCTGGAGCCAGGTGTTGGCAAAGCAGTCCTTCACCGTGGGGCGGCTCCTGGGGCAGGGGCGGCGCCAAGTGAGGGGCTGCAGGGTGCCCACCACCACTGCACCCCCCAAACCCAGCTACCACCTCTGCCCTGCAACACTCAGGGGATCCCAACCTTCTCCAAGAGCAGGGATGGATCCCAGGGTCCTAGACTCAAGAGATCCCAGCCCTCTCCAGGAACAGGGGTGGACCCCGGGGTTCCACTGATGCTATCTGGAGGGTCCCTGTTGCGCAGGGAGCTGCCCACGTGGTTCAGTCATGGGCACAGTCCAGGGCCACAGGTCCTCCCTGCCTAGGCCAGGCACTCACCAGGGGTGGACGGAGAGGATCTTGCGGATGAAGAGGGCAGCACTCTGCGAGACGTTGGGGTACAGTTTGAAGGCATCAAAGCGCCCTGCCAGGATGCGGTTCTCTGTCTCGACAGGGTCCAGTTCAAAGAATGGTGACCGCCCACTGAGCCTGCGAGGGTGAAGGGGGTGGCACAGGCTGGGGGGCAGTGGTGAAAGGGCACCCAGGACCCTCTACCCACCCATCCCTGGTCTGGAACAGCCACAGCTGCCAGAGTCTCAGTCCCCGTGTCCAGCTGCGGAGTGTCTGCAGGGCTACAGCATCCCCCAGCCCACCACCAGCCTGGTGTCCACCATGGCACCGAGCCCTTGGTTGGACTGGCTACACCTCAGGGTGCTCGTCCCCCCAGCCCCTTCTCTTACATGATGTAGGTGAGTACGCCAACGCCCCAGACATCTGCTGCGGAGCCCACTGGGTCACCCTTCACCACCTCTGGCGCTGTGGGCAGGGGAGCAGGGCTGTCATATGCACCAGGGGGCCCAGCCCCAGCACCCACAGCATCGCCGGCACCCCCAGTACCCAAGGCATGCCCAGCACTCACAACATCCCCAGCACTCACAAACATCCACAGCATCCCTGGCACCTACAGCAGCTGCAGTACCCCACCGTTACACCCTCCAGCACCCCTCCCTGACACCTCAACACCCTGACAGAGGCCAGCAGCTCCAAGGATACCCCAGCTGCCCCACAGCACCCAAACTCTCCCAGTTTGGGAGCCCAGCAACCCTACAGAAACCCTCAGTAGATGCCCCCAGCACCCCAAAGACCTCCCCAACTTCCCTGAGGACAACTTAACTCCTCCCCAGTCCCGAGACCCCCAGTAGCTGGACATACATGCACACCTCAGGCACACATGTGCCCCAGCTGCATCCACGTCCCCATCCCCATGCCACCGCGCCCTTGGTGCCCCACTTACACATGTACTCCAGGGTGCCGACACGCCGCCCTAGCTGCCGCAGCACCAGGGGGTTGTAGGTCTGGGCGCTGCCAAAATCAATGATCTTGAGAGCGTTCATGCCCGAGACGATGACGTTGTCCGGCTTGATGTCGAGGTGCACGATGCGGCGGCCATGCAGGTACTCGAGGCCCTGCAGGAGCTGCAGCACGTAGCTCACCACGTCGTCCTCTGAGTAGCGAAACCTGAGGGCAAGTGGTGTCAGCGGGCGGCCCTGTGCTGGTGGCCACGGCCAGTGGCCCCATGCCCACCCATACCTGTCCACGATGCTGTAGAGGATCTCCTTGCCGGCGCAGTTCTCGCAGATGAGCACCAGGTAGCGAGGGGTGATGTATGCCTCATGCAGGGCCATGATGCGCTCGTGGTGCAGCGCCTTGAGGATCTCGTACTCCTGCAGCACGCTCTGCTTCCTCTCCGCCTCGTAGGGCACGATCTTGGCCATGAAGTGCTTCCCCGTGGCGTTCTCCTTGCATAGCCGGATCACCCCGAAACGGCCCCTGTGGCACAGGGCGGCACTCAGCATCCCTGGCGTGGGGTGCTGGGGGGGGACATCCCCAATGGAGCATCCTGACCCACTGCTACTCACCTCGCCTTCTCGTCCAGGAAAGTGTATGGCTTCTGGGGAACGCCCTGCCGCAGAGCCGAGCTGTCTTTCGCCCCCAGGACCCTGCTCTCGGACGGGGGTTCCTTGGATGATGGAGGTGGGGCCTCCTTGGAGGTGGGGGGGGGCTCCTGTGTGGGGGGCGATGTAGGGGGCATGGAGACGAAGGAGGTGACCATGTAGGGGGGCATCTTCCGCATGGGTGCAGCATTGGGGGTGGGAGACAGCGCAGGGGCTGAGCTAGGGGTGGTCGACACTGGGGAGATGGGGGAGAACTTGGAAGGAGATGGAGCCCGGGGAGGGGGAGACGTGTCCGTGGGGGGGGCAGGGGAGCCCCGGGTGGGGGTGTCTGTGTGGGGTGAGGCGACAGTCCGTGGTGGGGTGAACATCAGTTCCGGGGGTACGCAGACGGTGATGTTGGGTGGGAGCTCAGGGTCTGGCCGCGGCACCTCCTTGTGGGCCATGGTGGGCTGGAGGACCCCCGGGGGGACGTTTGCCTGTGCCGCCCCGTCTGTCTTCTGCACCATTCCTTTGTGCTTGCGGGGCGGTGTGGTGGGGGGCACCCCTGCAGCCGGTGGCTCCAGATGCTCCACGGGTGTTTGGGTCGACCGGCTGGAAGCCACCTTCTCAGGGACGGGGACAGGGACAGCGATGGTGATGTCCTTGGCTGGGGCAGCTCGGGCATCTGTGGGGAGCAAAGGGAGGTATGAGCCAAGGTGGGATAAGCCAGCAGTGGGCTGTAAGCGGTACCCCATTCCCTGAAGCCCTGGGGAGAAGATCCCCGGGGGCTCAAGGACCACCCCCCCCCCCGAGCATCCTAGAGGCTGCAGCCTCACAAGCCAGCCCTAGGGCTGCCCCACACCCCATGGGAAAGGGCTCACTCACCTGCTGCCTCGAGATGGACCTTCTCTGAGGGGTTACTGTAGGGCCCCTGCCCGGCCTTGTTGACGCAGGCCACCCGAAACTTGGCGGTGCTCCCGGGGGGCAGCTCCGTCACGTTGAAGTAGCAGTCGGCGATGCCGGTGCTGATGATCTTCCACTCGTGCTCCCCTGCCGGTGTGGGGACAAGGTGACGGCTGGGGCACACCGGGGGCAGGGGGCAGCCTCCTGTCCCCCCTGACCTGGGACCCCGCCAAGCCCCGAGGGACAGCAAGGACATTGGGCACTTTTGCCTTGGCTTGTTGTCCCTGGGTGAGCCCATCGTTCTGGCTGGGGGACAGGCAGCAGCCCCACGTACCGTCCAGCCTGCGCTCCAGTGTGTAGCTGCAGGGTGCTTTGCTCTCCGCAGGCTTCCACAGCACCAGCACCGTGTTCTTGTACTTCTGGGGGATCTCCGGGGTGCCCGGCCGCCCGGGGAGCCCTGTGAGGGGACAGACAGGATGGGCTGGGTGCCCAGCCAGGGAGAGGGCAGAGCTGCTGCGGGGCGAGGGCAGTGCAACACATGTGCTCAGAGATGCTGGAGGTGCCCGGGTGAAACCAGCCTGTGCCACCTCAAAAGTCCCAGTCTCTTTTGCAGATGCGGAGAGGGGAGCTCAAACCCCATCCTGTCCCGTCCCCAGTCCCAGGCTGCATGCCTGGTGCGTGCTCTCTCCCTGCGGGACACCGGTTCCATTCCCCCAGGTCCTCCCCTCGCATCCTTACGTGCCACAGCCAGTGTGCAGGAGCTGATGGCCGTGCCCAGGGCGTTGGCAGCTGCACACTCGTACAGCCCCGCGTCCTTCCGAGAGACCTTGGCGATGGTGAGCATCTGCCGGCCGTCCTTGCAGGAGACGACGTTCAGCACGTTGTCCGGCTGCAGAGACCTCTTGTCTGGGGGGGAGAGCATAGCAGAGGGATGCCCCGGTGCCCTTCCCGGTGCCCACCCTTCCACAGGCAGCCCCCCACCTTTCATCCAGATGATCCTGGGGGTCGGGCTGCCGGCGGGCAGGCAGCAGAGGGTCAGCGCCTCACCCTCCAGCAGCACCTGGTCCTTCAGCTTGATGTGGAAAATGGGGGGGAAATCTGGAAAGCAGAGCAGGGAGGGGTGAGGCTGGGGCAGCAATGGGCACCCACCGTCCCGTCCCAGCGCTGCACCTACCCGACTCGCTGGGCACGTGCAGCTGGCCGGCGGCGGGTCCCTCCTCCCACAGCAGGCTGGAGGGGATGCTGGGCTGTGAGGCCACCTTCTCCTTCTTGCCCCGCGAGAGCCCCCAGCGCTCCCAGCGGGACCGCTTCTGGCTCTCACCCCCACCTGCAGGCACCGGGAGCGGCTCAGAGCCAAGCCAGGGCGGCCGTGCCCACCATTGCCCAGGGTGGCTGGGCCACATGGTGCTGGCAGGACCCCCCTTGCTGCTCACCTTTGGCGGAGGCGGAGGAGCGGGTGCTGCCCTCCGAGCGCAGGGACTCGGAGGAGGGTGCGGGTGCTGGTGGGGGCCCTGGCCGCAGGCTCTCCCCCTCGGAGCTGGCACGGCGGAGGTCCCCGGGCCCCTCGCCCTCCGGTCGCTCGTCTGACAGGCTGCGCAGCCGTGCGGAGACCCTCTCCACCGTGGCGCTGATCTTTCTCCGTACGGCCACTGCTGGTGACTCGCTTTCCCCACCACCCACCGGCTCTGACTTGAGGCTCTCTGAGTCCCTCCGCTCCCTGGAGCTGCCCAGGGCCAGGCTCCAGGAGAAGCGGCGCCCACTGGATGGGGTCTCGCCACCCCCGTCCTCCCCCCTGCTCTTCTTCCTTTCTGCAGGCGGGGTCCGCTTGAGGAGCCCGGACATCCTCCGGAGGAAGCTCCTGTCCTTCTCCACCTCATGCAGGTCCTGCACTGACTTGGACTTGGCCACCAGCCCGGTGGGCTGGTCCCTGCGCAGCTCCAGGGGCACACCGGCTGGTGTGGGACGGTAGATGCCCTCATCGGGGACCGGCAGGCCAGCCAGGTGCCGATCCTCGGAGCGGGAGCGGGTGAGGAGCTTCAGCCCCCGGCTGAGCGATGACTCCCGGCCCCGCTTGAACTTGGCCTCAAAGACCTCCTCTGAGTCGATGTCCTGGATTAGCAGGGAGCTGGAGGAGCCGGCAGGCTTTGCCTCGCTCCTTGATGCTGGTGTTGGTGTGGGGGGCTCAGCGTGGGTGGCCAGTGAGGGCTGCAGGGCTTCCTCAGTGGCTGGTTCCTTGCCTCCTGTGGCTCCCATGGCTTGCATGACCTTGGCGTAGGAAGATGTTTTGGGGGTTTGGGTGCCAGGGGCTGGGGGCTGTAATGAGGTGGGTGCTCCCATCCTAACAGCCCCCTCCCCTCTGGCTCCAGCAGCCTTGGTGGGCATCTTCTCCTCCTGTCCCCTGGCCATGGACTTCTTCCCTGTGGTGGTGGTGGCCATGCTGGCCCCAGGCTGGCCACGCTCCTCAGGGACCTGCCTCCTCCCCAGGGCAGCCTTGGTGGTGGGGGCTCGGGGAACGGCAATCTCCAGCACAGGAGGTGTTGGCAGGCTGGGTGCATCTGGTGGGGCCGACGGCCGGGCGTCAGAGAGGGCCGAGAGCGATGGGGACTCCTTGAGCCGCTGGGCCTCCAGGTGGGCCATTGGGATCTCCAGGGGTGCACCGGAGCGGCGGTGCCGGACAACGGGCTCAGCATCCCCATGGCTGAAGGAGCTGCTCTTCTGCAGCTGGTGCTCGGCAGGGAGGAGGCGTGGTGAGGTGGCCTCACTGGAGGCTGCTCGCACCAGTCGCGGTACCGCTGGTGCCGGCGGCTCCAACCGGGTTGGCCATGGGACCTTCTTGTCGGGGCTGACCCCCAGGGTCTCCAGGAGGGGACCCCGCAGGCCGCTGACCTTGCCATCCCCAGGGCCACCCCGCAGCAGCCGCTGGCGCATCAGCTCCAGGCGCTGGGCGTGATCGTCTTCTCCCCAGGCCCCTTTCCGCCGCGGCAGCTCCATGGAGGCTGCCTTGGCCAGTGTTCGGCGGGGGTCCCGGCCTGCCTCGGCCCCCTCCTCGGTCCCCGGACGCTGGTGGACCAGCAGGGCGCTGTCGGCCGAGCTGCCCCTCTTCAGCTCTCCCCGCCGGGTGCTCCCTGGGGACTCCAGGCTGGAGCCCTTCCTCATGGCTTTGCGTGGGTAGTCCGGACGCTTCTGGGCTTCGGGAGCTTCTTCGTCAGAGGAGCCAGGTGCCTCTGCCTCTGCGCATGGTCGTCGTGGCCCAGAGCCCCTCGGCCGCTTTCCCAGGGCCACCCCGGGCTTCCCCACACCCTGGTTCTGCCACTCCATGGAGGAGATATCTCCCAGTGCAACCCCCTCCAGCTGTGGCCCCTCGCTTGGCCCAATGGTTTCATCATCCGTGGGGATCTCGTTGAGCGACATGCGAGAGCCAGAGAACTCCACCTGATGCGGCATGGGGATGAAGGGCAGCTCATCCAGGTCATCTGAGTCCGAGGAGGACGACAGCGCCGGCGACTCCTTGAGGTGCCGGGGCACGGCAATGGAGAGATGGTTGGACGTGTCCTCCAGCAGCTCCGGGATCGGCCGCAGCACCATGTTGCACTTGTAGCTGATCTGTGAGCGCTGCAGCCAGCGGAGAGGGCTGGATCAGGCCCAGGTGGGTGGCACGGGATCATCCTGCCCAGTACACAGCTCTGCCTGCCCCGATCCCTCCCCAGCTCCCGCCTTCACCTGCCATTTCCGTCGGGAGAGGAAGAGCTTTAGGTGGTCGGTGCTGATGACCTTCCCCTTGGCCAGCGTCTGTGGGGCGAGGGGACAGCGGTGTCCCACGGAGCCTGCAGCAGGCTGAGGGGAATCCCGCTGCTGCTGGGTGCTGCGTCCCTGTGCAGACTCACCTTGAACCAGGGATGCTCCAGGGTCTGCTCTCCATTGGGTCTCCTGTGAATAGACAACGTTGAGTGAGAACCACCTGGGCTGGGGGGCTTTGGCCAGCTGGGGAAAGGGCAGGAGCGTCTGGCTGCCTGTGCTGCACCCCAGCCAGGGACCCCACAACACTCACAGCCTGTCGTTGACCAGCACTTTGATGACAAAGCCCTTGGCTTCCCGTGTGAGCCCCTGGAACATTCTCTCCTCGAAGGCCACGTTGTAGTTGCGGATGTTCATCAGCGTTGTCTTGTCGTTCTCCCCAACGAAGGGCGAGATCCCGGTCAGGCTGCCGAGGAGGGGACACTGTCATCGGGCCGGGGGAACAGGGGGAATGGCATGGCGAGTACAGGGGACTGAGGATGGGACCCTGAACCCCAGCCCTGGTGCCATGGGAAGGGCAGAAGCAGGAGCGGCCGGGGAGGAGGCTGAGTCTGCAAGGAGTGATGTGCGTAGCCACAGCCCCAGCACTGCAAGGGGGGAGGGGGGAGGCGGGGACGGGGTCTCTCCCATGGGGCCCCACCAGGGCACTTACCAGAGGTAGGCGATGACCCCCACGGGCCTGTGGAGAGGAGAGCATGGTTACTGCACAGCATGAGCCCTCTGGGGCACCCAGTCCCTCCCGGCATAGCGGGGACCCGACCGTCCACCCTGGGGCCGCCCTTACCAGATGTCAGTGACGCTGGAGACGGGACTTTGGTTGACAATCTCGGGGCCCACGAACTCGGGGGTGCCGTACTTGCAGTACTGCGGCTCCTCATTCGTCAGCTCCTGCGCGTTGCCAAAGTCGCAGATGCGGACTTGCTCGCTGCTCAAATCGGCCATCAGGAGGTTTTCTGGCTACAGGACAGTGCGGGGCGGAGGGGAACTTGGCAGGAGGCAGGGGATCCCCCCAGGGAAGCGATGTCCCCCGTCAGCAGGAGCCCATCCCTGCAGTATGGGGTGGGAGGGGGCCGGGGAGCCCTGCACTCACTTTGATGTCCAGGTGCAGGATTTTGTGCCGGTGCAGGTAGCAGATCCCCTCCAGGACCTGTCGCATGTAGGACCGGACCTGTGAGAGATGGAGTGGGGAGGGTGGGCTCCCTGAGCACGAGTCAGCCCTGCACTGGCCCTGTGCAGAGCAGGGTGCGGGCTGTAGCCCCCTTTGTAGCCTGACACAATGAGTGTTGCATGTCCCTGGGCTGGGATAGACTCCGGTGTCCCCAGGCTCCCTCTCTCCCCCATCACTTTGCTCCCCCAGGGTTCACCCACCTCGGACTCGCACACCGAGGGCTTCCTCGCCATCCTGTCCAGCAGCTCTTCCTCGGAGCAGCTGGGCCCCAGTCAAGGAGCACAGAAACTCTACGCCTCATCATGCTTTGCACCGTCGCGGGCACCCAGCGCCTCTGCACCCGCTCTGCCCGCTCATCCCCCCAAAAGCCTCCCCTCATCCCCTGCACCACACATTCCCGGTGCAGCGCCCAGAGGATACAGCTCCATGACCATGATGACGGCGTTCTTCTTCTCAAAGGCGTCATGGAAGAAGACGATGCGCTCATGGTCCAGCTGCGAGAGGATGTGCAGCTCCCGCCGTGCTGACTGCTTGGCCTTGGTCCTCCCAGGGACAAACTTGGCAGCAAAGTCCAGACGGCTGCTCTTCTCCGTCACCCTCCGCAGGTAGGAGAAAGCCCCTCTGCAATGCAGCGATAGGGGCAAGGGGGATTAAGGAGGCAGGTGAGCAGGAGACCTCCTCTTCCCTGAGCAGCTGGGATGGGTGCCCGCGCCGCAGGGAGATGCCTGCAGCCCTGACAGCCCTCCAGGACCATCCACGGAGAGACCCCAGCCCCGGCTTTGCTCTGGCTGCCCCAGCTCCCCACCCTGAGCTGGCACCAGAGCATCTGTCGACAGCTGAGCACAGCCCCAGCACACCAGGATCTGGCATACACAGGTAGCTCACTCCCCCGGGATGGACCCCCATTGTGCAGCCTGGCTCCAGCACCCCTGTCCCTGCGGTGCCTGGGATGCCCTGCTGCCCACCGTGCTGGTGGCCCCGTACCTCCCGATCTCCTCATGCACATCGTAGTAGTCGGTCAGGCGTCGTGCCTTGTGCAGCGCCTCCTCCTCCATGGCAGCATCGGCAGCGGGCTGAGCTGGGGGAAGGAGAGGCGCTGGCGGGGGGCACGTTGAGCACCCAGGCTCTGCTCCCCGGGGCTGGGGGACTGGCCAGCCGTACCTGTCCTCACCACCAGCTCCGCCTTGCAGGAGACCTCCCCGGCCAGGTTCTTGGCTGTGCAGGTGTAGACGCCGCTGTCGGGCTCGGCGGCGCCCAGCACCACCAGCGAGCACTCATTGTCCTCATACACGAAGCTCAGGTGGCTGCTCTCCTCCAGCAGCTGCCCATCCTGGGGGTGGCAGGGGCATCAGGGGGGTCCCATCCCGTCCCCAATCAGCTCACACCACCCTTTCCCCGTGGATAGGGCACGGGGCACGTCCTGCATCACCGGCAGCAAACGCAACCCGAAGGCCTCAAAGCGGCAACCCAGGTGAGGCAGTGGAGGGTATGGATCTAGGGGGGGCTGTGGGTCAGTGGGGGGGTCCCAGCCCACCTTGTACCACATGATGTCTGGCAGCGGTTTCCCCTCCACCACCACAACGAAGCGCGGCGTCTCCCCTTCCTGGGCATCGATGTCCTCCATGATGGACTCAAAGCGAGGTGCCTCTGCGGAGAGATGGAACATGGGGCACCATGGGGTAGTGCCACTCCCCTGCCACTGGCACAGGGCATGTGGCTGTGGGGCACTGCGAGAAGGTGCCAGTTGATGGTATAGGGGCATGAAGCGCACACAGGAGTGGGACGCTATGGGGCAGACCACCAATAGCATGTGCCTGCAGCACCATGGGGCAGTTCCCCATTGGTGTGGAGCACCATGGGGCAGTGCAACACATGGGTGTGGAGCACTGGGGGGTTGCATCTCCCCATTACACATGGACATAACGGGGCATAATGTAGGACAATGCCACCCATGACAGCTCTGTGGGGCATTGTGGAGGTGTCTAGCGTGGATCTTGGCCATAGGGCACTGCGGGACAGTGCCACCTTGTTATACACAGGTATGGGATGCCTGCAGCAGTGCCACCCATGGCACATGGCTGAGGGACACCATGGGGCAGTGCCACCCCATGCACATGGTCGTGGGGCACATGGGCCACTTCTGCCCAAGTCAGATGTGGGTATAGGACACCAGGCAGCAGTATCAACACATGGTTCATGGGTTTTCAGCCCCATGGGGCATTGCCACCCTGTACAGCAGCATCCCAATGGCATATGAGTACGGAGCACCAAGGAGCAGTGCCATGCTATGAGGCAGTGCCCCTATGGCACACGAGCTTGGAGCACCGTACAGCCACGCCACCCCAGCACGGTGGCACCTACCTGCGAGGCAGAGGCGGAGGGTGCAGCAGGCAGCGCCGTGGCGGTTGCTCACCTCGCAGGCCAGCGGCCCCGCAGCCCCCCGGCCCACGTGCAGCAGCCGCAGGCAGTGCTGGTCGTCGTCCGGCATCATCGTCTCGCACGTACCCTCCTGCTCCCCCAGCACCTGCCCGTCCCTGCGGGCACACCGGCTGCCACATCACAGCCCCACAGGCAGCCCAGACCCACTGCCCCATCGATAGTTCCCACCCCACAGCCGCATGGCCACCTCCTGACCCACAGACAGTGACAGCCTCAGCCCCAGCTGCCACCCCAAAGCCCCGTCAAACAGCTCACACCCCTGGATGTGAGGCTGGGTCTGCCTCCCAAATAGCCCTCAACACTTAGCACTCCACAGACAGCACTCGCCCCCAAAAAAGCCCCCTCCCCATACAGCTCTGCACAGCCCTGGACATCACCCTTGAGTGCATGCCCAGCCCAGCCCCAGGGAAGGACCCCCCACCCACTGTGGGCTGCACAGGGACCTGGTGCAGGAGCCCCTCTTTGTGCACCCTGTGGGGTGATGCTGGGCATTGGGCAGGCAACGGGCACAGCATCATGTCCTACCTCTTCCAGGTGACGGTGGCCTCCACGTGGTTGATGGTGATGGTGATGGAGGCTGGCTGGCCCTCCACCACGTACACCACATCTGGCTTGTCCAGGATGACCGGGGCCTCTGCCAGGTAGGGACCTGCCACAGAAATTGTCACCATCACCTCCCAACCCCACATTGCCCAGCCTTGAGCAGCTCACCACCCCATTGGGGACAGGGATTCCGCCACTGCGGTAGCCTGTCCCCTCCCCGCCACCTCTCTCACCCCTGTCCAGGAGCTGCACGGGCCCCACAGGCGGCGAGGGCTTGCTGTTGGTCTTGGGGGTGGAGGTGATGACACGGAAGAGGTACTGAGCACCCTTGGTCAGCCTGTGCACTGTGTAGGTGGTGTCCCGCACGCCTGCCACCAGCACCAGCCACTGCGTCGTGCCCAGCACTTGCATTTGCACCACATAGGTCACTGACTTGGGGTCTGCAAGCAGAGAGGGTTGGGTCAAAGCCCTGGCCAGTGCGCCCCATGACAGCGTTGCCCACCCTTGCCCACCCCCCGCCCATCCCTGGCCCCCTCACCTATGGCAGTGTCCAGCCACCTGGGCTTGTTCCAGGTCAGCGTGATGGCTCTGCCGGTCACCGAGGCCACGGTGGGGGGCCCATCCGGGGGGGTCGGCACCACGTCTGTGTGGAGAGGAGGGTATGGGTGTGAGCATGGCCACTGCCATGGCTTCTTGGGGCAACTGCCTTACGCCCTAGGAGATGCGGGCTGGAGGGGACGGATGGGGCCAACGACCCTCACTGGTTGCTTCATGGGGTGCTGCCAGAAAGCCCTGTGTGGGACTGGGGGATTCTGACCCTGCAAGATGAAGACTGCACAGCTCACGCCACATTTGGGTTGGATTAGAGACTCCTGAGGTGCCCTCCAACCTGAACTGCCCTTGATCCTATCACCCCGTGGCACAGCGTAGCAGGGCAGCAGTGAATAGCTGCACATCCCCGCTGGTGCCCTCTGCCGCTTACCAGTGACGTAGAGGTGCGCGTAGCACGTGGCCTTCCCCACTTTGTTGGCGATGACGCTTTTATAGACGCCAGCGTGTGCGTGGCTGACAGACGTGAACACCAGGCGATGGACATCCTTATCTGGCGGAAACAGGGGGACACGGGTAAGATCCCCCGAGCCAGAGGCGCAGAGCTTCCCTCCCTGCCTCATGGGGTGTGAAGGTCTGGGGGATGATGCCTTCTTCCAGGGTGTCCCCCCCTTCCTCCACCCTGGGCAGGGGGACCCCAAGGGGGTGGGGAGCCCTACACTGCATCATCTTGCGGTCGTCGGTGCTGTCGATGCGGGTGCCGTTGTGGAACCAGGTGATGGAGGGGTAGGGCAGCCCGGCCACCTGGCACTCCAGCACGGCTTCCTTCGACTCCACCACGTCCAGGTTGTGCAGCGGCTTCAGGAAATCAGGCATGGTGAAGCACTCTGTCTCCGTCTCCACCTGCTCCGGCTCCTCTGGGATGGATGGCATCTTCTCCAGCTTGGAGCTGCAAGAGCCCACACATGCTCGTGGCGGGAGCATGGTTCCCCCAGCTCAGCCCTGACCCCAGTCTCTGCACAAGCCCACAGTACCCCAAATCCCAGGGGGAAGCAAGCAGGAGGGATGCAGATCCCAGAGACCTCTGACTCTTACATCTGGGAAGCGGCAGACGGCCGTGGCTCCTCCACGTAGAGCTCGGCAGAGCATTCCACGTGGCCATGGGCATTCCTGGCGGTCACTGCATACTGGCCCTCGTCCTCACTGCCCACGTGCACGATGACCAGCGAGTGCAGCCCCCGGTCCCTCTGAATCCGCATGTTCTCCCCCTCCTGCACGGGTTGGCCTGCAGGGAGACACACACCAGCATCAGCATCAGCATCCTCCCAGCCCGAGCCAGGCATGAGCCCCGAAGGGGATGGCAAAAGGTCACCCTGCAGGGCCCTAGCCCAGCTCTCTGGGTTTGGGGGGTTACCAAAATGGGTCCAGGTGACCACCGGAGGGGGAGTCCCACTGATCATGCAGTCGAAACGCGCTGTCCGCCCTTCCACCACGTCCACGTCCTCCAGCTTGCGGGTGAAGAGCGGCTGCACGGAGGGCTGCACCGTCAGCCGGGCGCTGCAGGTCAGCTCGTCTGCAAGGAGAGCGGGCAGCGGTGAGCCCTGCGCGGCACACGCAGGGCAGGAGGCAGCCTGCGAACCCCCGGCCGCAGCCCCAGCAGTCGACGTGGTTGTAGCTGAGCGTACCCCACGCCCGGTGGGTATGTATCTAAATAGATCCATATAGTGCAGCTGCTAGCAGCAAAATGGGATGGGAAGATGCCCTGTCCTCCCCATAGGGCAGGGGGTCACATCTGGGGACAGGGCGGTGACGTTGAAGCGGGCAGGACACTGCCAGGACGTGCAGCACCCAGGGGTGGCACAGGGATGAGTGCAGGCTGGATGCTCCAGATGAGCGGGGGTTGCAGCAGGGATCGCTTTGCAAAGTGGTGTTTGGGCAGGGATTGACCCCATACTCAGGCACAGCCTCACCTCCCTGCACCCAAAACTGCTGCTGCCCTCAAATCCCCGCAGGCACACAGCCTCCTCTGGGGAGGGATGCACAGGCTGGGAACGGAGCTGCCCCCCACACCCACAGCAGCCTGGGTTACCGATGAGGGGCTGCCTGGGTGGGCTGGGGCACGGGAAAGGGACTCTTGGCCCCGTCCTGCTGCGGGGGACAGAGGCTGCATGCAGAGGGGTATTGGAGCCATGGGACACAAGCCGGGTCTTGCTGCTGTTCCTCAGCTGCCACCAGTGACAGCTTGGTGGAAGAAGGTGGGCAGCCCATTGCCCCTGCCACCTCCCAGGCCAGCAGAGAGAGGTCGGTATTGGAGCTGGGTGCCCAGAGGCTCTGGAGCCAGGGAAAGGGCACAGCTGGGCTCCAGGGCTGCACCCAGCCAGTACAGCCAGGGTGCAAAGGCATCTCCCCACTTTCTGGGAGCCGCACACGTGCTGTCAGAGGAGCTGAGTGGGGTGCAGGGCTCAGGGTGCTGGAGCCCAAGGGCTGATGCACACCAGGTTTCCCAGGTGGGAAAAGCTCCCCAACTCCCAGGGGCAGAAACCACTGCCCCCCACCTCCAGCACTCACATCTACATCCTGGGGGGACCAGAGACCCAAACTCAGGAGTGAAGGGATCTTGTCCACCCCCAGCACCCCCCCTAGGGCCAAACCCGAGTGAGACCCCCTCGGGGAGCTGCGTGACCGCCGCTTACCTTTGGCGGTGCTGAGCTTGCAGGTGTAGATCCCGCTGTCGTCCTCATGCACGGAGGTGAGCAGCAGCTTGCACTTGCGCCCGTCAAAATGCATCTTGCATTTGAGCAGGGCGGGCTGGAGCAGCCGGCCCCGGGACAGCCAGTCCACGTCCATATCTGGCGGGCCAGCCACCAGGCACTCAAAAAGTGCCAGCTCCCCCGCCCCGACCACCACGTCCTGGAGGGGAACCACGACGGCCAGGGACTGGCACTCGGGGCGAGCTGCCCGGGAAGGGGGGAAGAGAGAGAAAGAAAGAGAGACGCGTCTCAGCAACTGAAAAGCAACCATGAGATGTGGTGGGGATGGGGCAAGGGGGAACATGCGGGGCAGCGGGGGGTCATGCGGGGAGGGGACCCGGCCAGCGGGCAAGGGGTGCAGCAGGGATGGGTGAATGGTGGGGGGCAAGATGTGGAAAGCAGAGCTGAGCCGGGGAGGGGTCGGGGGTGAGGGGAGGTGTCCGTGCCAGGAACACACCACACAGCGCTTTACCAAACAGATTTTATTAGAGCTACAAAAAAAAAAAAGGGTCACAGCCTCGCAGCCCACCCCACCTCGCCAAGCCCCCCTCCCCAGGGAGAAGCGACCTGGAGCCAGGGGTGCTCCGGGCGGACCCTGAGCCCTGGGTCTGCAAGGGACATCTCGCAGTGGCCGGATAGGTGCCTGGGTGGCCACCGCGAAGCCAAAGGGGCTGATGCTCTCCCTCCCCGCTGCAGCTGCAGCAGAGGCTCCCCCATGGGGGTCCCCGGGGTCTCCTGTCCCTCACATCCCAAGGTGACCATTGCAGCCCCTTCCCTACGTCCCCGGCCGGCATGGTGGTGACCATGGGCTTGGTTCCCTGCTCCCCTTCCCTGGGCAGCGAGGAGCAGCAGGACACGCAGACAGGGACAAACGGACGGAGCAAAAGACAAGACAGCATCATATGGCTGCCCTGGCCTGGCTGAGGGGGTGCCTGGTGCTCCCCCCCTCTGCTCCCCCCACCCCGCCTCGGTTACGCCTCCCCCAGCCATCCGGTGAGCCCCTGCCCGCTGTCGAGGGCCCACGCGTCCCCGCGGTGTGTCCAGGACGAGGCGGCGGATGGAGCAGAAGGTAATAACACAAGGTGAGGTCCACTGCCTAAGAGGTGTCCAACTAAGAGCCCCGCGGCCGCGGCTCTGAGAGATGCACCCCCTTATCGTACTCCCCCTGCGTACAGATAAAAACCGCAGTCAGCAAGCAGAAGGGTTAGTGCAGCAGCGACGGGGCCGGTACATACACGCCAGCGCTGGCACAAGGGGTGCAAGTGCACACCAAGGCGCGGAGCCACCCGCTGAGCACCCCGAGAGGGGCCGAGGCTTGGGCCGTCGTCCCACAGCCCGGCTCCTGCCAGCTATGGGGCGTGGGGCTGGCTCCCGCTCCCACCCCCCGTGCCGCCGCGCTTTGCCGGAGGCTGGGAGCGGGGTCCCATCAGGGTACAAGCAATGCAGCCAAGGCCAGGATGTGATGGACGCAGCCCGGGGGGCTCAGGCAGCCGTCAGCGGGGAGGGCTGGGGGGAGCAGGGCACACACAGCAAAGGGCAAGAGGAGGGAGGCAGCATCACTCGTCCCCACAGGCTCCTTCCCTGGCCTCGGGGGATGCCAGGCAGAGCCTGGCTATCAGTCCCGAGCCCCCCCACCCCATTTGCACACATAAATCGGGGTCCTAGGAGGACCACAGCAGGGCTGAGGAGGGACAGCAAGGGAAGGGGGCCAGACAGCCCAGTCCCATGCATCCAAGCTGGGGGAAACCTCTCCAAGCTGCTCTGGGCCTGGCACGCAGCGTGCGGACTGCGTGTGGAAGGAAGCTGTTGGCATGGCGGGGCTGGGGGGAGATGTCCCTTGCAGGGCCACCAAGGGCAAAAGCCCTCCCTGGGCAGCCAGGGGCAGGGCCCGGCCCCAACAGCGGGTACGTGGGGGACAGGGCTGTGAAGCTGGGCTGTGGGGAGCAGTGAGCTCTGTGTCAGGCTGGCGAGGGCCTTGGCACAGCCGGGCAGGCGGTGGGACCCAGGGCCGTTGGGCCGCACGTCTGGACGGGGCAGCAGGAGAACCTGCCTTCTGCTGCAGTGCCAGCCTCTGCGGGCAGCTCCGCTTCCCTGCTCCTGGCTTGCACCTGCCTGCACTGTGGCAGGGACCGCCGAGCAGGGGTCTGCAGCGGCCCCTTCCCCACACAGCTCATGCAGGGCACCGGAGCCAGCTGGCCCCTTGGGGCTGGGCTGGGGACACGCTCGGGGAGCTTTACCTCTGACCTCCAGCTTGGCCTCGCACTGCTTGGTGCCGTACTCGTTGACGGCCTTGCAGGTGTAGAAGCCGGTGTCAGTGCGCTCTGCCGCCAGGATGTGCAGCGTGAAGAGCCCTCGCGCCCCCTCTGCCTCCTCCGCGTGGTGCCGGCGGCCGTACTTCACTGGCTGCCGGTTCCTCAGCCTGCTCGGGACATGGGCAGAGCGGTATGGTCACGCCTGGCCCTGCACGCCCAGCTTGGCTGCCCCCAAAAGCCCCCTCTCCTCCACCCACAACCCTGTTTGAGACCAGAGTTCCCCACCTCGGGGCTGGTCCAAGCTGGCCATCCCTAAATAGGGAGGTCATGGTGCCCCTCCCTCCTTCCCTGCCCAGTCATGACCCAGTGATCACCAGGACTCACCAGTAAATGATGGGCTTGGGCTCCCCACGGACGCGGACACTCATGCTGACGTCCTGCCCCTCCAGCACCGACTGGTCCGACAGGGCCACCTGAGAAAGCAGGGGTCAGAGAGCAGCGAGCACCCGCCTGCACACAGGGCCACACATCCCCACCACTGCACCCAGGGCCGTGTGTTCCCCATCACAACAGCGGCCCTGGAGCTGAGGTGGGGTTGGGGAGCTGGTGGGGTGCAGGCTGCCCGGGTGCTGGGAGCACCCTAGATCAGGAGGTGGGGAGGTAACAGGGTGCTGCTGCCCTTCTGCCACATCCCGGGGAGGTTCAGCTCACCTCAAAAGTGGGTGCAGCCTTGAAGGTGCTCTCCGGGGACCCGTGGGCAGCCCCGTGCTCGGCCCGAGGCTGCAGTTTCATGGCTGGTCGGTGCTGGGGGGTGCTGGACTCGGGGAACTCTTCCAGGGGGCTCAGGTACTCCTCGTCCGAGGTGATGGGGCTGGCCTGGCCGAGGGGGGGGGGCAAGTTCCCATGCCGCTCCACGGCGGGGGCTAGCACGGGAGATACAAGGATAAGGAAGCGGGCAGGCGGGTCGGGGCACCCCCTCCCCACCCTCCCAGGGGTGCCCGGGGACACCCACCCCACGGCACATCCCAGCTCAGCCGCAGCCGGCAGCGAAGGGGTGCGGAGGCCGCGCAGGGGGAGGGGGTGAGAAGCACTCGAGGGGACGATAAGGGGACGCGATATCCCGCAAGGCGACAGCAGGGCTCAAGTGGCTCTTACGCAGCAGCCCGCGCTCCCATCCTTAAGCTGCCCGGATTCCCGGGATGGCTGCCCCTGTCCCTGTCCCTGTCCCTGTCCCTGTCCCGGGCCGGCGAGGGCTGAAGGTGACATTGGCGGCCGCGCTCCCCCACCAGCAACCGGCACGGCCGCCTGCCCGCTCCCCGCGGGACCGGACCCGCCCGCGTGGGGGAGCCCACCCGGGGCCGAGATGGGATGGGGGATGTGGGGCGGGAGAGTGGGGCGGGGTGGGGAGCGGCGCGAGGGGCTGGCCCCCCTCCAGCCCAGCTGCCTGAATGCCTTCCCCCCTCAGCCCTTACCGGGGGGAGGCGGGCAGGCTGCCCGCTGCAGAGCGAGGGCTGTGCTCCCCCCATCCCCAGGGCGGAGACTTGGAAAGGGGGGACCCGACCCCTGGCTCTCCCCCCTGCCCTCCCACCCGCACCCCCCTGCCGCCCTCCGCACTCACCGCGGGGCGCGGCCCCGGCAGCCCCCGCCCCGCCCCGATCCGAGCCGGGCCGGGCCGGGCCGCACCGCCGAGCCGCCGCTGCCGCTGCCAGGGCCGGTGCGCCGGTGCCGGGCTCCCCTCCAGCCCCCAGCGCCGCCGGCCCGCCCAGCCCTCCCCGCCCCAGCGCTGCCCGGCCCCCGGGGCTGGGCCAGCGGCGCGGGGGAGGGCCCGCCGCGGGGCCGGGGGCTGTCGAGCCCCTGCCCCCCATCCCTGCTGTGGCCCCCGGCTAGCCCTGCCCTGCCTCTGCGGCCCCGCTGCACCGGGGTTTTGGAGTGCTTCCAGCCCCCAGGGCAGCTCTGAGCCTCCGCACGCTCCCTCCGAGACACCCTCGGGATGGGGAGCGCCTGGGGCTGCAGGGGGGTGGGTAACCCCATGGCCAGCGGGGTGGAGGGCAGGCTGGGTACCTCCCTACGGCTAGCGGCTTGATGGGCAGGCTCGATGTCCCCACAGCTAATAGCTTGTGGGGCAGGGGTATCCCCACAGCTAGCAGGCTGGAGGGCAGGGGTACACCCAGAGTTTGCAGGTTGGAGGGCAGGCAGGGGTATCCCCACGGTTTGCAGGGCGCAGGGCTGGTGTGGGGGAAGCCAGACACTGGGCTGCTCACTGGGGGCGCCGGGGGGATGCTCACAGCCTGACCCCGCTCCCCACCACGGCAGGATCCCTCGGTGCTCGCCGGGAGCACGTCAGCGGCTTTGGTTCAGACAGAGCCTTGTAGGGTAAGGAAGCCGGTTTCTTCCCAGTGACAGCAGCAGCCGAGCTGGCAGCCAGCCTGCCGTGACGCTGGCCCTCCCGCCAACGCCGGCCGTGCTCCTGCCGCCCTGCCACCCGCACTCACCGGGCCGCACGCTGAGGATGGCACTGCAGCAGGTGGCTCCCACCTCGTTGGCCGCGGTGACAGTGTAGAGGCCAGCATCGGCTACCCGGGCGCTCCTGACCAGCAGCGTATGACGCTCGCCCTCCGCCTTGATGGGTCGCGTCGTGCTGCTCCGCAGCGGGACCCCGTCCTTCCTCCAGGACACTGCCAGCAGAGGCCTGGGTCACTTGTCGGCAGGAGACCCCAAGCTCCCCCGAGGGTCCGTGCAAGGTCTCGGTGAGGCCTGGGGACGCCCCCTGAGTTCCCATGGCCCCTGACATTCCCAGCATCCTCCCGCCCTTCAGTGAAGGGTGGAATCAAAGCCGCTCCCCTTCTCCCTCCCTGGTACCGGCTCTGGCTGCCCACCTGCCCCTGCGCACGTCCCGGAGCCCATCGGCCCTGAGTTGGGCACCGGGGCTCTGCTCCCGGGAAACCACCCGGGCTGTCCCAGCAGCACCCCAGAGCATCCCCCATCCCTGCTCTGCAGTGCTCAGTGGCCCTTCTCCTGCTTTCCCCACTGCCCAGCCCAGCACGAGCGAACCGTGGACACCCTGCCTTCACCCTGCCCTCCGCACCCTGCCCTGCCAGGCGGTGCCCAAGCACTTCACTCCTGCCTGGGAGGAGGCGGGGTGAAAGGGGTGCTCCTGGGCACATCACCTCCCTGAGACACCCAGCTCAGGGCTGCAGGTCCCACTCCGCATGGCTCAGATGGCCCCAGGGGACAGTGCAGCAAGTGGGACGTGGACATGCAGAGAGCCCCCCTGCCATGCTTGCACCCCCAACCCCCCCAGCCTCACAATTGCTCACCTTCTGGCTGGGGGTTGGCCGTGACAATGCACTTGAGCAGCACCTCTGCCCCCACGGCCACTGCCATGTCCTGGATGGGGATCTCAAAGATGGGGGCTTCCAGGGGGTCTTCACCCGCTGAGACGTAGGAGTCGTCAGAGGACTCTGGACAGGGAGAGACGGGCCCCGTGGCTGTCAGCAGGGTAGAGCGAGTGGGTCCTGTGCCACTCCAGACCGCATGCAGGCAGAACAGGGGTCCCACAACCCTCTGCCCATCCCCGCTGGCACGTGCCCTACACCCTCGCTGGGGCATTTGCAGGTCACCAGGGCTGGGTACCAGAGGTCAGCACTCTGCGTCCTTCCTGTGCTGGGCAGGAGGGACGGGGACGCCAGCAAACATCATGGCCTCGAGGCCCTGCAAACTGGTACTGTCTTATGGCACTGGTTTGTGCCAACATCCTCAGCCTGCAGAGCCGTGTCCTCCCACCCCATCCCTGAGCTCTCTGGCACAGCCTGGACTCCCCACACCTCCCAGGGGCACGCTGGGGGTCCCGCACCTCCCGGGGGGCAGGCTGGAGGTCCCACATCCCACTGAGGGGTTGCCTGGGCCAGCTCTGTGCCCACAGGAGGGCAGAAAGCCATGCCCCTACCTAGCTCCGGAGAGGTGGGCCTGGCTCGCCGTCCCTTCCCCTTGCTCCGCGTGCTTCTGCCTTCTTGAGCCGTCCGGCCGCTCTCTTTCTTCTCTGACACTTTCGTCTGCCTTCTCTCCACTTCCCTGCCCACGCCGTGCTGCCCTGTCCAGCTCCTCTCCAGGCGAGCCTCCTGCTCCATCCCAGGCTTCGCCCAGGGCAGGAACCGCACCTCAGTGGGCACATCTGGCCGCCGGTACAGCCCGTGGGGCACGGTCAGCCGGGCGGCCAGGGCTTCACTCATCACCCCGGGGGCACGCGCTCCACCGGCAGGGCCCCCGTCTGGGCACGGGCTGCCTTCGGCGGGACCCGCCTGCGAAAGGGCTGCCCGTCCCTGGGGGGTGGCTTGCGCTAACGGCCACTGCTCCTTCTTCTTCACTTCCCCAATGCCCTCTTGCTGCGGACCTTTCCTGGTGCCCGCATCCTCCACCTCAGTGGGCTGACTTGCCACCACGCCACCCCTCACCAGGACTTTCCTCCCGCGCTGCCCCCCAGGCTCCGGCTCCCCGTTGGGTCCCACCAGTGCCACGCTGGAAAGTGCCAGGTGCTGGATGACGTGCGTGCTCTCTGCTGGCGGGACGGCCTTCAGCGGCAGCGCCCTACGCCCGCCTGTGCCCTGTGAGGAAGGGGTGCGGGGGGCACGGGGGGCAGCGGGCTCGCTGGTGGCCGGGGGTGAGGGTGCCGGGGGTGAGGGTGCCGGGGGCAGCCCAGCTTTGCACAGCTCCTGGGAGCGCCGCAGCTGCTGCTTGGAGACCGTCCGCTTGATGCGGGTCAGCTCCTCCGCAAACTTGTGCTCGATGGTGTAAACGCGGTTGGCGAACTTGCCCCGCTCGTCAAAGGAGGCGGCTTTCTGCCGGAAGGCCAAACGCCGGCACGCCGCCGTGCTGCCCGCTTCCCCGCGGCCGCTTTCCCGCACGTCCTCCCGCGAGCTGCCCGGCGTGCTGGTGCGGCGCAAGCCGGAGCCGGGCTGGTCGAAGGAGCGCGTCTTGCGCAAGGGCAGCCAGGGGTGTGCGGGGAAGGGGCTGTCCGCCTGCTCCAGGCTCCTTCGCCGCTCCTCAAAGTACTGCAGCCTCTCAAAGATCTTGGAGCCAGCGCGCACCAGTTTGGGGGATGCCCGGACGGAGACGCGGCCGGAGGCGTCGCTCATGGGTGTCTGGGGACGGGACTCTTGCGTGCTGCCCTGCGAGTACCCTGAGGACTTGGGCTTCTTGATCTTCTCTTCGTACTCCTCAGGGACGGTGTCCTGGTACTCAGCCGGCACTGAGGACTTCTTGCGGGGGGTCACGGGTGTGAAGGAGGGGACACCAGGGCCACGGGCAGCAGGCTGGGATGCAGCACCAATGGGTGGCGGCAGGCACGGGCTGGCACGGGGTGATGGCGAGCGGAGGATGGGTGGCTTGGTGGTCAGTGGCAGGGCAGCAGGGGACCTCGGGGCCTCGGCACCGGGCTTCGGAGAGACGGGGCCGCTGTGGAGGTCATCTCTCCGGTAGCCCCCCTGGGGAATGCTGCTGCAAGGGGAGAGACAGGGGAGAGCAGTTCAGAGCCCAGCCTCACCTCCTGGCCGCATCCCTGCTCCCAGCCCACGCCTCGGTGCCTGATGGGGCACAGCAAGGGAGGACAGGCTGCCCAGGCAGCCCCGGGACCGTGGAGCCTCGAGAGGCCTCGGCCAGTGAATCCAGCCACTCCGAGACCACCAGGAACTGGCTGGGTTGGATGAGAGACCTGGGGCTGCCAAGGCACAGTGGTGTCCCCTTGCCCAGGGGTACCCATGCGGGACAGCAGGGTGATGCTGGGATACCCAGCAAGTCCCCTCTCCAGGGCCACCATGCAGACAGGATCCAGGGGCTGCGTGGTGCCCCGGTTTGCCGGGGTGTCCTGGTGCGCCAGGACAGCGCAGCACAGGACACCTCTTCTGCAAGGCAGAGAGGCTTCCCCGAGGCTACAAGCCCCCCTGTGCACATGCTGCTGCAGGCACGTCCCCCCCATCCCACTGCCCCCAGTGGGGCTCAGTGGTCGCAGTGCAGAAATCATAAGGTGGAAATGAGGTTCTGGTGGAAAAAGCAGCCTCAAACAAAGAAAGAGGCAGGATGGAGGTCGAAGGAGCAGGCCTGCAGTGATGGAGACCTAAGGTGGCGGGGAGGGACGGGGGCTCTGAGCACATCAGCAGGTCCTGGCCCCTGCTGCCACCCCTGTGTAGTTGGGACTGTGGTGGCAGAGCCTTGCCAGCAGGTGTCCCAGGCTGCTGTGCACCCCCCACCCCGGGGTGTGCAGACCCCCCACAGCTGGGCGGGATGGGGGGACACCCTCAGCACAGTCTGCGGGTGGGATGCTGCAGCTCGTGCAGCTGCGCAGCGGTTACCCCCAGCCTCAAACTGGGCACAGCGGAAAGGGACCCCCCTCCAGGTCCCCTCCCTCACCCAAGGGCCTGTACCCTCCCAGCCCAGCTTGCTCCCACCTCCTCACCAGGAATAGGCTGCCTACTGCTCAGAGTCCCTGTTCCTCATCTGGCCATGGCGAAGGCAAAGAAAGCCCAGGCAGAGGGGAGGAGATGGCTGCGGAGGTTGGAAGGAGATGGCCCAGCGCGATGTCCCCTCCACGCGCTTCCCACGGCTACTTACACGTGGAGCGAGAGCGCCCGTCCTCGATACAGGCTGAAGGCGCTGCCGTAGGGGTCGCTGGCCACCGAAAGGCTATCCTCTGACCCCCAGCTCGTGCCCACCAGATTAGCCCGTGACGCCCGCACCAGCGGCTCCACGCCCAGGTGCCGGACCTCGGCGCCGCGCAGGGCCGGCGAGTTTGCTTGCCTTGGGGTTCCCTGCGGCTGCTGCCAGGCAGCGGGACGGAGGTAGGGTCCCCGTGCGGAAAGGCTGGCGTTCGTCTCCTTCTCCACCACGGTCTGCTGGCTGCCTGACCAGCTGGAGCGCTCCTCCGCCTGTGACAGCGCCAGCACTGAGGTCGGCGTCGTGTTCATGGAGGCGTCCACGAGGGTGTCGGACCCACCTGGAAGGAGAGGGGTGAGCTGACACCAGGTTCCCACGGGGATGAGCCCAGCACCCTGCTCGGAGAGCACTGAGCCGCCACAGAGTGCCCCGGGGTGTCCTGAGCAGGCTGCCCCAAACCCTCTCCCCTTCGCATTGGTGGACCACAACTCCTCCCCATTGGAGACCCCCAAAACTGGGCCAGCAGAACCCTTACGGGGGTGCCATGTGTTGTAGCTAGTGCCAGGGCTCCGTGCCAGCCGGGTGCCCCCCGCTCACCCGTCGGGGTGCTGAAGGCCGTCTCATCCTGGAGCTCACTGCGCTGCGTCACCTGGGGGTCGCTGGGCTCATCCTCACCGGTCTCCGAGTCTGGGAAGGGGGATGGAGAGCAGAGAGTGAGGGGACATGGGAACAGCAGGCCAGGCTGGCACTGCCCCTTGCAGACCCACCAGCTCCAGGGGCAGGAGAGCAGCGCCTGGGCAGCACCGGGAGATGGCAGGGCCGTGGAGGGGGACATGACCGTGACCTGCAGGGACAAGCTGCCCGCAGGGAAAGGCAGGACCAGGAGTGGGGATGTCCCTCAGGGCAAGGGCAGGCAGGGGAGGGGAGGCAAAGCAGGCAGGAGCAGCGTCAGGTGATGGGAGGAAGGGAGACTGTGCCAGCAGTGCGAATGTGGCTGGCGCAAGCGGCATGGGGATGGGAGGCAGGGCAGGGGGACGGTGGCAGTGATGGGGCAGGGTGCCAGGCTAGGGCACAGGACCCGCTCTGGGGGCAGTGCTGGCATCAGGCAGGGGTCTTCCTACCGTAGCTTTGTTTCCTGCAGGAGCGGAAAACTTCGCTTCCATAGGGGCAGCAAGAGAGAGAGAGACATCAACACCTGGTTATCGGCCCGGCCTGCAGAGATGCGGGGGGCAGCGGGGAGGGACTCTGTCCCCAGCATCTCCCCGCACTGCCGTGGGGCAGGGACCTGCCAGGGCAGCGCTCTGGTGGGCCATGCTGGCTCAGAGAGCCTGGCACCCTGTGCCAGGCTTCAGGTCCAGGGATGGGGCCAGGACTGGGCATTTGCCCATCTCCAGAATCCCACGAGGAGCACCCCATGCCCTGCCCAGCCCCATGGCAGGGGCCAGGCGCCTATGGGGCACAGAAACAAGTCTGGCTTCCCCAGACTTCCCCACCATGTCTCCACTCTGCATCCACGTTCACTGCGTGCCGCTCCAGCGCTGCACACAGACCCTCCTCGCACACAGACCATCCCGCCCTGCGCAGTGCACGGCACCATCCCCTCCCCATGGCACAGCCACAGCCTCTCCGGCAGGACAGCCACCTCCTCACCACCACAGCACCTGCACATCCCCATGCTCTACAGGGCACGGCAATCTCGGGCCAGACCCCCAGCCTGTGCCTCAGCTGGGCACTCTTCGGGGTGCTGGGGCACACGGACATGTGTGTCCATGTGCAAGCAACCCCTCTCTGGCACATACACGTGCATCCCCTACCCCACCGGTGGCAAGTGCTGCACAACACAGACATGCCCCACAGCATGGCCCCCATGATAAAGCAGAGATGCTTGGGGTAGAGCATCAGTGAGAGCCTCCCATGGGCAGGATACAGCCAGGCCAGATCAGTGCCACCCTAATGTCCTGTCCCAGGAAAGCTGATACTGTGCAGTCAGGGAGGGCCAGCATTTCCTCTCCACCACTGCCTGAACCCTCACAAGCTGCCGCAACAGACCCCTGTGGCAAGGGACGTATCCCCTACCCCACCACCGCTCCCCTCCGCTGCACTGCCACTGCATGGTGGGGGGCCACGCTGCTCCCCTCCACTCCAAGCCGCCCCTCCACAGCCCAGCACACTGCCAGCTGCCCCATGCATTGCCACCACACCAGGCTCCCCAGCCTGGCCATGATAACCTGGCAGCTCCCGAGGAGTGGGAGCCGTGGGGCCAGGAGCAGCCTGGCCTTGTGGGGGACACCAAGAGCCCCCGGCTGACCGGGACCCTGTTTCGGGGTTGGGAAGCTGCAGCCCATCCCTGCCCAGCCTCTGTTTGCTGTCACCCTGCAGCACGGTGGTGGGGTCAGACCCCATCCCAGCGCACTCAGGGAGGCGGGGGGAGCTGGGTCCTGGTAACTCAACGCACCATGCGTGAAGCGCCCAAAGCGCCGCGAGTGGCCGGTCTTCTGCAAAGGAAAAGAGAAGAGACTGTTACCCATAGCATGGTGCCACGCACCTGCTCATGCGCACATGCACATGGCTGGCACGGTGCACCCGCACGCACACACCTCATCACGGCACACACAGCACGGCTCACACCCACAATCGCTCACACACACGCGGTGTGTGTGCACAGCACGCGCGGTGCCGCTCACACCCTCCCGCTGGCAGGACACACCCGGCACTGCTCACACGCGCACCCCCCCCCCGAGCTGCACGCCCACGGGATACCCACAGGCACACACGCCCCAGCACACACCCCCGCGTTTGCAGCCGTGGATGGGCGTAGGTGGACACGTGTAGCGCGCACCCAGCCGTGCACACACACGGTCACCCATACACATATCCCTTGGTGACGGCACTGTGCACCCCAGCCCTGCGCCGCTGCTGGTGCGCAGGGGGTGACACCGTGCACCCCAACCTTGTGCCAGGAGCGACAGCCCTGGGCAGCGCGTCTACCCTGGCACCACTGCCTGCAGCCAGCACTGCCTGCAGCCCAGGCAGGTGCCCAAATGCTCCGCAACCCCTTCGAAGCCACCGCCCGCGCCAGCGTGGGGACTGGGCCAGCAAAGCGTCTTCCAGGCACTGGCCCAGACACCGCCGCGGGCACCGGCCCAGCGTGGGGACAGCATCCCCCATCCCCGACGGAGGCTGTGCCAGCTGCGAGAGAGGCTGCCTGGCACAAGCGGCATGAGACTGACCCGTCTGTGCGGATGTGGAGGCGTGGGAGCCATGCTCGCCCACGTTGTCTGGGCAGGCAGGCAGGCCCCGAGCCCGGGGTGGAGGCGCTGGGAGCTCCCTGCCAGCTTGGCTGCCCTCTGCGCCGGCCACAGCCCAGGGCTGGGCACCCACTCGCCAAGGGAGGGACTGGCCGAGGGCGACCCGGCTGCCAGGCCCAGCGTGCACTGATGCTGTCTCCCAGGGGTGATCTCCAAGGCAGGCAGGAGAGGGGATGCAGCGTGCAGACAGGCAGGGCTGGGCTGCCAGGACTGAGCATCCTTCCCAGCCAGTCTGGGCGTCGGGGTCTCCCCAGGACACTAACGCCCTGTACCCTGGACTCCACACTGGGGAAACACAGCCCCAAGGAGCGCAGGGCTGGACACCCAGCTTTCTCAAAGCCCTTTGCTCTGCCAGCCCCTCCTGCCTCCCCACAGCTCCCAGGCAGGGGCACGGACAGACAGCCCCCAGGGACAGCCAGCTCTTGGGGACAGCCAGCCAGCAGTTAGACGCCCTTGGAAGGGCAGCAGGCTTTATTTCGCATACCCCAAAGCTACTGCCACTGCAGCGGCAGCCCTTGCTCATTGCCGCTGGGGGCTCCCACCAGCCCCCCCACCCCAGCCTGCGTGCAGTGCCGGCCAGAGGGCAGCGGCTGCACGACATACATTTGTATTCAGGCTGAGCCAGGCTTCACCTCCCCTCCTCGGCTGACTGTGCTGGTTCTGGCTGGCAGCCCGTATTCCAGGCCAGGAAAAGATGGATGAGTGATTAACTGCACCATCGGCGGATAATTCCCCCATTAAAAAATGAAAATGCAATTGTGTGCCATTATCAGGTGCTCTCGTGGCTTCCCCAGGGACTGGCGCCATCAGCTCCCCATAAAATATGGTACCTGCACCCAGTGGGCCTGGGCTGGGCTCCATCGCCCAGAGCTCTGGGGTGGCTGAGCCCCCTTCCCTCTGCCCCGCAACAGGTCCTTGCAGCATCGGAGCACCCTGCAGCCTGGAACCCCCTTGGGCACAGTACCCACCCACCCACAGCCTGGCAGGGAGTGAGGGGTGGAAGAGCCCCAGGAGCCCACTTTGTGCTGAACCAGCCTGGGGAGAAGGGCTGGCCGGGATTGGCATCATCGGGCAGCCAGATGAGACCTGGCACTGCCTCCTTCCCCCGTGCCAGGTGAAGAGCCCCTGTGCCTGGGCTGGGGTCTTGCCCTGGCCCTGGCATGGGACATCCCTAGCCATGGCCAACGGTAGTCAGAGGGGAGAAGGGGCTCCTGGAGCCATGGAGCACAGCCCGTGCCACTTGCCACTCACTGCCTGGCAGGTGCCACTGGTGCCGCTAGTGCAAGACAGGCAGACGGGGAGAAGGGATGGAGTGAGGTGGAGAGGCAGTGGGTGGCTTGCTGCTGTGGGTGTCCTGATACCCCCCATGCTCCGCCAGCGGAGCAGGACCCTGCCCCACCACACAGACAAGCCCCTGGGCTTGCTGTCCCCAAGGGCAGATGGGGCAGCCAGGCAGTGCCATCCTCCCTGCCCCGGAGAGACACCCCTCCCCCCACCTAGCTCCCAGCATCCCTGGGGACCTGCATCCCCCAGCACATCCTGCGCTCCTGGAAAGGGGCTGCCCCTCCCCAGCCCTTGCTGGGCCACCAGACAGGGTGACAGCGGGGAGGCTACGCGCTCGCACTGGGTGGAGCGGAGGCTTGTGCACCCCAGGGGAGCCGGGGACGAGGGGCTTCCTGGAAGCATGCCCCCATCCTTCACCCCCCTCCGAGGCCAAGTGACGTCCTTGTTCCTTGCTCGGCAGCGGAGCGTGCGGCGAGGCCCGCGGAGAGCCTCGCCTGTGCCAGGCATGCTCCTGACGCGGAGGGGATGACGCATGCAAAGCCTCGTCTCCAGCTCCGTGACCACCGGCAGCGGGGCCGGGGGCAGCCATGAAGCAGCCTCCATTTGCCACCCCGGCTCCGGAGGCCAGAGAAGGGGGAGCGTGTCATGGGTGGGAAGCCCCCCGACGGGGGTCCAGGCCCAGGCGGTGCTGAGCACCTGCCCCTCTTGCCCGGGCTGACGAGGACAGGCGGGCGGCTCTGCAAGCGGGGCTGGAGCTG
This sequence comes from Chlamydotis macqueenii, assembly GCF_036417535.1. Taxonomy (NCBI): domain Eukaryota; kingdom Metazoa; phylum Chordata; class Aves; order Otidiformes; family Otididae; genus Chlamydotis; species Chlamydotis macqueenii. The sequence continues at coordinate 17,621,480 of NC_141561.1, read as the reverse complement.
GCGATGGGCGAAGCCCTGGGGAGCCCCGGGTGGCAGCGACAGGGCCGGAGGGGCACCGACACCTCATCTCCATCCCCATCCCTACGCCCTCCCCCTCTCCGGCACCCGGCGGCGCGGCAGCCCGGAGCCCTTACCTGGAAACGCTTCTTCACCCAGATCTTCTTCATGCTTCTGCAGAGCCCCGCTGGCCCGGGCACGGCGGCTCAGGCGCGGCAGGAAGCCAGCCCGCTCCCGGCGGGGTCCCCGCTGTCAGCACGCCGGGGCGGCGAGCGATGCTCCGAGCATCCCCCACCGCCGGCAGCCGGGGAGGGCGGAGGGAGAGGAAGGGGCTCGCCAGGTTGGGCTCTCGGGAGGGCTGGAGCTGTGAGCGTGAAGCATCACTGGAGTGCTCCTCCCTCCATCCTTCCCCCGCCTGCCTCCGCCTCCGCCTCCCCGCCAGCCCTGGCACACAGCGACAGGGGCGGGGGACGGGCAGGGCACGGGGAGGTGGGGGGGCGAGGGTAGCGGTGGGGCTGGGGAGGGCGCACATCCTCCTCCTCGCGCTGGATTTGGCTCCGCGGCATCCAGGGGTCCGAGCCCCCCGCCCAGCAATGCGGCTGCACCGCTGTCCCCTGCCCCATCGCTCCGACCCTGCCCCACCGCCCGGGGCGGGGGCTGCTCTTCTCTCCCGAACTGCGCACCGTGGGGCACAGCCCGCCCCCTCGGCTCCCACACGCACCCCGGCGGGGACGAGAATAACACGATGCACCACGCCAGGCTCCACACAACCGCCCTCCTTGCGCTGCCCTGAAATTACCCCCAAACAGGGTGGCTCCGCTGCCACACGTGCCCTTACCGAGACACGGGTGGGGATCCCAGCACTGCCAACCCGCCTGCACACGGACGAGAGCGAATTTGGGCACAGCCCTTTGCAGCAAGCCCCCTGGTCTGGTGCTGCTCAAGCCACAGCATCAGCCCCCACCTTGCAAACCACACAGCCCCCGGCACCCAGTGCCATAAGACAGACCCTGTACCCTGTCCCCAGGTGCTTCAGGACCCATGCAGCATAGCAGAGCTGGAGTGCTCAGCCCTGGGCTAGCATCCCTGCTCCGTGGCTAGTGAGGACGAAAGCTTGACCCAGGGAGGTAGGCCATTGTCCCTGTCCATGTCGCATGACACACACGAGACCCCCCCCTCATGTGCTGGAGGAGTAACCGCAGAGCAGCTCAGGACAGGACTGGGTGCCCTGGACTGAGCTGCGATCAGGCTCATGGGGTGCGGTGCTGTGCCCCCTACAGCTTTCAGTGCCCAGAGTCGCCAGCTCACCAAGCCACTGAGCCCCACAGCGCCTGTCACCCCCCTCCCACTGCAGAGCATCCCTGGGGACGCTGCTGGAGGCCTGCGCACCCAGCGCTCGTCCCCATGCTGCTCACCTGTCCCCTGGGGAGCCAGCCACCCCACGCGGGGCTGCACACAGGCAGCACGCTCCCCACGATGCTTGGCAGCTCCCGCAGCTTTTCTCTGCTTCCCCTCCCCGCCCATGACTCCCAACGCAAGGCTTTTCATGGCTCTATAATAACTTGCAAATTACCCGGTACAAAAGGAGCTGTTTATACAACATTTCTGACAGTCCCACAATTCAAGTGATGCTGCAGGGTTTCCGTGGAGACCCTGCACGTCAGGAGCATCCCATGAATGCCAGAGCTGGCACTGAGGGAATCTCCTGTTGGAGCCAGAGGACTCTGTTGGGCCCCCCAGAGTCTTTTCCCCATCCAGGTCTCCAGCTGCAGACCTGCACAGCCTGTGCCTTTTTTTTTGACACTCAAGTGGGATAAGAGCCTGGACAGGGGTGCCAGGAAGGAGCACGGAGGCTTGGGCTTGGCACACAGTGGTGCCAGGGCAAGGATGCTGCTGTCAGGGCACCTGCAGTGACAGCCCCAGGGACACAGGGCAGGGGCCAGGGGCCAGTGTGGCTGTGACATGGACAAGGGCCATTGCCACCCCGCTCCAGCTTGGCCTTGCTGGACTCACACCGGCCTCGAGCAAAGCAGATAGAGAACACTCGCTCAAAATGCAGCGTTAACTATGGCACTCAGAGGGCTGTGGCTCCCCACGCATTGCTGGACCACCCCACCAGCTCTGCACAGATCCTGCCCCTGCACAGCTGCACCGGCCGGGCACCAGCCACCCAGACCTGGCCACCAGCCCCCTTGTCTCAGTGCCTGAGTAACTGATGGCAGCGGGTGCTTGCAGCCATCTCGGTTAGGAGGAGGTCTGGACGTGAATCTTTCATGTGTTTGCGCCTCCCGGAGCTGCTGGGGATGGTCTGCAGGAGGTGGGGATGTGCTGGGAGCCTGGGAAGGTGGGGACCATCCCCAATGCAGCGGGATGGCACTCATCATGGGGCAGGGCAGCAGTGCAGCAGCTTTCTGGCCCTGGGAAAGAGCAATGGTCTGCTGTGACCCCTCTCACGAGGTGACAACCCAAGTGCCCTCCCCAGCATCGCCTCCCCTTGCCATAACAAGAAGGATGCTCGAGCACGTCACACCCGCTGCAGGCGAGGGACGCAGGGACACGGGACAGCAATGTGACCTTGGCTCCGGGTGCCCGGGCACGGAGCAGGACAGCAGGAGGCATTTCGTCCCTGCTTTGCCAGCCCCGCTCCCGTCATCCCCCCTGTCTGGGGCTGAGGGGCTGCATGCAGAGGGGGAAGCAAGCAAGAGTCAGGCAGCTGGGTAGAAGCAGTCAGCCCCTTCCCAGTGCCACAGGGGCACAGGGAGCACTGGGCAGCCCCGGGATGGGGAAGAGGCTGTCGTCCCATCATGCAGCCCCAAGCGCCGGTACTATATTTACCGGCTCCAGGCCTGGGTTTCAGCCTCTCGCCTGTAACACAAGCCCTGCAGCCCGCCAGAATCCGAGGGGACGGCACATTCCTGGGCAAAAATAACCGCCCGGCAGCGGGCAAGAGGGCAGGGGTGGAGGTGACTGACTGGACAGCTGCAGCCGCTGCTTCGCTCGCCTGGGAGCAGCCGTCCCGGTCCGCAGCGCCCCGAGATGGGCACCCGGCATGTGTGGCCACCGCACCGGGTCCCTGCCCAGGGGTGGGAACCCAAGTCTGTGACATCTGCCCGTGGGCTGGTCCCAGTGCCAACCCCGGGGCCAGGGAACGCGCACAGCTGCAGGCATCCTGGGGGTCAGGTCCAGTCCTATCCCCCCTGCACCGCCCAGCCCTGGGGACTTGTCCCTGCACCAGCTAAGCCCGGCACCCAGAGTGGCACTGTCCAAGCAGCTCTGCAGAGGCAGCCCCTGCACTGGCGCAGGTGGGCACGGTGCCCACCCCACAGTGGGGCATGGCAGCCTGGGCTGGAGCCTTGCTGCACCCCTCTGAGATGCTGCCGTGCCCTGGGGCTGGGGGGATGGCCAGGGATCCCCCCAGCAAGGGGAAACTGAGGCAGCCCCAAAATGTCCCCACGGGAGGGAAGAGATGGCGAAGGGAGCCTTCAGTCCCATTCGGTTCCTGAGCAGGGCTGGCGGGGGCTCCGGAGGGAAGGGGCAGTTGGCACTAAACATGGGCACGGCGCTGCAAAGCAAGGGACTAAAATTAGGCACTGAGATAAAATGGCCAGAGGTGCTGAGCCACTAGGGACACTGTCAGCGCAGCCCTCCCCCCCGGGGTGCCATCGCCATCGCCGTCGCCGTGCGCCACCAGCCACAAAAGCACGTCCACGCTGCCCCACTGTAACCCTGGGCTGGATGGGAAGGGGCCGTGCAGGGCTCGCACAGGCAGCTCCTGCCCCCCCTTCCCTACCCTCAAATCCAGACGGGTGCAGGCTGTTCCCTGGGCAGAGGACAGGTTCCAAGGCAGTTTGATTGCTGAGTGCAGGTGGAGGAGAGCGGAGCAAGACCTCGTGCCGGGAGCCCAAGACAGACCCATCCAACCTTGAAACAAGAGGCAGCCCAGACGGGGAGGATCAGGCAGCACTGGCACAGTGAGGGAGGGCTGGGCTCTAAAAGGAGATTAGCTCAGGTTCTTAAGAGGTGATTTAATCCAGTTTACAGGGAAAAAAATTCAGGAGATGCAGCTGAGAGGTGATACAGGCTTAGGCGAGCCTGGGGGCGATGGAGCCACAGTGGGGACCAGGGCTGGCTGGAAGGATCTGGAGGGTCCCTGAATGGTCCTGAGAAGCCCCTGGACCAGCCTGGTGCTGGTGTGAGAAAGACCAGTGCACCCCACTTGCGCCCATGGAGCAGGGGCATGAGGGAGAACCTGCAGCAGGAGAGGTGCACAGTGGTGGGACAGGGCGGCGAGAGTGGGACACGGCGGGGAGAGTGGGACACGGCGGGGAGAGTGTGCCCCGAGAGCCCCTGTGCCCAGCTACCCGGCCAGACCTAGGCGTGTGTTCCCTGCTTCTCACACCGGGCACTGACACACTCGGGGGACCTGGGAGAAGAGCAGGAGAAAATCATTAGTGGGGTGGAGCGACAGATTCAGGGCAAGGGATTAGAAGAGCTAAATTGGGCTGGTGCAAGCAAGGGGGAATGCTGAGCTGGTGCAGGAGGAGCTGCCGGGGCCGCGCGTGGAGCTGGGCAGCACAGACACCCTCCACCCCCTCCACCCCACCAGCAGTGACCTGAGCCACCTTGGGGAGAGGTGATGCTGACGCCACGGAGAGCTGCAGCCTGGCCCATACGCCGGGGAGAGAAGGTGGAGGACCGGGCTCTGTGCTCACCAGAGACTCTGACCTGGCAGAGGCGAATGGAGCAAGGGCACCCCAATACCTCCAGACATGGGGGGCCAGGACCCCAAGCCCAGAGGAAAACCTCATCCTGACCGAGGACCTTGTGCACATCCCCCTTGCCCCATAAATGGCCGATGACCTGGCTCACAGGGCCACCCAAGGAACAAGGATGGGGCGTCCCTGCCTGGCACAGGGACGGCACAGGCACCAGTGGAACTTCCAGGGTCCCCGGAGAGCTGGGTCTCAGCAGGGAGCCTGTGGAGCCCCTGAGCAGCCAGCTCCATGCTGGAGGCCGGCGAGCCACAGCACACATCCTGGCAGGATGTCAGGACAGGCGGGTGCAGCTCGGTGGCACGGCTCCTCCATTTCATGAGATGACCCGTCTCACCACTCAGCTGCTGGTGTGGAGAAAATGGCCTCGGGGGAATAACACACTGAGTGCCAGGATCCTACAATGGGGCCAGGCCATAGGGCTGGATGCCCGTCACATCCCCATCACCTCCACACCAGCATCCGTCAGGATTTGGAGCTCCATGGGCACCATCACAGCACACCGTGGTGACCTTTCTGCCCCGGGGCAGGGGCAAAGCCGCACCGGGGGCTGCCATGCTGCTTGCCTAGCCCCATGCCCTGGAGCCTGTGTGGGTCTAGGGGCATCTCCGCCCCATGGCCGGCTTTTTGGGTGGCTGTTTGCTTGATGGCAGTGCACCCACAGTTGAACACCCACTGGGAGGAACGCCAGGGGCAGGGTGACATTCACTCCGTGCCGCAGGCAATCGTGGCTGCTCCATCCCTCACCCAGCTGCTCCAGAAAGCCAGCAGCCCGGGCCAGTGGCTGGGAATCGGGAGCAGGGACGAATGCGTCAGCACAACGGGAACGGGCACCTGGGGAAATCAGGCGGTGCCGTGCCGCTGGGCAGAGGCAGGGGGGTCCAGGCTGGCAGTGTCAGGGAAAGGTGCAGCTGCACACTGGAGTGTGAGAACAGGGTGACCCCATCGCCTTGCCCCCCTCATCCCCAGAAAAGGCTGCTCCCACCCCATGGGGTAGGGCATGTCTGCCACTCTCTCTGCACACACAGCGCCATGCATCCGGCCACACAGTGACACCATCCCTAAAGGTGCGACGCATGGTGACCCTGCACAGACCCACTGCAGGGCAGGACCCCTCCTGCACACCTCTCTTCTCCCCCCATCCCCTCACCAGGCCCGTGAGTAGCACATACACCTTCCTCCGCCTTCCAAACACCGCTCCTGCAGCCTCCTGGCTCACACAGAGCAACTCCTCCTCTTCCTCCATTGCTCCCCTTCAGCACTGTGAAGGCTGCTTCTGCCTCTTCACTGCCACCCAGTCCCCCCAACTCAAGGTACAGCACCTCCAGCATCCCATGCTGCAAAGCCCCGGGTGCAGCTCCTTCCGTGCAGCCTCGGGGCTCAGCACACCTCCCTTGCTCCCTGCCCTGGCTGTCCCCGCGCAGATGGCATAGCTCACATCTCAGAGCAGTGCCACCAGCCGGCACCACATTCTGCAATGCCTCAGGGAGGTGGCATCCATCCTGAGGTCGAGGGGGCTGAGTCCCAAACCCGCCTGGCCCCTGTGCAGGATGAGGCCCACCCATGCAAGGGCTCACAGCAGCTCCCATGCACACCCTGCACACTGGAGGAGGATGCCCAGCTGTTGCACCCGGGGTGATGAGCAGAGGGGCTGCCATGGGGCTTTGGGGAGGGACCACAAAAGCTGTCTCCATCCCTGCTAATTAACCATCAGGCCCTGCCCACTGCGGGGCATAAGCTCCACCCACTTGTCAGTCCCACCTCCTGCAGTGTTAGGCTCCTCCCGTGGCTCCACCTCCGGAGGGTCCCAGTTCTCCCAGTGCAGTCCCAGTGCCTGCTACAGCCATGGGCAGCTCTGCCCGCGGGCAGCCGACACAGGGGGGTAGCTGGTACGGGGACACCAGCGTGTACCCAGGACCATGGCGGTGGCACCACCGGTGCCGTGCACCCGAGCCATCTCTCTCTCTCTCCTCCTGCCCCAAGCAGGCTGAGCATCACATGCTCCCAATAGCTCCGTGCCCGGCCCTGGCACCCTGCCTGGCCTGGCGGCGGGTACCGCAGCCACATGCTCACTCCAGGCCAGAGAGCTGCCCTGGTGCTGCCGGCACCGGGCACCCCAGCCTTGCGGTAGGGCAGGCACAGCAAAGCCCAGCTCTGGCTGGCCCTGGGGCATGCACTGCAGCAAGAGCCTGCAAAGCGCTGCCACCACCCTTGGCAAACCGCCGCTCGCGGCCATGCCGGCACGGCCACGCCGGCGGCCGCACCGCCCTTACCTTCCATGTCAATGATGGCCAGCACGGCGCTGGTCATGGCCTCTCCCTTCTCGTTCTCGGCGATACAGGTGTACACGCCGGCATCCTCCTTCTTGCTGTCCCGGATCCAGAAGGTGCCGTACTCCTCCCCGCGCGGGGCCAGCAGCTCCTCGTTTCGGTACCAGCGGAGGCTGGGCCGGGGGTTCCCCACCACCACCACCCTCAGCCGGATGTCACAGCCGGTGCCAATCGCCGCATTCTTCAGCTTCCGCACAAAAACTGGTGCCGCCGGGCGAGTCGAGCCCTCCTCAGGTGCCCTTGGCTCTGCTGTGACCTTGGCGCGCTTCGGAGGGATGCCGGGGCTCGGCGGGGCCACTCGGGGCTCCCCACCGGCCCTGCTTGCGCCGCTGTGTGCCTGGGCTTGGTGCATGGTCCACAGCTCTGCTGCCTGTTCCCACGACCCCTGCCACCCCAAGCCAGCAGTGCTGTACCCGTCTTCTTCTCCTGCCTGTGGCCTGGGGGTGCTGGGTACCTGCCAGGGGTGCCGGGGCAAAGGCGGCCCCCGGGTCCAGGTGCTGTCGGGTTCGGTGCCTCCCCCCAGCCGGCCGCAGCCCCGAAGGTCGCAGTGCCGTAGGCAAGCAAGGGGCTATTTTTAGGCGGGGGCTCGGGTTGCTGCTCACCGAACCACCACTCAGCCAGTGGCCGGCGCGACGCAGCACCCACACCCCATGCTCTGCCCTGACCCCAAGCCTGCCCCACGCGTCGGCACCTGCTCCTCCACTGGCCTGGGTACGAGTCCCACGGGTGCCGGTCGCTCGCTGAACCGTCCCAGCGCTGGGGCCGTGGCGTCCCCCCCCTCACCCGTCCCGTCCTGCGCGGCCCCTAGGCGAGCTGCGCTCCCTCTGCCCCCTCTCCTGAAGTGGCAGCTGCCTCTGATATGTCACATTCCTTGGCCAGGCTCCCCCTCTCCGCGCCCGCTGCCCCGGCCCTGCAGCCCAGCTCTGCTTGCAAAGATAGAAAGGGGCCAGCGCCTTTCCATATTAGCAGTGAGGCTCGGGGGGGGGGACACCCAGCCTTCCTCTCCCCCTTCCCCTTCCCTGGCCCTGTCACCAGATCGGGACAGAGAGACCCTGGTGGCATGTGGAGGGAAAGGACACCGTCATGCTTCCTGCAATGCGAGACCCCAGGCAGAAGCCAGCCCTGTGGGGCCCCTTTGCCCCATCCTCAGCACTAGGGTACACAGTGGAGGATGGCTGCATCTCCGCTCACCCCAAATTTGTCTTGCCGGGAGGCTGCAAACACAATGAAACCCCGTTTCTGTCACTGAGCCCCTGCCTTGCTGCACTGGGTGGTGTGCACCCTGGCCAGCCCCACATTCAAGCCCTGCTTGAAGTAGGAGCACCCAGCTGTTCAGGTTTGGGGTGCCCTATGAGACTTCCGGCACACTGTGCTCCAGGCAGTGAGCAAGCGAGGACCGCCTGTGCCACGTGCTGGCTCGCCACCCCCGGGCAGGACAGGGCTTCCCCAGCACGATGGCACACGTCTGGGCACCTGGCCCTGGCCGCCCTCGCCGGGGGCTGTGAATCCGGGTGAGCAGGATGCAAGAGATGCGGCGTGCTGCTTCCCAGCGGCAAACCAGCCCTTTGCCACCCACCCAAGGGTGCCGGCATCAGCGGAGCATCACCGGTGAGCAGAAAATTCAAAAATTCCGCCTGGCTTGGGTGGCTGGGGCACACCGGAGCGGGATGCTCTGCTAGACCCACAGCGCAGCTGCAGAGCAGCTGAGCAAGCCCCGGGGGTCTCTGGGGGCTGGAGGAGAAGCTGCCAGAGCGCTGGGGGCAAAGTGCTGCTCTGCCTCCCCCCAGCCCGAGCGGCAGAGCCCTGGCCCCGCCAGCCTGGGCCGGGCAGGGAGGGAGGTGCCGTCCCTCCCCTGGGGACCGTCCTCGGTGTCACAGGGCCACCTGCTGGAGACAGCGCTTGAGGTCCGGTACCCCTCCATCTCCGGCTGGCCCCGTAGCCAGAACTGGGGTTGGCCACGCTGGCCTCTCCGTCAGGGACTCTCCCCACTGCTGGCTTGGCCCTAAAACGCCACCTAAATCCCTCTCTCCCCCTAGGATGCTCGACCCCCAGTTCCCCTGCTGCATCCCCCATCACTGCGGCGAAGGAGCCATCACGGGTAGGGGGGCACATGTGTTGCGGGGGAGAGAGCAGATCTGTAGGGAGCAGACTGAGGCTGGACGTTGAACCTGGGACGAGGGCAGGCGTAGGGTGCTGGGGCTGATGCCTGTGGGGTGCCGGGGAGAAGGCAGATTTGGGATGAGGAGGGCTCTGCTCGCGGGTCGGCAGCAATGGAGGGGGCTTGGAGAGGTCCCAGGCAGGCGCTCCTCTGGGGCAGGGCTGGCCTGGGTGATTGGCGGCAGGGGGGCAGCTGTGGGGCTGAGAGCCACCGGGCCATGGTGTGGGGACCTGGGTGTAAGGGGGGGGACAGGGGACGGTCACCCCAGAGCCCCTGCAACCTGTTCAGGGCCCGGCTGCGGCAGCCCCCCGTGCTGGCAGGGATCGCCCACCCAGCGCAACTCGGAAACCCACCATGGGCAGCAAAACGCCCTGGGGCACCTTCAGTGTGAAGGACACCCGTGTTTTGGGAGGACCTTGCAGCCTAGGGAAGAGATGACTTGGGGGGGAAGCTGGCCCCTCTACCCACCCCAGCCCAGCCCCAGGGGCTCGTGGGTTGCCCCCCCGGGTTTCGCCTGCCCCAGAGATGCGCCGGGAGGAACGGGTGATGCTCCGCTGTTTATTTCAGCCGCCTGAAGAGTCACGTAGACGCGGTGGGGTGGGGATGCAGTGGGGCGAGGGTTGGGGGTGCCAGCCCGGGCCCCCGGGCCTCTCTCCGGCTCCTCTCCTTCTCTCCCCCCTCTCTCCCACTCACTCACTCCTCCTCTCTCCTGTGTCCACCTACAGGTACCCTCTCGGCTCACCGAGCCTGGCCCCACGCAGCCTTCTGCTGCTGGGGGTCCCCGCGACGGGGGGGACGGGCGCTGCCCTCCTCTGCCCCACGGGGCTGCCTCTCGGGCCGGGGGGAGCGCAGGACCCCGCCCCCCCTGCGCTGGGGTGGGGGGATGCAGACTGGGAGCACCCTGACTCCGAGCCGGATGGGGAGTGGGAGGCTTGGCCCGGACCCCTCTTCTCCCCATCCCCGGCATCGCCGCCATCCACCCGGAGAAGTGCCAGCTCCGGGGAGGCCGGGGAGGCCGGCGTGGGGGGACGGGTCCCTGCTCCCACGGGACAAACCTCGAGCCCGTGCTCGGAGTGGGGAGGGGGCTGCAGGGGGATCCAGAACCCGCTGCTGGGACCGTCCAGCTCTCCCGGGAGCTAGCCCAGGCCACCACCTGCTCCCCCCAGCCCCTCCTGCCTGTCCCCTCCCTCCCTCCTGCCGCCCCCCCGCCCCGGCCCGGGCCTGATCCTGACACTGGCGTTGCCACTGCAAAGCTGCGAAAGCAGAGCGAGCTTTTTGAAGCCGAAGGAGAGAGCCCGGGGGGTGCGAGGGGCCCAGAGGCGGCTGTGCTGGGGGGGACCCCTCGGGTGGTGCCAGGGGAGCACCGAGGGGCGAGGTGGGGGGCAGGAGGGGAGCTTGGCGGCAGGACGGAGACAGAGATGGAAGGTGCCGGTGGGCTGCCGAGGCAGCCTCCTCTACAGCACCTCATGCTGCTGCTGGGTCGCCTCGCTCACCACCTACCAGGAGAGAAGGCACCGTGAGATGCCGTGCTGTGCCGGCACCAGAGCCCCAAGTACAAGGACAGGTGTCGTGCTCGGTCCCCCCTGCCTCCCCGTCACCCGCCCCCCCACCCGGCGCCACCCTGCACTCACCTCTCCATCACGAGTTTCGATGGTTTTGATCATCACAGTCTTTTTGGTGTGCACCTCAGAGCCACGCTGCTCTGGGCTGGTCTCTGTGGGAGGGAGGACACAGGGGATGGGACTGCGGGGATGTACGGCATGGGGGAACAGCAGCAGGGCTAGGGCCACCGTGGGCCAGCGGCAACACCCAACTGAGTGCCCCTGCACCAGGGGCTCAGTGTGGCACCCATGGGTCCCCAACCTGCCAGCCTGGCTGCAACCACCCAGGAGGGAGATTTAGCGGGACGCACAGGACCCATCCCAGGTCCCCCTCCTCATGGGCTGACGCTCACCTCGGAAGTTGAGTGCCGAGGCGAAGGTCTGGTGCATGGGGATGCTGATCCTGCAGGGACACAGAGGGGAGAATTCAGCGCCAGCCAGCCTCAGCTCTCCAGTGGCAGCTCACGGGGCAGAAGCCCCAAAATCCAGCTGACCCTGTCCTGCCCCCCTGCCACTCACCGGCTCTCCTCGCCCTCCAGCAGCTTGCGGTATGTGGCGATCTCCACGTCCAGGGCCATCTTGACGTTGAGCAGGTCCTGGTACTCACGCAGGTGCCGGGCCATCTCGTCCTTCAGGTGCCGGATCTCCTCCTCCAGCCGGGCGATGGTGTCCTGGTACCCGCTGGCCTCCCCCGCAAAGCGCTCCTCCATCTCCCGCATCTGACGCATCAGCGAGTCGTTCTAGGGGGGACAGGGGGGACTCAGTGAGGGAGGGGGGACCTGGGATCACCTGGGGTAGGAGCTGGGGATGCTGAAGGGCCAAGGACCTGGGGAGAGCTGTGGTCAGCCCTGGGCTGGGTCCAGCTGACAAGGGACTGTGATGGGCGGCCATCACCCTCTTGCCTGCCCAGCACTGGGCAGCAGAGTCTGGCGAGGGCAAGTTGGGCAAGTGCTGGGCAACCCCAGCACCCTCTACCCGGGTGCCTGGACCCCCCAGCAGAGCCATCCTACGCCGGCAGGAGGGCACAGAGAGGCACAGAAGCACGGGACGGCTGCCTGGAGGTGGCACTGCCACACTGGTGGCTGCTGGCTGTGACCGTAACTGTGCCAGAGTGGGACCGTTGTGCCCTGTTTGTTTGCAACCAGACACCCTGAGCCCTGTGCCTGCCTGCCTGGAGCCTCCTGGCCTGGGGCACCTTTTGCAAGCCTTGACCCTGAGGCTCTGCCAAAACGCTTTCCAGAGGCCCAGACTGCCACTCGGGGAAGTGCAGACCAAATCTGCGGGATGAGTCCCCCCATGGCAGCAACTCAGAGAGCTGGGAAGAGCCCCCCCACCCAAGAGATGCCCCAGAGGTCCCTGGGCAGCCCCAGAGCAGCAGGTCTTTGCAGGGAAGCTGGGGGTCTCACCGTGCCCTTGAGGGCATCGATCTCGCAGGTGTAGGACTGGATCTGGTGCCGGTACTCCAGCATCTCCTGTTTCGCCTGCCGCAGCGCGTCATTGTTCTTGTTGGCCGCCTGTGTCAGGTCAGACACCTGGGGAGAGACCAGGGTCAGCAAGCATGGCCACCGGGATGGCCAGGACCCACCGTGCCGGGACCAATCCGGAGCCTGCTGCCTCCTGCACCTTGGACTTGTACCACTCCTCGGCCTCGGCGATGTTCTTGGCAGCGATGCTCTCGTACTGGGCACGGATGTCCCGCAGCGCAGCTGTCAGGTCAGGCTTGGAGATGTCCATCTCCACCTGGATGTGCTGCTCCTGCAGCTGAGCCTGCAGCTCCCGGATTTCCTGGGGGGACAAGGTGACACCTCAGAGGACCCACTCTGTTCCCTGGCCCCACGGGTGCCCATGGGAAAGGGGGCCACCCCTGACCTACCTCTTCGTGCACCTTCTTGAGGAAGGCGATCTCCTCCTGCAGGGACTCGATGCGTCTTTCCAGGTCGATGCGTGCCAGTGTAGCCGCGTCCACATCCTGGGGGGACACGGAGAGTAAGGGTTAGAGGAGGGGGTGTGGCGGGAGCACGGGGACCGCGCATCGGGGCTGGAGAGTGCAAAGCTGCGTATAGGGCCATGCCCCGGTGCTGGGGCTGGGCTGCTGGGGGAAGATGGGGATGGGAGGAGAGGCGTGAGTCCCACACCTCGTCAGAGGGACAGTTACTCACAGCTCTGAAAGCAGCCAGGTTGTTCTCAGCCTCCTCCTTCAGCTGGATCTCCTCTTGCAGCCTACAAGCAGAGAGAGGAGGTCAGGGGTAACCCAGAGGAAGCCCTGTCCCTCAGCGGTGATGTCCCCTCGAGCTGTCCCCAAGCCCAGCTTGGGGGCCCAGTGGAAAGACGTCCGATTGTCCTGCATTCCCAGCAGGCGGCGGGAGGGCTGGCAGGGGGCCAGGGGCTCTTCCTCCCATTCCCTATTATAGTCAACGCCCGGAGAGAGCACAAAGGCATGAGGTCAGCTCAGCGCCACGCGCGCTGCCCCGGCCCTTATAGGGGAGAGCGGCCAGCAGCCTGGGGTGACGGGGTGCGGGGTCCGGCACAGAGGGATGACCACCAGCTGAGGTGTCCTGGGGAGAGCAGGAGGGCAGGCGGGTCTCAGTGATGCTGCTGGATGGGGGTATAGAGGGGGGGACTGCTGGGATGTGAGCCCAAGGTTGGGGCTGGGGAGCAAGGCGGTTCCAGGGGAGGGGGCAGTGCCAGGGAGAAGGCAGTGGGGAGGAGGCAGAGGTGCCCAGACAGTGCTGGCACACAGGGTGACGGGAACCTGACACCCGTTTGTTCTGCGCCCTGCTCTCCCTCTGACATTCAGGGATCCTCCATGCCGCCACCTCTAGCCTCCCGGCATCAGGGGCTCTGCCCCACTGCAGTCCCACCAGCACCCCACTGGGGCTGCAAAGGGGGTGCAGCACCTGGGTCACTCCCAGGAAACAAGGACTTGGCATCCCGGGAGCACAGGGGCCGGGAGGGGACATGCAGACCAGCATCAGAACAAGTGGAGCATCTGCCCCTGCTGCCAGGTGCCCCACTCTGGTCGGTCCCTGGGGGGGTCACTCAGCCCAGCCGCCCCTATCTCTATCAACCCCCTAGCCTCAGCCCCATCCCCGCCACCAGCCAGGCCCCACGGCATCCTTGGGGGATTCCCACTGCTCCGAGGGCACCGTGGACACCCACGGCAGGCTTGGGGAATCCCTGGCCTGCAGAAGCGTGGCCACTTCCTGCCCTCTCTTTTTTGCGTCCGGAGCTGGCAGAACACCCCCCGAATCATCCTCCCCCTCACTTCCGCCTGCCTGACTGGCTCTGTCTGTCCCGCAGGGCTCAGCTCACTCATGAGGGGCCAGCCCTCTCTGGTGTGAGCGGGAATGGGGACCCCAGGGAGGGCGCACTCTGATCCTCCAGCTCTGGGGGTCCCATGGCATCACAGCACGGCCTCAGCCTCACTGCGAAGGAGGGCACAGGAGACACCCCCGCCTTCTGGAGCCATCCTGCCTACTGGGTGCTTCTTGGGTGCCTGGCAAAGGCTGGCAGCAGCCGGTCAGGGTGCCCTACTGAGATGCCCAGGCTGTGGGCACCTGCCTCACCCTGCCCCACACCGCTGGGCCAGCTCCCCCCATGCTATGGGGTCGGGGAGCACCCAGCACTGCCATAGCAGGTCACAGGTGCCCTTCTCCCTCCCAAAACTCGCAGCCACCATGCCAGGACCTGGAACCCTGCAAAGTGCCCTGTACGTGGGTGCAGCCAGCAAGAAGAACAGCTGAGGTGCTTTCCTGCCCCCAGGGATGGGGTGAGCACCCGAGGGGCTGCTGGGGAGAGGTCTGCCACCACCCATCCCTAGGGATGGAGACGCAGGGATGGATACCCACAGAAATGCGCTGGCGCCCCTCCTCACCTCTGCTTGAGCTTCTGCAGGTCATCAAGCAGGTTGTCACGCTCGACCTCGACACGGGCCCGCTGGTTGGTGAGCAGGTCCACCTGGCGCCGGAGTTCCCGCAGCTCCTCCTCATACATCTCGGCCACGCGGGTGGGCTCCTTGCCCCGGAGGCGGTTCACCTCGGCCACCATGAGGGCATTCTGCTGCTCCAAGAAGCGCACCTTCTCGATGTAGTTGGCGAAGCGGTCATTGAGCTCCTGCAGCTCCACCTTCTCGTTGGTGCGCGTCTGGAGGAACTCCTGGTTCATGGCATCGGC
The DNA here is from genome assembly GCF_036417535.1 of Chlamydotis macqueenii. NCBI lineage: Eukaryota > Metazoa > Chordata > Aves > Otidiformes > Otididae > Chlamydotis > Chlamydotis macqueenii. The sequence goes on along the minus strand of NC_141561.1, from coordinate 17,606,449 downwards.
CAGGCTGAAGTCCAGCAGCTCGCCGGCACCTTGGTAAGCACTTTGGTAGGAGCGCAGGGGCGTCACACGGGTGGCGCGGAAGCTGGACAGGCTGGGGACAGCCGAGGTCCGGGACACTTGGTAGACGCGGGAGGTGACAGAGCTGCCGCTGCTGCCCTTACCCCCAAAGGAGGCTCGGGAGAAGACCGGGGAGCCTCCACCGAAGGTGCGGCGGTAGGAAGAGACCCGCTGGCTGGAGGAGTAGGACTGGCTCATGGTGGCGGCGTGGGGCGGCGAGGCCGGAGCAGGGAGCAGGCGGTGGGGCTGGCGAGCGGCCGGCAGCTCGGCGAGGCGTCGGGAGGGGACCCGCGCTGCCGCTATTTGTATCCTGCTGACATCACTCGCCCCTCCTGCCGCCGGGCAGCTGGGGGATGCTGCTGCGGGGGGGGGGTGGACAGCCGCCAGCCCCCACCCACTGCCTCTCACCTGCCTGCACCGCTGGGCCGCGGACCCCTGGGCGCATGACGACGATGCCTGTGGAACCCCGGGCACTCCCAGACCCCGACAGTGTACCAGCCTCCCCCTCGGACCCCACCGCACTGCCCTGTCCCCAGGGGTGCAAGGGGAGGAGATGGGGCAGGCTGGTGGTGAGCCCCCCAGCACTGCCCAGACCCCCATGGGGGGCGGTGCCACCTATGGGGACCTGGACAGACAGACTGACATAGGGGAGAAAGAAGGGGCTCAGCCCTTCACACCATCACTTGCTCCCCCTTGAGCCAGACCCCCTGCCTCAGTAGCCCCACTCCCCAGATTGGCCTTGAGCACCCCAAAATGCCCCTGATGATGCCCTGACCCTCCCCACAGCAAAAGCACCAGGCTCAGCTCTCCACGTGGGGCCAGAGTTTAGCTCCCCAACCCAGAGAGGGCGCAAGGGGGGGCCTTGGGGAGGGGGTGATGTGGGGGGAGCCCTACCCTGAGCGTGCTTGTGCTGACCCACCAGGCAAACCCCCCCTTTGTGATAAGGGATCTGAGTGCCGGCCCGGGGCTGAGCACTTTCAGGGTGCTGCTGAGTGACCCTGAGCAGGTGCTGGGTCCAAGCTCGGTGACATCACCCCCCGGGTCCTCGCTCAGGCACATTCCCGAAGCAGCAGGCACCCAACCAAAATAGCCTCCCGAGCTCGTCCTACGCGGTATTTATAGCCGGGGGAGGCACACTGTTAACCCTTCTTGTGCCAGGCATACGGAGAGCACGGCTGGACGGGAACCCTGCCCAGAGCAGCCCCAGCCCCTCCCAGGTCCCCATCACCCGGAGAGCAGAACAAGGTCCCCAGGTCACCCTGGGGTGCTGCAGGCTCTGCCCTGTCTCCTCAGCCTCCCCCTTGGTCTGGCAGTACTCTGGGGAGCAGAAAGCCCAGCCTGGCTCCCCGGACATTCCCAGAATGGGAAATACTCCAATTCAGCCCAGGACCCCCACCGCAGCTTCCCACCTCCTGGATGGGCGGTGGGCCAGGGCAGGGACCCCCGGGGCCAGGCACAAACCTGCGTCAGCTAAAGACGATATTCTGATGGAGGGGGACCCCTCGGAGTAGTCCTGGGCAGCACCCCCACCTCCCTAGACCCCCCGCGACACACCTGGTGACCCCCAGCCCTGCCCAAGTAGGGCGGTTTTGGCTGACATCAGCTGGCACAGCCCCAGTGCCTCTGTCCCTGGGAGGCCCTGGCAGAGGGGACCGCCGTGCCACTGGGCACCGGGTGACTCAGCAGCAGGAGCAGTGCTCAGCCCTGCCTGGTCTCGCACCCCCGGCCCCCCATCGCGGCTGCAACGCAGATGCCGAACAGTGCCAGGGCTCGTCTGTGGCACGGCAAAGGCTCGGGCTTGGTGATGGGAGCATCCTCAACCACCCCGGCTCTGGGGGGCACTCCTGCCTGCTCCCCGCCATCCCCCTCCCCACCTGCAGAGGTCTGGGCCCCGTGGCCATGCAGGTGGGCAGAGGCTCGATGCCGCACACGCAGGCTGCAGCCCCCACCCCTGGAGCCCCTCTTGGCTGCCCAGTCGCGGTGTAACGTAATGTGGTGGCTTCCCGGAGGGTGCATGCTGCCTGGCGGAGCCTGCCTTTAAAAGGGAAGGTATTTCCAGATGGAGTTGTTTCATCTCAGCGCAGGGGGGAGCATGGAAGGAAGGGGGGCTTGTGGAGGGGGAGAAGATGGAAAAATAGACAGCATCCTTCATCCTCCTGGCCCTGCTCCGAGTGTATCCCTGAGCCCTGCACGTGTGCCCTGCCTGCCCCATGGGTGACAGCATGCCAGCCCTCAGCTGCGGTGCAGAGGGGCATGGGGGTGCCCACACCAGCACGGGGGACCCCAGGGGTCTGGGTCGGGACTGTGCCATCTGTACTGTTCCACCATCCTTTCCCATGACCCCCATCCCATTGCCCTGCTGGCTGGGGTGTGGGGAGGACAGCCCCCCCCCCAAGGATGCAGGGTCCAGCAGTGGTCAGCACCCTGCTTCGGTGCTGCAGCCACACAAATCCCTCCCCGGCCTGGAGAGCCCTTGTCCCAGTCCCACGGTGTTGAATTGCCCCAGGGAAGGGAAACGCACTTTTGGGTGCTGCTGCTAGGAGGGGAAGCAGCTCAGAGGGGTTAAGCAGGAGCATCCTCCTGACCTCCCTCTAGGACAAATTGTTTGAAGTGGCCTTTCCTTGGCTGCTGTGACAGCTTTCCGGGATGGCTTTGTTCAGGCAGGGGCCCCATGGACACCTCGGACTTTCCACAGCCTCTTAGGAAAGTCCCGTCTGCACACAGGAGCTGGCAGCACAGGAAGCAGGGGATGGGAGCAGGAACTGGGGATCCTGCCAGAGTCCCATCCCAGGGATGTGGCCCCGAGGACTCTGTGCCAGCTGGATCCCCAGGAGCTGAAAAAAGCAGGGAGCAGGGGTGTAGAGTGGGGAGAGAGCAGGAGGGATGCTGCCTCCCATCCTGCCCACCCGGCTCAGCCTCCCCACAGCTCCAGCCCAGGCCAGGCTGACCCAGACTGGTGGAGCCTGGGAAGTGGCCTTCGAACTCCGGCGCTGGCCCAGCTCCCACCAAGCTCTGGGACGAGGCTGCTGCCGGGAAGGCGTCAGGAGCTGGAATGTCAAACAACTCCCTGCGGTCGTGACATCCCTGTGAGCAAAACCAGCTGCATCCTGCTGCTGCCCCTCCTCCCCGGCCCTCCCTCCCCACTGCTCCCCCAGGATTTAAGCCGCCCAGGGAGCCCAGCACAGCCTCCCTGGGCTGCGGGAATCTCGGGGCTTGGAGCGGGGCAGGATGCAGGGACAGGGTGCCGGCCCTTCCTTGCCCCTGTACCCTGCCGCCGAGGCCCCCTCACCCACTTCATGCCTGGCCCTGGCTCAGGGGTGAGCAGAGGGATGGGAATGAAGCAGCCAGGGTGTCCATCCCCCTCCCTCCTGGCCTCTGGCCGTCTCTCTCCATCCCACTCCTTTTACAGCCATGAGCCTTCCAGGCGCCTTTACCCTAAGAGGGAAGGTCGTGTGGTCCATTCCCCGGCGCTGACGGACCCAGGGCGCATGCTATTGTCTAAATAGGAGATTGTTCTCCTTCCCTGCCTGGACTGTGGCCCAGCCCATCCCGCCAGGGTCCCGGGAGCTGGTGAGTGCTCTACGGGCTGCAGCCCCCCACCCACTGCTCACCACAGCTGCCCCCATGCCTTCGCCCACTCCAGGGCTCAGGGCCGGCAGTGTGGGTGCACAGCCCATCTGGCTGCCCCTGGTCCCCAGTGCTGTGTCACCAGGTGATGGGGATGCTGGGGACCATGGCCTGTCTCTGAGTGGTACAGAGATGCTGGGGGTGCCTGGCTGCCCCGCAAACATGCATGGATGGGGGGTGTCCCTCATAACCTGTGTATGGATGTTGAGGGGTATTTGCTTGCCCCCCTCAGTCCATGTAGGTCTTTGGGGTGACCTGTTGCCTCTGTGGTCCACGAGGATGCTGGGGTTGACCTGTTGCCCCCAGGGCCACATAGATGCCAGACAAGACCAGCTGCCTCTGTGTCCATGCGGATGCTCAAAGCATTTGCCTGCCCCGGTCACTCATATACGGCTAGCCCTGCGATCCGTGGGGATGCTGGGGGCGTTCACCCATCCCTGCAGCCCAGGGGCAGGCTGGGGATATCCACCCGCCCTCCTGGTCCACGAGGATGTTCACCTGCCTCTGGCTATGGGGGTGGCAGGGGTGCCCAGCTGTCCTCGTGGTCCAGGTGGATGCTGAGGTGTCTGTCTGCCCTCCCGCAGGCCCCGATAGCATCACCCATACCAGTGAGATGAGGTAGTGGTTACCCGCTGCATCACTGGCGGCTCATGTATGGCACGGCGGCCATCCGCTCAGCCTCCAGCAATGCCCGGGCAGTGATTTCACTTTCCCATGCTCAGACACGTGGGCCGGGATGGGGGGGAGCTGCCTCGAGGGGTGCCATCCCTGCGCTTATCCTGGCAGGGTGGGCAGGGAGGGGGTCCAGGCAGCCTGGCAGGCAGCAGGAGAAGGCGGTGGCACTTCCTTGGAGCTCTGTCTGTGTTTACAGGCTCTGCCCCGGGCAGTCTCTCTGTTAACCCCTTCCAGCAGGGCTTAGCTCCAGCTGCCCATCCCAGAGCCACCTGCCTCCCCAGGGACGTTTCCCAGAGGAAAGCCTGACAGCACCCACCCTGGGCTGCCAGGGGATGTGGGAGGGGACACGGTGCACCCCTGGGCACATGCATGAGCCCAGCAGTAGGGTGCAAGCACCCCGAGGAGGAGCTGGCACCGTTTTTGGGGGCTGCCTGGGGCTTCCTCCTGCACTGAGGAGACCGTGGGGCAGTGAGGGATGGGGACAGGAGCAATGGTGATGGGGTGGGTGGCAGCCGTGGCAGGTGCTGTGCAGTGAGTCAGAGCCCACCCGGAAATAGCCAGTGGGAGCTTTTTCTGGAAGCCCTGCTGCTCCAGGAATAGCTGCCGCATGCCAAGGCGCTGCCCTTTGCTCACGCCTGCGAGGCTGGGCAAGGGCCACACCCGGCCCTGCCACTCACCCCCTGCTCCAGCCACCCCAGATCTGGGCACCTCCCTGCTCCTGCAGCCACTCCCTGGGACCCATCTGCCCCAGGTACCCACATCCGCTGGGTACCCACCCTCTCTGGGCAGCCACCGGCTGGGGGGTCCATAGGCTCCAGGGACCTGCGCTGCAAACATCCCCAGATGTCCCCTGGGCACAACCTGGGGACCACCCAGCAGCACCTGGCCCTGAGCTGGGTGCCTGCAGCAGCAGCGGGTGATGCTGGCAGGAGGAGTGAGAGGACGGCTCCCTGGCACCCATGTCCCTTCGGCAGGAGGGTGCAGGGTGGGGGCCACGCGTAGCACAGCTCCAGGCTGGGGTGCTGAGGTCCTGCTCCCAGCCTGGTCCTGTCTCGGCAGGGAGCTGGCCCGGTGTTTTGCTGTGGTGACTGTGGTTGACATGGAGACCCTCCAGCTGTCTGCTCATGGGGTGCCAGGTGGTGGGGGCGCTCGTTCCCTTTTTTGCAGGGGGGAGGCAGGTGCTGGGGGCTGGGAGCATAAATCCAGAACTGTTGTGAGTTCCTGGCATGGCAGGTCCCAGGGTCAGGGGCAATAGGATCAACAGTTTCCAGTACCCAAGACACGGACGGCGTCTCCAACTAACAGGGTACCCATGCTGGTGACTCAGGAGCTGGGAATCTGGCTGGCACGGAACACCCGAGCCCCATGCATGGCTCACAGGCTGCCATCTCCCTCCTGAGGCCACTCACCCATTGCCGGGAACACAGGACACTGCTGGGAAATGATGCACGAGAGCTGATGGAAACCCAAAACCCCACTGCCGCACCCAGCCCGTGCAGGGGACCCAGCCACCCTAATCTGTCCCATCCCCTACGTGTGCCCAGGCTGTGTCCTCACTGGGGCTGGCACCCCTGTCCACTGCTATCACTCAGGGGCATTGGTCCCCAACACAGCACCAAGGGCTTGTGCCTAGTTTTCTGTGAGGGCTGGGCAGTGCCAAGGCCAGGGAGCAGCGATGATGGGGGGGCTGCAGCTTGGCTGACACCAGTGACTCACCCCAAAGCCACCCAGCCTTCGGGAAGCGTGCGTGTTCCCCTGTGCACTTGCACCCCTGGGCAGCATAGGGCTGAGCCCTGTTTTGGGGTGGCCCCTACTCACCCGGTGCCGGAGTCGGAGCACCCCAAGGCAGCACTGGGTGACCATCCCTGGGGAGCCCCGTCCCTGCCCCTTGGCTCCCACTCCAGCCCCTCCTGGCTGTGCCCGGCTTCCACCCACCCAGCCCCAGCTCTGCCCTGGCTTTGGCAGGCACCGGGTTTGTCTGGCCCTGGATCGGGGTGCGGGGTGCATGGTGCGGATCACATGGTGCAGCGGTGCATGGTTTGGCTTGTAGGGTGCAAGGTGCACAGTGTGGGGCGCAAGGTACATGGTTGCCAGGGTGTGGATTCGCAGGTTGCAGGGTGTGGATTGGAGGTGGCAGAGTGTGCGGTGCGGATTGTGGGGTGCAAGGTGACGGGTGCAGGGTGCGAAGCGCATGGTGTAGGTTGCAGGGTGTGGATTTGCAGGGCGTGAGGTTCAGGCTGCGGGGTGCAAACTGTGGGATGCAGGGCGTGGGGTGTGGATTGTAGGGTGCAGGGTGATGAGTGTGGATTGTGGGGTGCAGGGTGCGGGATGTGAATTGCAGGGTGCAGGGTGCACAGTGAGGGATGAGAGATGCAGGGTGCAGGGTGTGGATTGTGGCGTGCAGGGTGCGGGGTGAGAGGTGCGGAGAGTGGATTGCGGTGTGCGAGGTGCAAGGTGAGGCATGCAGGGTGCGGGGTGCGGATTGCAGGGTGCGGGGTGCACGAGGAGAGTTGAGGGGTGCAGGGCGCGGGCGCGCGCGCGCTGCCGGGCGGCCTGGGCGCATTCCTCCGCGCCAGCAGGGGGCGCGCGGCGCGGGGCGGAGCGGCGGCGGCCATGCAGGTACCGGGCGGGCGCGGGGCGGCCCGGGGTGTCCCGGGGGGGGGGGGTCCCGGGGGGGTCCCGGCTCGGGGTGGGGCTGGTGTCAGCACTGCCCGGTAACGGCGGTGCCCGCAGGGCTCGAAGCAGGCGGCGCAGGCGGCCGCGCAGGAGCTGGTGAAGTTCGTGAACCGGAGCCCCTCGCCCTACCACGGTGAGGAGTGTGTGTGTGTCCCCCTTCCCCTTCCCCTCCGTGCGGCCCCCCTGACGGCTCTTCCCCCCCGCAGTGGTGGCCGAGTGCCGCAACCGGCTGCTGCAGGCCGGCTTCCGGGAGCTGAAGGAGACGGAGCACTGGGAGGTGCGGCCGGCGCAGAAGGTGGGCCCGACCGGGGGCAGGGCGGGGGGGGGGGCTGCCCTCACCCCCTGCTCCCCTGACCGCTGCCCCTCCGCCCCCAGTACTTCGTCACCAGGAACTATTCCACCCTCATCGCCTTCGCCGTCGGCGGCCGGTTCCAGCCCGGAAATGGGTTCAGCCTGCTGGGGGCCCACACCGACAGCCCCTGCCTCCGGGTAAGGCTGGCCCAGTTTCTGGTGCCCTCCAGTTTCACTCCATGAGCAAAAACTACCCTGACTCCCCTTGTGCCCCGCAGCACCGCTGCTGGGTCCCTACGCCTCCCGAATCTGCCATGCTGACCCCCTGCACTGCTCCACCTGCTGTTATCACCTCTGCGTCCCCTGTCCCGCAAAGACGGGATCAGCAGTGGGACACTGGGCATGCTTTCCCCGGTCCCTGCCAGTTACCCAGTCCCTGCGGCTTTGCGGTGCCGTCAGTCACGCCTCTGCTCTCGCCCAGGTTAAGCGACGTTCTAAGCGGGGGCAAGTGGGCATGGTGCAGGTCGGCGTGGAGACCTACGGAGGAGGCATCTGGAACACCTGGTTCGACCGTGACCTAACCGTGGCTGGGAGGGTGATCGTAAAGGTGAGCCTAGCTTGGGACAGGCACAGTGGCCTAGGTGAGCGGGCCACCCCCCACTCTGAGTCCGTGACTCCCACCCAGAGTGGGACCTACTGCAGCCTCTCAGCCCCGCAGACCTGGCCCCAGCAGTCCTCCTTGTGTTTTAGGACCCGGCCACGGGGCGCCTGGAGCAGCGCCTGGTACATGTGGAGCGGCCCGTCCTCCGCATTCCCCACCTGGCCATCCATCTGCAGCGCAGCGTCAATGAGAACTTCGGGCCCAACACTGAGCATCACCTGTAAGGCCTGGCTCAGCCTCGACCCCTGGCCAGCCCTTGGGAGGGCTGGGACACAGCTGGAGCAGTGCCCAGCCTCAGCTCTCTCCCTTTGGCAGCCACTCATCTCAGTGGGGAGGTCTGCAATAGCTTTTCTTAGCCGCATAGAGACCTCCCAGGTGATATTTCCAAGCTTGGGACTTGGGAAAGGACACTGGGGTGTCTTGAGGTGGTGCAGCAGACCTGTTCTTAGGATGCTGTGTGTCCTTGCTCCATTCAGCCTGGCAATCGTTCCCTGTAGGAGCAAGGCAGGCACCCCAAGAACGGTTGGTTGTGTGTGAGCCAGGCAGGAGAGATGACCCAGCCCTGGGAGCTAACAGCACCGTCTCCCCACAGGGTTCCTATTCTGGCCACTGCTGTGCAGGAGGAGCTAGAAAAGGAGGTGTTCATGAAGACCACACCTTGTGATGCTACAGCCCAGGTGAGCTGGGTGCCAAGCACTAGCAGGGGCTGTTGCTAGGACCTCACACTTGTCACCTTTAATTTCCCATCTTCGGGGACCTGCTAGCGGGTTCCCTTTCCCCTTCTCCCCATGGATTGCTGGTAGCCTTCTACTGCTCCAGAGCTGTGTATGTGACACATCTGCTCAGCCATCTCCCTGTCCCCACCCTGATCTGCAGCCATTGTACAGAAGGGGGTGTAGCCCCTGTAAAGCTGTCACAGTCTCCGTGGGGAGGTGGGGCAGAGAGGGGAGGATCGCACAGGGGCAGAGAGCCCCTCGCTGCACCCTGCAAATAGCCCTGCTGTCCTGCGTGAGGTGGGGGCTTGAACACAGGACGTGTTAGTAGGAGGGAGGACTGCACCAACGTGAGCGGGGTGTGGGACAGCTCTGCCGGGGGGAACAGGGAGTTTCCGCTGCCTGCCCTGCCCCCAGCTCTGCTTTTTTCCCAGGCGGAGCGGCACAGCCCTGTCCTGCTTTCCCTGCTCTGCCCCCAGCTGGGGGTGAAACCGGAGCAGATTGTGGAGCTGGAACTATGCCTGGCGGATACGCAGCCAGCGGTGAGTAAGGGCAGGAGCCTCCCTCTGCCTGCACACAGCCTGCGGGGCTGGTACTACGCAGGTTTTACCCGGAACACTTTCTCTGCCTGGGGCGTGCCGGGGCCGGGAGCTGAGCTGAGAGGAGGCAGCTCCTGAGGGGCAGAGGTGAGGGGACTGGAAGGGGGACCCGGCGGCAGGTACTGTTTGGTGACCCGAAGCCTGTGTCCTGCTCCTCCTGGCTCTCTGCCTGCAGACGCTGGGTGGTGCCTTCGACGAGTTCATCTTCTCCCCGCGCCTGGACAACCTGCACAGCTGCTACTGTGCCCTGCAGGTGAGCGGGAGAGGAAAAGGAGCCTGGAATCACAGCCGGGCCCCGTGAACCCTGTCTCCGCTTAGCAATACCGTGTTTCCTGTGGGATGGATCTGGCTTGTGGGAGGATCTGGGGTTGGATGGGGGCTGCCCCTTTTTGCTGGGTATGTGGGGTTCCCAGCAGCTCCCAGGGGCAACTCCTGCTCTTGCTGGGTAATGTGTGTACACACAGCTCCCTTCCTAGGGGCTTTGGGTTCTCCTGGGGAAATTCTTGCCAGCTCGGTTCTGAGCTTTCTGGGGTAGCGCGGCACTCAGGCTGGTATCCTTTCTGCTCTAACCCTGCAGGCCTTGATTGACTCGTGCGCGGAGCCCTCCTCCCTCTCCCAGGAGCCCAACGTGCGTCTCATCGCGCTCTACGACAACGAGGAGGTGAGTGAGGGACAGCGCCATGGGGTGCTGGCACAGGGAGGGACTCCATGTTCTTCACTCTCCTCCAGCCGTGCCTAGCAGGAGATAGATCCCACGCCCTGGCAGGGCAAGGAGGAGTTTGCTCACCCCACCGTGGAGCATGGCCCAGGCAGGGGATGGGAAGCACCGGTGTGGCTGGAAGCGGCTCTGCTGGCTTTGGGGAGCCCCCTGGCAGGGGGTTTGCAACATGTGTGTCATGCTGATGGTGGTCCTTGGCAGGTAGGGTCGGAGAGCGCGCAGGGCGCGGAGTCCTTGCTGACCGAGCTGGTGCTGCGCCGGATCTCGGCATCACCGCAAAACCTGACAGCCTTCGAGGAGGCCGTGGCCAAGTCCTACATGATCAGCGCTGATATGGCCCATGCTGTGCACCCTAACTACGTGTGAGTAGTCTGAGCAGCGCCGCAGGCCGGGGGGGCCTGTCCTGCCAGCTGGGGGAACGTGTCCTTGTCATTCCCCAAGGACTACAGACAGGACCATCCTTGTTGTGGCAGGGAGGGTGGGCTGTAGCATGAAACTTCTGCTTCTCTTTTGCAGGGACAAGCATGAGGAGAATCATCGTCCAGCCTTCCACAAGGTGAGGGCAGCCCTCTGCTTTGGACTGGGATGAATGCTGTCAGTCTGTCCTCCAGCGCTGGGAATCCCCCACCTGCTCCCTGGAGCACAGTCCTGGGGTGCAATTTAACGACACTCAAATGGGAGACGTTTGTCCCGCAGCAAGATTTGGCCGTGCCGCACATCTGGTGTTAATGACTTGGGACCACACAGCCTTGGCCCTGGAGCCCTTCCCTGCTCTGAGCTGGGTTGTCCCTGTGGCAGGGCTGTCACCATCGCCACAGATCACCCGGGGCGAGGGTTGGGGTGGGACGGCATTGCCTGGGTACGAGTGTTTCCAGAGCCACCGACTGTCCCCGGTGCCAATCGCGGGCCTGCAGTGCCTTCCCTTGTGCAGGGCCCCGTCATCAAAGTGAACAGCAACCAGCGCTACGCCTCCACGGCTGTCACCGAGGCAGTCATCCGGGACATCGCCGCCCGTGTGGGCGTCCCTTTGCAGGTGAGCGGAGCTGGGCCAGCCCTCCGTCAACGTTACCAGCGTGGGCTGCGACCCTGCTGCTGGGTTCAGGAGAAGGGGGCCTGTGCCAAACCCCACCCGTCAGTTACCATGTCGTCCCAGCTGGGATCTGCGCTTCTTGCTGCTCTGGGGCTCTGGCTCCAGGACTGCCGCGGGGAGCAGGCTCGGGAATGGGAGGGGAGGGCCCAAGCATGTCCCATTTCTGGGGGATTTTGCATCCTGCCTTGGGGATAGTGCTCCTTCTCTGTCCCAGGTGCCCCCTCTTCAGGCCTGTGGGCCCATGCGGGCGGCCGTGGGGCAGCGTGGGTAGCTGCTGAGGCCGTGTCCCCGTGTAGGAGTTCATGGTGCGCAATGACACACCCTGCGGCACCACCATCGGCCCCATTCTGGCCTCCCGCCTGGGGCTGCGCGTGCTGGACATCGGCTGCCCGCAGCTGGCCATGCACTCCATCCGGGAGATGTGCTGCACCTCGGGGGTGCTCCAGAGCATCGCCCTCTTCAAGGTGAGGCCCGTGCCCCCTGTCCTGCACCGAAACCCCCTCCCTGCTGCTCCGCATCTCCCGCATCCCCGCGTCCCCATCCAGCCCCCGCCTTGGGGCCGAGCCCGGCCATCCCTCCGGGCTCCCCACCCCTCTGGAGCAGCGCAAATACCATAGGTGCCCCCTCGCATCCCAGCCTTCCCTAGCGACTGCCATCCCCAAATGGTTCCTATGGCAACCGGTGCTAGCCTTGAGTCAGTGATGGGTTGCTATGGCAACGCAGGCCTGCTCTCTGCAAGTAGCTGCCTGCTATGACGTCCCGAGCACGTAACCTGACCGGGAGCTGCTGCCTGCCCCCCCCCCACCCTCGCCCCGCACCGACCCGCCTGGCCCACCCTGACGGCCCCTCTCCTTCCAGGGCTTCTTCGAGCTCCTGCCGGCGGTCAGCAGCAGCCTGGTGGTCGACTGAGCGCGGCGGGGAGGGAGCGGCTGCGGGTTCGGCGCCGGGGCCATTAAAGCATCTCTTGTGTCTCACCAGCGAGTGGTCCGTGAGCGCGGCTGGGGCGGGGGGGACAGAGCCGGGTCCCCCTGGGGTCTCCCATGGCCCCCCTGGGGCCGGCAGCGGGACCTTCTCCCGTGAGCCCGGCCAGGGCCCCTGCCAGCCCCAGAGCCGCCGCCGGGACCTTGCCCGCTCCTCTCCTGCCCGTCAAGGGGTGCGAGGGTGTGGTCCGGCGCTCGCCGCTCATTGGGTACGTCTCAGGGGCGTGGCCCGCGCGGAAGCCAGTGGGGCCGCAGAGCTGGGACGGGACAGGCGGTGATTGGCGGGGGCGCTGCCGGCGCGGTGGCACACCCCCCGGGGGGGCGTGGCTCGCCTCTAGGGAGGCTGCGATTGGCGCGGCGCTCGGTCGTCTCCCCCGCCCTCGCGGGGCGTGACGTAATTGGCCTCGCTCGAGAGCAGGGGGGCGTGACTCCGACGTGGAGGGGAAGGAATTCCGGGCTTCTGATTGGCTGCGGCGCGGGGAGGGGGCGCGGCTGGGCGGCAGCGGGCCGATCGCTATTGGCGGGGAGGCGGCGGTGGGCGGGGCGCGCGGCGGGGCGCGGGTTGGCGGCGGCGGCGGCGGGGGCGCGGCCGGCGGGTGCGCCATGGTGCGGCCGTGAGCGGAGCATGGGGCGGCGGCTCCTCCGGGCGCTCCTCTGCCTCCTCCTCCTGGCCGGCCGCGGGCTGCTGCGGGACGGCGGCGCCTCCGCTACCGCCACCGCCGCGCACGGTGAGACCGGGGACCCGGGCAGAGCGGCGGCCCGGGCAGCGCGGGGCGGGGGGAGGGTGCGCTTCCACGGGAGCGGCGGGGCAGGGGGCTCCGCAGCCGGTGCTGTCACGGCAGCACTGGATGCTGTCACGGCCCGCAGCGGCAGGCTCGGCCCCCAGCGAGGAGCGAGAGAGGGCAGCCTAGTACCGGCACTGCGGGTGCGCCGCCGGCACCGGGGGCGCCTCTCTCCTGGGGCTGCTGGGCCGGCGATGGGGCTGGCCCCGGGGCACCCCGCCGGCTGGAGGGTTTCTGCCGCCGCCGGGGGCCGGTTGAGTTGGACGGGCGCAGGGCGATGCTCGCCCGGAGGCCCTGCCCGGGGCAAAGCCGGTGGCCGAGGCTGCCGCAGGGATGGGGAGCGCGGGGCAGCGTCCCTGAGCAGCGGCTCCCTCCGGGACCCCGGCGCCCTTTAGCCGCCCTCCGCCGGTGAGCGCGGCCCGGCCCCGAGACGCGAGGGCGGGCCGGTGCACCTGCTCTCCTACAGCTGGGCCCGTGCGGCCCTTGGCCGGGGCTCTCGGGGACCCGGGTGCCGCTACCGGTAGCAGGGCTGTAGCCCCCCCTCCCACGCACGGCACGGCCCCGGCGGCCGCTGACTCACTACGGGGAGCCCGGGGCTGCTGTGTCTCTCGCCCACCGGCGGGCCCGGCCGCACCGCGGGGACTCCACCGTCTCCAGGAGCAGGCGGGATGGTGCCAGAGAGCGGCTCCGGCCGAGCCCCGTCCTGCTCGGAGGAGCCTCCCGGGGCCGGTGCCGCCGCCCTTCCCGGTGGAGCGGGGCGTCCTGGCGGGAGGCGGCTGCGCCGCTTCAACACCGCGGACAGCGCCCGCCCGGCCCCCGCCGCCCCGGCCCCCTCGCCGCACCCCGGGGGTCGCCCCTCGGCGGCGGGGTCCTGTGTCCGCACCTGCCTTGGCCCCAACCCCGGAGGGGGGGGGGAAGCGGGCCCGTGGGTGCCCGGGACCCCCATCCCCACTTGCCCCCTTCCCTCGCGGCGGGCTCGGCGGGCCCCTCCCTCCCCTCCCCCCGGTTGTTTTCTCGTTCCTTCCTCGCCATCCGGGGCTGAGTCATCGCCTGCTGCCGTCTCGCTGCTGACGGTCTTGGACCGAGAAGAGGAGGGGGAGAGAAAGGGGGAAGCCGCCCCCTACCCGAGTGCTGCCCTCCGAAAAGGATGGAGATACACCCACCTCCCCACACCCCCTCTGCCTCCACTGCATGTGTGCTTTAGGGTCCCCCTCGCAGGGAGAGTGGGTCCCCCGTGTCCCTGGGCGCAGGGCTGTGTCCCTGCCTCATAGGGCCACGTGTGGGAGGGCAACAGATGTGGTCTTGCAGTTCTTTGCCTTCTCAGCCTTCCCTTCCTATCCTCCAGCACCCCAAAATAACTCCAGGCCTCCCCCTGCTCCCTAGAGCCAGGGGCAGGGTCTGCATGCAGCCCCCATCTTGGCTTTGAGGGGGGTGGAAGGCTGGCACCAAGGCCCTGCCCTGGGCTACCAGGCTGTGCCCACCCCACCACCATCACCACGTTGCAGCCCTGTGGCACTTTTCTGGAGAACGGGGGTCCAGCTGGTGATGAGTGCAAGCCCCCCTTGGAGGCCGTGCTGACCGGCCTCTCTGTCTGTCTGTCCGTCCCAGGCTGCCTGTTTGACCGGAGGCTGTGCTCCCCCCAGGAGGTGTGCGTGCAGGGTAAGTGGCTGTGGGGCTGCAGGGATCCCTTCTCTCTTCCCGAGGGGGTGCAGGACTTCCAGGGGAACTCGGGGCACAACACGGAGCGGGACATGGCAGGAGAAAGGTGGGGCTGTCCCCGGAGGCCCTCACCCCCCTGGCTGTTCATCCATCCGGCCCTGCCGCCTCCCCTCTCTTGCAGATGGGCTGTTTGGGCAGTGCCGGGTGGGCTCCATGCAGGACAGACCCTACTTCCAAGTCACTTCTCCCGTGCTCCAGCGCCTGCAGGATGTCTTGCGGCATCTCATGGCACAAGGTGAAGGGGGAAGCGTGGGGGGAGTCACTGTGAGGAGGGGATGTCAGGCAGCACTGGCTCTCTGGGTTCCTGCTGGCGCAGTGGCCAGGGTTGGGCTGAGGAGCGGTCCAGCTGATTCTGGGAGGAGCGGGGCCAAACCCGCGGCACAGGACTCAGGGTCAGGACACCAGAGTGGCCTCCCTTGCACTTGCCTCGCGGTCCCCAGGCCTCGTCCATCTCTCACAGTCCCCTCCTGTGGCAGGGCTCTCCTGGCAGGACGGTATCACCCAGTATGTGATCTCGCAGGAGATGGAGCGCATCCCTCGCCTTCGCCCGCCGCCCTCGCTGGAGCCAGCGGCTAGGGACAGGTAGGGCAGAGCCCGGCAGGGCAGTGGGGACTTTGGCCCACAAATGGGGGGCTTTGGAGGGGGGACCTCCTCTGTACCCAGGTGAGTCACCCCCGCACTGTTTGCCTCCGAGGTTCCTGCCCCCCCGCAGCTCCCTTCGGCGAGCCTCGCTCCCCGGGGACCCCGGCCTGCCAGCGGCTCAGCATCTAGGGCAGCCCCCGCCGCTGCTGCCCTCTCCCCTGGTACAGCGGTACCTGGAGCATCTCCTGCTGCCCTCCCCACCCCAGCTGGGCTACGAGGAAGCTCTGCTCAACCCCTACTCCTACCACAAGGTAAGCAATGGGGGCGAGCTCCCTTCTCCTGAGGAGAAAGGTGGAGGTGGGCAGGGGGCTGCTGCGCTCCCAGCACCCTTCTGCCGGTGCTGGGGTGCCCTGCTGTGGGGTGGCAGGGGCCCCGTGGGGTTTGACCACGGTGATTCTGTGTTTTGGTTGCAGTTCGGCTACCAGGATGGCACCCACCAGCTCCCCAGCGGCTCAGCCAGGCAGAGCCCTGAGACCTCCTCACTGCTGGGCCGGGTCCCTGCCCAGGCCCTTTTTGGGGCTGGCCCTCTGCCCTCCTATGGTGGACAGCCAGGAGCAGACGGGGGACATCTCTTCCAGGACTTGGGCATGCTCTCCCTGCCCAGAGAGAAAGCTGGCCGCCCAGACCCCACCGGCACCAGGCTCCAGCACGGCTTACGGCTGCCTGGTGACTACAGGGAAAGGGAAGAGAGGGAGCAGCCAGTGCCCCTGGCCGCCCAGCCACCCCCTGCACAGACGGGTACCGTGTCCTCCAGCCAGGCACCAGCCCTCATCCCTGTCCCGTCCCCGCAGCCACGTTCCTCGTGGTTCAGGCTCTCCCTCCTCTTTGCCTCCATGCCCGCAGCCAGCATATCCCCTCAACCCCACCTGCCCTGGCTGCTGTGTCCCTGGCCCGTGGTCCCCGCGTGGATGCAGGGCAGCCGACCTGGTGCTGCTTTCTCTTGCAGACTCTGCCCTGAAGCGACTGGCCTCCCTCCTAGCCAGCTATGGCCTGGGGCTGCCGGAGCTGACCCCCCAGCAGCTGAGCAGCCTCTCCACCCTCCTCCAGCTGCTCCAGAGCTCTGGTGAGCGGGAGGCAGGGGCTGGTGGCAGTGGGTGCCAGCACACCCTGTTTTGGGGTAGGGGGTGTTGCCTCTCAGGACGGGTGCCACAGGACGTCTCCCTCTCTCCTTCCCAGGTGTTGCTGCCCCCGAAGCACCCACAGCCAAACGGGTGGTTTTGCAGCAGGGTGGTGCTGGAGGAGGTGTCACGCCGCAGGTGGGGGGGTGTGTGTGTGTGTGGGGAGTGAGAGGCAGCCCCCTGGGGCTCTCCTCAGGGGTCCCAGCTCCTCCCTTTTCCTCCCTCCAGGTGACAGAGGGGGACATGCAGCATGGAGAGGAGCCAGTGCCCCCTTCCTCTACAGTGCCACCCCCCAAAATCTCAGCCAGCAGCTCCCCAGGGGATGAGCCAAGGGGCAGGGCAGCATCCTCACCAGCCCCCCGGGCTGAGCCGCAGAGGGGGCACGAGGGGGACGCGCTTAGCCCTGGGAAGCAGATCTCTGTGGAGAAGAAGAGCTACAAGGAGGCAGAGGACAGAGAGGCGCAGCGGGGCACGTGGCCACCAGACGAGTATGGCTACATCATCACCGACCAAAAGTGAGAGCTGGGTGTCAGGCGAGGGGGGGTGTGTGTGTGGAGCAGCTGTATCCCCCCTACGGCTGGTTGTTACAGCTCTGCCTACTTGGCCAAGCCTGTTTGGGTGTCCAGTGGAGTCAGCTCCCCCATTCCCTCTCCTCCCTCAGCCCTTGTTGCACCCCAAAGCCTTCCTCTCTCAGGCCACACCAAGGGTAGTGCTCGCTGCTGCAGGACAGGGGGCTGGGATGGGCTCGGCCAAGCGTGTGTGCCCCCTCATCTGCCAGGGGGGTCAGCTCACTCCCATCACCGCGCATCCCCGTGTTCTTACCTCCTGCCCACCCTGACACCCTGCAGCTAGCACAGCCCTCACTCCGCGCGTGAGACCCCCTGAGCCTGCCCGTTCCCCTTCCCCACCCGCAGGGAAGTGTGGGCTTGCCCCTGGCCTCCGCCACCTGCTCCTCACCCTGCTGCTGTCCCCACAGGCCCCTGGGGCTGGCCGTTGGTGTGCGGCTGCTGGAGCTCCTCGCCAAGCACCTCCGCCTCTCCACAGCCAGCTTCATCAACATCAGGTGAGGGTGCTGGGCCGTGGGGTGCTGCTGTCCCCGCCACTGGGCTGTGATGGGGATGGGGAGGAGGTCTATGCTCCCCAGTCTCATGCTGTGTGCCCCCCTCCCCGGCAGTGTCGTGGGTCCCGCACTCACCTTCCGTGTCCGGCAGAACCCCCAGAACCTCTCGCTGGCGGACGTGGCCAGCCAGGCTGGTGAGTTGGGCAGGGGTCCCCCTGGTCCTGCTCATTTCTTCCCCCACAATTCATGGGATGCTCCTTCCCAGTGAAGAGGGGGCTCCCACCATACATCCCAGTGCCCTTGGCTGAACTGGGGAGCACAGCTGTAGGGCACATCCCTTGGCTCTGTCTTGGGGCGGGGGTGTCTCTTGGGTGGAGGGGAAGCACTCTTCTGACCACCTCCTCTCCATCCACAGAGAAAGCAAAGGCAGAGCTGGAGACAGAGCTGGGCCTGAAGATTGTGCAAACAGGAGTGGGAGAGGTAGGAGCAAGGCATGCCCATCCCTTGGGGCTGGGGTAGCTGGGGACAGAGCTGTGGGGGTGCTGCTGCTGGGTACGAGCCAGGAAATGTGCTGTGCCCCAGCCTTGGGGTGCAGGGGTCTTTGTGAGCGAGCCATCCCCACGGGTCTGTGGGACAGCTGAGGAGCAGAGGTCTCTGGGCAGCGTTTGTGTGGCTGTGTTGGAGGCAGACTCGGGTTATCTGGGATGGGCCGGAGTGGGACCGCTCCAGTGACCCCCTTCCACCTGGCAGCATGATGCTGCCCAGCTGCCTGTGCTCCCAGGGCATTTGGCTCTTTCGGAAACAAAAGCTCTGTAGGGTTTGAAGGCAGTTTGAGAGGGTCTCCTGCAGGCTTTCCCCCCCTCCAGCCAAGACTGCAGGCTGCACCCCAAAGGGCTTATCCTCACCCTCGCCTCCCTCCAGCCTGTGCATCCCACCTTAGCTGTTCCCAGAGCACCCCAGAGACCGCAGCTAGGCAGGCAAAATGCCATCGTGCCCCCAGAGAATGGCAAAGCAGCTGGAGGTAGGGATGGAGCAGGAGCCATCTGCTCAGAGAGGGACACCCCCTCCCCGTGCTCCTCTGGGGACCCTCAGGAACTGTCTCCTTGGGGGAAGCAGGGGCTGGAGATGGGGGGCTGAGCCTGGCTGCTGTGTTTGCAGCCTGGGGAGGGGGTATGGTGCAGCACATCCCCAACTCGAGGTCCCTGTTTCCCACCCTCCTGCCCTGTGGCCATAGTGAGGGTAGGGAGGAAGGAAAGGGGGACCTTGGAGGAGGAGGCTATGGAGAAGGGGTGGCCTGGCCACCAAGGCAGCCTATCTCCATTAGCGACATGTGGAGTGTCGCTATGGCAATGCCTTTTGATGTGGCAAGTGGCAGGACCTGGGAAAGACGGCAGAGATGATGGAGCTGGTGCTCAGAGGAGGCTGAGGCAGCTTTGCGAGCCCTCTTCTGTATGGACCTCCTCAGTCCAGACCAGCTTGTGCTTTTCCTTCATCCCTCCACCACGGGCTCCGAACCTGGTGGGGACTGGTGCAAGATTTGGGGAAGGAGGGATGTAGAGAGACAGGGGGACAGCAGGGCCCAGTCAGGCCTTGGGAGGAAGGTCCCTTCTGTCCCCCCAACCCTGCCAACGTCTCCAGACATTCTGACACCTCCAGGAGCTGCAGGGCTACTCCTACTTGGGTGCCCTGGGGAGCTGGGAGGTGCTGGCCCTGGTGGGTACTCCCGCTGCAGGGCTGGTGAGGATGGGGGGCAGGTGACAGTGGGGACCCCTGGGGCAGGGATATCCCCAGGATGGTGATGATGACTTAAGTGATGATGGCGCAGTGTTCCCTCGGTAACCTCATCAGGCTCGTAGCCAATGGGAGGCTGTGGCAGTGAGGTAATACTGGGCTCTGGCACCTCATTGGGCCCAGGGTATTTGGTGGTCGTGATGCCCCAGCATCCCTGTGCTGTCCCGGGACCCGGCTGGCGGGGTGCAGTGTCCTGATCACCAGCAGCTCTGGGGGGCTCAGCCTTTTGGGGCTCTCATTCAGCAAGACTTAGCACCTTCCTGTCCCAACATGGGATTAGCACGGATTTGCTGGCCCTCCCAGCTGCGGGAAAGGAGCCCTGGAGGCTCTGTGGCCCAGCTGAGGACAGGGATGGGGAGGACCTGACCCCCAGCCAGCACAACTAGGGTGGAAACGGCCCTGTGGCAGTGCTGGCATATCCCCATGTGTCCTGCCGTGGGGCAATAGCCGCAGGGGAGAGCCAAGCCCAATGTGGGGAAGTCTTCTGGGAGCAGCAATTGCTGCCCCGGGGAGCAGCCCTGGGTGCTGGGAACAGGGGAGCAGCAGGGCCCTCCTGCCAGGGCTTGGCCAGGCTCTGCACCCTCCTGTGCCCCAGGGACACCAGTGTGAGCAGTGCCCCATGCGACACGCAGGTGGGTGCACCGAGCCACACCCCAGTGACACCCAGCACCCCAGTGGCACCAGTTCTGCCCCGGCTGAGTGTGCTGGAAGAATCAGCATAGCACCGAGTGCCACCACCAACCCCAAATGTGGTGCAATTAGGGTCTCTGCCCCACCCCAGCCCCATGCAGATGCCCCCTGCTAACCCTTGCTTGGCTCTGCCCCCAGCGAAACGAGGCCGCTGCCTACTTGCGCCCAACCCACTTCAGGGACAGCTTCCACTCAGTGCTGCTGACCTTCATCGCGCTGGCCTGTGTGGCTGGCATCGCCATCGCAGCCGCTGCAGCCTTCTGCCTCAGGCGCCACGCCAAGCAGCGGGAGAAGGAGCGCCTGGCTGCCCTGGGGCCCGAAGGTGCTGCCGACACCACCTTCGAGTACCAGGTAGGACTTCGCGGGATGCGGGACCCCGCAGGATGTGGCACCGCCGCATCGGCACCATTCAGGGTGCACGGGGCCACCCCCAGCAGCGCTGCAGTGGAGGGACAGGACTCTTGCTGGGGTCCCCCAGGAGCTGTGCCGCCAGCACATGGCTGCCAAGTCGCTCTTTGGTCGCACCGAGACACCGGCAGCGCCAGCAGAGACCTCACGGGTCAGCAGCGTCTCGTCCCAGTTCAGTGACGCCCCGCAGCCCAGCCCCAGCTCCCACAGCAGCACTCCCTCCTGGTGCGAGGAGCCCGTCCAGTCCAACATGGACATCTCCACTGGACACATGATCCTGGTGAGCTGGCCTGGGGGAGTGGCAGCCCCCCTCCCCAGTCTCCCATGTATGCCCTTGGCTGCCGGGCTGACCCCCACCCGTCTGCCCCAGGCCTACATGGAGGATCACCTCCGCAACCGGGACCGGCTGGCCAAGGAGTGGCAGGCTCTCTGCACGTACCAGGCCGAGCCCAGTGTCTGCTCTGTTGCCCAGAGTGAAGCCAACCTCAAGAAGAACCGCAACCCCGACTATGTGCCCTGTGAGCATCCCAGCTGCCCTGTCCTGGGGACCAGCTCCCGGGGCGGTGGCAGGAGGGTGGTGCGGGGCACGGGGATGCTTGGGGCCAAGGCATGGCTTTGTCCCCAGCTCCCTTGGGTGCTCATCACCTTCTCTGGCCTCTTTTTCCACAGATGACCATGTACGTATCAAGCTGAAAGCCGAGAGCAACCCATCCCGCAGTGACTTCATCAACGCCAGCCCAATCGTGAGTGATCACCGTGGGCTTCTGCCCTGCCACCGCGCTCTGTGACGTGTTCAGCCCGGGCAAGGCTCCTGCTCTGGGACAGAGCCAGACTGAGCTCACATCATGT
This sequence comes from Chlamydotis macqueenii, assembly GCF_036417535.1. Lineage (NCBI taxonomy): Eukaryota > Metazoa > Chordata > Aves > Otidiformes > Otididae > Chlamydotis > Chlamydotis macqueenii. Next base: position 17,585,303 of record NC_141561.1, on the reverse strand, counting down.
GGGCTGTGGATGTGAGCAATGTGCCTGCCCTGTTGCTCAGATGTGGTTAAAATCCATTTCCCTCCTGGCTGCGGCACCCAAAGCTCCCTCTTGTCACCCCTGGAATATCCCCCAGCTCCTCCCAGTGTCCCCAGCTCCTGGCTGGCCAGTGCACAGTCTGACACCCCCTTTCCTGCTCCAGATCGAGCACGATCCGCGGATGCCAGCATACATCGCCACGCAGGGGCCGCTGTCCCACACCATCGCTGACTTCTGGCAGGTGAGCGTCACCTGGCTGTCAGGGTCCCTCTGGGTGCTGCCCACCAGCTGGATCACTGCAGCTCGGTCACCCCCCTGCCTGGGCTGTCACCTGGCGGTGACACTCACCCTGCCTTGCCCGCAGATGGTGTGGGAGCACGGCTGCACTGTCATTGTCATGCTGAGCCCACTGGCCGAGGACAGCGTCAAGCAGTGTGACCGCTACTGGCCGGACGAAGGCTCTTCTCTCTACCACATCTATGAGGCAAGTGTGGCCGGTAGCCCGGGGCAAGGAGCATCCTCCAGCCCCTGAGCACAGCCCCCCTGCCCAGCGCTGATGCCTGCTGGCTGCCTCTCTCGGGCAGGTGAACCTGGTGTCGGAGCACATCTGGTGCGAGGATTTCCTGGTGCGCAGCTTCTACCTGAAAAACGTACAGTCACAGGAGACCCGCACCCTGACTCAGTTCCACTTCCTCAGCTGGCCGGCCGAAGGCATCCCAGCCACCACCCGGCCCCTCCTCGACTTCCGCAGGTGGGTGCCCACCCGGTGCCGTGCCAGCCCCCACTGGGGAGCCGGCAGTGGCCCCGACCGCAGGGGACCAGCCAGTGTGCTGAGGGTCAGGGTTGTGGCATGGACCGGCTTGGGGGGGATGTGGGGCTGCTGTGCATGGGGAGAAGCAGAACCACCAGGCTCTGGCCGGCTTGGGATGAGACTTGGCAGACCTGGGTGGGCATGAAACCTCCAGCTGAGGTTGCCAAGACTCTTCAGCCTCCATGGGGAGAGTGGGAAGGTGCTTCTCCCAGGAGCTGGGATGGGGGACGGTCACGGGTGCAAGAAAACCCCAGAGCCGTGGACAGCTGTGGCCCATTGCTCCCCATGTCCTACAGCCAGCGGCGGGTCCCCAGCTAGCCCAGGGAGAGGGCTGAGGGCTGGGACTGTGCCCAGGAGGTTTGCAGGCAGCACCTGCCGGGCTCTTTGCATCTCCAGGTGGTGATGGGCTCCTGCCAGGGGCTGGCTGGTCTCTGTCCCCAGGTCTTGTGAGACCAGGGACCCTGGTTAGGGCAGCAAGAGGTCCCTGAGCACGTCGCCCTCCTCTCTGCCCTGCTCACGCTATCTCTGTCTCTCTGTCTGTCTCTGTCTCTCTCTCTCGCAGCTGCCGGCGTCATTTTTGTGATTTGCAGCTAGTAATCTGGCTCCAGTTGCATAGTCACAAAAGTGATCGTTGGCAGCCGTGCCTGCTGCATGGAGCATGCCGGGAGCCCCGCTGGCGCCTGGCCCTGGGCTTCCTGCCCCACTGGACCACAGCTGCTCCCTCCGGGGGTCCTGCTGCTGCTCCCCTTCCCAGGCTGGGCACCTGAGGAGCCGGGCTCCTCTCCCTGCCCCAGCGCTTTTCCACCCGTGGTCCCTGTCCCACGCCTGGCACCGCTGGGGAGGCAAGAGGAGCTGTGTGCGGGACCCTTAGGTGGAGTGCCCACTGCCCCCGTGGCTCAGCGCAGCAAGGGGCACCCATCACAGCCTTGTCCCCAGCGTGGCAGGGCGCTGACATGCTCCCTCTTCTCCTTGCAGGAAGGTGAACAAGTGCTACCGGGGTCGCTCCTGCCCTATTATCGTGCACTGCAGGTACTGCCAGGGATGCAGGTGGGGGTATGGGCTGGGTGGGGAGCTGCAAGACTGGGACCTGCTGGCCAGGACTGGTCCCTGGAGCCTGTCCCCCTGGTCCAAGAGTCTGTGTCTTGCAGTGATGGTGCCGGCAGGACTGGGACGTACATCCTCGTCGACATGGTCCTGAACCGGATGGCCAAAGGTAGGTGTGGGGCAGAGCTGCTTCTGCCCTGGCTAGGGGCTGTGGGGCTGTGTGCTGGTCCCTTGGACCCCTTCCTACCGCCCTTCTCCCTCTCTGCCCCAGGGGTGAAGGAGATAGACATAGCTGCTACACTGGAGCACATCCGAGACCAGCGACCTGGCATGGTGCAGACCAAGGTACCCCCCCCAAACTGGGCTCCCTCCCCTCCCTGAGCACCCACAGCTCCTGGGGCTCGGCTGGCAGGGACCTTCATGTCCCCTCCTCTGCTCCCCCAGGACCAGTTTGAGTTCGCGCTGACAGCCGTGGCTGAGGAAGTGAATGCCATCCTGAAGGCCCTGCCACAGTGATGGCGAGGAGCCCTCCCCTCTCGTCTCCCCCCATGTACCCCTGGCTTTGCGCACTCTCCTCGCCCTGCCCATGGGGCTGCTCTCCCCCTAAAATGCTGTCTGTGCTACTGGCTCTGTTCCTGCCTCCCTGCCCCTCTCCCCAGGGACCCACGGCTCAGCCCCTCGGCGGGCAGGGCACAGAGCCCCCTCGCACCTGCTGCCACCGCAGAGGGGACCGGTCTCGTGTCCCCTGCAGAAGAGGGGACCAGGTGATGCTGCCGGGACGTGGCTGTAGGGGTCTCCCCAGCTGCTCTCCTGCACCCCAACTTGGTGGTCCTGCATCAGTCCCCTTGGGACCAGAGGAGGGGCCAGGAGCAGGCAGGGGTCCCCTGCAGAGGAGGAGCACTGGGTGCAGAGGGGCCTGGCCCAGCCCCCGGTCCCCTCCATGTGCTCCCTGCCTCATCACTCGAGCAGAAGAGAAATTTCTAGAGAAATATAATTTTGTATCTTGATGTGAATAAAGTTCTTGTGTCGCGTTCGTGCAGCTGCAGCCAGGCCTGGCTTCTGACTGTGTGCGTGCCCATCCCTGCAGCAGCACAGCAGCCATCACCCCCTCACAATAGAGAGAAGGGGTTACCCTGCAGCCCCTAGCCCAGAGACACCCCGCAGGCAGCAGCTACTGCAAACAGGTTTATTGACAGCTGTCAGCAGCAGGGGGTCAGGGATGGGTGGGCTGCAGCGAGGAGGGGGCAGAGCCCAGCCCCAGTGGCTGAGCCCAGCCTTGCTGCCCCTCGCTGCCTGCTGCCAGCACCCCCCTCAGCAGCCTAATCTACAGCAAACCTCCCTCCAGCCCCCTTCCCCACCCTCTTATCACCTCATGGTGCCCATAACAGCTCCCTCTGAGCACCCCCCCACAAATATTGCTTGGCCATAAGTCCCATCGTGCCCCCCCCCCCCCCGCCCCGCCACGTCCCACAGAGCCAGAGGGTGCTGGGGGAAGGGGGTGGCAGGGGGTGGCCGTGCAGGGACAAAGCCGTGTCCTGGCTGGGAGAGCCTCCGTGGGCGAGTGGGCGTGCACGGTCCCTGGGCGCAGCAGCCTCAGAACACACCTGGGGAGACAAGCGGAGGGGGGGGACACACACAACGGCACCCGTGAAACCCTCCTCGGCCCAGGGCTGGGAAGAGGCGCAGAGGAAGGGAGGAAGGTCCCAGGAGGAGGAAGAGGAGAGCCAAGGCAGGACCACGGTGGTGAGGGTGGGAACACCTGTGAGCATCACTGAGGGTCACTGCTGCTGCGGGAAGCAGGGAGGGACAGTGCCCCTAGGCCAAGGCACAGGGAAGGGGGTGACCAGGCAGGGGCTGCGAAGGGGGGACAGAGGAGGAGGACAGGGTACAGGCAGGAGTGACAGCATCCAGAGGGGAAGAGACAGACACAAGGCACCAAGCAAATCCCATGCACGCACCCCTCTTTGCAAGGAGGGAGATCCCGACCCAGGGCCCCCAGCCTGGGCAGGGGCAGGCAGCAGCCGGGGGGGCACCAGCCCGAGCCCCTGCCTGTCTGTAGGGCAGGCGAGCAGAAAGGAGCAGGCAGAGCCCGCGGGCACCCCATGCCCCCAGGAGCCAGGGCAGGGAGCTGCTCCTCTTTCTGGGACCCCACCAAGGGCCCCTCTTCCAGCCACAACCCCCAACCCTGGCAACCCCTTGACACCAGGGGCCCCCCAACTGCCCACCCACCTCAGCAGCAGCAGGAGGCAGGGCAGCAGAGACCCCCTCCTTTGCTGGGGGAGGCAGGAGCTGAGCCCCAAGCACTGAGCCCCCAGACCCTCTTTCCTCCCCCTGCCTCACAGGGGCAGGGGGCACAACTCCAGCCCCACACTCAGAGCAAGGGGCAATGCCACTGCTTCGCTTTGGGGGCAGGTTCGTGCCCCACTGCGCTGGAGCTGTTGGCCCCCGGCGGCTCCTGCTCTGGCACCCCCCGGGGACCGCGGGCTCTGCGGGCAGAAGATGGGGTGCCAGGGCTGCCCCCCGGTGCCAGCGGGGCACCGAGGCCATGCCCACCTGCTTGGTGGTGCCCCGCGGCCTCCATCTCGGAGAGGCTGTAGGCCATGGCCAGCTGCAAGTCCTCGTCCTCATCCTCACTGTCCGTGTACAGGCAGACGGGCGAGGAGCCCGGGGGCTGGTGCGGGGCAGGCGGCGGGGGCGAGGGGGGCCGCGGGCTGGGGAATGCGTGCTGCTCCCGTCGGCTCAGCTCCAGCCCCAGCGCCATGTCATCGGGGACACCTGCAGGGACAGAGGCAAGGATGAGGGTCATATCTGCTCCAGCTCCCCAGAGCTGGCACAGGGCTGGATAGAGGACCCCCTTGGCCATCCCAAAGGAGGAGAGGGGTCTCCAAAGGAGGTGGCACTGCCAGTCCACAGCAAGTTGGTCGGCAGTGCCGCTTCTCACCGTCGATGTGGATCGACTTCAGCTCCCCGTCCTCCTCCACTTCCACCCGCTCTCGCCCGTTCTCGATAATCCTGCAGACAGACAGACAGACAGACGGATGGACGGTCAACAGCCAGGCAGCCAGAGCACCACAGAGGCAAGTTCCGAGGCCTGCCGATGAGAGGGAGTCTGCGGGAGCGAGGTGGGCCAGCGCTGCCCTCACCGCTTGGTAGTGATGCGCCTGCCGTTAACGAAGGTGGTGGAGGTGGAGACAGAGCGGAAGCCCAGCCCTGCATCGGCGCCAGAGCTGAAGGATGAGGTGAAGAAATCTGGAGAAGGGAGAGACAAGGTCAGTGCCAGGGTGGGGGGTGCAAGGAAGGCAGGGGACAGACCCTGCACAGGGGGATGCAGTGTCCCAGGACTACCCTGCCAGGCAGGGGCTGGCAGCATCTCCTACCTGAGGACCCTGGGAAGGCGGAAAAGAAGTGGCCTCCCCCGTGGTGCCGGGAGCCAGGTCCTCGCAGCTCGGAGAAGGGCAGCATCTCATCTGGAAGATAGGGCCCCCAACCCCATTAGCATTGCCCCCACGGCTTGGTGAGCTAGGAACAGGGACCCCCCACCCTGGAGCTGGCCACGCACCCTGTCCCCAAGCCCAGTAGCTGCCTCAGAGCCAGAGAGCTGCCCCAGCGCCGACCCCTGGCCCCCCTGCCCTGCACGCACCAAACAAGTCGGCGAAGGGGTCTCGCCCGCCGAAGAACTCCCGGAAGACATCGTGAGCACTGCGGAAGGTGAAGGTGAATTCAGGAGCCCCAGCATCGGCCCTGGAGCCCCCAGGTCCTGCCAGAGGGAAGAGGCTCAGAGTTAAGTGGAGCCCTGGGTGGGAACCCCGCAAAGGGCAGGGAGCCCCGGGGGTCACAGACCCACACCAGGTCTTCAGACGGGGCCGCATCCAGAGCTGCATCAACGCCGCATGGCCCTGCTCACCCACTCACCTGCCCCCATGAGCCCCTCCTTGCCGTAACGGTCATAGACATCACGCTTCTGCTCTGCAGGGAGAAGAAAGGTGGCTGTGGGGAAGCTGCTGCCAGGCATGGGCAGGAGCACTGACGCTTCCCCCGGCCAAGGGAGGTGCAGAACAGCAGGGAGCAAGAGGAGGCGGGTGGCATGAGCCCCCGCTGCACTGGCACCGCTCCCAAACCCAAGTCGGGACATCGGGTGAGCATGTGCAAGCCTCAGCCCTGCTGGGGAGAATCACCCCAGAGGCCAGCACCCCAGCATCTCCCAGGAGCCGTTTTGGGGGATGTGTGGGGAGCAACCAAGTCCCATAAGCTGGGCAGTAAAGCTGGAGGGACCCACTGCCTCTCGGGGACATCCAGGGATGCCACCCGGCTGAGCCCAGCAGCAGGACACCCCAGGGCGAGCAACCCCAAGGGCGGTGGGGTCATACGAGAGAGCAGCGTGGCCTCTTACTGTCCGATAGCACTTCATACGCCTCGGCGATCTCCTTGAACCTCTGCTCGGCGTACTCCTTGTTGTCCGGGTTTTTATCCGGGTGCCATTTCAGCGCAGCCTTCCTGTACCTGCACAGACAGGCAGTGATGGGGACACAGCAGCCGTCAGGCGGTGGGGGCTCCTGCACCAGCAACCCCCCTCTTGAGTGCACACCTCTGACCCCGTGGGCTGGGGCACCCCAAGCCCACTTCACCCAGTGCCCTACAGCCTCTAGCATCAAACGGGAGCTTCCCAGGCTGGTTCACTTCCCAAGCAAATATTTGCAGCGTGATCCCAGCAGTGCAGCCTGTGCCTACCCCAGCTGCCCTCGGCAGTGGCTGCAGACAGTGCTCACATGTTTGCTCCGGAGCCTTCTCGGGCTCCACTGCAGGTGCGTGCGGACCAGGGGTCGCTCACCTGGTCCTCCTGCCAGTAGAGCCCCCGTGTCCCACCCCTCTGCCATCTCTGCGCCCTCTGTCAGAGAGAGGGGACGCCTCCCAACACCAGTGGGACCCAACCTCCTGCCTCCATCGCTGGCCCTGGGACTGACAGCAGTGACAAAAAGGACCAAACCCCACCAAGAGATGCTTTTGTGCGCAGCAAAGCCCGGCCCTGCTCTGTCCTCCGCACAAAGGAAACAAAGGCTGGATTGTCACCTCTGGAGCTGGCCCCTGGCCCCACAGAGAGTCCCAGCAAGGGGTTGGGGGGTGGCTCAGACTGCTCTGCCCAGGGGGCAGGGGCACATCTGCCACCCACTTACGCCTTCTTGATGTCCTCGGCGGTGGCATTGCGGCTCACCCCCAGCGCTTCGTAGTAGTCCACCATGACGTGCGGCTGTCCCGCGGGGTCACTGCGTGGTGGGAGAAAGGCAATGTCAGGGGTCTGCAGGGACAGCCTGGCAGTGCCGAGTGCGAGAGACCACGGGTGGGTTGCCCTGCCCTTCCCAAGGCCCCTGAGCACCCCACAGGTCCCACCCCAGCAGCCCCACACACGGCTTCCCACGGCCCTGCCCACGCCTCGGCCATCTGGACGTGCGCACAGACCCCCCCCCCCTTGCTGCTGCCACACCGCGGTCCCACCTGCATCACCCCAACCTGCCCGAGCAGGGAGACGGGGACCCTCGCTGCCAGCCCCACTCCCCACCTCAGCTGCCCCGAAGGGCTCTGTCCTGGGGCGGGAGCCGGGGGGGGGAGCAGCCCGCTAAGGTGCTTAGCGTCTGGAGCGGATTAAGGGCTCAGCGGGGACCCTCCTCGTCCCCGGGGCACCGCGGGACACTTCAATCGGCCGCCCTGCTCCGATCGGGAACGGGATGCCGCCGCTCCAGCCTGCCCCGTCCCCCCCAGCTCGCCCGCAGAGTGCCGACCACCCGCGCCGGTACTCGCCCCCCGGTCGCGTCAGCTGACGGGGTGGGCGGCGCTGGCACAGGCACCGGTACCGGGAGCGCGGCGGGGCGGCGCCGCCGGGGACCGCGCCCCCGCCCACCCCCGGGCCCGGCTGTAAACACGACGCTGCCCGGCCCGGCGCTGCTGCTGGAAGTTTCCGTCCCCCGCGTCCCCCCCCCGTGCCACCGGCGGGCAGCCCTGGGCTGCGGCCAGCGGGATCCAGGCCACTGGGAGGGGCGGGGAAGGGACGGCACCGCACCGGCCCCGGTCCCCGCGCTGCTCCACGCCCCCCCCCCGCTGCCCCCCCTGCACCCACCTGCGTGCCGCAGCCGAGCCCTCCCCGCCCGCCCCGGGCCGCCCGCGGCCGGCGTCGCGCGTCTTCCCACGCCCCCCCCCTCCCCGCACTCTCCGCCCGCCCGGGCCGCCGCGGGGCCTGGAGGCGGGGCTCCGCTGGACGACGAGCGGCGGCCACAGCCAACCGCCGCGCCGCCGCCTCGTGACGTCACACGATCGCGTTTCAGGCGGGTGAGGTCATAAGGGAGGGCGTGCTTGACCCGTTCCCCGTCCCGCTCCCCACCCCCGTGCCCACCCCAACCCCCGCCCCAGCCCAGCGGGAGGGGTTGGCGGGGGTGACTCAGCGCTTTTGGCCGGGCCGCGGCCGGGGTGCAGCCTTGCCGGGCACAGCTCCCTGCCGGGGCCCGGGCAGGGCATGGCCGGCCCCGCTTACGCTGAGGGGCCGCCGCTCTCACACCGCCCTCCCCCCCACCCCCAGGAGCCCGCCCTGGCCGCGGAGGTCGTGCTGTGCCCTCTTGCTGTCCGGGTGGGAGGAGGAGGAGGGAGCCCTTGGGACCCCCTACCACCCCTGCCCTGCAGCCGGGACACCTTCCTCACCTCCTGTGAATCCCTAACTGGGAAATGGGGCAAGCTTTCCCAGCGCCGCTTTGCCTGCAGGCTGGGGAGAGCCGAGCATTGGCACAGGCTGCTCCCGGCGCCCCTCAGGGAGCGGTTTCGGGACAGATGTCCCCAGGAAGAGCCCACCCCAGCCACGAGCAGTGGGCCCGGGTGAGCGCTGGGACGGGCGACGTGCCGGGGGCATCCGCTGTGCCAGGGAGCCCCCGCTTTCCGAGGGATGGGACACCCGGCCGCTGCCGTCTGACAGCACCTGATGCCACTCCTTTGGCTGTTCCCTGTCGTTGTGTTGTGGTTTTGGGTTTTTTTTGCCTTCCCTCCCCGGATGCCCTGACAGCGCTGCCCCCATCTCCCCCCCGGAGCCGCCTGCCCGGGAGTGGGGAGCAGGCGCCCTGGGGTGGCTGCCTGGGGCCGGGGTGCCCTCGCCGCCTGCCAGGGGCTCTGGTTTGGCCCCTCTGCCCAGCCATGGGTGCAGGGCTGGCCCGGCCCGGGTTGGCGTGGGCACTAGATGGAGCCACAGGCTGCTTCACAGGGACCCCGTCGGCCGGCTGGGAAGCCGGGGAGATGCCACCAGGACTTCGCTGTGTCTGAGCACCTTGCTTTCCTCCTCTCGGCTTTTGCAGCTGATATGGGGATAAGGAGGCCTCTAAGCTGCCATCCCTCTCCGTGCCCACCGGACGGGGAGGCCTCCATGCTGGGACAGGAGAGGAACCTGCGTGCTGTCTGGAGCTCAACACGTCGCTGCTGCCTTCGTGGCACGTGCGTCCCTCAGCCGTGAGACCAGGATATGCAGTGAGAAGGAGTCACACCTCCTTAATGTCCTTAGAGGAGGCCGTGTGGAGTTGGGCACTGGTAGGAGAGAGGATGCTGTGCCAACCACACCTCGCCCCTGAGCTGTCACAGTCACTCCACTACTCAAACCAGCAAAGCCAGCCACCTCACAGCAGCCAAAGAGAACCAGCCCATCACCCACTGGTGCCTTGCACGGCACATGCCTTCAGCCACAGCACCCTGCCCTCTTTCCCCTGCCCTTTCCTCCTAGGTCTGCCTGAAGTCTCGGCGCGTCTATCTGCCAGCCTGGCTCACGCGAGCTTCAAACCCAGCACAGTCATCTTGAGTGTGTCTGTCGTGGTTTAACTCCAGCTGACAACTAAGCACCACACAGCTGCTCGCTCACTCCCGCCCGCCCCGGTGGGATGGGAGAGAGTGGGAAGAGTAAAAGTGAGAAAACTTGTGGGTTGAGATTAGAACAGTTTAATAATTGAAGCAAGCAAAACAAAACTATAATAATAATAACAATAAATTGTAATGAAAAGGAAAGTAACAAAAAGGGAGAGAGAAATAAAACCCAAGAAAGACAAGTGATGCAAATGAAAAAAAAAAAAAACAGTTGCTCACCACCAACTGACTGATGCCCAGCCTGTTCCTGAGCAGCGGATGGCCAGCCTTCCCCCTAGTTTATATGCTGAGCATGACGTCATATGGTAGGGAATATCCCTTTGGTCAGCCAGGGTCAGCTGTCCCGGCTGCGTCCCCTCCCAGCTCCTTGTGCACCCCCAGCCTGCTTGCTGATGGGGTGATGTGAGAAGCAGAAGAGGCCTTGACTCTGTGTAAGCACTGCTCAGCAGTAATTAAAACATCCCTGTGTTATCAACGTTATTCTCATCCTACATCCAAAACACAGTGCTATACCAGCTACGAGGAAGAAAATTAACTCTATCCCTGCTGAAACCAGGACAGTGTTGCAACCCCGGTGTTGGCTTTACAGAGTTGCAAAAATGCTCATGAAATAGTCTTGAGGCTTTCTGAGAAAAGAACTTCTGGGTGAGTGAAGCAGGACCTCAAAGGTCTGATTTTTTTTTTGTCCTGGTTACCCAGTCTCTCAGGAAGCCAACTGAATTGCATCATAAACTCGTGCTACATTATTAGGCAAACCACGTAGTAAGAGAGAGATTTTTTTTGCAGTGCTGAGCAACATTTTGTCTTTTGATTTCCTCAGGAGAATACAAACCCTTTCACAGCCCCCTCAAAACTGACAATCACGTACTGCAAAATTGCATTCTTGGTGATTTTTGAGCTGTGGAGTCATTATTGTGTACCCACCGCTCCCCTGGTCGCACCCAGCCATCTCCCCTTCCCTTCTCCCCGCTTCCCGAGGGAAGGTCCGCGCTCCGGGGCAGGTGTGTGGAGATGCAGCAGGGAGGGAGCAGGAGCTGGTGGGATGGGGTGAGAAATGGTTGAGCAGAGCGAGCAGATGGCTCCTGGGTGCCATCTCCGTGCTGCCTTCCTCTGCCTATCTGCTCTCAGGAGAGACAACGGGCAGCGGCTATGGCCATGCTCCCCATCTCTGCGCATGGCCACAGAGTGGGTGCAGCCCCCAAAACACAGGTCAGTGGGAGCAGCGGGTTTGCTCACCTCTGGAAGGGCTGTGCCAGGGTGGGGGCCCCTGAACACAGGGGCTGGGCACAGCCAAGGACATCACATGAGCAGGGTGCCCATTTTTAAAGTCTGCATTTGTTCTTGTACCCCAAACAGCCCTGCCCAGCTCCACTGACTTCCCTGCACAGCCAATTTCTCCACTCCCTAATGTTTTTGATGCTCCTCACATTTGTCTCGATGGCTGTCCTCTCAGCCGCCTGCCCATCTCTTTCCCAAGCCACTCTGTTCTCATCCCAGCTGGCTTTTCTAGAATTGCACCTTCTAGGAGCTGGGGAGTATCCAGGGAGCCAAATTCACCCCGGTGCTTTCAGTCAGCGCAGCAGGACAGAGAAGCAAGAAACAGCAAAGTCAGGGTGACTTTCGTTCAGGCAGGGCGATGACTTCGGGCCGGATTCAGCAATCTGCTAGATGCAGGCTGCGCATCCCAGGCGCTGCCCCGCGGGAGTGCTCGCCTGCTGCGCTGATGCCGAGGCTGCTGCCCCAGCCAAAATGCAGGCAAAACCAAGGTGCTTGCAGATTTTAAATCAACAGAGTCAGAGGCTGACAGAGGTGGCAGAGGCCCATGACTAAACACGTTATCCACGACGATGAGCACGTGCGCGGGCGCAGGTGGCAGCTGAGCTTCATGGCAGCAAGGGGCTTCGCCATCCCCGGAGGTATTTAGCAGACGTGTAGGTGTGGAGCGTAGGGACATGGCTTAGTGGCAGCCTTGGCAGCGCTAGGTTAACGGTCAGGCTTGATGATCTTCAAGGTCTTTTCTGACCTAAACGATTCTACAACTGATACCACACCCCCCACACCTCCAAAATGCTGGGGAGCCCTTCAGCCTCGGAGGGAAGCAGAAGTTGCGGCTGACACGGGACAGGAAGGGATTTTATCGCAAAGCAAAATGTGATTTCACTCACGTATGCCAACACGCTCATGCCCATACACTCCCAAGCACCAGGACCCTCGTATCCAGCTGGCTTGGCCAGGATTTTCCCGCAGTGCCTGGTTGGGCTGGGGGCTGTCTGGTCCTCAACACGCCCACCCTTGGCCCATTGCCTTTGGGCTAGGCATGGCTTAAAGGCAGAAAACAAGCCAAGCAGGGTGCAATAAAAAAGGAGATGGGGCAAATGCATTTGTGTTAGAGGAAAACAATAAAAAGTACTAAAGGATGCTGGTAAGTGGCCTTCTGCTGTTTCCTGCAGCCACCAGTGCCTAAATACCAGTGCAATGCTGTGGATGCGAGAGGGAAGGCTATAATTTCGATGCCATCTGTAATAAACCAACATGTAAAGCATCACCTGCTAAAACTGACATTTTAAATTGATCAGGCCCACACTGAGAGTATTAATGGACCTAACCAGCGTCTTACTGAGCCTCTAATGGTGATTTTTGAATAGAGCTATCATAAATGGGTAATTTCAAGGGACTGAAGGATGGAAATCACTCCAATTGTTAAGAAAATAAACCATCTGACCCAGAAAACTCTATAGATTACTGATAATACCAGAAAAAAAAAGTAACAGAAGAATTAATTTTGATTCTGTCAGCAGAGAATTAAAGACTTTAAAATGTATGTGGTACTGATCAGCCATGCCTCGGGGAAAGCAGCTATTGCTATGCAAACTTGTCACTTTTCAGCACAATTGCGCATCTGATTCAGATCAACACCGCTGGCATGAGATACTTACATGGAGCTGGCAGGAGATGATGATAACAGCACTCGCATAAATCACGATATTGCTGGAAAGTGGGATGGAATAATCTGTTTTCTATGTCCAGGGAAGAAGAAGGCTTATAGCTGCTGCCAAAGGTCTTTCCAGATCTACTTTTTGTATTCGCCTAGAATATCGACCTCAGCGTGCAAAGCCAGCCTGTTTATATTCCTGCATGGCTAAGGATGCATCAACAGCAAAGCTGTGCCTGTGAGCCAGCAGATACACTGCCAAAGACCTTTGCAGAAGGAATCCCCAGGAATGGGTGCAAGGCCCGCAGTTTGCTAAGAAAAATTGGGGATAACACCAATTTGTTGGGGGAGTATCTAGAGAAGGCAACAATTAACTAGTAGGGATAGTTTAGAATTTCCCAATTCAAAGGTCCAGTTGCAGCAAAATTTGCTTTAATGCAGCAAAATTTGCTTTAATATAGAAAAATGCAAATAAATTAATTTGGGAATTTGGAGGAAGGGGCAATCTTGTCACTTATTACTCTGCAAATCCACTTGTCACTCTCCAGCTTTTCCAGTGATAACCTGGGGCTTATTTCAGAACCACTGCCTAACGCGCCAACACTGGCAGTGCCTGGCAGGGATCCCCGCAGAAGCCTGGCAGCCCCTTGCTGATGGTTCACTGTCACCAACCAGCATTTGGGTTCCTCAGATGGCCTCACTGGGCACTGCGCCGACACTGCTGCTCGCTCCCCGGGGGCACTGCCACAACACCCTGGGCACTACAGGTTACATCTCTGCCTTTCTCCAGAGTAGCCAGACCTGGCGTCTCAGGGAACGAAACCAGGCTTGTTTGGCAAGGTGGGCTTTCCACGGTGTCACGTGGAGAGCAGAGGTTATGTTCCCAGCTTCTCATTCCTCCAGTCGTGCTATTCCTGGAGATGGGTTTTCCTAATGAGGAGGGTTGCATTAGGCGCGGGAGCTCAGCAAATCAAGGCTCCTGAGTCCTTACAACAGGGAAATCCTGCAGAATAGCTATTGTTTTACATGCACAGCCCCTCGACATCTGAGTTAGCTCTGCTGTGGTGCTCTCAGGGATGTGTTCGAGCCAGGCATCCTCAGGATGGGATGAAGCAGGGAGCCCAGCACTGGTTTCACATACCGCGCTCTCTCCACACACAAACAGCTCCACTCAGGAGCACCCTGGGAGCCATCGCCCAGCTGGGTTATTAAATGCACCTTTTATCTTGTTAACCATTTCCCTCTGACATCCACCAGCGCTTGGCCAGCCGCCAGCAGCTCCTTCTCGCTTTTAACGGCAGTCCCTGAGACTCCGGGCTGGTTTCTCCAAGCCCAGCTGTGCTCTCAGTATATGCCCTCAGCTTTTTGCATTATATGCAACCCACTTCCACGTGCAAAAATTCCACCTTGCACACATCTGTCCAGCTATTGAGGCTCAACCGCTCCCCAGAGACAGGGGTGCAGAAGAGCCATTGAGTGAGATGCTCTTGCTCTAGGAATTGTTTGCTTTCCCGGGGGATGTTGGACTTGCCCACCTGGCAGCGGTTTATCCACCTCGAAGGAGAGGGTGCATCTGCAGAGCTGCCCAGGGTGAATCTGCCTTGTCCCCTCTGCTGCCGGCAGCTGGGGGTTCAGACACAGTCCCACCAATGAGGCGGGCACTCCTGGGAGCGGGGAAGTGATCACTGCCTGTTGCCCCATCGCTGCCAGCTCACACAAGCACGCTCTGCAGCATTGCAATAGCGCTGACCACAGCTTTGTTGCAGTTGCTGAGAACTTGTAAAACGGGAAGGCCTCAAGGGCCAGGGATGGAGACTGACCCATCACCATGCCTATGGTCCTGCCTGGGGCATGCAGAGCCCCTCCAGTATGACAGGCGAACCCGTGACCCTCCAGGAGCTCTACCATCATCTTAAACATGCAGAATCCATTGCACTTCTGTTTCCAGCTATTCCTACACCGCCAGCACCAAGAGCTGATGGAAGAGAGCAAAAGCAGTGCTGGCCCCTCCACACAGCCCACCAGCGCTGCATGCCAGCATCCTCTGTGAGTGTGGGGACACCTTGTCAGGCTCAGCCCCTCTATCACCTGCCTGGAGGCAGCTTGTTCACACCAGGCATGCTCAGAGCTCTGACATGAAGTCGCTGCAATTAGGCAGCCGCGGTTTTATTTGGCTCCCGTGGGTGTGTAGCTGCTTTTCCCGGGACGTGAAGAAAGGCGGGTGACACTGGCAGGCGGGGAGGCTGACTCCGAGCCAGGGCGCCTGCTCACCCAGAGCTACTGTGCCTGAAAAAGAGCTAGTCCCAACTCGTCCACTGGTCCATTTTAGCCTTGCAGGTTGGGGCTCAGCATGCGTGCAGGGTTGCCTGCGTCCCTGGGAGTGCCTCCCTGCTCTTGCCACTGCTGGGTGATTCAGGGCTTAGGACTGTAGTGAGATCTGGAATTAGCTTTATTGTTCCTGTAACGCCGCACACGCTCCGGGCGATGCAGCAGGCATTGCACAATTGACTTCATTTTATCTGAACCAGCAATTACGCTGCTGTTGCTCAGCTCCAGCAGAAAGAACTTCTGTCACATCATTACCGCGCTCTGCATCCCAGTGGGTCTTCAGGAGTAAATGCCACACTTGAGTTACTGAAGACGTCTGCTGATGAAGATCTGTCCACCCTGAGACAATCATACTTCACTGTCCTTACTGCTAGCAAGTCTTAAACTTGCATTTCTTGCCCTGAGCATGCAGAAGAGTTAATCCCCTTCCTATCTGCATCTGCCTTAAATATATTTTAAGGCCTTTATTGAGTGTCTGCTTGCTCTTCCACATATTCCCCATTCTTTCAACCTTTCGTTGCAGCCCATGGTGTCTAGCCATCCAGTCACCCTTGTTTCTCATCTCTGAATCATCTCCATCTGCTCCAGATGAAGGATGAGGTGCTCAGAGGGCCATTTCTGACCTTAACAAGGCATGCATATTTTACGGAATGGCAAAGGGAGCATTTTCTGCCCATCTCCATGCTGTGCTAGAACATTTCCGGGGGGCAAAGTACATCCCAAATGCTGTTGTGCTAGAACTACATGCAGCAGCAATCAGACATAGGATTCCGGGCCATTATCAGGAGCAAGCTGTGCGTTAGGGACCCCGCACAATGGGTTGTGGGCATACTGCTGGAGCAGCTAGCATCACATGGGACTTGCTTGAACTCACACCACCTGCAAGATGCTTTTAACAGACTCATTATTTTCACCAGCCAATGCTGTCCACCCTGTGCTGACACAGAGATGCCCTTCTGCTTTGAGAGGTTGTCATCGTGACTCCCCCTGCACCAGAACATCGCTAGATCTCTGGGCTTACCAGCCCAGCTGCTGGGTTTGCTGCCGGAGCCCTTGGCCAAGCAGGAGGCAATGCTTGGCCATACGGGGCTCAGGGAGCTGTCAAGGTGAAGGAGCTTCCTCCTGCCTGGTTGCTGCTGGGCTGCGAGGAGGGAACGAGGGGTAAGCAGGGCATGTACAGACGCAACCTCTTTGGGAAGCTACTGGCTGAGGTTAAAGGACCCCTCATCATTTGGTGCTTGCCTTGTGCCCCCACAATCTAGGCTTCATGTGTGAACCTATAGTATACCTGTGGTCTCTTCTACCTTCCCAAGATGGCCGTGTCCCCGGAATAACTTGTGACACTGTTTGCTCTGCCTGGAACAGCCTGGGTGGAGCTGAGGTCTGAAACATGGGAACAATAGTTTGGGCTTTCCACAGTGAAGAGAGCAGGGAATGGAGGTGTGGATGGGGTGTACCAGGCTGGACTCTGAATGGGTCATCTCCTCCCCAGTTTCGGCTCTGGGCGCTTTTAGGTGTGGCAGACTCTAGCATACTTCTGGAAGACAGCTGTCTGGGAGGCTTTGTTTGGGTAACTGCAAGCTCTGCTGACAGTAGTTCCTGTACCAGGAGTAACACCTCTCCTCTGGTGAGGAGTGTATCGAATACATGCAAAAAAAAAAAAAAATAAAACCCCAAACTTTGATTGTAGCTTGTAATGAAGAGCTTTTTAGTGCAAGTGTCTGCCCTTGATGGAGGCATCACACACTTGCAGAGCATTGTGCTGCCTCCCCCTCCTCACGTAAGGGCGTCCGAGCGCTGGCTGACCTCCCGGGCTCCGTGGGCAGCGGCAAGCAGGGGTCTCCCCTGTGGTGTGCGGGGCTCTGCCCCTGGGGTATCTTCATTTTTCTCATTCTTCCATCAAGAGATGGTGGAATTCTGACTCACTAGCCTAAAATTTGCCTTGCTTGCTTTTTCTACCTCTCTGGGTGCTGGTGCAGGGTCCAGCTTTGTTTGGAGCAACGATAAAAATGTTTCCCAAGCAATTCTTGCAACCTTGTGATTTCTGATGTGGTCTGAAAGCATTTGCTGGGTCTCCATAGAGAGGTGGGTAACATCTCTGTGAGAGAGGGGCTGCGTCAGGACGAATTTTCTTCCAGCCAGGGTGAGCTCAGGCTCCTCTGTGTGCTTGCGGGCTGCTGCTACCAACATCTGGCAGGCTGCTGTTAGGCAGTGACGGCACACAGCTCATTGGTGCTCCCTGGATTTAGCCAGCTGTTCTTAAGCATTTCAGAAAAGCTTAGACATCTGTTAGGGCTTTTCGGATCAGAGGTACGTGGAGATGCGTAGCTCCGAATGGCTCACAGCTTATCAGTGTTGCTGCCCTGCTTGTTCCGCGTAACAGCGTCTGCATGGCTGTTTTCACTGTGAGCGTGTGTTTGCAGCGATGACGAATCAGGGACGTGTCACCCTCAACTCCCTACCAGAATGGTATAAAAACAGATCCAGGCATCTCTTGGACAAGTATCACACATCATTTTACACCCTGAGGTGCCACGAGATTGTCATACAAACCTTCCAAAGTTGAGTGAACCATGCAAGCCTTGTGTGGCCACCCAAAAGGCCGCTCGCTGCCTGGCTCCGGCGCTTTTGCTCCCAGCCACTGCTGCAAACTGTCCGTGCTACAAATGCCCCAGAATGAATCGACACCGTGGAAGTAAGGAGGGTGCTAGGAGACACCCAGTCAGAAGTGAGGCCTTGGCATCCAGCATCCATTTCAGCTAGAACCTTGGCAAAGATTTTCGTAAGGAAAGATGATTCCATCACTCCTTTTCACACCAATTAACTTCTGGGGCTCAAATTTTGATGCCTCAGTGCTACCAATTACTCTCTCACTCTTGTGGACTGTCTGCATCAGCATGGTCTGTGTTATCTAGTGATCTCTGAGGTCGCTCAAAGGACATTTATACCATGGGGAGCAGTTCAGGCATTTCCAGAGTTATCCAGTCGCCACAGCATCCTGTCCAGGTTCAGCAGCCCTCACAACCTGAGGCATCGCTGTGGAAAAAACCTTTTCCCACTGCCTTGATTAAACCCATTCTGATTGCATGGCTCAGCCATTTCTGCCGGTCTCAAAATGTGTTGCTTAGACACCGGCACAGGCTTCACAGCGGTACCGCTGCTTTCAGTCACTTTACACGTCTTCATCAGTGAAGGTGACACTTTCCAGGTGACTCAAGCACAGAAAAAGGCCATTGTGGGTGGATAATTTAGGTCCAGCTTTCAACTTTCAGAGGGAGCTGAGAGATGACAGCGCCTTTCAGTGAAAACTCATTAAGTCGGAGGGCTCAGGCAGAGGCAGGGTTGGTTCTGCCTGGCTGTGGGTGCGGCAAGCATTTTGGAGGCAGGGAGGAAAGGATGGACATGTTATTCACTGTAGGAAAGACAGGTCTCAGTGAAGTCAGCGCAAAGAGACTCCGAAAACCTGCTTTTGAGGTGCTCCAAGCTCTCCCCATCCCCTCACCGGTCATTTCATAGAGCTTTGTGAAATCAGATAGCAATCACAGAGGTAACGCAGAGCCAGGCTGGAGGAGTCCATCTGCAGGGAGGATTTCAGACACGGCCCTGGGTCATACCTGTCCTTGAGGGGCGAAGGACAGGACAGAGTTTTTCTGCTTTTTCCTGTCTGATCTCCAAAAAGGCCAGGAAAGTTTGTGCTCGCCTCTGAGGTGTTTCCTCAGAGGATTCCTGCATTTTCTTCAGGAATTCTCCTCGGTGTTCCTCCAAGGCCTGGGATGGCTGGCAGAGACCCAGATCTGAGCTTGCCCGGGGGGGATCACACCAGCACCTCCACCCAGCAGGAGGGAAGACCTGAGCCAGGTTCTCTGCTGACTTTCCCCCCTCACTTCCCGAAATCTGACTTGGCGAACGCCTGCATGGTGCCTTGCACCACCGGGACACCCAGCAAGAAGGTGCCGTCCCTGCCCCTCAGTGTAACCCTCTGCCAAGACCAGCAAGTGTAGCACAACCAACCCTTATGCCCCCCTGCCCTTCCCTCGACGGGACCCATGGGTCTCCCGGGGCCCCTGCGAGGCAGGAAGCGGGGGGGCTGGGGGGGTGGGATGCTGCTCCCCGGTGTCCCCGCCGATGCACTCGGGCGGCACAGCCGCATCCATGCAAATGCCTGCGCATATGCGCAATAAATTAGCACGCACGCTAATTTATGCAAACGCAGGGAACCGTCTGGGGAAGGGGCGGCCCGTCCCGCAACGTCGGTGCCGCCCCCGGTATAAGGCGGCGGCGGGGCAGCCGGCCCGGCGGTGCGGAGCTGCGGCAGCCCGGGGAGAGGCAGGACCGGCGGCGGCGGCGTCATGGTGAGTGCCGGTCCCGGGCCGCCCCCTCCCTCCGGTCCCGCGGCTGCTCCCGGCAGGGGGGGAAGGCCCAACGGGACCCTTCCTCGGAGCATGTTGCGACCCGGGAGCTTCTCAGGGGTGGGCTCCCTGCGACCCCCGCAGCTGTGGGCGGGGGTACCGGCTGTGCCCGCCCCACCTCTGCCGGGCTGCAGCCTTTTCGGAGCTGCTCCCCCCACCCCCGCACCCGGCAGCCTCCCCCTTTTGAGCATCCCCCTGCGCCGGTGTGAGCTTCTAGCTCCTGAGTCCGGGGCAAGGAGGCCACTAGCCAAACCCCACCGACTCTCACCTCTCCTGTCACCCTTACCTTTCCTGTCACCCTCTCTGCCTTTTCGTAGCGACGGTTCCTGCCCACCTCCCGCGGTAACATCTCTGGCTGCTGGGCTTGCTCCCAATCTGCCAGGGCCCCCAGGTCGTGCGCCTGCTGCTGAGCCCCGGGAGCAAGATGCAGCTTCGCCCACTGCCCCGCACCGTGGGTGCGGGTGGGCATCACTGTGGGTGAGCCCTCGGGCTGCCCTGCAGCCGTGGTCCTGCCCTCAGCTCTGGCTCCGGAGCTCTCTGTCCGCTCTGGAGAGCGTCCCAGTCCCAGTGTGCCCAGGCACCCTGCCCGCTGCCCCTGCCTGCACTCCCTACCCCTCCTGAGCCAGGCCTTGCTGTGAAGAAGGCTGAGTCTGCTGGGCTCTGCCTGGCGCTGCTGCTCCCGCGCCTCTGCCCAGCCTGCCAGCGCTGGGTCCCACCAAGCTGGTCCTGGGTGCTGCATGTTGGTGGGATAAAGTGCGGTGATCGGCGTAACCCTCTGCCCCCAGCTCTGATTCGCAAGGTCCTGGGCCGGGGAGGGGTCCTTTCTCCTCTTGTCTTTCTTGTGACCATCCAGAGGTGCTTGCAGCTGCGTTGGTGTTTGCTGTGCCTTTCTGCTGAGGAACCTGGAGCTTCCTCAGGACTTACCATTGGCTCTTTGGGTTACAAAACCTTTATGGACCTTCTGGGAGGGATAATGGGGGTGTTGCTTTGCTGCTCCTTGCACCTCAGCTTTGGGAAAGGTGGGGAGACAATGCTGGCTCTCACCATGGGTATCAAGGGCTTATTTTTCTGTCATCCCTCACTGTCACTGCTGCCTCTGAAATGCAGCACCAAAAGCGCCCTAAATGTGGAGAGCCAGGACTTGCTGCGACCTGCGCAACTTCCTCGGAGGGCAGTGGCTGCCGCCCTCCAGAGCGCAAAATGGCTGGCTCCACCGGCTTCCTGCCAGCTGACTCACAGCGGGGCACACATGGCTATGGAAATCCGGTTTGGTTTGGATGCTCCTCTGCCTTGGTTGTGCCTGATGACGCATCCAAGTCCTTGGCAACAGCAGGGCTGAGGGGGTGAATATTTTGGCTCTTGTCGAAAGGGCTGCAGCCTCTGGGATGCCTCACCTGGAGGGAGCGAGGCTGCAGAGCCCACCTCAGCCTTGCTTACCCTGAGGGACCTGAGCTGCCCTTGAAGCCCTGTGCTAGGGGACCCTCCCACCTCAGCCCTTCAATTCAGTTAAGAAGTGCAGCTAAGGCTTCCTCCTCCTCCAGAGCTAATTTAGGGAAGCTGAGCCTCAGAGCACGGTAACTGTTCACTGTTGCGAATCCTCTCCCCTTGTTGGGCACCCATCCTCAGTGCTGTCAGCTCCTCAGCTCCCAGCACCCAAGTGATGCTCTGTCACCTCAGCTCGCAGCCCTGTTGTTGAGGTAGCAACTGGGGCTGCAGCAGCTGCTGCAGAGCTCCAGCCTTCAAGCCAAGTGGGTGTTTGGGCAACGGAGACGATGCTCACTGGGGGGAGCTTCCCAGGACTGTGGGTGGGGGGAGTCCATGGAACGCGCTGGCCTGGTGTCTCTGGCTCCAGACATCGGGTCTCCATCTCCCTGAGCCGAGCAGTGCCATGATGGGAGGCAGAGCAGCAGATTTGGCAGAGGGCAGCAGGTGGCAATGAACACAAGGCAGCCAGCCTGTGGGGCAGCGTGGGTTGCGCAAGCTGACGAGGGCCTGAGCTGCAGCGATTGCGTTTGTGGTCCCGGCTGGGATCTGACCCTGCCTCCCCCTCCCCAGCGCGAGTGCATCTCAGTCCATGTCGGCCAGGCCGGCGTCCAGATGGGCAACACCTGCTGGGAGCTGTACTGCCTGGAGCACGGCATCCAGCCCGACGGGCAGATGCCCAGCGACAAAACCATCGGTGGAGGGGATGACTCCTTCACCACCTTCTTCTGCGAGACCGGGGCTGGGAAGCACGTCCCGCGGGCCATCTTCGTGGACCTGGAGCCCACTGTGATCGGTGAGTGCACCTCAGTTGGGCAGCAACAGCGGTCACTGTCTCTGGGAAGAAACCGCTGCAGGGCAGTCCCTAGGGTGGCTCCTGCCACCTTTCCTCTGGGCCAGTTAGACAATCTCTGACATTGTGTTAACCTCTCCTAGATGAGGTACGGGGAGGAGTCTACCGCCAGCTCTTCCACCCTGAGCAGATGATCACTGGCAAGGAGGATGCTGCCAACAACTATGCCCGTGGGCATTACACCATCGGCAAAGAGATCATCGATCAAGTGCTGGACAGAATCCGGAAGCTGGTAGGTGACCGCAGAGAGGGGCATGTGTTCCCTTGTGCTGGGCTCCAGCGTTCACCTGGGGGTAGGAGCATGGGGTAAACCTGGGAGGGATCTGTAGCCACCTAAGCAGAAGTCTGAAATTTCCCTCCAGCAAAGTCAGTGCTCAGAGGAATCTTACTTGACTCTCTCCACAGGCTGACCAGTGCACAGGATTGCAGGGATTCCTCGTGTTTCGTAGTTTCGGAGGTGGAACTGGCTCCGGATTCACCTCCCTGTTGATGGAGCGACTCTCCGTTGACTACGGCAAGAAGTCCAAGCTGGAGTTCTCCATTTACCCTGCACCACAGGTCTCCACTGCCGTGGTGGAGCCCTACAACTCCATCCTCACTACACACAGCACACTGGAGCATTCGGACTGCGCCTTTATGGTGGACAATGAAGCCATCTATGACATCTGCCGCAGGAACCTGGACATCGAGCGCCCAACCTACACCAACCTCAACCGCCTCATCAGCCAGGTTGTTTCCTCCATCACAGCATCACTGCGATTTGATGGGGCCCTGAATGTTGACCTGACCGAGTTCCAGACCAACCTGGTGCCCTACCCTCGCATCCACTTCCCCCTGGCCACCTATGCCCCTGTGGTTTCAGCTGAGAGAGCTTATCATGAGCAGCTGTCAGTGGCTGAGATCACCAACTCCTGCTTTGAGCCAGCCAACCAGATGGTGAAGTGTGACCCTCGCCATGGCAAGTACATGGCCTGCTGCCTGCTGTACCGCGGGGATGTGGTGCCCAAGGACGTCAACGCTGCCATCGCCACCATCAAGACCAAGCGCAGCATCCAGTTTGTGGACTGGTGCCCCACGGGCTTCAAGGTGGGCATCAACTACCAGCCACCCACGGTGGTGCCAGGAGGGGACCTGGCCAAGGTGCAGCGCGCCGTCTGCATGCTGAGCAACACCACAGCCATCGCCGAGGCCTGGGCCCGCCTGGACCACAAGTTTGACCTGATGTACGCCAAGCGAGCCTTCGTGCACTGGTATGTGGGTGAGGGCATGGAGGAAGGGGAGTTTTCGGAGGCACGGGAAGACATGGCTGCTCTGGAGAAGGATTACGAGGAGGTGGGCCTGGACTCCTACGAGGACGAAGAAGAGGGCGAGGAGTAGAGAAGCCCCTGCCAAAAAAGGACCATGCTCCTTCCCCGTGTTACCTGCAGAAACCCTTTGCAATAAACCATTTCAGAGCCTCTGTGTCTCCCAGTAGCCCCCCAGCTGTATTGGTTTCGTGCCAGGTCAGGTGTGTGGTGAGTGCTTCAGCTCTGCTGCTGGTGCTGCTATGCTTCCTCCCAGCGCTCTGCTCCAGCTCCGGCTTGTTCCCCGTGCAGGTAAGAGCCCTGTGCCGGGGGGATATGGCCAGGACAGGCAGTATGCTCTGGCAAAGTGCCCAAGCACGTCCATCAGAGGGATCTGGAGGATGTGATGGGAGGTCCTCTGTCTGTGAGCGCCTCTGCCCACTTCACGCCTGCCCTGCCAGTGGTCTGCCACCCCCCTGGGGCACCTGGCCCCATGCTGCCTGCCCCAGCTCATCTTCTTCGTCATCCCTGTGCTAAGCCCTCTCCCTGCCCTGCTCGGCAATCAGGATTCCAAACACCAGCTCCTGGCCTGAGCTGCAAACTGGAGATTTCTGTTACCCATTATCCAGCACGCCGGGTCCAGAGATTAATTCTCCCTGCTTTCCACTAATGCTCCAGCTGTATTGACTCACAGGGGCTGTCCTCCCCTGCCCTCCTCCTCCCGTCATGCACCCGCGTCAGCTGGAGGGGAAAGTGTGAGCCAGCACCCAGCTGCACCAGTTCCTGGAGCGTGGCCAGGCACTCGTCCCACTGCGCAGGGCTCCTGGCGCTGCTCCCCGTGCCCGTGACCAGAGCCCTGGGCTCAGACTGAGCGGTGCCTGTGGCTGCACCAGGGCAGGAGTTGCTGCCCCTCACACTGGGCACTGCTCTGGTCCCACTGCAGAGATGCCTTCACCCTGTGTCTTCAGGGAGACCTGACCCTCCTGTTCCTTTTTTCTTGGAGATTATCCTGCATCTCTGCTCTGGACCCCTCTGCAGAGGGACACAGCAGTTTCTCCTGGCGTGCTCATGGCAGAGCCCACATTCCCATGTGACCCCAAGCCCTGGCAGCAAGGACAGAGCCCTCTCCTTGCCGCAGGCAGCGTGCAAGGCTGGGGCGCTGGGTTCTGCTTTGCCTCCAGCCGGTAGCCCACACATCCTCAGCAGCAGGACCAGCCCCAGCCTCAGCAGGTAGAGAGGCTTCTCTGGGCATAACAGCAAACGGGCTGCAATGACTGGTTTGTTTTTTTTTTAGCAGCTGGGCCAGCCCCCCAGCCCAGGTTTGCCATGCTGATCTACAGTCTCACGGAGCAGTGCGGCATTGCCTGCCTGTCCCCACCGCAAGGGAAGGTCGGCCCTTGGCCTGGGGGTTCCAAAATCGCTGAGGTGGCAAAGGGAGGTCTGGGGGTACACTGGGCTCCAGAGCCTGATGTGTATCTCCAACACGTTTCTCTTCTTTTCTCCTGGGTGGCCTCGGGGTGTCCCTAAATCCCAGGGGGGCTGCAGTGCGGGGTGGCTGGTGGCAGAGCAGGGTAGGGGCTGCGGTACCTGCTCGTGCCCCCCATCCTGGCGGCTGAGCACCCTCTGTGCCCCCTGAGGGCTGGAGCCCAGACCTCCTGCTTGCAGCCTGGCCGGATGCCCCCGTTTTCCCTCCCAGCAGAAAAAGGAGAGCACCCCTTGCACCCTCGGGGTCCCTCCGCGGCCGAGAAGGGACCCACGCAAATTCCGTCTGCCCTCCGGAGCGGGCCCTCCCGCCTCGTATGCAAATGTACCCAAATGAAGGGGGCGTAGCGACAGCAAGCCCCTCCCACCTATAAGAGGGCGCTGCGGAGGGGATTGCAGCAGCCGCCGCAGCTCCGCGCAGAGCCCCGTCGCACCGTGCCGCCGGGAGAGCCCGGACCCCCAGCCGCAGCATGGTGAGTGCGGGGCGGTGCGGCGGGGAGGGGGCCCGGCACCCCCCCACCCCGCACAGCAATGCCGGGCACGGCGGAGCCGCCGCTCCGCGCCCCCTCCGTGACCTTGGGCAGCCCCACCGGCCCCTGCCCGGGGGCAGCCGTGCCCCCCCGCTGCTTCTTACCCCCCCCCGTCGTCACCGGACCCGGGGCGCCTGGGTCCGTACCCCCCGCCTCCGCAGGAGGGGTGCGTTGGGAATGGTGGGCGGGGGTGACCCCTCCGGCGGGGAACGGTGCCCGCGGACGGACGGGGACAGCTGTCGGGGGCGGAGGCGCCAGCCGGGTACCGGAGACCGGAGCTGGGCGCTCGTCGGGCCCCCCTCACCGCACCCCGGGGCAGCGGGTGCCCCGTCGGGGCTGGCGGCGGGGAGCGGGCACGGGGGTCCCATCCGTCCTGTCCCGGGGTGGTCTGGCAGCGGCGGAGCGGGCCGGAGCCCCTGTCCAAACCGGGCAACCGCCGCTGCCCTCGCCGGGGGCCGGGACTATATTTAGCGGCTCGGTAAGGGGACGGGGCCGTGCCAGGAGGCGCAGCGCAGCGCCCCGCCCGCCGTGGTCCTGACCAGGCTCTACCGGGGACCCTGCCCCGGGCGGCCCTTCCTCCTGGCCGGCTGAGCCTGCCACATCCTCCCGGAGGGGTCCTTGTGCCCCCCCACCCCGTCGCTGGAACGGCTTAGAGCGCTCCGCGGTCGGGGAACACGGGAGCAAGAAGCCCCGGGACCCTCAGGCTTGAGTTGTGGTGTCCTGCCCCGGGGGGAGAGCGGGGATGCTGGGGGTAGGAGAGGAGGGGTACCAGAGGTAGGGACCAAGGATGCCGAGGCTGGAGGAGGAGGAGTGCCGGGATAGGGACCAAGGATGCCGGGGCTGGCACAGCAGGGATGCCAGGGGTGGCAAAGCAGGCCTGCACCTGCAGGACGGGAGTGCAGGAAGCACATCTCCAGCTCGGAGCCCACTCCCCAGCACTTATGGGGGTTTTGCAGCATGGGGCTGGGGCTGCGTAGCCCAGGGAGTCTCTACGCTGCCTCAGAGAGTGCTGGGCTTCACTGCCAGCCCTCCGCTGGCTGCCCCCCACATCCCACAGACCCCTTGCCCCAGAAGGCTGACTGCTTGCCTGGGTCCAGAGCAGCAGGTGGGTGGGGGGTTCCCCGGTGTTGGCTGCACCTCATGGTTGAAGTATGTACCCGTGCCAGCTCAGGACCTCATCAGGCTGCCGTGGCATGGGGAAGGTGTCAAGGCTGCCGGGGAGCCTGACAGGGTGGCTGGGTCGGGGGAAGCTGGGCCAGGCTCTGCTCCCCACGCTGCTGGAGGACAGCCCCAGCCAGCGTCCATGGGGCTGGTGGCTTCCAGAGTGGGTTGAGCGGGAGGGATGCCAGGAATGGCTCCGGAGCCTGCATGGTGCCAGTGCATGGCTGAGGGCGATGAAAGCTGTGTGGAGACCCTCGGGGTTGTGTGGGAGGTCACCCAAAGGAAAACGGGCACCTTGGGGCTGCTGGTGGGGCAGGTCCTGTGCGGCTGGCCGTGGGGCACTGGCACCAGGCAGAGCCCTCCCTGGGGTGGATTGGGCAGAGCCGTGCCGGGGTCTGACCCTGCCTCCCCCTCCCCAGCGCGAGTGCATCTCAGTCCACGTCGGCCAGGCCGGCGTCCAGATGGGCAACACCTGCTGGGAGCTGTACTGCCTGGAGCACGGCATCCAGCCTGATGGGCAGATGCCCAGCGACAAAACCATCGGTGGAGGGGACGACTCCTTCACCACCTTCTTCTGTGAGACCGGGGCTGGGAAACATGTCCCGCGGGCTATCTTCGTGGACCTGGAGCCCACTGTGATCGGTGAGTGCTGGAGTCTGCACAGCCCTGGCTGCAACGCTGGTGCTCGTGGTCTGCTGGCAGCATCTTGTACTGGGTTCAACCTGAGAGCTCTCCTTTGCCCGGGGAGAAGCCACAAACCTGAGCACCAGCTTTTATTCCTGAAGTGTCCTAGAGGCAGCGGCGCTGGTAGTCTCTGCTACCACATGTGCAAGGGAGAGAAACCAGCCCAACCGGCATGGCAGCTCCTGCCGGGGACAGGCAGCTCCTGATGGGTGGGAGAAGCGCAGGGAGGTGGCAGCAACCTCCATCTGCCAAAGAAACCTGATGCCGGTGGTGGCCTTGCTGACGTGTGGGTCCTTGGCTGCACTCTCTGCAGGCGGGGCTGGGAGGAGCGCAAGGGATGGGTGCTCGAACACACTCAAACCTACAGCCTGCGCCAGGCTCAACCCTCCCCTGCTCTCTCCTAGACGAGGTTCGGGCTGGAATCTACCGCCAGCTCTTCCACCCTGAGCAGCTGATCACCGGCAAGGAGGATGCTGCCAACAATTATGCCCGCGGGCACTACACCATCGGCAAAGAGATCATTGACCAAGTCCTGGACAGGATCCGGAAGCTGGTAGGTGACTGCAGAGAGGGGGACATGTCCCCTTGAGCAGGGCTCCAGCATCCAGAAAGCCCTGTTGTGCCCTGAGAGGCTCTGCAGCTCATATGGCAGGGATGGACCAGGTCTTGAAGGGCTTCTGAGCAGTCAGATGTTCACAAGGAAATCCATCTCAGAGTAATCTCATGCATCTCTCTCCCCAGGCTGACCAGTGCACAGGATTGCAGGGATTCCTCGTGTTTCACAGCTTTGGGGGAGGAACTGGCTCCGGATTCACCTCCCTGTTGATGGAGCGGCTCTCCGTTGACTATGGCAAGAAGTCCAAGCTGGAGTTCTCCATTTACCCTGCACCACAGGTCTCCACTGCCGTGGTGGAGCCCTACAACTCCATCCTCACCACCCACACCACCCTAGAGCACTCGGACTGCGCCTTTATGGTGGACAATGAAGCCATCTACGACATCTGCCGCAGGAACTTGGACATCGAGCGCCCAACCTACACCAACCTCAACCGCCTCATCAGCCAGATTGTCTCATCCATCACAGCGTCGCTGCGGTTTGATGGGGCCCTGAATGTTGACCTGACCGAGTTCCAGACCAACCTGGTGCCCTACCCTCGCATTCACTTCCCCCTGGCCACCTACGCCCCTGTCATCTCCGCAGAGAAGGCTTATCATGAGCAGCTGTCAGTGGCTGAGATCACCAACTCCTGCTTTGAGCCAGCCAACCAGATGGTGAAGTGTGACCCTCGCCATGGCAAGTACATGGCCTGCTGCCTGCTGTACCGCGGGGATGTGGTGCCCAAGGACGTCAACGCTGCCATCGCCACCATCAAGACCAAGCGCAGCATCCAGTTTGTGGACTGGTGCCCCACGGGCTTCAAGGTGGGCATCAACTACCAGCCACCCACGGTGGTGCCAGGAGGGGACCTGGCCAAGGTGCAGCGCGCCGTCTGCATGCTGAGCAACACCACAGCCATCGCCGAGGCCTGGGCCCGCCTGGACCACAAGTTTGACCTGATGTACGCCAAGCGAGCCTTCGTGCACTGGTATGTGGGTGAGGGCATGGAGGAAGGGGAGTTTTCGGAGGCACGGGAAGACATGGCTGCTCTGGAGAAGGATTACGAGGAGGTGGGCCTGGACTCCTATGAGGACGAAGAAGAGGGCGAGGAGTAGAGAAGCCCCTGCCAAAAAAGGACCATGCTCCTTCCCCGTGTTACCTGCAGAAACCCTTTGCAATAAACCATTTCAGAGCCTCTGTGTCTCCCAGTAGCCCCCCAGCTGTATTGGTTTCGTGCCAGGTCAGGTGTGTGGTGAGTGCTTCAGCTCCGCTGCTGGTGCTGCTATGCTTCCTCCCAGCGCTCTGCTCCAGCTCCGGCTTGTTCCCCGTGCAGGTAAGAGCCCCTGAGTCCACTCCCTGGGACTGTGGCATACATCCCACCCCTCTCACTGCTCCAGCCAGGGGTGGGTACTGCTTCCTCATGTGGTAGGTATATGGCCCCGTGGCCCTGTGTTGTGTCCTGGAGCCCAGGGGAGCAGATTTAGGCTGAGCAGGGAAAAAAATCCGCAGCTGCTGGGACTTCTCAAGCGCAGCCAGAGGGTAGGTGGGCTTGTTCCTGAGGAGATCGGTTGAAGCAGTGGGAGCAGCCTGGCACCCCTGTCCCCGTGGCCACAGTGCGGGACAGAGGCATGCCTGGCTCTGCGGTGCAGCGGCTGCACCCCCAAGGGCATCCTGCGCGGCATGAACCCCTGTGGCTGCTTTTCTGCTGTGTGGTGGCAAGAGGATTAAAGGAGGGGAACGCTCCCTGTGAAACGGCTTGTCTGCATCTTTTTTTTAACCTCTCCCTCTGCGGGCAGCTGAACGGCTGTGTGTCCCAGTGAGCCTCTCCAGCCAAGGGTGACTGTGCCATCCCCTGGCTCTGCTCACCCTCATGGGAGCAGGGCTGCTGCCCCTTTCCCCCAAGCTCTGGCATCTCCCCAGCCTGGACACCCACCTTGGGCAGCCAAGAAGCTCTGCCTGTACCCCCACCACCGTCTGCCTGCCTGCGCTGTGCTGAGCCCCCTTCCCACGGTGCCCAGCCGCAGAGGCTCTGAGCAGCGGCGCCTGGCTCCAGCTCCAGCTTTGTGTTTAACTCCCATTGGGAGCGCGCTGAGGCCAGGGATTAACTTTCCCTGCTTATTGCTAACGCTCCAGCCACACTGCCCTGCCGGGGCTGTCCTCCGCTGCCCGTCCCCTCTGGCAGGGCTTGGCTGCTCGACCCAGACAGCGTGCCCTGCTCTCCTCGTGCCCCCGGTGGAACCCCCTCCCCACAGACAGGGACACGTCCACACCTCCACGAGAACATCTTTTACTCCCAACACAAGGCAACACTGGTGCCGAGAGCAGCGGCGGAGCGGGCGCCAGGCCCCCCGCCTTGCTGCAGCACCGCACCGGGACCGCAGCTCTGTCTCGGGCAGGAGTGACCCCTCTTGGGGCGCAGAGCTGCAGGGCCACGGCTGCCATCACCCAGGGGCGGTCCCACAGCATCCCCCTCTGCAACCCCTCAGGGAGGCAGTGGCCGATGAGGGCCCCGTGTTTAGCCGCTGGTCACACGTCCACAGTCCTGGGGCACCCAGCAAGTCCCGGGCAGCAGCTTCCAGGGCACAGCACACTCCAAATCCAACACACCTCCGGCACAGAGCAGCAGCTCTCCCTGGAGCACAGCAATCCCCTCTGCAACAGGAGCAGGGCAGCTGCTTTTCCCCTGGCTCATCCTTGGGGCACATCACCACCATGGGGTGGGATGGGCTCAGATCTGCGTGGTGTCCTGGCCCGCCGGTGCTGGCAGCAGCCCCTCCAGCTGGTGGAGGACATCATCTATACTGGGTCGCTCCTGGGGGTTCAGCGTCATCATGGAGGACAGCAGGCGCTGCAAGGCAGCCGAGTACCTGGAGAAAAGGCAGCAAGGGGTGGGGGGGTGTGCATGGTGTGCAGCACAGGGGACTGTCTGGGAGCAGAGTTGCCCTCCCCAACCCCTCACCTGGTCGTGGGGGGCACAGTGATGGGGTTCTGCACTGCCAGAGCTACGCTGTCACCCTTCTGGAAGACGGCGTCGTAGGGGCCCTCCCCAAACATCATGCAGTACAGCACGCAGCCTAGGGACTGGAGCATGGTGGGGTCAGGGCAGCCCCGGGGGCGGGGGGCTAGGGACCAGGGGACCGGATCCTTACCCAGATATCTGTGCGCTCATCTATGACGCACTGGCTCGGCACCGTGAAGAGCTCGGGGGCGCGGTAGGAGATGGTGCAGCGTTGAGCAGCCCAGTCCTGCAGAGAGGAGGGTGAGAACGGGGATGAAGGGTTCAGGGCAGGGACAGGCCAGTGGGACAATGTCCCAGGGCACCCACCTGCACAGCCATGGCCTCCCGAGAGCTGTTGACTTCAATGCGAGCTTGGTTCATGGAGCCCAGGTCCATCAGCACAGGCCGGTCGTCCTCATCCAGCAGCACGTTGGTGGGCTTGAGGTCCCTGTGGGGATGGATGTCACCAAGCGCCCACTCAGCCCCCTGCCAACCTCTCCTCCACAACTGGGGCTGCTAGCCCCCCACCTGTGTGCGTAGCCCTTGCTGTGGATGGCTTGCAGCCCACGGCAGATGCCATGGAGGATGAGGAGGATCCGCTGCTCTGGCATGAAGGTCCCTTTCTCTCGCAGTGCTTCTACCTCTCTCCAGAGGGTTCCCCCCTGGCAAATGCAAGCAGCCAGCTGCCAGTGCCGCTCCCAGCAGCAAGGGGGTGGGGGCAGCTGGGGGAGCCCCCCCTCACCTTTACGTATGGCAGGAGCAGCCAGGCTTCATGCTTGGCGCCCTTCTCCACCATGCAGTGGGCCACCAGGCGCAGGATGTTGGGGTGGTCGAAGAGGCCGTGCATCTCCACCTCGTGCAGGGCGGCCTGGCGGTCCTCCTTGTCGTGGCACAGGATGCGTTTCAGGGCGTAGAAGCGCCCATCCCGCAGCCCCTCCACCAGGTCCACATAGCTGAAGCCCCTGAGAGGAGCCAAGCGTGGCATGAGCTGGGTGCCCCGCTGCTGCAGCATCCGCGTCGGGGCCTTGTGCCCAGCCTCAACCATGAGCACCCCAGAGAGGGGGGCAGAGAGTAGCAGGTGCCTGCACCCCTCTCCATGGGAACCCCCCGAGGCATGCCCCCCCCACCCTGAGGGCACCTGCCAGGCACCCAAAGCACACTCCCTCTGCAGGAACAGCCCCACTGTCCCAATCACCCCCACTCCTGGCTGTGACCGACTCCTGCCGCCCAGCACGAGAATTCTCCCCCATGCACAAACACCCCCTGTGCTCAAGCATCTCCCCGCCATGCCCTAGCATCCCCCCCCACACCCAAGCGTATCCCCCGACGCCTGAGCATCCGCTATGCCTGAGCATCCCCCCCCGCCATGCCCGAGCATTCCCCCCGTGCGCGAGCATCCCCCGCACGCACAAGCACCCCCACGCCCCAGCATCCCCACCCTGTGCCCAAGCATCCCCCCCACTCCCGAGCACCCCCGCACGCACAAGCACCCCCGTGCCCGAGCATCCCCCCGTGCCCCAGCACCCCTTATGCCCAAGCACCCCCCCCGTGCCCGTGGACCCCCCCGACCCACCCCGTGCCCCAGCCCCCCGCGCACCCCTCTGCCAGCCGGTGCAGCAGCAGGTACCGCACGCCCCCCAGGCTGATGGTGCCGCGGGAGCAGACGCACAGCGCCTGCCCCATCGCCCCCCCCGCGTCATCGCCCGCCGCCGCGCGTCACCCATTGCGTCACCCGCCGCGTCACGCACCGGGCGGGGCTCTGCAGCTGTGCCGGTCCCCCGTGCGGCCGCTGCGGGGCTCCCTCCTGCCGGGTGGGCGGGCTGCGGGCTCGCCGCGCACTGTGACCGGGGTGGGACGCGGTCTCCCCGGCTGCGAGCGGTGGTAGCGGCAGCCCCGGAGCCGGTCCCGGTGAACCGAGCCTCCGGGCAGGGGACAGAGACGGCGAGGCCACCCCCGCGGGGCTCGTCCCCGTGGGCATGACCCCCCCCCCACACCCCGCCCCGCACCCTGCCCTGGGGCATGTCCCGGACACCCTTGTCAACTGCTCTGTCACCAGCTGTGTCACCAGGCTCCGGCCCTCGCTCCAGGGACGTTTTCCATCCCTTCCGACGGCAGCAGCACCCCCCCCTCCCCAGAGCTATAACCGAGGTTTCCATCACCACCTCTCTGATGGAACGAGGGGGCTAAGCTCCCTCGAAGGCGTTGTGTCCGGTGGCGACATTTTTACGAGGCTCCTCGTCCCTCCACACGTGCCACCCGCCACCTCGGGTGGAGCTGGCGTGGGCAGTGGTGTGCTGCCTGCACCCCTTGCTGGGTGGGCTTTGAGTGGGGTGGTGTGCGGGGGGCCAGAGCCACCCACCCCCTATCCCACTCCCCGCCCCCCGCCCCAGCTGCGCTGCTGTTCCAGCTGTTTGCACTTAGGACCTGGAGGCAGCGCCCAGCCAGCGGGATCATGTGATGGTGGCGTCCACGTCCCCTTCGTCCCCCATCCCGGGCCTGCCGAGCGCCCAGCGAGGATGCGGCTGCCGGCTCTCTCCCTGCTGCTGATGGCGGGGCTGCTGCACACGCAGGTTAGCAAACACGGGTGGGAAGTTCGGGAGAAGCGCAGGGCGTTGAGCTGTGAAGGACCCGGTGGGACGGCCCCGGGATCCGCCTTACCTTCCTCCCCGTGTCCCTGCTCTTCCTGCTATGGCTCTCTTCTGCTGCAGCCCCCGCGTCCCGCTCCAGTGTCTCGCTTGCCCTCCCAGCTCGCTCCCTGCCCTCCCAGCATCCGTCCCCAGTAGCACCCGTCCCCCAAAATGCCACCAGCTCAGCTGCAGGCTGTTGGATTAGCAAGGGGGAGGCCATTGGGCAGTGCAAATGGCTGCTCTGCTTGTCCCTCCTGCTCTCCCAGGACAGTGTGGTCCCTGCCTTGTCCCTGAACCGAGGATGAGGAGGGTTATCCCCCCCCCAGGAACCAGCACCCGTCAGTCCCTGTCCCAAGGAGTGTGGGAGTGGGTGGTTGGGCTTGGGGAGGGTCTGCAGTCCGCCAGCGCTGCCCCTCTCCTGCAGGCGTCACCCCCGGCACGCTCCTTCCAGCTGGATTATGAGGAGAACTGCTTCCGCAAGGATGGTGTCCCTTTCCGCTACATCTCGGGCAGCATCCACTACGCCCGCGTCCCACGCCCCGCCTGGAGAGACCGGCTCCTCAAGATGTACATGAGTGGGCTCAGCGCCGTGCAGGTGTAAGCGACAGGGGCAGCCCTGACAGCCCACAGCCACCACGGCCTGTCGGGGTCTCTGGGGTCCCCAGAGTAGGGACAGAGGCAAGGGTGTTGTCTGATCCTAGGGAGCTGGGACCAGCCCTTGCACTGGGCTGACTGGGACCCCTACCAGTCCCAGTCCAGCCCCAGTTGCCATCCCCACCCCAGGCTGGAGGCTGCTTCCCAGGAGCAGAGAGACCAGCCTGTGGGACGGTTCCCCATAGTGCCAGGGTGCCCTTAACCCCCGCGTGCTGACCTCCCCTCTCGCCCCAGCTACGTCCCCTGGAACTACCACGAGCCGCTGCCGGGGATTTATGACTTTGCTGGGGACCGGGACATAGAAGCCTTCCTGGACCTGACAGCAGAGCTGGGGCTTCTGGTCATCCTGCGGCCGGGGCCCTACATCTGTGCGGAGTGGGAGATGGTGAGCCCCCACCCCCAGGCCTGGGACAGAGGGGTCACAGGTGGCCTGGGAAGGGCACAGCAGGGTTGGCCCTTCTGGCCAGCACACCGACCCCGGTGCCACAGCAGCCGTGCCCAGGCTGCCGCTCTGCAGGGCGTGTGCCGCTCTGTTGGCGTGCATTAGCGTTGCAGCAGCCTGGTTTCGGCTGCGTGCTGGCCCGGTTTGCTGAGCAGTTTCTCTCTCTGCTGTGGGTGTTTCTTCAGGGTGGCCTGCCAGCCTGGCTGCTGTGGAAACCAGACATCGTCCTGCGCTCCTCCGACCCCAGTGAGCCTCAGCATGGGGCTCTGCCCATGGTGTCGGTCCCGGCATGCTGGTCTCTCTCCGTGCACCTGCCAGCCCTGCTGCGTGGTCTCTCCCATCCTCTTCTCCATCTTTTGTAGTTTGTCCTCCACCTCCGCTTCCCCGTGGTGCTCAGCTCTGCCCTGTTTGCTCTGTCCCCCTCCTGGCAGGGCTGGCTGTGGGTGGGCTGGGGGGACGCTGCGGCCAGGCTGAGCTGCCCTCTCTCCCCCCAGCCTACCTGGCAGCTGTGGACTCCTGGCTCCACGTCCTGCTACCCAAGATCAAACCACGCTTGTACCAGCATGGGGGGAACATCATCAGTGTGCAGGTAAGGTGCTGTGGGACCCGGCTCCCTACCCTGCTCTGGATCATCTTTGGATGTGCCCCAAAAAGCCACTTGTACCCCCTACACCATGCCCTAATCAGGCACAGCTCTTGGATAAATCCCTCCCAACCTCTGGACCTGGACTTAAATCCAAGGGCTGGCACTCTGCCACCACCCTGGTGTAATCTGAGGGACGCTGGTAGAGATGGGGGTCATAATGGGGCTGGAAGGTCAGACTTGGGACACGCCTGGGGGCTGTCACGAGATGTAATGATGTTGGGAGGGAAGGGGGGACCTGAGTGCTCATCCCAGTGCGCAGCGGGACCTGGCTGCAGCCCTGCCATGTGCGTGCTGCGTGTCAGCCCCTGCCCTGCTCGCAGGTGGAGAACGAATACGGGAGCTACTACGCCTGCGACTACGAGTACCTGAGGCACCTGCTGGGCTCCTTCCGGGCGCTGCTGGGGAGCGAGGTGCTGCTCTTCACCACCGACAGCACGCGGCTGGAGGAGCTGCGCTGCGGCTCGCTGCCGGGCCTCTATGCCACCATCGACTTCGGGCCAGGTACCCCTACAGAGGAGGAGGAGGAAGAGGAGGAGAGGGGATGGGGGTCCCAGCCCCGTCCTGTTCCAACCTCCCTTCCATCACCTCCACAGGCTCCAATGTGACGGAGGCGTTTGGTGCCCAGCGCTGGGCTGAGCCGAGGGGGCCCCTGGTGAGCTTGGCATGGGTGCTGTTGCAGGGGAAATGACCTACAATGGCTTTGGGGTGGCAGAGGGGCTGGTGGGGGGCGAGGCAAAGAGAGGTGCCAGGGCCAGGCTGCAGGAAAGCAGAGGGGATGTGGCTGACAGAGGGGTGA
Source organism: Chlamydotis macqueenii (assembly GCF_036417535.1). NCBI lineage: Eukaryota > Metazoa > Chordata > Aves > Otidiformes > Otididae > Chlamydotis > Chlamydotis macqueenii. The sequence goes on along the minus strand of NC_141561.1, from coordinate 17,549,644 downwards.
CAGTCCCTTTCTCCCCCAGGTGAACTCCGAGTACTACACGGGCTGGCTGGACTACTGGGGGGAGGCACACGCCAGCACCAGCTCGGGGCTCGTGGCCCGGGGGCTGGAGGAGATGCTGCAGCTGGGAGCCAATGTCAACATGCAAGTAGTCAGCTGGTGGGGGGCACAGCCTGGGGAGGGCGATGCCTTTTGCCAGCATTGGAGTGGGCATCGCCGCTCACCTTCCTCCCGCAGGGCTCGGGCAGGGGGAGGCAGGCAGGGCTGGGACTGTGGGGGCAGCGCCCAGTGAACCCCCGGTGGGTCTGTGGGGTGTGACAGGGCTCTCTGGGGTGTCCCGTAGGTACATGTTCCACGGGGGAACGACCTTTGGCTACTGGAGCGGTGAGTAGGGCCCTGCCCTGGGGAGGGGGGGGGCACACTGCAGAGCTGGGGGGCTTTCCTTGGCCATCCCCGAGGAGTCTGCTTTAGGCTACAGTTCTGGCCCACAGGGCAGGCTGACACACACTCAAGGGGCCCCTGAACTCAAGCTTGTCCCCCTCTGGAGACTCCTTTTATCCCCAGGCAGAGACCCCCAGTTCTGGGTTGTGCCCTGCCATTGCCCTGCAGCCAGCCTGAGGCTGGGGTCCATGCCCTGGGCTCTGCCAGAGTCCCTTCCTCCAGCACCCATCACTTCCCTGGCCAGGTGCTGACTTCAAGGACCAGTATAAACCAGTGACCACCAGCTATGACTATGATGCCCCCCTCTCGGAGGCAGGAGACTCCACCAAGAAGCTGTTTGCCATCCGCACAGTCATCAGCAAGGTGCTGAGCCTGGCAGGAGGAGGGGGACAGCACTGGGCACTGCTGCCTGTGCCAGGGAAGTGGGGACACAAAGGGACCTGGCAGGGCAGGGGACATCTCCCTGCTCACATCGGGGGGCAGCTGACAGTCTGCTGTTCAGTTCCAGCCCCTGCCAGTCGGTCCGATGCCACCCGCCACCCCCAAGCACGCCTACGGCTGGGTGGCCCTGCGGAAGGTGAGCGCCTGCCCCGAGGGCTGGGCTGCCCTTGCCTGGCACTGCCCGGCTGCCCTGTCCCCATCCCTCTCTTTGCAGTATGCCAACCTCCTGGATGTCTTGGACGTGCTGTGCCCCTCCGGGCCCATCCAGAGCCAGTTCCCCCTCACCTTTGAGGCCATAAAGCAGGTGAGAGGCTGGGTGCAGTGGGGGACACTGGGGGAGATGCTCCTAGGCTTGTCTGCCCTGCCCTGGCTCCAGGGTGGAGCGGCAGAGCCCTTCTCCACCCCCGTTTCCCTTTCTGTGCCACTCCACTGTGTCCTGCAGGCCCATGGCTTTGTGGTGTACCGCACACAGCTGCCCCGGGACGTCCTGGACCCAGCCACGCTGGGTGCTCCTCCCCACAGCGTCTGCGACCGCGGCTACGTGATGCTGCAGCAGGTGAGGCTGCGGGAGCACGCTTGTCCCTGGCCCAGCACCCAGGAGGGCTCTGGGACCTGGTGGCAGCAGGGCCATGCCATGCCAGGGTCTCCAGGACAGGCAGGGTGCTGAAAGCCAGTGAACACTTGTCGGGTATCCCTCTGGCTAAAATTTGCCTGGTTTGGGAGTGGAGGGCAGCCCTGGTCTGGCTTGGGGCAGAGGGAGGCAGTAGGATGCTACACTGGCAGGCTGCCGGCAGCGTTCAGGGCAGTGGGGTCTGAGCACGGGGTGGCAGTGCTGACCCTGTGGCTGCAGGAGTACCAGGGGACACTGGAGCGGGATGGGCAGACGACGCTGCATGTGACAGGCAAAGCAGGGGACACCTTGGACGTGCTCCTGGAGAACATGGGCAGGATCAGCTTCGGGGCCAACACCAGTGACTTCAAGGTGAGGAGAGAAGGCCCTGAAGCTGTGGAGATGGCCTGGCCATACACCCCTCTCCTGCCACCTGTGACACACCCCAGCCACAGTGGGGTCAGCCCCAGACCTGCTCCCTGGTTAATCTCACACCCTCCCCTGGCAAACCTGCCAGGACTATGATAAGGCTGTGAAATCAGCAGCTCTGGGGAAGCCAAGCATCCTCCTGACCGTGGCAGACCCTGCTGCCTCATTTTCCCTCCTGCTCCATCTCAGGGCTTGCTGGGGAACCTCTCCTTGGACTCCAGCCTTCTCAGCAACTGGCTGATTTACCCCCTGGCCATAGACACTGTCATCCAGCAGGGCTGGCCCCACGCTGCCCTGCCGAAATCAAGCAGCAGGGGCAGAGAAGGGCCAGCCTTCTACACTGGGACCTTCGAGACCCCTGGCATTGCCTGGGACACCTTTGTGAAGTTCCCAGGTTGGAGCAAGGTAAGGTGCTGCATAGCTGTGAGAGGAGGTGAGGGTGGAGTGGGGCACAGCTCAGTCCCATCTCCATCTTCCAGGGCCAGCTGTGGATAAATGGCTTCAACCTGGGCCGGTACTGGCCCCGCCGTGGGCCCCAGCAGACCCTCTTCGTGCCCGGCTCGGTGCTGCACGTTGGCCGCCCCAACAACATCACAGTGCTGGAGCTGGAGGGAGCACCCCCTACCCCTCTCTTGCTCTTTCTTGACCAACCCCTTTTCAACAGGACCCTCAGCCGCAGCACCGCGGCCACAGAATAAACACTGGGCTGCCGGGCACTGGCATCGCCTCTCTTTGGGTCTGCAGAGATGGCAGGGGGCTGGTGAAGCACCAGAGGAGACGCCACAGTACCCTAGGAAAGGGGCACATGTCCTGGCATAGAGATCCTGCCCTCCTCTGGGAACAGACAGGGTCTGTGCTAAGGAGAAATGGGCCTAGGACTGAGCTTCTTTTTCATGTTAATCCCACTTGTCCCAGATAGTTCCAGTTCTCATGCTAATGGCCCCCACACCTAGGGGGTCAAGGCACCTCTTTATTGACAATGCAGGCAGAGGAGGTAGTTGCTAACGTGATACGGCTGAGACACCGAGGGCATCCAGGAAAGCAGAGGGCAGAGCCCAGGCATGGCTGCAGGCAGCTCAGGGCTGCGTGGTGTGGATATGTCAGGATCTGTCCCACTGCCATGAGCAGCAGCCTGTGAGGTAGCCACAAGAAAAGCCAGCAGTAAGAGGCCCCAGCTGGAGCTGGTCCACAGAACAGTCCTGCCCCTCACACTAGCACGTAGGGATCTCTTGGTTGTAACGTTCCCAGAGTCATCATCCAGAGTGACATTCTTGCCCTGATCTTTGCCACAGTTGCCTCTGCGAGTGACATGGTCAGCTCAGTCCTTCCAGCCGGCACTGCTCCACAGGCTCTCCCTCGCCGCGCGGCCAGCGCTCAGCCATGTCCTCACCATGTTGGTCCTCGGCAGGTGGCAGCAGTCCCCAGCTTTACGTGTGGCCAGCCCGGGCCCGGCGGTGGGTTTGCAGGCAGACCGTGGAGCAGAAGGAGAAGTCGAGGTAATGAAAAGGGATCCGGCCCAGCAAGGACTCTCCACAATGCCAGCAACGGCTGCAGGGAACAGCACAGGTGGCCATAAGCAAAGCGGATGCTTGCGAGAGGGTTAGAGGAGCAGAGAGGATTCACCGCCTGGGCTGCGACGTGAGACAGCAGCAGCCTGAGGGAGCTGGGGCTCCTCTGGTCCTGCAGGGCTCACCCAGCAGCCCAGCCAGGACACACTCCCAGAAGGCAATGCTGTGTGGGGCGAGGTACGTCGAGGCAGGCTGAACAAGGGGGAATTTGGCCCCGTACGGGGTTGTAAAGCCCCTGCCTAGGTCAGCGCAGGCAGGGCTGGCTGCCCACAAACCCATGGGGTGGCACAGGGAAGGGAGGTGGGATGCAGGGTGAGTGGCACAGGAGCAGCTGGGGGACTGGCCTGCCATAGATCTGGCTGCAAGTGGATCAAGTTGTCCTTTCAAAAATATTTCAGGGGCAGGGGAAGAGAGAAGACTTAGATGGGCACTGCTGGGAATTGAGTGGACTGGAATAGCTTTAGACTGGAAATGAGAACTGGAGCAAGAAGAGCAGGGAGCAGCTGCGCTCATGTGGGAGTTTGTCTGTGGAGCTGTGCTGCTGGGGCTGTTACCTGATGTTGGCAAGAGTTATGCCAGTGTCCTGCAGCTGCGCAGCCAGTCTCCGCTCGGCAGCCAGGGCCCTCTGGGGAGCAGAGAGACAGCTCAGTGCCCCCCAGCCCTTGGGAGCTGCTGGGCCCAGAACCCACCACATTGGCACTGCCCCAGCCAGGCTCGATCCCATCCCCCATGTGTAGTCTCACCTTCTCCCTGTCAGACAGGGCTGCGAACCACTGCTTCTCTCCCTGCTCCTTCTCCCAGCGCTGCCGCTCCTCCCGCTGCGCCTGCTCCCGCTGCTTCCGCTGGGCTTTCTGTGCCCGCTTCTTCTCCAGCTTCTTGGCCTCCATCTCCTGCGTCAGGGGCCCTGGCACCTGAGGGCAGAGGGCAGTCAGCATCTCCCACTGAGCCAGGGGCAACGGCACGAGTGGGTGAGGGGCGCTTTGCTCTGGGGTCCCCCAGTCCCTGGAAGGCAAGGGCAGAGGGCAGGCACTCACCTTGGCGCGGTTGTAGTCATACTTGTCTGGATGGTCCACCATGAACTTGCGGAAGGCGTTGCGGGTTGGTTTGTCAGCAGAGACGCAGTAGGGGGTCCTGTCTTGACTGTCTCTGCAAGACAAGGAAGACCCACTCACCCTGCCACCTTACTGCCTATGTCACACTGTGCTGTGAGCCCAGTGACTCCCCAGGGATGTGCAATGGGTAATGCAGGCCAGGGTATCGCAGCCAAGGCGGGGGAAGTTGCTTATCCTGACACCAGAGTCCCCCAAATCCTCCCATTCTCGCATCTCAGACATGCAAAGTGTGGCCTCATCCATGCCCTCTGAGATGCCTAACAATAAACCTGGGAGCACTTCTGGGCAGTGCCCACCTGCCGCTGTGCCAGACCAGGCAGGCAGAGAGAACGGTGGTTCAGCTCTTAAGCCTCCTGTAACAAACCCAGATGTCCTGGCTGGGACACCAACCTTTGTCCCAGGACAAGGCTGGCACCAGTCTCCTGTGGCTGAGAGAGGAGGAAATTGCTGAGTTCCCACAGCGGGGCTGTGCTTGTCAACTGCTGGGCGCCCTGCGGCCGTACCTGAGGGCAGGGTCCGCCCCCGCCTCCAGCAGCAGGCACACAGCCTCAGCCTTCCCCGCACGCGCTGCCACGTGAAGCAGGGTGCAGCCACGCTCATCCACGGGCTGGTTGAGCAGGGAGTGGGATGTATCCAGGGGCTGTGTGCCCCCCCCATCTTCGCTGTCCCCTGGCAGGCCCCCGCTCTCTGGCACTCCCAGGAGGTGCCGCAGGGTGCCCACATCTCCTGTTTTGCAGGCGGTGAACAGGGCATCACGGAGCTGGGTCTGAGGGTCTCCTACGAGGGAAGAACAGGAGGGGAGTCGGACGGCTCCCTGGGCAGAGCAGTGCTCTGTCTGACTAGAAAATACACACAGTGCAGTTAAAGTATCGCCCTGCTAGCTGGATTTGGGCACTGCAGGATCTCCAGCACCTTCAGAGTCTATGACAATGTGCCGTGGCACTGCTGGGCACTGTTGGCAGCAGCTCAGCCCTCTCCTGAGACAAGACCCACTCCAATCCCCCCCAACACATCTGGCTCAGCCAGGTGCTGCCTGCCCCCCAGTTCAGAGCTACTGCTCTGAACACACGACTCACTCGAAGGCACGTGGCTGCACTACAGCCATCCCACACTCAGCTGCTCTGGGCACCTGCGTGACGATGTGCTCATCACCTCGCTGCAAAGCTACCAGTAAACAGGGCAGGCATCCACGCCGCCCAGTCCCTGACCTCACTCACCTCCATCACCCCAGGGAAGGGGCTCAGCCCCAGCCTCCCCTTGCAGCTCCACCACCAGCTCCAGGCCAGGCTGCCCACCCTCGGTATCATGGCATCCCATCTCTTCAGCACGGGGCCCTGCACACGGAGCACGTGGTGAGGAAGAGGGCCAGGGCCAGCCTGCACCCCAGCTGTGGCAGTTCCTTCCCCACCGCCTTCCTACACTGCCCCGGCCAGTTCTTCCCCTCACCTTTCTCCACCTTCTTGTCCCTCTTCTTCCTCCTTTTGCGGTTTCGCTTGGGCATCACTTCAAACTCCCGGAGGTCCAAGGTCCCCAGTGTCACTTCCACAATCTCCAGTTCCCCTGCAGGGCTTTCCTCCTCCTCTTCCTCCTCCTCCTCCTCTGGGGCTGAGGGGGGTGATAAGACAGGGGCTGAGGCCCCACACACAGCACGAATCACTTGGGACTCTCAGCCAAGCACACCCTGCCCTTCTCCTGTCCAGCACGAGGCCACGCTCTGCAGATCCCCACTGCGGTGCCAGGCTCTGTCACAGGGCTGCAAATCCGGTCCCGCACCGTAACACCAGACCCCCCTGCTTGCTCAGAGTCACGTCTGCCTCCATGGCTCAACTCACCCCTTGAGTCCTCCTGTGGGGGATCCACCTCTGCTTTCCGCTGCCTCTTCTGCCAGCCCTTCTGGGGGGACCGAGTGATGTCCTCCAGTGGCGTGTCCTTCCCTGGGTAGCAGGGGCGTTCCTGTCATTGCCTGGGGACATGGACCACCCCATGTCTCCAGGGATTGAGGGCTGGAGAGCTAGCACCTCCACCCCATAGGGCAGCATCCCCTAATGCACAAGGGACCACACCATCTGACCTGCTCTGACCCACAGGCACTGGGACTGGTCCCGCTCACCATACACATGCAGGCTGGCCAGCGTGGCATGGACTCGCAGCACCTCTCGCAGCGTGGCCCTGCGGGTGCTGAGGGGGATGTGGCAGACACGAGGGTCACCCCGGGTGAGGGGTGGGTTCCTGCCGCTGAAGAACAGCGCGTGGTTGTGACGAGGAGCCCGGAGGAAGATGCGTTGAGCTTCATTCAGGTGCTGTGCCCAGGCTGTCAGCAGGTCCTGAATATCCTGGGGAGGAAGGAGAGGCACTATGGGATCCTGAGCACACTGCATGGGCACAAGCAGCTCTAGAGCAGGGACAGACCTAGGACAGAGCAGCCTCAATTGGACCCTGACCCCCTTCTAGAGCTCACACCCCACCCACTCCCTCCAGCGGTGGCATGGTACCACCACACGGAGCCAGCCATGATCAGTCTCCCTGCTGAGAGCCCAGTGCTGTGGTGCGTCCTCACCTTCAGCAGCGCAGCCTCGTTGTAACGCCGCAGGGAGGCTCCGGCCGACCGGGGTGCCGACCCTGGGGTCTGGGCATCCCGTAGGCCCTGCGCTGTGCCCCGGCGGGCTCGCACCGTGTAGCGGTGGAAGGTCTTGTGCTCCTGCACCTGGGGGCTGCGGAGAGGGGCAGGCATTGAGCAACAGGGCCCCAGGTATGGACAGGAGGTGAGCTGATGCTCCTTGGAACCTGGAGGGCTTCTGGCTTGCCCCTACGGCCCTAAAGATTAACACTTCTCTTGCAGCACAACTGGGTTCAGCCAACTCTCAAGCAAAGACTAGGAGCCACAGCTGCCCAGGGTGCGGCAAGCACTGTGATGGAAGAGTAGGGAAGGGACAGCCATCCAACACCTAGCCCCACTTGACCGTGCCCAGAGGGGCAACCCCAGCTCTGTCCCCCTGTACTCACCCCCGGAACACAGCTCCTGCGAAGTGCCCACCGCCCATCATCAGCACAACCCAGCACGTGCTCGCGCTGAGGCTCTGCAGTGCTGCCGTCAGCTCCGCTGGCTCCTCGATGCCACCCTGATACACAGACACCCTTGCTAGCACCCACGGGATCACCTCGTTACATCTTGCTGTTCCCCAGGTCAGAGATCAGCCCCTCTGCTGGCACCAGAAGCAGGTTTCTGGAAGCACCTCAGAGCCAAAAAACAGGCTAACAGCAAGCCTGGGGCTCTGACCTGGCATCAGAGACCACCCTACCCATCATGGGACGTCGGGGACTGCTAGACAGAAGTCTAGGTCCCAGTGCCACCCACCTTCTCTGGGGTCCCTCTCCCAATAAGCTGGGCTGTGACTTGCCTTCCCGGTGCCCAGCACGCAGCGGTAGGCAGAGATGAGCTGGCCCTTCGCATTGCGGAGCAGCACCTTGTGGGAGCGCGGGGCCTGGGGGGTCCTGGGGCTGTCGCTGGCAGAGGGCAGCAACTCCGACTCACTGCTTGCATCGGAGCTCTCAGAGTCAGACCCTGAGATGCTGGAAACATCACCTGCAAGGGAAAGAAAATGAAGCAATGGAGTAGGGCAAAGATTAACCAACAGCCTTCCCAAAACTTTGCAGGTGACTCCAAGGGCTAGCCCACGACCCCAGAAATGTCCTGTCCAGTACCCTACATATCACAAGGGAGCTGTGGAGACAAGTCTGGGGCTCTGGGTCCCCAGGTATGCCTAGGCAGGGGCTCAGGTAGAACACTCTCCTCTAACAAGTCAGTAAGGCTCAGGACGGTACTGGATCCCCAAAAGAACCCACGGGGGCAGAATAAAGGGACCCTGAGCTCACAGAAGTAGCCAAGGGCTTCATGCCTGCAACAGCTCTGGTGAGGCTCCTGACAGCCTCTGGGCTCTGCTGGGGGCAGGCCCACTCCTCACCTGTGCGGGTCTTCTCCTCAAACACTTCTACCGGCAGCGCCCGGTGCCCCAGGAGTCGCTGCTTTAGGTTGAAGCGGTGCCAGTCAAGACGGTAGTGCTCGGTCTGTGGAGGAGAGAGGTGTGAGCCAGCAGGATCTTGGTGGTCCATGAAAACCCTTGCCACCAAAGGGCCTGAGGTGACAGACCCTGAGGGCTAAACTGGTGCTGGGACCCTGCACTGATCCTGACTGGAAGATCACGGTACATTAAGGAGTTAGCCATGTAACAGTTAACCTGAACAGGCACAGGCCTGCGCTGCACGTACCATTTATCTCCAGTAAACAACATTTTAAGTGACAATATACAGTCTGAGGCCAGATCTCAACAGGACACAAGCAGCGATGCTCCTGGAAGCAGCCAGTGCTGGGCTGCAGCACGCTGAGGCTGAGCCCCACTCCCACCTCAAGCTGGCCACTCGGCCCCACTCACCTGCTCCTCCCGGCTGCCAAACACCTGCCCACAGGTTGAGCAGCACATTCGCTCCGGCACCTCAGGGACTCCGTGGGCCTTCTCCTCACTGCCGGTGGCTGTGGGTTCCTCTGGAAGAACAGGAAAGGGCTGTGCACAGATGGCTTCCCAGGCTGCACCCCAAGGAGTGGAGCCTCCTAGGTCTCTTCTCAGCCACCCCAAAAGCCCTGTGGCTGTAGAAGGAGCTTCGAGGACCTTGGGGTGACACCAAGGAAAGCCCATTTACCCACCCACTGGGCAGCTCCCACGGCCAAGCTCCAGAGCAGCCACCCAAGCTGTGTTGGGGACACCGCTCCTTTTTCACGGCTTAGGGCTGGCAGACATAAGCGTGGCTAAATATTCCCCCCCCGCCACCCCCACGGAGCCCCACGCACCGTGGCTCACTGGTGCCGGCTCGGCGGCCCACGCATCCGCAGCAACTCCGGTGACGAGGGTCAGCCCGTGCAGGAGGACGGGGTCCTGGGCGGCCTCGAAAATCGACCTGCTCTCCGGGGCCGCCATCGCTGCTGCTCCCAGCGGAGGGGACAGCGCCTGAGCGACGGGCCTGGGCCTGGCCCCGGCGGCGGCGGCGGGAACCACCCTCCCTGGGTCCCTCTCCCCACCTGCCGCGGGTCTCCGCCCCACGGACCCACCCCCCTCGAAGCTGCCACCTCCGTGACCCCACCCCCGCCCCCGCCCCCCGGTAACGGGGACGTGCGCCCTGTCACTCACGTGTGGCCACCGCCGCGGCCCGGAAGCGCCCCTCAGCTGCTGCACGTCACGTCCTCCCCGTCTACGGGCCGCCGCTAGGCTCATCCCAACCTCCCGCCTTCCCGCCTTCCCATTGGCCGTTCCTCGTCCCGCCCCGCTGCTGCCATTGGGCGGTGCAGCCGCCAGTCGCGGGGCGGGGGCCGAGCGGGCCGGGCCGGGCCGTGGCCGGTGGCGGCGGCGGCGGCGGCGGCGGGGGGCCCCGCCATGGCCCACTTCGAGACGCAGTACCAGCGCCTGGAGAGCTCCTCCACCGAGTCCCCTCCCGGCGGCGGCGACCTGCTCGTCCACGTCCCCGAGGGCGCCAAGTGTGAGCGGCGGCACCGGGGGTTGGGGCCTGGCCACCGGTGGCAGCCTGAGCCTGAGGGGAGCGGGGGAGAGGAGCGTGAGGCGGCGCAGGCCCCGGGATCGGCGGTGTCTGGGCTGCGAGGGGGGCAGATCCGGGCTGGTCCGTGTGGCTGGCGTCGGGGGGAGCAGCCAGGGACCAAGGGAGACGGGGGTGGGGGCTGTGGGGCCAATTTGGGGGCCTGGGGCAGGGGGGAAGAGGTGGAGTTGTGCCCCCTGTGCAGGAAGGCGGGGAGTGCCGGAGGGCCCCTCAGCCTGCGCTTCTCTTCCTTCAGCTCCGTGGCATCACATCGAGAACCTGGACCTCTTCTTCTCTCGCATATCCTTTCGCAGGGAGGGGTTCAGGTGGGGTGCACCCCACCGCCACCTGGGCTCTCAGTGCTGGTGGAAACACGGGGTTCAGCGTAACTGGGAGCTGGGGCAGCATCTGCCCCTTCCCATAGGACACCACATGGCTCCAGAGGGGCTGGGGGATCGTAGAACCCCCTTGCCTGCGGGGTGCTGTCACCCAACACTGAAGTGACAGACAGGTTCTTTTAGGGATGCTTGGCAGTGATGATGGCACTAAGTTGTAGTTACAAGTAAAGCTTTATTTCCTTAACAGGATTTTATGATTAGCATAGCATAGAACTCATAATCAGAATAGCAGAGGATTTCTAGAATAGTACAGTTTTATAAATAGCATGGAACACAATTGTACAGCACTACTTCGCTTACGGTTCCTAATCACCTGGACTCTCCGCAGGTGGGGTCAGATCTTAAGATATGGTTTGCTGTATCAGTATAATTATGTTCAAAAGTCATATAAAAGAGTACAAGTCACTGGCTCAATCCTCAGAGGAAGCAGATGATGGTGGAGATGTCTCTGGCCACGGGGCAGGTCCCGGGTCTTGCTGCCCAGCAGCAGTTCAGGTCCAAGTTTCCACTTGGGACTTGTGGCTCCTTGGTTTTATGGACAGTGCTGTGTGTGCTGTTGTGCTTCTCTGTTCTGTGACGAGGTCATCACCGCCACGGGGTTGGCTGGGTGCCTGGGACTTTCAAGGCCAGCAAGGAAGGGAGTAATCGGCCTGGTGCTTGGGAATCTTGAGGCTGGTAGGGAGGGGAAGAGGAAATCTGTTTGGTTTGTGAACCAATCTACTTGGTTTGTAGCACCTTCAGGGCCTGGTAATGAGAGAAAGGGAAACTAATAGGTGACCCGGTCGGTCACAGAGAATGGCTGCTTGTCTTATAAAGTGGCATTGGTTCTGCTAACCACATTGCCAGGTGTTGGGAGCAGTGGATACCAGTCACAGGTTCTGGGAGTATTAAATGCATTTTTGCCAGTCTCTGTGTTGTCCTGCCCTGCCTACCCTTGTGTGGCCTGCGGCCAGGCTGAGTTTCTGCTCTGTGCTGGGACAGAGCCCCTCTGAGTGCTGGGCTGGGGAAGGAGGGAGCTTGGATGGAGCCAAGTCCTCTTATCTCAGCTGTGCTTTACCTGGACAGAGCGTGTCTGCCAGCAGTGGAGAACCAGTTTGCTGATGAGTAGGGGTGGGAAGGGATTTCCATTTGTGGTGCAGGGAGACTCGGCTGGGGAGCTGCAGGTGCCAGTGGGCCAGAAACCTCTCCATCATTCGACAGAGGGAAGGAGTCTCCAGACTGTTCTCCTTGACTGTAGCCTTCACATCTATAACCTGCATCAGAAGAATGGTTTCACCTGCATGCTCATTGGAGAGATCTTTGAGCTCATGTAAGTGCAGGTTTCCTCTCTGTTGGGGCTGTGGCAGCTGCTGGGGAACAGCCAGGGGGTTTTGCCGAACTACAGCTGAGTGAGCGGGAGGGTTCCCATTACAGTTGTCCTTTGTTAGGGTTTTCCTGTCTCCTCTTTGTTAGGGTTTTCTGTGCCTCAAACCTGCATTCCACTTCAAGGACCCGATGGCCTTGAGCTTTCCTGCTGCCATGACTGTGGGAATGCATCTCCCTGACATGTCACCCTGCCCGCTTCACTTTTTGCGGGACAGAAAGGCGATTCCCTCATGCCTGCTCCCTTTTTTTCACAGGCAGTTCATCTTTGTGGTGGCATTCACCACCTTTCTTATCAGCTGCGTCGATTATGACATCCTTTTTGCCAACAAAGCCGTAAATCACAGCCAGCATCCCAGTGAGCCCATTAAGGTGACTCTGCCAGATGCCTTCCTGCCTCCAAATGTCTGCAGTGCAAGGTAGGGGCAGGAGGTTAGCCACTGCTCTTGCTTTCTCAGGTACTCAGGGTGCCTGCCCGGACCTGTCTCCCACTACTTGCCTCTTCTTGCTTGCAGAATCCAGGCAAACAGCTTCCTCATCTGCATCCTGGTGATAGCTGGGGTTTTCTGGATCCACCGGCTTGTCAAATTTATCTACAACATTTGCTGCTACTGGGAGATTCACTCTTTCTACATCAATGCTCTCAAAATCCCCATGGTAAGTAGCTGGGCCAAGACTGCGTGTAGTCTAAGAGACGCGGGAGGTGTTGCTGGGTGGTGAGAAGCAGCTCGCCTTCACTCCTCTCTGGAGCCAGCTTCTCAGAGAGTCTGGTACCAAGTGCTCTTCCCTCTGCTGCCTAACCGCACAGGTCTCCTTTCAGCCTCTTCTCCAGCAGGCAGCTTGTTTTGTGATAACCCCTCTCTGCCTGCTGGCACACGCCTCTGCCATCTGCCACCCAGTATGTTTATTTTTCTTCTTCTTTTCTGGGATGCCTTTTGTGAGAGAAAGCATAAACAAGGATATCCTCCTACCCCCCTGGGTTATGGACAATGTCATCTTCCTTGTTTATGTGGGGGAAACTGAGGCATGGAGCTACTTGGTTGGTGAAGATGTGTTAAAGATGGGGTTTGAGGCTTGCACAGAGATCCTAGTCCAGAACCCTTGCTCTGATGAACAAAAGGGGCTCGTGCATCCTTTGAGGAGAAGCCGTGTCTTGAGAACGGTGGAGTGAGCCAAGAGGCTTGGTTTGTCCCCAGCTGTTCCACAGGCTCCCTCCCGGACACTGCTTAAGTCCCTTCCCCTGTTGACTCCAAATAGCAGCTCTGAGAGGACCCGTGGGAGCCTGGAGCCCTGTTTGTGCCTCCAAGGCAGCTGGCGTGTGAGTGGCTGGGAAACGGTCCCCTGGGCGCTGGGACAAGGTATGGGATTTGCTCGCCGCGGGCTAAAGCGGTGCAGGGAGGTGCCTCGTGTCCTGGTGTCGCGTGTGGCTCATCAGCACCCCAAGGCGTGCACTGGGCCCTGCTGTCTGAGGGGGCTTAGCCCGGCCTCTGTCTTTGGACACATCCTACCCCTAACCTTGCTGCTTGCCCCCTTCCAGTCCACCCTGCCCTACTACACCTGGCAGGAGGTGCAGGCCCGCATCGTGCAGATCCAGAAGGAGCACCAGATCTGCATCCACAAGAAGGAGCTGACAGAGTTGGACATCTACCACCGCATCCTCCGCTTCAAGAACTACATGGTGGCCATGGTGAACAAGTCGCTGCTGCCCATCCGCTTCCGCCTGCCCCTGCTGGGAGACACGGTCTTCTACACGCGTGGGCTCAAGTACAACTTTGAGCTCATCTTCTTCTGGGGGCCCGGCTCCCTCTTTGAGAACGAATGGAGCCTGAAGGCCGAGTACAAGCGGGCCGGGAACCGCCTGGAGCTGGCTGAGAAGCTCAGCACTCGTATCCTGTGGATTGGCATTGCTAACTTCCTCCTCTGCCCCCTCATCCTCATCTGGCAGATCCTCTACGCCTTCTTTAGCTACACGGAGATCCTGAAGCGGGAGCCGGGCAGCCTGGGTGCCCGCTGCTGGTCTCTCTACGGCCGCTGTTATCTCCGTCACTTCAATGAGCTGGACCACGAACTGCACTCACGCCTCAGCAAGGGGTACAAGCCAGCTTCCAAGTACATGAACTGCTTTATCTCCCCACTCCTCACCATCGTGGCTAAGAATGTGGCCTTCTTTGCTGGCTCCATCCTGGCTGTGCTCATCGCTCTCACCATCTATGATGAGGACGTGCTGGCAGTGGAGCACGTCCTGACCACGGTCACCCTGCTTGGGGTGGGCATCACGGTGTGCAGGTGAGGTGGGTCTGTGCTGCCCCTGTGCTCCTGGCAGCGCTGTGGGGAGCAGTGGGGCTGACAGCCATCCACCCGAATGCGCTCTTTGGTTGCAAGTGGGTGTGGATCTGCCCGAGCGAAGGGCGCAGATGGGGAGAGTCAGAGGCAGGCAGGAGAAGCGGGTAGAGGTGGTCTTGGGTGCAGTGGTTGTGTGATATGAGGGGTGTTGCTGTATAGCTCCGGCCATGCCCCAGGGCTGGGCTGGCAGGAAGGTTTGGCTTGGGCATGAAGGCTACAGGAGGAGATGTGATACGAACCAGTCACCCTGCCCTCCCAAGATGAGATCTCCTGGGAACTGAGATGTGATGCTGTGATATTTCCCTGTCCTACAGGTCTTTCATCCCTGACCAGCACCTAGTGTTTTGCCCAGAGCAGTTGCTGCGAGTCATCCTGGCACACATCCACTACATGCCTGACCACTGGCAAGGCAATGCCCACCGCTATGAGACCAGGGACGAGTTCGCCCAGCTCTTCCAGTACAAAGCGGTGAGCTTGGCTTGTGTGCGGCTGGGCTGGGCACTCACCCCCATCCCTGCAGGAGGGAGAAGCTTCCGGAGAGCCAAGCAGCTCCTGGGCAGAGGAACAAAGGCAGCTTTCTCGGAGACGCCCTGCCCCAGAAGATACAGGGCTGGAGCTGGGGGTTGGCTTTGGGATTCCGGGTTTCTTGATATCCTCAAGCTTGTACTGAGCCTATCACCTCTGTGCTCAGGTCTTCATCCTGGAGGAGCTCCTGAGTCCCATTATTACCCCCCTGATCCTCATTGTCTGCCTGCGGCCCAAGTCCTTGGACATCGTTGACTTCTTCCGCAACTTCACCGTGGAGGTGGTGGGTGTGGGCGACACCTGCTCCTTTGCCCAGATGGACGTGCGCCAGCATGGCCACCCAGCGGTAGGTCCTGTGGGGGGCAGGAGAGCAGGCTGGGCTCCCCACCAGCTTGTCTGGTCCTTTAGAACTGTGAGAGGCTGTAACTCACCACTCCTGCCAGGCCCACGGCCCAGCCACCTGCCTCTCTGCTGGGTGTCTGAGGCTGCCAACACAGGTCACCAGCCCCAGAGGGCTCTTGTGGCCCAGCTGTGATTATTAACTTGGTATTTTGGGAGCTAGGCTTTGTCATTTCTTTATTTGTTGTCATTGCCTGTATCCCCAACCAAGAGTCCTGTGTCCTCAGCAGAGAGAAGTGGGGATATTTGGACATTTAGGAAGCATGACCACTGAGAACTGACTTAAAGAAGCTGGGCTGCTTGTGCCCAGGAGAGAGGCAGCCTCAGGGGGATGGGAAGCATTTTCCATTGTGTGAAATCCAGTGTGGAGGGAGAGGGGACCCATCTATTTCCTGTGCCTGGGAATTCAGGTTACTTGTCAGGAAAGACTCCCTAGTTATGGGGCTGTGAACTAAGGAGGGGGTGGACTCGCTGGCAGGAAGCTTTTAAGAACGGTCATTTGTTGGCTGTAGTCGCTTCTGCTGCAAGATGGAGAGTGCAAGACGAGGCTTTCGGCTTTGTATTTTGTGACTAGTCCTTGTCTCTGGATGTCCTGGGGTGGAGGTGGAGGATGCTGTTCTTGCTGCTTCTTCCCCAGGCTGGGAGGGCCGAACTCATCTGGGGCTGGTCTTTTGGTGTAGCGCTCGCTTCAGCCTGTAGCCGTGGCCCAGATTGTGCTGGGCGTTGCGTGCTTTGCCCAGGCTGATTGCAGGATTCCTGGGCCTGGCGGGCGTGTAAAGCAGATCCTCTCCCTCATTACCTGTCTGTGCTTCGCAGTGGATGTCAGCAGGAAAGACGGAAGCCTCCATTTACCAGCAGGCTGAGGATGGCAAGACGGAGCTGTCCCTCATGCACTTTGCCATCACCAACCCCAAGTGGCAGCCGCCCCGCGAGAGCACGGCCTTCATCGGCTTCCTGAAGGAGCGAGTGCACCGGGACAGCAGTGTGGCGCTGGCTCAGCAGGCTGTGCTCCCCGAAAATGCCCTCTTCAGCTCCATCCAGTCCCTGCAGTCGGAGTCGGAGGTGCCCGGGCTAGGAGGGGATGCGGGGTGTTCTTGAGGTGCTTGCTGGGTGCTGACAAACTGATTATCAGGCACTCTGGGCAATTTTGCTCTTGCCTGGGCTGTATCTAGGGGTGCAGCTGTGATAGATCAGCACTAGTTGGGACTGTTGCTGGGTGTCTAGAGAAGGCAGCAGGCTGTCCTGGGGCCCTGTGAGGTGGGAGAGGGGCTGCGAGAGCTGGGGTGCCTCAGTTCTGTGTCGCTGGTGGGGATCACCCCTGCAAGTCTGCACAGGGCAGTGATTCTCTCCTGTTCAACTCTGCAGCCTCACAGCCTGATTGCCAACGTGATAGCCGGCTCCTCGGTGCTGGGCTTCCACATGGGCCGGGATGGACAGGCCTCCCGCCATCTCTCCGAAGTGGCCTCAGCCCTGCGTTCCTTCTCCCCGCTCCAGTCTGCACAGCAGCCTCCCAGCGGCTTCCAGACATCAGGAAGAGATGGAGAGGGAGCCCAGCCTCGGGGCGCCAGTGCCATGACAGCCTCTGGGTAAGCTGCAGGCTGGAGAGGAGCAGCCAGACATCTTGCAAATTCCTTAAACCCTTAAAACCATCGTGTTGTCCTAGGGGCACGGTGGCATTTGTCTCTGCAGCCTGGGACAGCAAGGGACATGTGCAGAAGCAGAGTTAGGCCCAGGTGCTTAAGCTGGCCCCAAATGGGAGTGTTGGGGTTCTGGTGTTCTCTTGTAGGTACCACTATGGTGAGAAACCTCTGGTAGGGAAGAGGCAGTGTCATAGCAGGGCTGGTCACCTGTGCATCTGTGGAGGTGCCACAGAGGGGCTGTTCCTACCCAGCCTGGACGTGGATCTCTGCAAGCCTGACATTAGAGTGGAGAGGGACTGGGCAGCGTGGGGGGCACCTGGGCAGCAAACACCACTTGTGTGTCCCATGGCAGTGCTGATGCAAGGACCGTGAGCTCGGGGAGCAGCGCCTGGGAGGGTCAGCTGCAGAGCATGATCCTGTCGGAGTACGCCTCCACTGAGATGAGTCTACATGCACTCTACATGCACGAGGTGAGCAGCCTGGAGCGGGGCCAGGGCGGGCAGGACTGGGGTACCCGATCTGGAGCGACTGGGATACCAGTGCGAATGAGAGTTGAAACCAGCGTGCATACAATGCTGGGGAGAGGGTGCATTTGAACATCTGGGCTCTCCCACACAGCTGACTCACTCACGTTTTGGCCTGCAGTTGCACAAGCAGCATGCCCAGCTGGAGCCTGAGCGGCACACTTGGCACCGGCGAGAGAGCGATGAGAGTGGAGAGAGCGCCCATGAGGAGCTGGATGCTCAGCGGGGTGCCCCCATCCCCCT
Organism: Chlamydotis macqueenii; assembly: GCF_036417535.1. Taxonomy (NCBI): domain Eukaryota; kingdom Metazoa; phylum Chordata; class Aves; order Otidiformes; family Otididae; genus Chlamydotis; species Chlamydotis macqueenii. The sequence continues at coordinate 17,532,032 of NC_141561.1, read as the reverse complement.
CCCTCGCTCTGCCAGCTACCCCTTCTCCTCATCGCGGCAGCCTGCCGAGGAGACGGCCACGCTGCAGACCGGCTTCCAGCGGCGATACGGTGGCATCACAGGTACGGGAGCCAGGGCAGAGATCTGAGCTCCGGGTCAAAGCTCCACATCTGATGCCCCCCGGGTAGGTAATCTTCCTCCTTGCCTCTCCTGCAGACCCGGGCACAGTACACAGAGCCCCATCGCACTTTTCCCGCCTCCCTCTGGGAGGCTGGGCTGAGGACGGGCAGTCGGCGAGACACCCAGAGCCCGTGCCGGAGGAGAGCTCAGAGGATGAGCTTCCACCACAGATCCACAAGGTACGGGGGGAGGCTGTGCCGGAGAGGGGAAGCGTGTGCTTAGGACGGTCCTGATAGCTACCACATCCCCTCTCTGTCTTGCAGGTGTAGCCTTGTAGACAAGGGATCTCGTGGGGGTTGCGGACTGGGAGCCGCTTGGGCAGCAGGATGTGGCATCAGCCTGATTCTTCTCCCGTCCTGAGCGGACAGGATAGTCCCGGGCTCCATTTTGTTGCCATCAATTGCCGAAGAGACAAAACTGCCAGGCCGGCGGCTTTGCGGTGGCACTGTGTGTCCAGCCGTGTGTCAAGTCAACACCACTCTGACTCTTGTGGGGTGGATGCGTGTGTGAGTACATACATGTGTCTGTGTTCACATCTGTGTCGTCCGTGTCGGAGAATCGCTGCAGAGCCTGCGAAAGCTGACGTGACAGGACTAGCAGTGGGGAGCTGTGGACTGGCTTGGAGGTGGCAGCAGCAGCTGCTCTTCGAAGGGATGTGAGATGGCACCAGCTCCAGATGTCTGCCCAGAGCTGGAACCTGCCTCCAAAGTGAAGGAAGGAGCTGTTGAGGAGGGTCTAGCTCAGCCTGTAGCACCGCACCTGCCCTGCCTGCAGCCCTGGGGAGGTGCCTGGGACCATGTTCACTCTCCTGGAGAGGACCAGTGTTGCGTCCTTCAGCCCGGAGCAGGACAGCAGTGGGACAGTCTCCCACCCCTCTGCCCCAGCACCCTGCCGAGGGATGGGCCCCGGCTGCTGTTGCTGTGGGTAGAGGTGGGATCTAGAGCTGATGGGAACAGCTCTGGCCGGGATCCAGGGATGCTGCAACTTCCCCAACTCTCAAAACAGCTGGCCTGTCGCCTACACGCCAGGCAGGGTTGGTGGGGTGGAGGTCCTGAGTCCCTGACATCTCTCCCAGCTGGCAGCATCTGTGCCGTACGTCTGGGCTAGGGCAGCAGCATCCTTCCTGCTGCGTGGCACCATGAGACCCGGGCTGCTAGCGGGTCCTCCTGCAGTGCCAAAGAGACCCCGAGGTGGGGCAGCCCGGTGTCTCCCGTGAGTGCTCGGAGCCCGTCCTGAAGGTCTTGTGCTCTGTGTTTTGGTTCCCTTCCCACAGGCGTAACAGAGGCCTTTTCCCCATGCCCAGGCTCTGGTGCATTGAGTCTGTCCTCCTGATGTGGCCGTTTCTGTGGTATCGGGCCTCTCCTCTTCCCCGAGCGAAGGCTTTGGTGTGTCTCGCATCTCACCTGGGGGCTCTCAGCTCCTCCTGCCCTCCCGAAACCATCCTTTTGCTTGCAACATGGCTTCAGCTGCTGTGGAGACCATATACCAAGCAGCTGGCTCATGCCTGGGGGTGCAAGGAGGGGTGCCCTGGACCCAGAAGAGTGAGGCAAACCCCAGCTCAGTCCTGGGGTGGGGGGATGGGGCAGATCAGGATCCCAGCTGTGCAGCGTGGCCTCGGACAAGACCTTCCCGCCATTGTTCTGGTTTCCCTCTCTTCTCTTCCAGTGGCAGCTTGCGAGGATCTGCATCCCAGCTGACCCCCGCCAGGCTTTGCTTTCCCCTCCCTCCCTCTCTCCCCTTGCCTCTGGCAGGGGCTGCTTGCTTTTGCCATCCCCTCCCCGCGCACCGCCGGCCCTCCTCTGCCATCCCCGGAGTCAGGGCCGCCTCTGCCCCTGCCAGGGTTATTGCCTTCTGCCCTTTGAGCCCGGGCTGGGCGCACGCTGCCGAGCCGGCTGCTCCCAGCGCCGCAGGCTGGGGTGCTCGTGCAGGGGCAGGCTCTTCGGGGGCGGCGAGCTCCCCGCTGCGATGGGGTGGGACAGGTCGGAGCTGCAGCTGCTCTGGGGTCTGTAAGAGACCAAGCAGAGCGTGCTGAAGCAGAGATGGGGTCAGGACTGAGCCAAGCTGGAGGCCGGTGCTGCTGCTGTCCTCCCATGGAGGATTGACTGCACAGACCCCGCAGCAGCTCCGGCTTGGGGCGGTCATGGCAGGGTGAAGGGAAACAAAGCAAATTTCCTGGGAACACAAGCTTTCCAGTGGCTTCCCCCTGGCACCTGAGTTGCAGCCCTGCACGGAGGCGAGTCTCCCCGGGTGCTGCGGGATGCTGTGCCTGCGCTTCCCGGCGGACTTGCTGCTGGCCTCTGCTGCGCTGAGCGGCTGAAGGCTGGCAGTGCGTTGGGGCAAGGGCAAGAAATTCCAGGCCTTTCCTAGGGCTGGCAGGAGGGATAGGCTGTGCAGGAGCGGGCAGGAGTCCTTGCCGCATGTTGTGCTTGTGTCGGTGTCCCGTGTGCATGGCGAGCCACTCGCTCTTCCTCATCTCCTGGGGCGTGCGGGGGTCCCTGGGGAGCGTGGTATCGCACCCCCGTGCCCTCGCTGTACAGCTGTATAGCCGTCTAATAAAGATGGGCTGATTCATCCCTGCCCGCGTCCGAGTCTGCCTTCACCCTGTGGCACCGCGTAGCCCACCCGGACCCGGCCGCGGCGTGGGGCACCGAGGAAGCCGAAAGAGCCGGTGCCCGCGATGGTGGCGGGAGGCTGCGAGGAGCTCGCTGGGCCGGGAGCTCCCCGCAGCTCATTCCCGGCCGGCCAGGGGCCGCGGAACGGGGGGAGGCGGCGGCTAAATTTATCCCGGGGAGGGCAGCGCTCCGTCCTGTCTGACCTCTGCGGTGGGCAGGGCCCTCGCTGGGGCGGCGGGGGCTATCTCGGCACCGCAGGGCAGGGCTGGTAGCGGTGATAAGCGGGAGCGGAGCACCTCGGCTTTGGGGGACACCCCCCCCCGCCCCGCCTTGGCTGCCGGCACGGGAGTTCGTCCCGTACCACCGACACCCCGCCGCTCCCGTCTCCGCAGTTGTGGGGCAGGGTAAGAGGGGGTGGGAGGGGCTTAGGGGCACCGGGGCCCGGAGTGGGGGGGACGGGACGCACCGGGGGTGCAGGAGCTTCCCTCGCGGGGGCGGGGAGCGGGGCGGAGCGGCACCGGGGCCCGGCTGGCGGCGGCGGCGCGGATCGGAGCCCGGGGCAGGTGAGCGGGTGCGGGGGAGCGGCGGGCCCGGCACGGCGGCTGCGCGGGCTGCGGGACCGCCCCGGGGCCCAGCGGCGCCGGCACAGCCCGGGCACTGCCCCGGCACGGCCGCTGCTTCACCCCCGCGTGTCCCCCGCCCGGTACGTGTGTTTCCTCGTGCGGCCCTCCCCCCTCCGCGTGTCCCCCGCCTTTACCCTTGCATTTCCCCTGCATCCTCCCGCATTACCCCCCCGCCCCGCACTGCCGCTGCCTTGCCCCCGTTGCTCCCTCCCCGCGCTCAAGACCGGTCCCAGCGCCCCGCTGCCTTCCTGTCCCTGCGGCTCCCACTGCCCCCCGTGTCCGGGTGCATCCCCAAGGGCCCAGCTGGCTCCGGAGGTCCCAGCGCGGTGTTGCTCCCCCCCCCCCGCCGTGTCCACGGCATTGCCAGGGCCCACAAGCGATTCCTGGCGTGGTGTCCATCCCCGTGGTGTCCATCCCTTGCTGGCAGCCACGGCTGTGTGTGCGTTGCACGCAGTGTGTCCCGTGTGTCCATGTCCGGCGGTGCTCGCCCCTGTCCCTGTGGGTGCCCTGCTCTGCTTGGCCATGCCATCCCTCCACGGGTCCCTCCTTGCAGCCGTTCCCAACAGCCCAACCTCAGACCCCGCTGCAGCCCCTCGTCTCTTCGCAGCCGGTGACCAGCCAGGATGGTGGTGTTGGGGGGCTACTGTGAAGGCAACAGCTCCATCGCCCAGGCCTGGGTCCAGCAGGGCTTCCAGCCATGCTTCTTCTTCACCTTGGTGCCGGCCGTGCTGCTGAGTGTCTGCCTGCTGCTGGGCGCCCTCCAGTATGCTTGCTACGTCCGCTTCGGCCGTGCCATGGAGCCCAAGTATATCCCCCGCTCCCGCCTCTACCACGGCCAGGTCCTGCTGTCTCTGCTCCTGGCCCTGCAGCCCTTCGGCGGGCTGCTGTGGCAAGCAGGAGGGCCGGGACAGCTCTACGGGTACATGCTGCTGCACGCCTGCCTCTGGGCCCTCAGCTGGGGCTGTGCCGTCGCCCTGCTGCAGCTGGAGCACAGGCGGGTGCTGGCGCACGACCGGACGCGGGGTCACGGCACCGTCCTCCTCCTCTTCTGGGCGCTGGCCTTCGCCGCTGAGAACCTGACCCTGGTGTGCTGGAGGAGCCCGCTGTGGTGGTGGGCGCTGGAGGACACCAACCAGAA